>NC_140938.1:141210857-141810857 GCF_014529385.1 Adiantum capillus-veneris | reverse complement strand
CTTGTCTAACAACAAGAATGACACTTCACCCTCATCACTGGAACTTGAAATAGTGCTACTTTCTGAGTCTTCAGAACTATCATCACTGGTAGTTTTGGACTCATCATTCTCACTCACATCTTCAAGTGCCATAGGTTGTTTGGTAGTCATGTCAAACACCCTCTTTTCACCCTTCTTGCCATGCACATCGATTGTGCCCTTGCCCCAATCTTGCACGGCACCAACAGCTCTCAACCAAGGTCGTCCCAAAATGAGACGAAAGGCTCCTAGACCAGCTGGCATGACATGAAAGTTCACCATAACTTTCACATTAAAGACTTCAACTTCCAAATTGTTGATCATCCCCAAACATCTCACCTTGGCATGGTTTGCTAGTCGAATCCGAAACCCAGAGCTTCCGCATGTAATGAGACCCAGTCTCTCGACACATGACTGTGTGATCACACAAACTTGAGCACCTCCATCAATGTAGGCTTCTCCCATGCCCACACCTTTGTGCCAAGCATTCACCACAGGACAGATGTCGGGTAACTCTCCCACGGACAACACTCTAACTTGTCCATGCTTCGGCTTTTTTTTTGGATTCACTAATGACTTCCACTGCCTTTTGAGTTTGGGCACCATATTCATCAACTGTCCAAAAGTACAATCTACTTTCCTCCCAATCAGGTCTTCCTTTAAACTGTAAGATGTTTGGCCTTCTCCCAAAGGCAAATCTGCCACTTCAGATCGTCTACAAGGCTTTCTCTTTCTCTTGACTTTTGCATCTTCACCCTCCTTCTTCTTCCCTTTCTTTCGACTAGGCCCTGGTGCTACATAACCTTCCCTCTCTCTTTTCCCTACTGGCAACACATCTGCGTCTTTCTTTTCCACCTGCACAATACCCACATGACCACCGGAGGTTGAGGCTTGATTTTCCTGCCAGTACCTTGATCTCCCCGTATATCCAATGCATAATCATTAGCTCTATTAGGAATCTGCTGAGGAAGTGGAAACATATCCCCTCCCATCCTTGTTGGCTTTGGACAATAAGTACTGATGTGACCAAGCTCACCACAATTATAACAAGTAGGAATGAACCTCCTCTGTGGCTCAAACCCACCTTTCCCACGACCCTGGTTAGCATTGGGATGAGCTTCACATGCCTGAGCCATCCCTCTACCACGTCCACGACCACGACCACCTCCAACACCAAGAACACTAAGTCGTAATTCCTGCATCATGGTCATCATGTCTTGCATATTTCGTTGTAACTGTTCAGTACTAGCAGCCCTTTGAACAGGTTGGCCTCCAGCTTCTACCTGATTCTCCTCCTTTGGGCTACCATTATTTTGCTCAGGGACCACTTTCCCGTATTCATTAAGCCTTTGAGCTTTCCATTTAAGCAATGGCGACTGCCTCCTCGAAGGTGGCGGACCTTTTCAGCTCAACTTTGAACTTCAAACTTTATTTTAAGTTTGCCACAAAACGGTCCTTCTTTAACATGGATAAAGGGATCTCATTTCCCAAAGCTCGAGCCCATTTATCCCATAAACGGGTGAACTGCATACAAAATCATCAACACTTTGACTAGCCCTTTGAGTGTATCCTAGAATTTCATGCCAAACTTCATCTGGTACTTCAATGGATCGGTATTGTGCCAAGAAAGCTTGCTTCACACGATTATAATCCAAAACCACCCCTGGGTTTTGTACCTGCATCAACTCTTCAAAATTGTGTAACCAAGCTTTTCCCTCATCCTGTAAACTATATTGCAGTAGCCGCAACAATATACCTTGGTCTAGTATATTGCGCAATAAGCAATTGACTTCCAGCTTTTCAATAAACGTTTGTGCATTTTCATTAGGCAATCCATGAAACTGTGGGAGCGTCTGCCATGTTTGATTGCCACAAAAACACTTACATGTGACGTCGAAAACTCAAGGGATGTCGATGGATCTCTCCAGTACCTAATCCACCTCAACTGGGTAACCCGGCTCCCAGTTCTCGGCTTCACAAAACCTCACAACCCTCACAAAGGCTGCAATCCAAATTAAACGACCGCCTCAAATACTATCCACAAATAGCACATACATAGGCGGTTGTCCATAAGAACCCACATCCCTTTTACATTCTCTGCCTGCATAGTGGATAAATTTTGCGAAAATTGGAGCACATGAGGATTTCTCCTCCGTGGGGGCACCAAAACGATGTGGAGTGCAAACGTCAATGAAAATGAATGCCCCTATAGCCTTGCACCGATCACACCGTTAGAAAGAACAACAGCTGCACCGTCAAATTCACCTGTGTTAAACACCTGTAAAGCTTGGAGAAGAACAGCTCTATCATAATCCACACTTGGAATTAGAAGAATTAGAGAACATGAGTGTGTAGATTGGCTCGTGTAGATATCCGTAGAGCATCCATATGCTTGATTCCGATAAGGAATGAGCCAATTACAAGCATTTGAAGTTCGGGGGTTTTCAAAAAGCTCCAAAAAAAAGGTCTCTCGAAAGTATCTGCAGGTGTGCAGAGAAATGCAGCTATTAAATGGGGATTTTTTTGGCTCTTATCCCAAGGTATTTTCTCTCCCCTCTTAGCCGACTTCATTTCCCCCCTTAGGCACCTTTTTATTGGTCCATTTTGAGCCTTTTTTGGGTAAAAAACGGGCTGTCGGCCACTTTTTGACCAAGGCAAGTGGGGGGGGGACAGTGTCCGGGGACCAAAAAATAGGCCAGGCACCTGTCCAGGCAGTGGGAACACATATTGGGCGCCCCCTCCTCTCCCTAAAGTCCACGAGCCCTCTCAAGCAAGCCCAAGAAGCTCCATTAACTCCTTTGATACACTCATAGGGGGTACCCACTCCCCCCCTTAGACACTCATAGGGGGTACCCACTCCCCCCCTTATACCCTCCATTTGTCATTTGCTCCCCCCCATGTGGGATTATTCCATTGCCACTTGGCACCATCCTCCCACCTTCCCCACCTTCCCCATGTCCAAATCTGAAATTCCTGTTTTGCCCCCAACCTGAGCCATTTTCTCGGAGGCGTAGCGGGTGACCTCGACCACCAAATGTAGCACCGTAAAGCATGGCTTGGAGCTTATTACCCCGGCTAACTCCAGAAATTTCTAAACATACCATTGCTAAAAAAAACCATCAAGTCGGCCCACTTGCCGTCTTTCCCCGTGCATTCGCCGCCACTTTTTAAGTGAAAAAACCATCCACTTCGAGTGCGTGTAACTCATGATGTCGGAGTCCGATTTGCAAGCTATCAAGCACGACTAGGAATGCTCATTAAAAACTATTTTTTGAAAGATCGACCAACCTAAGACTCAACCAACAGCTTGACCAGAACCAAGCCTTTGTACATAAATTTTACAAGAGCAATCCAAAAAACTCAAAGCATTATGTACATCTATGTACTCGGGGCTAGTGAGCAAGCTTTTTAACATGGATTAGCAACTTCATTTCCACCCAAAAAATGCTTGACAATGTACATACATGTGAGCCAAAATCAGTGAAAGTCTTACAAAACTTCGGAAATAGGTGACAAGAACAAATAAGAACCTCATCTATATGGAGGAACTTATTTGAATAAAATAGATTCTTGATAGGTGGCAAGTATTTCCACCCAAACATCACATCCTTTAGTAATATATTAGATCCAAAAACATGTCTAAAGCAAGTGTATTCTGTAAAGAATACACTTTAACACAAGTAACGAAGCAATGGAAAGGGGTTCCATCGGAAGCTTGAGCTCGTGGAAAAGGGATACAATCTGCATAGATTTCAAGAACATGAGTTAGATTACATGCTTTTGGAAGGGCTGAGTAGACCTGAAAATCTTGTACAGAGTGTAACTGTTTTTTGAATTTTACAGCCCTATGCAGATAAGGCCGAATCCTAAGAGAGATATAAGCAAAGGTGCTTTCTATTTCTTTAGCAAGTCGTAATTTCTTCAAAATCATAGCTCTTTTGAGAGGGTCAGAACAGACATTAATTCTTGCAGTGAGCTTTCCAGTAACCAAGTAGACAGAAGTAATAAACTAGTGAAATGACATGAACAAAAAAGGGAAAATCTAGAAAGTGAGAGTACAGTTTGGAATGGTTGTGCTAACAACCTTTAACCAGTCTGGTCAAGGGGGGCCATTGAGACTGTGTGATAACACCCCTACCTATTATCATATAATAAATTATATAATAATAGGTGCTTAAATCTAGAACTAAGGTCTGAGAGAGAAAGGTATACAAGTCAATCTCTCTTATGCGTTTATTGTGTGTGTAGCAGTTCTAAATATATACAAATACAGACGTAAACGAACTATACAGTTCACAGACCAATAATTCTAGGTAAATACAATGGTTTAGTACAATAATTTATTTGCAGTTGAAAACAAATTTTGTACAAGGTAGTAAAGATAACAAGTAAAGCTTGGGAAATAGTCATCCCAGACTCTGGCGTGAAGTTGCTTCAAGGTAAGCGAACAGCCCCCAGTCATCTACCACAAAGAACAGAATGTTTTTATCAAAGAAGGTAGCCCTCACCTGCGTCCATAGCCACAAGAAAACAGATCGTTAGCACGTGGTTGTACACAGGTGATGCTGGTAAAGGAGTACGAGCGGAAGTGCGACGCGAGAGAGAGTGCAAGAAGAAGAGCACGATGGTATGGTGAACTCACTCTACTGTAATGTGTAGAGCATAGTGAGTTCTTATTAGGTTTTAACAAAAGAATATGTGTACATACCTGGTGGCCCACCCACTTACCTGGGCGACCACATTGGGCTTTATACCCCAACAACCTCCCACTTAAAGTCCAATGTGGTACTTTAAGTGTGAGAGAAGCTACTATACAAGCTAATATACAAGAGATGTAGAGAAGTGATGTACTACCCTACACCTAACTGCTTGCGAAAATGCGCAAAGCTCTTTGAGGGAAGTCCTTTTGTAAGTAGATCAGCAGGATTTTCTGTGGTGTGAACTTTGACAAGCTGAAGTTGCTTATCCTCGAGCATTTCCCTGATGAAATGATACTTCACATCCACATGCTTTGTCTTTGAGTGATAAACTGGATTGCGAGCCAATTGTATAGCACTTTGACTATCACAATATAACACAGGCATCTCTTCTTTGATTCCCAAATCTGTTACTAGTCGATTAAGCCAAATTGATTCTTTGCATGCCTCTGATGCTGCAACATATTCAGCCTCTGTAGTAGACTGAGTAACACAATCTTGTAATCTAGAACGCCATGATACTGCTCCACTAGCCAATGTAAAGACATACCCTGACGTAGACCTTCGGTTGTCTAAGTCACCTGCATAATCTGAGTCTGTAAAACCCTTTACACTTAGCTCCTGAATCCCATAGCATATACGCATACTCTTTGTAGCTTTCAGGTATCTCAATATTCCTTTCACTGCCTCCCAATGTTTCTTGCCTAGGTTTGACATGTATCGACTTACTACTCACACTGCAAATGCAATGTCTGGGCGAGTAGCAATCATTGCATACATTAAACTACCCACTGCAGACGCATATGGAATCTTATCCATTTCATCCTGTTCTTCCTCAGATACAGGACAATCTTGTTTGCTAAGTTTCACATATGGTGGCAATGGACCACTCAATGCCTTTCCCTTCTCCATATTGAAACATTGCAAAACCTTGTCAATATACTCTGTTTGAGATAACCAAATCAACTTCTTTGATCTGTCTCTCTCAATGCGCATACCAAGTATATGACTTGCCTCACCCATGTCTTTCATGTCAAAAGATTTTGCCATCTTTGACTTCAAAGCTGAAATTTCTTCCAAGTGCTTGCCACAAATCAACATGTCATCCACATACAAAATAAGGATCAGCCAACTACCATCCTTAGCCTTCTTTGTATATAGACAGTGATCGAACTCACTACGTTTGTAGCCTTGAGAAAGCATAAACTTGTGGAATTTATGGTACCATGCCCTCGGTGATTGTTTTAAGCCATAAAGACTCTTTAACAACTGGCATACCCAATCTTCCTTGCCTTTCTCAACAAACCCTTCTGGTTGCTGCATGTAAATTTCCACATCTAAATCACCATGCAAGAACGCTGTCTTGACATCCATTTGGTGCAACACCAAATCTAATATGGCAACCAATGCAAGAAAGCATTTCAATGTAGTCATCTTGACCACCGGAGAGAAGACTTCATCAAAGTCAATGCCTTGTTCTTGCTTAAAGCCCTTGGCAACAAGCCTTGCTTTGTACTTTGGTTGACTATCATGAGCGGTGATCTTATACGTGTAAACCCATTTACAAGGTAGAGCCTTTTTTCCCTGTGGTAATTTAACTAGCTTCCATGTCTGGTTTTTATGCAGAGCTGTCATCTCTGACTGCATGGCCAATTGCCAATTCCCGGAGTCCTTCATTTGCACGGCTTCCTTGTAATATGAAGGCTCATTGCAATCAGTCAACATGACATAGTTCATAGATGAAACAAATCGATCAGGAGGTCGTGAGATCCGTCCCGATTTATGCAAAATAGGTGGCTCAGGCTCAGTCACAACCTGTGGTTCCACTCTATCCTGTCCTTGCTCCTCTTGAGCCCTGACATTTTGTCTTGCAGGTGCAGGTCCATCTTCTTGGAAGACAACTCTTCTAATCTCCTCAACCCTCTCTGGTTTAGAATGATATTTGGCTTCATTAAAGTGAACATCATTGCTGTGGATAACCTTTCTAGATTCGGGATCCCAAAGTCTGTACCCCATCTCACCAGAATTACCATAGCCTAGAAAGATGCACTTTCTACTCTTTGGCTCAAGTTTGTTCCTAAATTCCCTTGGAACATGAGTATATGCCTCACAGCCAAAGACTCTGAGATGCTTGTATGAGGGCATTTTGCCTGACCATACCATCTCTGCCACCACTGAATCCTTCTGCAAAACCTTGCTAGGAGACCTATTTATAAGATGAACAGCTGTTGATACAGCTTCAGCCCAAAACCCATTTGGCAACTGTGCATTAGACAACATACTTCTGACCTTCTCTTGTATGGTCCTATTCATCCTCTCAACAACACCATTTTGAGGAGGATTATAAGGAGCAATAAGTTCAAGTTTTATACCTTTTGACTCACAAAAGTCCTGAAAGGCCTTTGAAACATACTCTCCACCATTGTCAATGCGTAAGCATTTAAGCTTCTTGCCACTCTGATTCTCCACAAGTGTCACAAACGTTTTGAAAACACTAAACGCTTCATCCTTGTGCTTGAGAAAGTAAACCCATACTTTCCTCGAGTAATCATCTATAAATGTCATAAAGTAAGAAGCTCCCCCTAGAGATAGGTTAGGCATAGGTCCACACAAATCACTATGAACAAGTGCCAACTGTGTATCTCTTCTACTGCTTCTATGCTTATGTGGCTGCTGTGTTTGCTTACCATACAGACAATGTTCACAGAATTCAAAATCATTAAATGAAAGCCAGGCAAATAACCAGAACGAGACAAGATTTCCATTCCCTTCTTGGACATATTTCCTAACCGGCTATGCCACAAAGAAACGTTCGGCTGCTCGGTTACATTGATTACATTTTTAGAGACATTTGATACATAAATCATGTAAAGTCCTCCAGACTTTACTCCATGTGCTACTGTCATAGAACCCTTGGATATCTTCCACATGTTCTGTCCAAAAGTGGTGACGTAGCCAGCATCATCAAGTAAACCTTTGCTGATCAAGCTCTTTGTAATTGCGGGAACATGTCTCACATTCTTCAGCGTGAAAGAAGAGCCATTCTGAAACTTCAATTGAACATCTCCAACACCTAAGATCTCACATGTCTGCCCATTGCCTAGCCGAACGTGATCTTTAGTGGTCACATAAGAGGTAAACCACTCCTTGTTTGGAGACACATGAAGTGATGCCCCTGAGTCTATAATCCAGTCACTCAGTGCATTTCCATCAGATGCTGTAAGAAGAGCTGAGTCCATTGTATTCTTCAAGAAGTAGATGTCTCCTGACACTAGACTGTCATCCTCTGCAACAGTGTTTGTCACATTTATTTCTTGAATCTTCACTGAGGACTTGTTCTTCTCACCATGGTCTTCAGCTTTCTCTTTGCCTTTTTCTGCTTTCCATTCTCTGCAGTCTCTTTTCATGTGACCCTTCTTGCCACAATGGTAGAATTCTATGTCACTCTTGCCTTTAGCACTGCGGGACTTGCTACGAGACTGATTCCTCTTTCCACCTTTGTACTTTTCTTTGGTCCTTCCCCTGACAACTAAGGCGGTTCCTTTGCCTTTGTCCATTGTCTTTCTATTGGTTTCTTCAGTAAGCAGACTTCCTTCTACACCTGCTATGTTCAAACCATCTAGAGGTGCAGAATTACTCAAAGCTGTGCGAAAAGTGTCCCAACTTTCCGGCAATGTGATCAACAGGAACATAGCTCTAACAGGTTCATCAAACTTGACACCTTGAGCTGACAATTGACTATAGATTGTGTTGAATTCGTTCAGATGATTGGACATAGGTGTCCCTTCTTTCATCTTCAAGTCAACAAGCTTCTTAAGCCAGTATACCTGTGAAGCTGCACTCTGCTTCTCATAAAGATCACTCAGCTTTAACCATGCTTGATAAGCCGACATCTCGTCTGCTACATTGAAGTAAACGCTTTCTGCCAAAGTCAGCATGCTGGTAGAAAGTGCCAATTCATCCATTTCGCTCCATTCATCTTCGTCCATATCTTCTGGTTTTATCCCCTTGAGCTTTTTAGGTTTTATCTGCTTCTTTTGTACCAACACGTGCCAAATCTGCTTCTTCCACAATGGGAAATTGGTTCCATCTAGCTTCTTGATATTGTAAAGAGCAGTGTCCTGTGATCCAGCCATAGCTACGCTTCATAGTAGTTTACTTTCCTGAGACATTTGATACATAAATCATGTAAAGTCCTCCAGACTTTACTCCA
Source organism: Adiantum capillus-veneris (assembly GCF_014529385.1). NCBI lineage: Eukaryota > Viridiplantae > Streptophyta > Polypodiopsida > Polypodiales > Pteridaceae > Adiantum > Adiantum capillus-veneris. The sequence goes on along the minus strand of NC_140938.1, from coordinate 141,801,929 downwards.
TGTGCTACTGTCATAGAACCCTTGGATATCTTCCACATGTTCTGTCCAAAAGTGGTGACGTAGCCAGCATCATCAAGTAAACCTTTGCTGATCAAGCTCTTTGTAATTGCGGGAACATGTCTCACATTCTTCAGCATGAAAGAAGAGCCATTCTGAAACTTCAATTGAACATCTCCAACACCTAAGATCTCACATGTCTGCCCATTGCCTAGCCGAACATGATCTTTAGTGGTCACATAAGAGGTAAACCACTCCTTGTTTGGAGACACATGAAGTGATGCCCGTGAGTCTATAATCCAGTCACTTAGTGCATTTCCATCAGATGCTGTAAGAAGAGCTGAGTCCATTGTATTCTTCAAGAAGTAGATGTCTCCTAACACTAGATTGTCATCCTCTGCAATAGTGTTTGTCACATTTATTTCTTGAATCTTCACTGAGGACTTGTTCTTCTCACCATGGTCTTCAAATTTCTCTTTGCCTTTTTCTGCTTTCCATTCTCTACAGTCTCTTTTCATGTGACCCTTCTTGCCACAATGGTAGCATTCTATGTCACTCTTGCCTTTAGCACTGCGGGATTTGCTACCAGACCGATTCCTCTTTCCACCTTTGTACTTTTCTTTGGTCCTTCCCCTGACAACTAAGGTTGTTCCTTTGCCTTTGTCCATTGTCTTTCTATTGGTTTCTTCAGTAAGCAGACTGCCTTCTACACCTGCTATGGTCAAACCATCTGGAGGTGCAGAATTACTCAAAGCTGTGCGAAAAGTGTCCCAACTTTCCGGCAATGTGATCAACAGGAACATAGCTCTAGCAGGTTCATCAAACTTGACACCTTGAGCTGACAACTAACTGTAGATGGTGTTGAATTCATTTAGATGATTGGACATAGGGGTCCCTTCTTTCATCTTCAAGTCAACAAGCTTCTTAAGCCAGTATACCTGTGAAGCTACACTTTGCTTCTCATAAAGATCACTCAGCTTTGTCCATGCTTCATAAGCCGACATCTCGTCTGCTACATTGAAGTAAACGCTTTCTGCCAAAGTCAGCATAATGGTAGAAAGTGCCAATTCATCCATTTCGCTCCATTCATCTTCGTCCATATCTTTTGGTTTTATCCCCTTGAGCTTTATAGGTTTTATCTGCTTCTTTTGTACCAACACGTGCCAAATCTGCTTCTTCCACAATGGGAAATTGGTTCCATCCAACTTCTTGATATTGTAAAGAGCAGTGTCTTATGATCCAGCCATAGCTACGCTTCATAGTAGTTTACTTTCCTGGGAAAAATTCGGCAGAGTTTCCCCTGTAAACTGACCTCTGAACCAATAGCAACATGTCAAATGAACCAAGAAAGCTTCAGAATCTGTAGAAATTTTGGCAAAGTTTCCTTTGTAAAATGGCTCTAGTGTACTCAAAAAACGTTCCAAAAAACAGCTCAAAAAACCACTGTCTCTCTAACACTGTAAGTTGTGGGTAAACCTGTCCTGCACCTGTACCGACTTTCATTGTCCTGTAAGCATAGACTGCGACAATGCCTCAACGGCAGTAAAGCAAAGATGCAATCCCAACTGTCTAACTCACAGTCAATACATCCTAACTGCCTATCTAAGGGTGTTGGAGGGATCGCTCCAAGACCTGTATCACCGAAAGGATCTCAACATTCGAGAATCCCCCAGCTCAATAAAACCTCACTCGACCCTCAACAAAGGCTGCAGTAAATCTGACAGTACATAGACTTCCCACAAACTCATACATCCACAAATTTCCCACTGTATGTTGTAACCGCTGCGGCGGTTTTTTGCTGCGTGACTCACAGCCAGCAAACCCTCAACAAACATACATCATCTCTGATAATACATCCCATGTGGAAGTACCTGCAATGTCAGGATGAAATCTGGAATATCAAGCAGCAAACACAAGCTACTTGATGAACTAGTGGATGTCGCCTACATTCTGTGTGTAGGTGCGCCCGTGTCGTATGTGACACGCCTCCAAGAACCGTGAGCCGTCCTTCGTTGTGTAGATAGCCACACATCAGCACTCTGGAAGTGCAGATATCCTCAGCACTTGCAGTCGTAGGCCGAAACCCCAAATTTGCAGAGTCGGATCTGCACCCGCTAAGACCACGTAGTCGAAAATGGCCTGCGCAGAACTTTGTCGAAGACGAACGGTGGCCGAGATGACCTCAGGATGAAATTCTGAGAACACCGCGCCCTTCGGGCTCGCCCTCACGATTTGGGGCCGTGTCTTCGCCTGTCAAATCTCACTCCAATCTGAGCAGGTGACTCTAGCTTCTTGCAATGCTGCCCCAAGCCTCGATCTGAGCTCTGATACCAGTTGAAGGAGTACAAGCGGAAGTGCGACGCGAGAGAGAGTGCGAGAAGAAGAGCACGATGGTATGGTGAACTCGCTCTACTGTAATGTGTAGAGCATAGTGAGTTCTTATTAGGTTTTAACAAAAGAATATGTGTACATACCTGGCGGCCCGCCCACTTACCTGGGCGACCACATTGGGCTTTATACCCCAACAGTTGGGCATCCTAGTTGTTATCCATGTCAAAAATGAAAAAACAAACCGTTCGTCAATATGTAAAAAAATAGAGTTATACTAAGAATTCCTCCTTTTTTTTAGGAGTGAGCCTCCTCTCAAGGCTAAAAATTATATAAAACCAAAACCATAAGCCCTATCATCATCTGAGTCACATATTATGCCATAATCGACATATTTATCAAAAAACGAGTATCCCATAAAGTCGTAAAATATACTTATAACCAATGATTTCCATCTATATATAACCAATCAAGGCAAGTTTACACATTTTTTAAGAAAGAGCAAGAAAATGGACAAAAAATTAATTGCTTTAATCTAAAGTAAACTAGCCTTTCCATTTTCCAAAGTTATGTACGCTAGGGAAAAACACTAGCTTGCACAGTCAATATCAGCTAAAGAAACGGGCCCAGCAACAACTCTTATCCGAAGTGCCATATAATCAAAGTTTTGCTCACTAAATGAAAGTCCAGTTACAGTCAGACCAGTTGGGAAGGTCTACAAACCTGGCATAGTCAATCAGCTAAAAGCAAGTGACATGGACGAGTACAAGCTAAAAACTGGACCAGCACTTACTCTTGAATAAGTAAATTTTCATCGATCTTCCTTTATAGTTTACATATTTATGTTGGAGAGACATTCTTCCGTATATCATTATGCAAATGTGGGGTCATTCCATCATGTATTGATACCGTAAGTGATGTTAATTTTAAGAAACTTTCATGTTAAGGATTTTTAAAGCTGGAGACCCATCTTTTGAAAAAGAAAACAAGATGCATCGTTTATTTAACAAGTTATACCCTTTGCAGGGTGAACAATCTAGTAACAAACATCAGCAGGCGAGACAACTTTCTTATTTTTGTTTTAAATCGACTCCTACTAATCAAATGCTCATAACCTTCCAACCAAGTTTCCCAAATCTGGCTGTCCACATCAACCAACAAGTGAATTAGGTTCGAGATTTGGCATCTCATAGCATTCAGAAAATAGTCCCAAAACAACCAGTTGGAATCATAACCCCAGAACAAAGGAGTTATTTTTATAGAATACCAATCTAATTAACAATTTAAAGAATTTTTTTAATTAGACAAATCATTCTATTTGTAATGATCTCAAAGCCTACAGGTATCCAAAACCCTAATTATCCAATAGACCAAGAGTTGAAGTAGACTAGTAGGTCAGGCCATAGGCAGCAAAATAACAAAGTCCGTACGCACTATAAAGAGCTTGGACTATGCTGACTCTTTTTTATGAGTAACCCCTTCGAGTATGATCAGAGTCAATCTCATTAAGACCTGTAAGGGAGGTCTATTACACGGAAACAGTAACCAGGCCAACGACACAACGAGACCTTCCTCGGTTTTAAAGCAAGAGAAGTAAATTTACATTCAATATTTCAATCAAAGACAACAGATAATGCTGGAAAAAGTCATTCAATCACCTTCCATTTATGCAGGTATGCAACCATATTACCACGTATAGAACAAAGGTCAAGTTCAAAACAAGTCATGCTTTAGGACTTCCTTCAGTAAGTGATGATCATATTTAGGGCAATATCCTTTAAAGTTATCTCCTGTAAGAAAGTAACCAGGCAAAACTAAGTCTGCAAAATTTATTTTCAAGATTCAAGCATCTAAACGGAAATCACTATATTACATGGATAAGAACAGTATCAACATTCATAGAAATTTTTTATACTGCCTGGCATACTCATAGTAGAGACATCATTTTTAAGTCTCAAGCATAGGTAGCAAATGGCTACAGTCAAAGTGCACCAATTTCATTTAGTATACTAGTCGATCTACTACTCATGCCATAGATTTAGGTCAACCATACCAGCATGTATTGTTTTTAGGATTTCAAGAAAGTTGAAAACCATGTTAGCCAGTCGACTAGTTTATGAAGCCATCAGCACGGTAAGCCAAGTGAAAAAGAGCATGGTTTAATAGAAGCCATACTCGTATAGGACAGAAAAGACCAGATTTTTGCCACATCCTTTTAATGAGTAAGTCTTAAGTCAAATTCCGTAAGATCTAAATGGAATGTCTATTATCCAGGACAAGTTACCCAGCCAAAGATAAATAACCCAAATTTCCAATAGTTCAGTGACAAGGTCACACATAATATGATTCTCATTGATAGTCTTCATAGTAACCGTGGGGAAACATTTCAAAAGAAATTCTCAAAGCAACATGCATGTAATACTCCAATGCTTTTTTCCGAAGATAGTAGGTAAAAGGTACAATCAACATTGCTAAGTTTAGGAAGTCGAGACTAAAGTAACAAAACCAAAATTAGGCAGTAAGTCCACTGTACGTACTACGCCTAAACAATCTATGCTTATAAGTTTCAAGTCTTTTAATAGACATCCTATTATGCACGGAAACAATCTGCAAAATTTTCCCAATCATGGTCAATTATTTATCAACTCGAGATCTGGCAGCAAAATCGTCAAGATGCGGTTCACAAATTTTATCAAGAAAATCAGTTTAAGCATTCTTCCCATAACTTTAACCGAAAAAAACAGTCATATTGAGTGGCATTATACTAAATGCATATCAACCATTAGATTCTGCATCCTTATATTAGCAAAAAACAGTCCAGCTTACGACAATGCTTGAGGCAAGAAAATATCAATTAACCTGTAGATTTGAAGACGACGAATCCATCACCACTTTATCAGTTTTTTTTCGCATGATGAGGACACCACAGCACACCAAAAATGAACGCACAACAGCGGTTACAGAACCCAATGCTAAGTGAGCATAAAGACTCACCTTCCAGGGTATTTATAGGAGATGAAGCTACTCCATAGCAGAAGGGGCCAGAATCAAGCAGGTACTACAGCCCAACGAGGTCCGCATTGAAGACCCCCTATATAGGGATTACATACAGCACAGGATCCAGATGCAAGCGGCCAGCGTAGGATCCTTCCACACAATATACGCACACTCAGCCTCTCTTATTATGCAGACGAAGCCTTGCGGCAGTAACCTACAAAGAACATTTATGCAGAGATATTTACACACGTCACACCGATTTGAGCATCAAGGAATAAATTACCCTAAGGTAATTGAGGATAAAACAATCAATAAGTTAAAAGGCATACACACCAAATAATTGAGCCAAATATGCTTTTTTAACCAAGTTGGTAGATAGCCAAATATTCTTACCAATTGTCGAGTGGTCGAAAAGCCCGGTAGACAAATTTATTAAAAACACAATTGTTCACATCAATGGGTGAAAAGACCATCTGTACACACCGATATTTCTAATGCAACTATAATTAGAAAGCCATATAAATTAGACCATTAAGAGAGTAGACATTTTGCCAGTCACTACCAAGTGAGATAAAGTAAGGGAGATAATAGTTTTGGGAATTTTGAAGCAATATACATTGAGTATACATATCAGTGTAGGTCTATAAAAGATGGGCAATCTTTTTGAAAGGGTGAGTGCACAAAATCTGCCTTGAGTAGCTTTCTAAGAGTTTTTTCATCCACCATATGCTATGACTTCTAGTGATGATCAGGTTTTAGCAATATCCATTGCACATCTTCAGCAGTCAAATGAGTCTACTAAGAGAACCACACTACTCCATTATGAACGTCATTTATTTCCGCAGTTAGGAACATCAGTTACTCAGACTAAGTGGTGGACATATAGGGTTAGAGTGACGCGGGTGACTCTTTGGGGTGGAGAGCATTTTAAGATTAATATCCGTCTGGCTATGGTGGCAGAAGCAATGGGCACAATACTATTATGTAAAACATTCAATGAAGCAAGGTTTTTTTGAATGGTTATATATGCTAGCACAGTTTCTTCCTCCACAAAAGATTTTTTTGTATCGTGGATATGGGCAGCCACTACGAGGGTATTTTAATTGCACTCTCCGCACTAAGGAGTATGGAGTGGTCTTCGCAACCCGTATCCTACCTCTGGCTGAGCATCCAAACACCTTCTATTACTGTGATAGTTGTTTGTGCGATCATGTAATGGAAGGTTTACTTGATATGTAAGGGAGAAAAAAAGAAAAAATGGGTTTTTTCTTTCTAGAAATCGGGCTTTTCCATCTTAAATAAAGTGGCAAAGTAAGAGAAAAGACACAAGTAGTTTTGTGTGTGTATGTGTGTGTGTGTGTGTGTGTGTGTGTATGTGTGTGTGTGTGTGTGTGTCTATGTGTGTTATAAACCACACCAACAAAACCAAGGCTCCAATTGCTTCTCGAGGGATTCACTATTAGTAATGGGGGAATGTCACCTATGTGCATCAAAATCAGAGAAACCCCCCTATGTACGGTATCTTACATGCTAACCTACCTCCCTACATACGGACAAGATACGGAGGTTCTCGCAATGAGACATCCCCCCTCATACGGAAAGAATGTAATGACCCACTATTTTATGTATATTAGTAACATAACAATTTTAGAAGCACATGCTTTTGCAAAAATACATGTTGAACTGCAAATGAACAAAAGTGTACATTGTATTGTGTTTTCATTTGCAATAGATGTTAAGAGAAAAAACCATGAAAAGAAAAAAAATGAATACTAAATTAAAATAAACCAATCGCTTCAATGTAATTTGTCAAAAAACGAATAGCAAACAAATCTCAATTTCAAAACATATGATACTAGCCACCTACTTAGTAGGCTTCCCACATGGGATTTAAGGTACACATATTAAATGGAATGTTTTCTAAATAACAAATAATTCATACTCTTAAACAACCATGAAAAACTTCACTCATCAAAACAAAACACATTACAAAACATCCCATTAAAGAATTAATCTTTTTGAACTAAAAAACTTATATGTGATATGAATGCAGTTCTATGCTTAAGCAAAATGCAACTTTTAAAAAAGCACCATCTGTATTAATTTTGAGTTTGTACATAAAATATAAATCTTAAAAATTTCACCAGAGTCTCCTTTGTACAGAGACCTCTTTCTCAAAAAAAATCAGTACACCCTTTTCTTCGCCTCCCACATGGGATTTTCCTCACATAATTTCTTTTTCCAAAAAAAACTGTCCACCTCATCTTGGGCTCCCATGTGGGATTTAAGGATTATCTTACACATCAAAATCAAACACATTTTCAATATAGTCAAAGTAATCTAACTTCAAAGTGGTGGTATGACCTGCATATCATAGTACATAGGAAACCTCCAATCACATAGTCTAATCACAGGATTACCAAAAGGCCATGTCCACATCGATAGGCGATCGTGTACAAAACAAACACAAAATGAAAACATAAAAGTACCCTACAAAATTAATTTAAGAACCCTCAAAACCAAACTACATTCCAAGTGCTAGTATGTCATGCCTCTCATACTACACAATCAACAAAATGGCATTTCCATGTCATATGGCTGCCGTAAAAATCGATAGCTCAAGATGGCACACCCGGTCAAGCCATATGACCATGTGACAAATTGCGACTATATTTCTAATTATATGCAAAATAATGACATTGTGTATGTGTGACACACAAACCCAAGGTATACTAGACATGTCTTGGTAAGAAACTATAGCTCAAGATCAACACACCCGGTCAAGCCATATGACCATGTGAAAAATTGAGACTATAGAATTTGTAACTACAAAGAGAAGAAACTAACCATCTCAAAATCTATAACACTTTATATTGTAAAAAGAAGCACAACTTAACATTTGGTAAGAATAGATAGCTCAAGAGACCCAGTCAAGCTTTATGGATAGCTAGAAGATCTGAAGGTAAAAATCGGTACCTCAAGATGGCACACCCGATCAAGCCATATAACCATGTGACAAATTGAGACTATATTTGCAATTATAGACAAAATAAAGACATTGTTTATGTGTGAAACATAGACCCAAGTTATACTAGACATGGCTTGGCAAGATAGCTCAAGATGGCACACCCGGTCAAGCCATATGACCATCTGACAAATTGAGACACAACCAGTCAAACCATATGACCATGAAATGAATTGAGATTATTTTAATTGTAAATCCATTCCAATTTGGGTTGTTTAATAATCTACGTGTACATTTACATAGGTAATTGTCACTAATAGATAAGGCAACTCTTTACAAGAAGAAACTCTTTAGACTTTAATACATTTTGGTCTACACACAGAATGACCGCTTCTGCTACTTCAAGAAAACTTGTGAGGGAAGCTTTTCCATGCATGGGAACCCCTCCTATATTTTTGCCCTTTTACCAAAATATTTCCTATTATATAAGTTACTTTTGATTTTTTCTTCCTTTTTCACAAACGTTTTAGCCTTTATTAAATAAATAATACTTATGCTAATCAATCACGATGTAGCATAAATAAGTAAGCTTTCTTTGTTGATCTCTCTTTTGACCTTAAATATTAAATATATATATTCTAAATTACATTATATATTTTAGTATTTTCTAATATATTTTTCATGTATATATATTATTCCACCCTACCAAATATTTTATTCACTAGTTTTCATTTTCAAACCTCAACCCCACTTTCAAATTTTAATAATACCTCCATCTAGATGATTGCCAATCTTTTCAAAACTCTAGGTCATGTTTCCATACACATGAAGGAGCTTACACTTGAAGGCAAGAGAGAAGTCCACTCAAAGGGGACCACCAAAAGACTTTTGCAGCCACAAATAATACATTATTTGGCTGAATTTCTTAAGTAAAGAAGAATCCCGAATCTGAAGGAGCGTTCAACATGAAAGATGTAGCTCGTGATCTTAACTTTTAGCTCAATTTTTTTTAGAATTTTTGGAGTTATGAATGTGGAGCTATGATTTTTGTAGTGGACCCCAGTTTTCTCATGTAATGGTGACACAGGCCATCCCTAGTTTTCTTCCCTCTAGAATGGCTATGGTTCTACAAGTCTTCAAGCATGATTACAAGAGACAAGGCTCTTTTAATGAGGTCTTGGCAAGTCTAGAGTGATTCTATCACCATTTTTGGAGGATCCATCCTCATCAACAATTATCCACCTTCGACAACCTCTCTTATAATTTTCTTACCTCTCTCTTCCCTCCCTAATAAGCTTATGTCTAGCCAAAGCTAGACTATTGTAAATATCTCCTATCCTCTACATCCTACCCACATTCTCTCTTCTTCTCTCTCTACTGACTCTGGTATTTTAAATAATGAGGAGACAAGATGGGAGCCACAGTCACATGCACCCCATTTTCCTAGTCACCAAAGTGGGACACTCACCTCAAATAGAAATATTGCTAAATCCTCCCCTCCTTCCCTATATAAGAAGGCCATGAGAGCTCACTTTGGGGAAAGAGAACACACACACACACACACACACACACACCTATCCATACACACTCTTGTGGTACATGCTTGTAGCATGAACCCTAATCACATAATCACAACACCATCACCATGCACAAAAGATGAGCACCACACCTCCACACCACTTGCAATTAAGGGTTGAAGGCACAATTTCAAGAAGAAGAAGGGTGGACACACTCATGATATTCCTCGCCATCAACTCCCATCTCTCCATTATGCCTCCTACGATCTTGTTCCCTTCTCATTTTCTTGCCATACGCTACCTATTGTATTCATCTTTTGCAAGCAATCAACACACTCCATCTTGGTGTCATACTTTGTGTCGCTTTGGATACATCTCATTGTGAGTATGGTATATGCTTGTTCCTTGCCTTTTTTTTTCCTGCTTATGTAAAGGTGTGCGGACTCGCCACCACACACACACTCTCTCTCTCCCTCTCATATTCCTATCATCTTGCTACTTCCATCTTGAGGTGTGCGGATTCGCCACCTCTTGTATGATAAGTGAGCATACTCGCAAGTTTCCCCTACCTCATTATCTTCCTTACTAACATACACGAGTAGCAAGCCCATTCTCACTCATTCACCACTCCTCTCACCTTATTCTCCGACCACCCCATTCCACATTTGGGCGTGGATCTTGAAATTGTTTTCCATGGCATGCTTCATTGTGTATATGTATGCGTCCTAGCCGCATATCTTGCTAGGTGGTGCCCTATTGCGTATTCCCCATGATGAGACCATTGTGCATAGTCTTGGTGTAGAGGCCACCGGGTCTATTTTTTTCACTTCCGCCTCTCATTTGGTGCCCCCACTGAGGAGGACTCTTGAAACCTTCAATTTACAAGGCTGACATATTTACTTCTCGTCATGGACGAGTGGCTTCTTGAATTCTCTAATTGGACCACTGAAGAGGAGGAGCTTCAAGAAGCTTTGACGCAAGTCATCAAGACACTCTTGCCAAGGTGTTGTATTGTTAGCATAGAAGAAGTGGTAAGACCCTCTTTCCCTACTCAGATTGTTTACATTTCTCATCATCCCCGCAAGCGTAAAAGCAAGGCACAAGTTGCATCATGCTCACATTGTAGCCAAAAACCGCACCTTCGACATGAGTGCAACCCAAAGTGAAGAAAAGGCCATCATTTTCTCCCTCGACATCCACACAGGCGTTCTCACAACGGTAGGCTTTCAAGTAGCACCAGGCTTCTCTACATCTACGTCCCCATCTTTGCCACCTATTCCACCTACGCCCACAACAAGCCTTCACAACTTGAGGAAGCTACTACGAACGCGTGGTCCCTCCCTCTCCCTTGCACCAAAAGATTCAAGGGTTTTCCAGCGACGGCGACAATCATCCCGTCTCCAAAACAAAAGGGTAAATCCTCCAAAGTCTTTCTATACCTCACTCTCATCTCATGAGCCAGGAACTAGAAACAGCAGCATGGATTCTACGTCGTCTACCGAGTGAAGTGGCGGAGCTTGTCATCGACAAGGTCTTTGACACAGGTTTTGCTTGGCGGAAAGACAAGACCCTCCACCTTCAAGGGGTGTTGCTTGTGAATCAAGGCTATGATGACGACTTTACAGCTTGCTATGTATCCATCCAACTTGGATTAATACAAGTGGTAAGACTCACCACCTACCTCATCACACCTGTGTATACACTAGATGGCACTCTATCTTGCAGGAAAGTGAAGTTGCTCAAAGAGAGAGAGTTTAAGCTTTTCCAAGAGCTTGCTAGAGAGACAGTCCTAGAGCTAGAAGACGAAGACAACCTTGTCCTCTGGTACTATAAATTTGACCTCGACTACCAAGAGCTCTACACCTCCGACTATAACCTTCCACCACGAAGGAGAGAGCCTTTCCGAATTATCATGTGATCGACCCAGCGCATCAACCTTTTGCAAGGAACCAAACTTATGCACCACAACGAATTCAATCAATCAAAGTAATCTTGGACCGCAAGATGTTTTATCAACAGATCATTACAACCATGTTTGGTAGAGAATGACTGCAAGAGATAAACACCTCTTCTCTACCCTTTATCCTCCCTATGATTAATCATGAAGGGTCTTTTGATGTAGTTATTTTCATCCTTGTATAGTATGTTTTCCATCTACCGAGCACCCATGTATTGAATCTCTATTTTTTTATTTTTATTTTTAAAGATTTCTAAGTCAAGTTAATTTTCTCACTCTCACAATGGCAAGTGTAGCATTTCCAACCTTTACTGGTAAGGTGGGTGGGGATGCTGCAGACTTTCTAGACAACTTGGAAATAACATGTGTCATCTCTGCAAGAGATGATGATGCTTCGCGCTTGCGCATCTTCCCACTTCTAATGAAGGTGGAGGCAAGATCATGGTACAATGCCTTGGCACAAGAAACCAAGGAACGGTGGGACTTATTAAGAGCAGCCTTTGTCAAGCATTTTGGAGAGGGCACAACATCAGAGAAGCTATGGCAATTGTTTACAGAGTTGAAGCAAGACAGTATGCTGGAATACGCATCATATGAGTCAAAGTTTGTAGATTTATGGGGGCGATGGGTTGCATCGCTAAGAGAGGATGAGGGGACACCTGATTTACTGAAGAAGGATCGGTTTGTGGCTGGGTTATGGCCAACTCTTAAAGAGAAGGTGAAGGGAAGGTTTCCTGCTACGTATGAGCTAGCAGTTGAAGTGGCCCGCCTTAAAGACAAGAAGTTGCGCCTACAAGCCAGGAATATCGATGAAGAGCAAGCCGTTAGGACCCGACCAGCTCTAGCACCACCTACAACAGCCACCCAGAGGATTCAACCACAAGAACCAATTGAAGATCAACAAGACCTGCTCAATCGAATCACCAATCAACTTGAGAATCTCTCAGTCCATTTGATACAACAAGGGCATGCACACAATCGCAACCAAGAGCAAGGAAGAGGACAACGAGGAAAAACCAAGAATACCACTGCTACAATTGTGGGGAGGATGGTCATGGCATGTACTATTGTCCACACCCAAGGAGGCAGAATTTCAACAGAGGAGCCAGGCAAAACCAGGTTTCACCACTGAGAGCAAGACCACCACCACCGAGGGCACCACAACAAGCACCACCCATGCAAATCCTACAACCACTCATTCAACCACAACCACCACCACCACCACAATCTCTCATTCCACCCTTACCCCCACCACTAGTTGGCAATCAAACAGTAAGCGTCCTCAGTCTTGAAGGTAAAGGAAAGGAGAAAGTGGAGGAGGATATCAAGGGAGTAGCAAAAGATAAGACCAAGTTTAAAGGAGTAGATGCCATAGGGGTAAAACGCGCTAGGCATGGTGAATCTTCCCAAAAGAAAGAAAAGATGAAGACTAAAGGGGAATCTAGCAAAAAGCCGTCCAAGTCACGACGTAAAATTGACATTGTAGATTTCTCTTTGGGTGAATGTTCTAAACCATATGATTTGGTTCAAGATGTTTTTGTGCAGGGCCCAAAAATCACCTGGCCCTAGTTACTCCACCTAGCACCTAGGGTGAGGAGACAATGGACAAAGATGGTTAGCACGAGACGACCAAAGCCAAAGATAGCTGGGGCTATCTCTGGGAGGAATCTAGATGACATACTACCAGTGATGGATGCTTACATCAAAGGGCAACACATCTCCAATATCTACATCGATGGTGGTGCACAAATATGAGTCGAGTGAAAAAATGATGCACCGTTTGAGTTTAGAGGTGAGTCGGCCGGCACCATGCCGAGCCAAAATGGCAAATAATTTAAAAGTTCATTGTGTTGGTGTCATAAATGCAGTTAGGATAAAGGCATTCAACACCGAGGTAGATGTGGACATCTTTGTCATGCCACACAAACGGGAGGGCTATCCTATCATTCTAGGGAGTCCTTGGCTTATGGCTATGAGAGCTAAGCAAGACTGGGACACTGGCATAATCCAGATGAAGGATGCAAAAGGGAGGCCAATACTTTACGACATGAAGAAAGGTCGGCAATGCGACATGGATCTAGAAACCTCTATGGATGAGTTTTCTAGTGGTGACTCTTCAACCACTTCAGAGGAGGAGTCAACAGTGAGTGAAGAAAGTGACGGTATCATTGAGGTGATGGGGATCATTCTCAAGGACCCTAAGAAGATGGAGCAACCTGATTTCTCATCATCAAACCAAGGGGAGACACCAAGTATACAACCTCTGGTAGAAGCACGTAAGCTACATCAAATGCTCTCTAGTGAGTTGTGTGGGAAGGAGCGTGAAGATTATATTTTGATGCTAAGTAATTTTACCACATTGTTCATTGATGAATATGATAAAATCACTGGCATCACAGTAGTTCAACATCACATTAAGCTCAAGGAGGGATTAAACCTGTAGTGCAGAAGCTCAGGCGGCTAGGAGTAATTCAACAAGACGCCCTACTCAAAGAGGTGAGGAAATTGCTAGAAGTCGGTTTTATCTATCCTGTTGAAGACTCGGAGTGGGTTTCTCCAGTGATAGTCACACCAAAGAAGAATGGTAAGTGGAGGATTTGTGTTGATTACAAGCCTCTTAATGCAGCCACAAAGAGGGACCATTTTCCTCTTCCTTTTCAAGACGAAATACTCAATGAGGTACCAGGACATGAGCGCTACATGGTATGTGATGGCTACTCAGGCTACTTCCAAATTAGCATCGCTGAAGAAGATCAAAAGAAGACAACCTTCATCACACCATGGGGATGTTTTGCTTACAGAGTTATGCCTTTTGGTCTCACTAATTCTCTAGCCACTTTTCAGCGATATGTGACATTTGTTTTTCAGCCATTCTTTGGAAAATCAATCCGTGTTTTTATTGATGACTTTTGTATCTATAGCTCTCGCTCTCTTCATTTGGAGAAAGTTTATGAAGGTCTAGCTAGGCTACAAGCTTTGGGGGGCCAACTCAATGTGGAGAAATGCCACATTGGTGAAAGCAAGGTTACTCTTCTTGGCCATGTGATCTCGGCCAATGGCATTGAAGCTGACCCAAGCAAGGTTCAAGCCTAGCTGGCTTTGACCTCTCCCACCACAACAAAGCAGTTGGTCTCTTTTCTTCAAAAGGTGAGGTATTTGAGTAGGTTCATTCACTTGCTCTCCCAAGTGGTTCTCCCTTTACAACAAGTTACCCATCAAGAGATCTTCACTTGGAGTGAAAAAAATGAACAACAATTCAATGAGGTAAAACAAATTCTAGCTTCACTTCCCACCATAGCACCTCCAAAGTGGGACGAGCCATTTTATGTAAACCCTAGTGTGGGCAATGACACACTTGGGGCTGTATTGATGCAAAAGGATCCTCAAACTTCTTTCATGCGTCCTATCTACTTCTCTAGTCGAATGATGACTCCATCAGAAAAGGGATACACGGCAGTGGAGCACATGGTGCTTGCATTAATGTTTGCTACCACCAAATTTCGCTCTTATTTATTGTCTAGACCATTCATAATCTTAACAATGGAAGAAGTATTTCCTTATGTAATGCAGCACATGGATGTTTCTTCTAGGATTTCCAAATGGCTCACAAGGCTGCAAGAGTTTGACTACACAATGCAAGTGGAGAACTCCACAAGGGCCAGTCTAGGAGGTATTCTCACTCATCGCCACTATGAAAAGAAGCTAAAGATAAAGCCAAATGATCAAGATATTACACCCGTACTGGAAGTCCCTAAGGTAGAGGAGGCTCACTCTCTTTTCTTTGATGGAGCCTACAAGAGGAAAGTGGACAAAGCTGCAGCAGGCATTGTCATCTTCAACGAGCAAGGGGATAAGGTTTTCTCCATTGGGAATCTCTTGGATTCTCACTCTAACAATGAGGCAGAATATGCAGCCTTAACTCTTGGGTTAGAGTGGTGTGTGACACAGGGCATTCAACGGTTAAATGTATTTGGTGATGCCATGCTTTTAATAAAACAAATACAAGGAACTTGGGCTTGTAAAAATCATAGCTTGCTAGGCTATTTGCGCAAAGTCAAGGAACTTTTAGGGAAATTTCAAGTTGTACAATTACATCATGTCCCTCGAGCAGAAAATCAAGAAGCAGATGCTCTAGCTAGAGAGAAGCTGCAAGATGTTTCAGTGGTGGGTGCTATCAAGTTGAAGCTGCCTCTCTTCCAAGGTAGCGATGCGATGCCTGACATCATGAGTTTCTTGGACACAGGAGAGTGTCCTAAGGATCTTACTAAGGGCCAAAAGCAATGGCTTGTGCGCAAGGCAAAAAAATACCGCCTTATCAATGACGACCTCTACTGCAAGGGTAAGGATCAAATTCTTAGGCGTGTACCTCTCTCTAGAGAGATCACTGAAATCATTTCAAGTTGCCATGATGGTGTTTGCGGAGGACACTTTGCACTTGACATCACTAGTAGAAAGATTCTACAAGCCGGGTTTGTATGGCCTAGTCTACATAGGGATGTGCATCATTGGTGTAAAACATGCAAGGAATGTCAAAAGGCAGGGGATAGGAGGCTCACATATGAGCCATAGACTCCTATAATCTCATATGGACCATTTGAGAAATGGGCAATTGATGCTATTGGGCCTTTGCCAAAGAGCCAATCAGGTAAATTTTATATCATCATGGGTGTGGACTACATGACCAGGTGGGCTGAAGCAGTTGCCACCACCCGGATTACAGCTAAGGAAGTGGCTAAGTTCGTATTTGAAAACATTTGTTACCGTTTTGGCACTCCTCTTGAAATAATTTCTGACAGGGGAGCAAGTTTTAGAGGAGACCTTGTAGGAGAGCTAATGGAGAAGTTAGGAATCTCACGACGACACTCAACTCCCTACTACCCACAATGCAATGGTTTGGTGGAAAAGGTAAATGGTATGATCTGCAAGATCATCACTAAACATGTAAGCAATCACAAAAGTGATTGGACAAGCATCTTATGGCTGCACTTTGGGCTTATCGCACTTCATTTCGCACATCCCTTGGGTTCACACCATATCACTTGGTATTTGGTAAGGAAGCCATTTTACCCATTGAAGTACAATTGGCTAGTCTCAGGGTGCTAGCTGGGCAGGTGGAACGTCCTAATGCTCATCTCCACAACCACATTCTTGATCTAGAGAGGCTTCAACTAGACAGAGAAGATGTTATCAACTATTATGCAGCACAGGCAGAGCAACGTCGACTTACCTTCAACAAGGGACTTAGGGCAAAAGGTCTCAAGAAAGGTATGTTGGTCCTACGGTATGATAACAGGTTTGACACTAGGAAGGATAAAAAGTTTTCACCCAAATGGGAGGGGCCATTTGTCATTAGAAAGCGCCACGCCAATGGCAGTTACCAATTGATGGATGCAGATGGTAGGCTCCACAAAACATATGTCAATGGATGGAGGTTGAAGCAGTACTTTTTGAGATTTGATCAAGCACCTATGATGGAAATCCCCGAGGAGGGAGACTCCTCCACCTCAATTGAAGAAGAATCAAGTACAACGCTAGAGGCATGAATACCTCTATCCTTAGGGGGAGGACTAATCATGCAAGCTTTTCCATGCATGAGAACCCCCCATATATTTTTGCCCTTTTACCAAAATATTTTCTATTATATAAGTTACTTTTGATTTTTTCTTCCTTTTTCACAAACGTTTTAGCCTTTATTAAATAAATAATACTTATGCTAATCAATCACGATGTAGCATAAATAAGTAAGCTTTCTTTGTTGATCTCTCTTTTGACCTTAAATATTAAATATATATATTCTAAATTACATTATATATTTTAGTATTTTCTAATATATTTTTCATGTATATATATTATTCCACCCTACCAAATATTTTATTCACTAGTTTTCATTTTGCAAACCTCAACCCCACTTTCAAATTTCAATAATACCTCCATCTAGATGATTGCCAATCTTTTCAAAACTCTAGGTCATGTTTTCATACACATGAAGGAGCTTACGCTTGAAGGCAAGAGAGAAGTCCACTCAAAGGGGACTACCAAAAGACTTTTGCAGCCATAAATAATACATTATTTGGCTGAATTTTTTAAGTAAAGAAGAACCCCGAATCTGAAGGAGCGCTCGACATGAAAGATGTAGCTCGTGATCTCAACTTTTAGCTCAATTTTTTTTAGAATTTTTGGAGTTATGAATGCGGAGCTATGATTTTTGTAGTGGACCCCAGTTTTCTCATGTAATGGTGACACAGGCCATTCCTAGTTTTCTTCCCTCTAAAATGGCTATGGTTCTACAAGTCTTCAAGCATGATTACAAGAGACAACGCTCTTTTAATGAGGTCTTGGCAAGTCTAAAGTGATTCTATCACCATTTTTGGAGGATCCATCCTCATCAACAATTATCCACCTTCGACAACCTCTCTTATAATTTTCTTACCTCTCTCTTAGCTTATGTCTAGCCAAAGCTAGACTATTGTAAATATCTCCTATCCTCTACATCCTACCCACATTGTCTCTTAACTTATGTCTAGCCAAAGCTAAACTATTGTAAATATCTCCTATCCTCTACATCCTACCCACATTCTCTCTTCTTCTCTCTCTATTGACTCTGGTACTTTAAATAATGAGGAGACAAGATGGGAGCCACAGTCACATGCACCCCATTTTCCTAGTCACCAAAGTGGGACACTCACCTCAAATAGAAATATTGCTAAATCCTCCCCTCCTTCCCTATATAAGGAGGCCATGAGAGCTCACTTTGGGGAGAGAGAACACACACACACACACACACACACACACACCTATCCATACACACTCTTGTGGTACATGCTTGTAGCATGAACCCTAATCACATAATTACAACACCATCATCATCACCATCACCATGCACAAAAGATGAACACCACACCTCCACACAACTTGTAATTAAGGGTTGAAGGCATAATTTCAAGAAGAAGAAGGGTGGACACACTCATGATACTCCTCGCCATCAACTCCCATCTCTCCATTATGCCTCCTACGATCTTGTTCCCTTCTCATTTTCTTGCCATACGCTACCTATTGTATTCATCTTTTGCAAGCAATCAACACACTCCATCTTGGTGCCATACTTTGTGTCACTTTGGATACATCTCATTGTGAGTATGGTATATGTTTGTTCCTTGCCTTTTTTTTTCCTGCTTATGTAAAGGTGTGCGGATTCGTCACCATACACACACACTCTCTCTCTCCCTCTCATATTCCTATCATCTTGCTACTTCCATCTTGAGGTGTGCGGATTCGCCACCTCTTGTACAATAAGTGAGCATACTCGCAAGTTTCCCCTACCTCATTATCTTCCTTACTAACATGCACGAGTAGCAAGCCCATTCTCACTCATTCACCACTCCTCTCACCTTATTCTCCGACCACCCGATTCCACATTTGGGCATGGATCTTGAAATTGTTTTCCATGGCATGCTTCATTGTGTATATGTATGCGTCCTAGCCGCATATCTTGCTAGGTGGTGCCCTATTGCGTATTCCCCATGATGAGGCCATTGTGCATAGTCTTGGTGTAGAGGCCACAGGGTCTATTTTTTCCACTTCCGTCTCTCACTTGAAAAGACAACCTGTTTGAATCTTCGTAATAAAATGAAATCAAAGCCAGCAGGTCTTGTGAGAGAAGATAGAGACAAAGGAGGTGGGGGGTGGGGTGGTAGAAACAAAAGCAGTTTTATATCAAACGCATTTCGCTTAATAAGCTCTTTAGTGGTGTAAACAAAAGGGGGATATGGAGGGGGTATAAATAGTGGGTTGTGGCTCAAAAAACTACATCCGGTACCATTTTGAAGAGGGGTAGTACCTACTGAAAGATAGGTTATGACCAAACTTTTAGTGGGTACTCTAAAAAAAGGGGAAGGGAGGGGGGGGGGGAAGGAAGAGAGTTGGTAGGGTAATAAAGTATGTGGAGGGTTTTCTATAAGGAGTGGGCAAGCTTGTACAAAAAATTTAAGAAAGTTGTCCTTATCTAGGGAATGGGTGAATTTTTAGAGGGGTTGTACATATCCAAGAAGCCACAGATCATCGAAGTTAGTTGCCGCAAGGTTTAGTCCAAAAATAAGAGGGGGTGGAATTATATCATTGGGAGGGGAGGGGAGGGGAGGGGAGGGGAGGGGAGGGCGGGGGGGGCGGAGGAAGAAGGGGTTTGGAGAGTAAAGTGCCGAGATTGGGTGCATTCATCCAGCATATCAAAGGCTTCGGTAAGTGTGCGAGGTCGGTGTTGGATTTAAGGAGCTTTGTGAGGGGTTTGATAGTGAAACGTGACAAGTTGAGATGGCGTATTAGAGGTGAGAAAGGAATTTTAATGATGGTTGGAGCGGACTTGGTTTTGGACACTGATTGGAGGAGAGGATCGCAGATTGTAGGAAAGGTAAAGAAAGCAAGCTTCCAACAGGGGAGAGGGATAACCCTTAGCTCTCAGCATAGAAAAGAAAAGGTTACGAATGGAGATAAAGCCTGAAAGAGAGATTTCTCTAATAATGTACCTTCTAATCTCTGTGAGAATAAAAGCGATCTTTTGGTGTGTAGGGTGTCAGGATTGCCAAGGGATATAATTGTAGGAATTAAGGCTTTTTTGGTAGCAATGGGTGTCAAGGAAACCACAAGCGGCATAAGAGGGCCCCTTGAAAAAATGAATATCCAAAATAAAATCTTCTTGCGAGGAGATTGCAGTGGAGATTTTGATATGCTCTTGGAGAGGGTGCCCATACTTATGGAGGAGCTCGTTTAGGCTAGAGAGAGGACCACCCCATATTCTGAAGGCATCATCTACAAACCTTCTGAAATAGAGAAGGGAAGGGGAAGATAGGAGATTCATGGCTTCTTCTAAAAATCAAAGAAAGAGGCAGGCATATACAACCCCAAAGTTTGACCCCATAGTGGTACCCTTAATTTGGTTCCAAAACTCTCCATTGAAAGAGAGATAATGGGGGTTGAGAATAAGAGAGGCTAAGGATAAAATAAAGTGGATCTTAGGGAAAGGGAAGAAACCCTTGATGGAATGTTTAAGGGCTAAGAGGCCATCATGTATGGGGATACTGGGATAAAGAGACTCCACATCAAAGGTGAAGAGGATAATGTTGGGAGGAAAGGTAATAGAAGCTAGGTCTAAAATCAGAGAGTGCGAGTCTTTAAGGTATTGGGTTTTGGACAAAAGAATGGGGTAGAGCTGTGCATGGAGCCATTTAGAGGCGTTCTCTAAAATGTAACCTTTGTACGAACAAATGGGACGACCAACAAGGATGGGTTTGTGGATCTTAGGTAAAAGAAAAAAGGGGCAAGGTTTAGGGTTTTTATGCGAGGAGGAGAGGATAAAGGTTCTTTCGTTGCTAGGAAGAAGAGGGTAATTGGTGATAATAGAGGAAAGGAGGGAGTGTACAAAGGATAAGGGGGGTGTGGAGATTTTAGTGTAGGTGAAGGGGTCCATGAGATGACGCAAGGCTTCATTGCAATAACCAAGACCTAGAAAGGATTACCGGACCTAAATTCTTATCCGTCGCTGATTTGATAATGATGCTACGATCATTTCTTAAGGAAGAGATGAAATTCATTAAAAGGGGATTAGGGTGAAAGGGAGGAAGAGAAGAGAGAATATTTTTAAGGAGAGGAAAGGTAAGCTCAAATGTTTGGCTAAGAGATGTGGAGGGAGAGGGAGGATTCCAAAGAGGATTAGAGATAGAAAAAGAGCAGGGAGGAAGAGAAGGTTCATTTTTTTAAAAAAAATTAAGTTGTAAACACCTTTTTAAATTGGAAAATGCTTGAAGAAAAGAGGAGGGGGGGGAGGGGAGGGGGAATATAATTGATACCAAGGCCCACAATCCTTTGTTGGGAGGGGGAGAGAGAGCGATTGCAGAAGTTATGGTAGGAGAGGTTAGTAACTTTGTGTTCAAGGCAAAACGTGGTAATTTTGCTAAGAGTCAAAATCTTAAAAAGATGGGGGTTAGTGAGGGGGAGCCAAAATTTACAACGCTTTCTACCTGAGAAGGGAGATGGGAAAGAAAAGGAAAAAGACAAGGAGGAGGGGTCCAGATTTGGGGAAAGAGAGAGGCTTTTGAAAAGAGCAAATGGACCCAAGTGGTAGGGTGCCCATTCCCTACTTCACTCTCCTCCATTGCAAGTTTTTTGAAGTTCTTGGCAAACTATGCTTAGGGTGTAGAGGCTTGGTTTGCGGTGCGAGAGAGTTGAGGGGATAATTAGGGGTTTTGAGTAGAGAGGGTAAGGGGGCGGCGCTAGATGAGGATGAAGGTGGGAAGGAGTTTTTCGGGGTGTTTAAAATGGGAGGATTGTAAGAAGGAGAGGTAGAGTGAGGGTGGCCTAAAGGGGGCAAGGTTTTAGGCTTTTTAAAGGGTTGATGGGTATTGTCTTCATGGGGGGTTCTAATCAAAGAGAGGGGATTTTTGAAGGTTTGTCATGTGTTATTTCCATGTGTGTTAACCTTTGGAGGAGAGGGTTTGTAGGGGGTTGAATGGTGGGGGTTGTTAGCGGGTTTCTTTCGGGGGGGCGAAAGTAGCTTTTCATTTGGGTGGTGACCTCGTGAAGCACCAATTCCCCCACCATCTCCTCCTTAGGTAAAAATTCCAATTCTTCCAAGATGGAGGATTGTGTTCTTTTCCTAGCATTGTGTGCCGCTACGCTTACAAAGGAGGCTAAATGGGCTTGGAGAATCTCATTTTGAAGATGTGCATCAAAATCATTGAGGGAGGTTTGCTTCCAAAGTAACAGTTGATTTGCCCAAGTCGCGGGTTGCACTCTTGGGAACGAGATAGGTGCAAGCTTTTTGGTGAGGTCTTTTAGTCTCTCTTCCACAAGATCGCGGTATTCATCAAAGGATTATTGGAGATTATTGACAAGTAACTCTTGGGCTTGGATGTACGCTTTAGTGCAATCTAATTGGAATTGGATATTGAGAGCGTTAAGCTTGGCGCTTAAAAGTGCTTGAGCTTGAGAGACTTCTATGGTAAGGCGAGGCGGTGGAGAGGGGGAATAGGGAACACACCCAGCACACAAAATATTTGCCTCTCTATAGCCCAGGGATTCCACAGCACCCCTAACCTCTCAAGAAACACCTTCAAATTGGCTTATTTCCACTAACAACTCCGCTTTAGCATACAAAACAACTACCTCACACCTTGCAAAAAACACCCACAACACAAATGCACCCACACTGCTCAACTCACCCTTTTCGACTCACAAAACACTCCTAATCTGTCCTCTTGGTAGCTATTGGGGGGGGGCCTTCCCCTCAAAAATGTTTTTGCCGCTTACGGGCGCGGGCAGTGCCCCTATCCACTGTCATGTCATCACCGAATTCCACCGCCGTGCGGTCGCCCATGGGCGCGCCACCGCACTTGCTCCGCCCAAAATCACCGCCAACACGCCATCAGGCGCCCACAGCAGCGCCCAACGCGAACGCCATAGCTGCACCCAAGGGGAGCTCCCCTCACCCTTCTCCTTGTGTACCAATGAAGGGGCCACTCCCCCCTATAGATATTGCGGCCCTCCGGTTTGACACTGCGCATGTGGGTCCAATACCATGCCACATGGCAGCTCCTGAGAGCTCCAAGCCTTTTGCATTTCAAAAAAGTCCCTCCATTTTTTTTTAAACACAAAAAATCTTTTGGCCTAACTTTTGCCTGGCTCCCATGTACTGCTTCCATCTCCTATTGCCAACCTGTAAAGCCTGTCTGATACTCCACTTTCCCGGCTACAACCACACCCTTTGTATATGCACTTCAATCCCTCGGCATCCTCAAACCAAGGCTTTCAAAAATGGAAAAAACATATGTAACCTGATCCAGTCAAATGCTCCCAGTTTTCCGACGACCATATCTTCTCACTCCAGACTCCGTTTGGCATGCAGTCTCTTCCTGTTAGCTCCGTATAATGTACACTCCGCTCTAGAACTTCCTCGAGGCTCAGAAGATGCCAGATGACACATCCTCCAATGCGGCCAAGTGAACTCAGACCCGACCCCCGGAAAAACTTCAACTGACCATATCTTGTAAGCCATGGCTCCAATCCGCAATCCGAAAAGACGGGTAGGCCCCATGAATTGAGCTCTACACATCTATACCTCAAGTTTCACTTGGACCATCTATCCCCAACTGCCCTGTCCGGCAAGAATCTGCAAACCACTAAAGCTTCAACCTTCAATAACTTCGGCTCCGTAGCTCGGTTTGATGAGCCGTGTGGACCTGCTCCTTCAGCAGTTCAAACTCTTCATTCCTAGACCCAAAGACTACACTTTGCATCTCCTTCACCTGCTACCCCAATTAGCTCATTATGTAGGCTTTCTTGGCCTATAAGCCGCATCATGCATACACTTCCGCCACTACCTGCTATCCTATGACCTTCCTGGCTGCTCCAGTCCTTTGCCATGCTTTTGCTTACCTGCACACACCTGTTCATGCCACCTTCTAGTGTCGACACACTTTGGCTGCACCATCATTGCCCACCCCCCTGTTAAGCATTTACGTTCAACCACATAAAAGCTTTATTCCACTATAAACTGCAAAACCTGGCACACACTATGAGAAAACTATAACCATATGTACACTATTTTATTGTACACTATTTTATTGTACCCTATTATCAAACCTTCAAGTGGGTTGCCCCACCCTCTGCATCACATAGCTTCCACCCGGATCAAACACCTGGCTCTGTTCACTTTCATCCATCTGCAACAATCTCCAATAGTGCCCTACCCAAGCACGTAGCCATCCATGCACACAAAAGGCCCATAGCACTTTAGCACCTCTTCAGAAATCATCTTGCCTCATCAACCTACACGGCTCTGCAAACAGATTACTCGAACCAACCGAAAGAACTGGCTCTGTAACCACATCATTTGTACAAACCAGCACTTCTGACCCTCCCTCCCATTCATGTAACGTAGAGTTCCTCTCAAAGGAACCCCGTATCTGACGATAACATACTGCATAGTTGCACTTACAAGCATACCTTTCAACCATGGGTTGCATATCTCTTTTGAAAGCTTGGACACATCTTGGGAACCTCCTCCATATGCCATAGAATGCATCTCTTGCACTGGCTTTATGCTCTCTTGCACCTCATCTTCAAACTCACTTACACTGTCACCAAGCCCTTCATCATCGATTGGCCCTTCAAGGTCGCTCAACACTTCCTTCTGTCCAGCTTCAGTCTCCTGCTCTTCAATCACCTCTTCTATTGCTGCACTAGGCTCCTCTAAGGAAGAGAGAAACTCGTTTACTACCGCATCCATCTCCAGTTCCTTCACAGACATGGCCGCTTTATTACCCTTGGCAAAATCATGCACCTGTTGCACCACCATGGCACACTCCACTGCTACTTTCATCAGCACAGCTATTAGCATGGCACCACACACCACCTTCACCTTTACTTCATCATCCATAGGTCTAGACCGCACCTCTTGGCTTTCATCAACTACCTCGGTTTGCTCTGTTCCCTGCTCTTCTTGCACATGTGCTATTACCATATCATCAAACATATAAGAGGGCAGCTTTACCTTTATCAGTTTGGGTTCATCAGATTCCATCTCTTCGTCATAGGATGTGGACTCATCCGCTCTATCCTCCTCGCTTGTCTCCCAGCAAATTGAGCTTGTATCATCATCGGCATCGGCATCATATACCGACTCTATATCAACATCTGCATCCACTTGCTGCTCCACAAAAGCTTGACCATCACCACAACTTTGCTCACTTTCTTCATCAGCTTTTGAACCCTCGGTATCTGCATCTCGATTGCATTCTGCTACCTTTTCATGCAAACTTTCAACAAAAACATGCTTTACCTCTTCAACCCGTACTAGAACCTCCACATCTGCTACCGCTTTTGCATATTGGTTCACCTCAACATGGAGCTTCTCCTCGTTGACAAGCTCTTCCACCCTCGCCACATGCACATCACAATCCGGCACTCTCCAAGGAACATAACCAATAGCAGGTCTTACCTCCACAGGCCTTGCATTTTGCACAACTGCAATCACCTTTGGTTGGACCCAAGAGCACTTCGCTACCTCCACAACAACAGGCATACAATCTGCTAGCTTTAGCATTCCCAACTCCAGCTTCCGCTTCACCTTTCTGCTCTTTACCTTGGCCAGATAGACCGTGTCTTCATAGGTATCCACGCCATCTTCGACCTTTTCTCTAATCCTCGGATGCAAGCACTCTAACATCTTTGATAGCTTCAAAGATTGATTGCTTTACTGCTTCCAACAAGCTTCAAATTGCTCAATCAAAATAGAGAAATCTTTACTTACATCATGGTGTACCGCCTTCAGCTTTGCACCGGCTTTTTCTGCCGTATTCACCTCTCAAAACCGCTCCAGAAACTGACTCTGCAGCTTTTGCCATGATTCTCGATCACTGCTCTCTAAGCCATCGAACCACACCTTGGCTCGTCCTCGCATCAACAACGGCACCGTCTGTAACCTTTTTGAATCCGTCGACATACGCATCGATAGCAACCATAATTCGAAATCTGCTAACCAATCCTCGGGATCTTCGATGCCCGTAAATATGGGGCAAAAACCTGGCTCCACTATCTCTGTCAGCTTCAAACTCGACCATTAAATATCTTGACCATCAGCCAACCTCTTTGTTGGCAAAAAAACACCACTTTGAACCTCAAATTGGAGCATCAGACAGCTCCTCCGTGGGGGCACCAGAAGATGGAGAGGGGGAATAGGGAACACACCCAGCACACAAAATATTTGCCTCTATAGCCCAAGGATTCCACAGCACCCCTAACCTCTCAAGAAACACCTTCAAATTGGCTTATTTGCACTAATAACTCCGCTTTAGCATACAAAACAACTACCTCACACCTTGCAAAAAACACCCACAACACAAATGCACCCACACTGCTCAACTCACCCTTTCCGACTCACAAAACACTCCTAATCTGCCCTCTTGGTAGCACCCTTCGAGCTGCAGGCAAACCCTCTACAAGCAATGGCCAATACACGAAGAGCGAGAGAAGAGGAGGGGGATGGGGAGAAGCAACACAAGAGACGGGGGCTAATGAGTGGTATTATTGCATAGGGAGTAGTACAACCAATGTATGCAGCTTCAATGGCAAGCTTAGCAACACACAAGCTCAAAGCTTCCAATCACACACACAGGCAAAAAAGCCGACTGGTCAAAAGACCCTAAAAAATGAACAAAAACCTCCTTTTATAGGGGTGTACCTAGGAGTCCCAAAAAAGAAAAATGTGGTGTGCTTCCATGTCGTGCACTCCATTTGGAGCTTCTTTTAGAATTTTTATGCATTGCCAACACTTGGCTTAGTTTATTTTGGAGAGCTTTGCATGGTGTGCACACTTGTCCTTTGTATCTTCCACTTTGGCCGGCCGGATTTCCCACTTCTTGGCCTTTGAGTATGTTTGGCCTTGCACTTCAACTTCTGGTTCGCACCTTCTTGCAGTGGGACCCCTCCCCTCCAAGGCAATAGCGATGTCGCTATTGGGGGGGGGCCTTCCCCTCAAAAATGGTTTTGCCGCTTACGGGCGCGGGCAGTGCCCCTATCCACTGTCATGTCATCACCGAATTCCACCGCCGTGCGGTCGCCCATGGGCGCGCCACCGCACTTGCTCCGCCCAAAATCACCGCCAACACGCCATCGGGCGCCTGCACAGCAGCACCCAATGCGGACGCCATAGCTGCGCCCAAGGGGAGCTCCCCTCACCCTTCTCCTTGTGTACCAATGAAGGGACCACGCCCCCCTATAGATACTGCGGCCCTCCGGTTCGACACTGCGCATGTGGGTCCAATACGACACCACGTGGCAGCTCCTGAGAGCTCCAAGCCTTTTGCATTTCAAAAAAGTCCCTCCATTTTTTTTAAACAAAAAAAATCTTTTGGCCTAACTTTTGCCTGGCTCCCATGTACTGCTTCCATCTCCTATTGCCAACCTGTAAAGCCTGTCTGATACTCCACTTTCCCAGCTACAACCACACCCTCTGTATATGCACTTCAATCCCTCGGCATCCTCGAACCAAGGCTTCCAAAAATGGAAAAAACATCTGCAACCCGATCCGGTCAAATGCTCCCAGTTTTCCGACGACCATATCTTCTCGCTCCAGACTCCGTTTGGCATGCAGTCTCTTCCTGTTAGCTCCGTATAATGTACACTCCACTCTAGAACTTCCTCGAGGCTCAGAAGATGCCAGATGGAACATCCTCCAATGCAGCCAAGTGGACTCAGACTCTGCCCCCGGAAAAACTTCAATTGACCATATCTTGCAAGCCATGGCTCCAATCCGCAATCCGAAAGACGGGTAGGCCCCATGAATTGAGCTCTACACATCTATACCTCAAGTTTCACTTGGACCATCTATCCCCAACCGCCCTGTCCGACAAGAATCTGCAAACCACTAAAGCTTCAACCTTCAATAACTTGGGCTCCGTAGCTCGGTTTGATGAGCCGTCTGGACTTGCTCCTTCAGCACTTTAAGCTCTTCATTCCTAGACCCAAATACTGCACTTTGCATCTCCTTCACCTGCTACCCCAACTAGCTCATTATGTAGCCTTTCTTGGCCTATAAGCCGCATCATGCATACACTTTCGCTGCTAACTGCTATCCCGTGACCTTCCTGGCTGCTCCAATCCTTTGCCATGCTTTTGCTTACCTGCACACACCTGTCCATGCCACCTTCTAGCGTCGACACACTTTGGCTGCACCAGCGGCTTCATACAAAGGCTATGTGGTGCTTTCTGAAAGGAATAAAGGTTTTGTAAGTAAGAGAGGTGCAATTTTGCTTGTGGTTGAGTGCTTTAAACTCCACCAAGGAGAGGGAAACAATTTTATTGAATTCTAAGGGTTTTTTGATTGCCGGTAGAATGGGAGAGAAAGGAGAGGGAACTACGGCAAGGGAGGAAGAGCTTGCGGGGAGAGATCCAAAAGAGGAAGGGAAGGCAAGGGGACGACTAGTGAGGAGGCCGCCTTGAGAGGTGCTAGTGAAAATGCCACCATGTACATGTTGTGGAGAGTAAGTAATGCCAGGATGATGTGAGGGAGAGGGGTTAGTGGAGTCGATGTTTTTAGTCACGGGAAGGGAAAGTTGATCAAGATCTTCAAGCGGTAGGTTAGCGGTGAGGCCTAAGATTTCTTTCGAGATAAAAAGGGTCTTTTTCGAGGAGGTAGGGAGAGATGGCGTTGGAGAGGGTAGGTTGATGAGGTTTGCCGGCGTGGTAAAGCCGGGAAAAGTAAATTTACCCTTAGAGATGGTGTTGGGTTTCACGGGAATTACAAGGGCCGGGGAAACTAATGTGAGTGTTGGAAGAATTGTGGTGTGGGCCGCTATATTGGAGATAGGGGAGGCCGGAATGGACGGAGCCGGAAGCAAAGGAGACGGAAGTGAGGCATTTGGGTTACCCTCTATAGCCATTGGGATAGGGTTTGATACCAAAGCCAAAGCCGAAGCGGGGGAAGAAGTCTCCATATGGAATATATAAAAAAGAGGAAGGGTTTGGTAAAGAGATTTCTTTGCACCCTAGTTACGGGTGGGAGATCGGAGTGCCCGGTGGGAACGTGCCCTAGGCTTAAGGGTGCTCAAAAAGCTGGATACTGGAGACTTTGTAGAATCAAGAAGCGTCGTGGCCTTGGTGTGTGAACAAGAAAGCTTCACAGAAGCCACCCATGGCGTGCAGTAGGTTGCACAAGGGGTGAGGAGGAATGACGGAGTGGCCGATTGCTAATCACTGGCCTTGGTGTGTGAAAAAACAGGCTTCACAAAAGCGCCTAAAGCATGCAGCAATCGGGAGACTTTGTAGACGAGCGGGGCTGCACAGCTGGCCTTGGTATGTGAAGAAGCAGGCTTCACAAAAGCCCCCAAAGCATGCAGCAGCCGGGAGACTTTGTAGACGAGCAGGGTTGCACGGCTGGCAACGTCGTGGAAGCTGCATGGAACGTCGGAAGGCAGCTAGGTGAAGCACGCACGGAAGACACGCGTGGGATGATAACGGGCACCTTCATAGCTCTGTCACACAGATTTGAGCATCAAGGGATAAATTACCCTAAGATAACTGAGGATAAAACAATCAATAAGTTAAAAGGCATACCCACCAAAAAACTGAGCCAAATATGCTTTTTTAACCAAGTTGGTAGATAGCCAAGTATTCTTACCGGCTGTCGAGTGGTCGAAAAGCCCAGTAGACAAATCTACTAAAAACACAATTGTTCACATCAATGGGTGAAAAGACCATCTGTACACACCGATATTTCTAATGCAACTATAATTAGAAAGCCATATAAATTAGACACGTTAAGAGAGTAGACATTTTTCCAGTCACTACCAAGTGAGATAAAGTGAGGCAGTAAATAATTTTGGGAATTTCAAAGCAATATACATTGAGTGTAGGTATCAGTGTAGGTCTATAAAAGACGGGCAATCTTTTTGAAAGGGTGAGTGCACAAAATCTGCCTTGAGTAGCTTTCTGAGAGTTTTTTCATCCACCATATGCTATGACTTCTAGTGATAATCAGGTTTTAGCAATATCCATTGCACATCTTCACCAGTCGAATGAGTCTACTAAGAGAACCACACTACTCCGTTATGAACGTCATTTATTTCCGCAGTTAAGAACATCACTTACTCAGACTAAGTGGTGGACATATAGGGATAGAGTGACGCGGGTGACTCTTTGGGGTCGAGAGCATTTTAAGAATAATATCATGAACGGTTATATCTCCTAGCACAGTTTCTTCCTCCACAAAAGATTTTTTTGTATCGTGGATATAGGCAACCACTACAAGGGTATTTTAATTGCACTCCCCGCACTAAGGAGTATGGTGTGGTCTTGGCAACCCGTATCCTACCTCTAGCTCAGCGTCCAAACACCTGCTATTATTGTGATAGTTTTTTGTGCGATCATGTAATGGAAGGTTTACTTGATATGTAGGGGAGAAAAAAAGAAAAAAGGGTTTTTTCTTTCTAGAAATCAGTCTTTTCCATCTTCAATAAAGTGGCAAAATAAAAGAAAAGACACAAGTAGTTTTGTGTGTGTGTGTGTGTGTGTGTGTTATACACCACACCAAAAAAACCAAGACTCCAATTGCTTCCCGGGGGATTCACTATTAGTAATGGGGGAATGTCACCTGCGTGCATCAAAATTAGAGAAACCCCCCTATGTACGGTATCTTACATACTAACCTACCTCCCTACATACGGACAAGATACGGACGTTCTCGCAATGAGACATCCCCCCTTAAACGGACAGAATGTAACGACCCACTATTTTATGTATATTAGTAACATAACAATTTTAGAAGCACATGCTTTTGCAAAAATACATGTTGAACTGTAAATGAACAAAAGTGTACATTGTAGTGTGTTTTCATTTGCAATAGATATTAAGAGAAAAACCATGAAAAGAAAAATATAATGAATACTAAATTAAAATAAACCAATCGTTTCAATGTAATTTGTCAAAAAACGAATAGCATTTGCCTTGTAAACGGATACAAATCTCAATTTCAAAACATATGATATTGGCCACTTACTTAGTAGGCTTCCCACATGGGATTTAAGGCACACATATGAAATGGATTGTTTTCTAAAAAACAAATAATTCATACTCTTAAACAACCATGAAAAACTTCACTCATCAAATCAAAACACATTACAAAACATCCCTTTAAAAGATTAATCTTTTTGAACTAAAAAACTTATATGTGATATGAATGCAGTTCTATGCTTAGGCAAAATGCAACTTTTAAAAAAAGCACCATCTGTATTAATTTTGAGTTTGTACATAAAATATAAATCTTAAAAATTTCACCAGACTCTCCTTTGTATGGAGACCTCTTTCTCAAAACAAATCAGTACACCCTTTTTCTTCGGCTCCCACATAGGATTTTTCTCACATAATTTCTTTTTCCAAAAGAATTGGCCACCTCATCTTGGGCTCCCATGTGGGATTTAAGGATTATCTTACACATTAAAGTGGTGGTATGACCTGCATATCATAGTACATAGGAAACCTCCAATCACATAGTCTAATCACACGATGACCAAAAGGCCATGTCCAGGGCTAGAAAAATACATTTTTCCTAACCGAACAAAATAAGGGAAAACTTGAAATTCTCACGGTTTTAAGGTTAAAATTTGAAGCTTTTGCCGGTAATTACACTAAAACTTGTGTAAATTTGCCCGTTTTCTTAAAGGCAAGCTCAAAATCTAACCGGGATTATATAATTGCAGCCGGTTAAAATACACTAGACCCCGGCTTTTTTCTAACACTGGCCATGTCCACATCGATAGGAGATCGTGTACAAAACAAACACAAAATGAAAACATAAAAGTAGCCTACCAAATTAATTTAAGAACCCTCAAAATCAAACTACATTCCAAGTGCTAGTATGTCATGCCTCTCATACTACACAATCAACAAATTGGCATGTCCATGTCATATGGCTGTCGTAAAAATCGATAGCTCAAGATGGCACACCCGGTCAAGCCATATGACCATGTGACAAATTGCGACTATATTTCTTATTATATGCAAAATAATAAGATCGCACACCCGGTCAAGCCATATGACCATGTGACAAATTGCGACTATATTTCTAATTATATGCAAAATAATGACATTGTGTATGTGTGACACACAAACCCAAGGTATACTAGACATGTCTTGGTAAGAAACTATAGCTCAAGATCAACACACCCGATCAAGCCATATGACCATGTGAGAAATTGAGACTATAGAATTTGTAACTACAAAGAGAAGAAACTAACCATCTCAAAATCTATAACACTTTATATTGTAAAAAGAGGCACAACTTAACATTTGGTAAGAATAGATAGCTCAAGAGACCTGGTCAAGCTTTATGGATAGCTAGAAGAACTGAATGTAAAAATCGATAGCTCAAGATGGCACACCCGATCAAGCCATATGACCATGTGACAAATTGAGACTATATTTGCAATTATATAAAAAATAAAGACATTGTTTAGGTGTGAAACACAAACCCAAGTTATACTAGACATGGCTTGGCAAGATAGCTCAAGATGGCACACCCGGTCAAGCCATATGACCATGTGATAAATTGAGACACAACCAGTCAAACCAGATGACCATGCAATGAATTGAGATTATTTTAACTGTAAATCCATTCCAATTTTGGGTTGTCCAATAATCTACATGTACATTTACAATAGGTAATTGTCGCTAATAGCTAAGGCAACTCTTTACAAGAAGAAACTCTTTAGATTGTAATACATTTTGATCTACACACAGAATGACCGCTTCTGCTACTTCAAGAAAACTTGAAAAGACAACATGTTTGAATCTTCGAAAAAAAACATACGATGTCACACACCCAGCTTGAACATACAATGTCTCATTCCTTTTTTTGTTGAACACCTAGTCCTACATAATACAAACTCTATACTTAGCTAGATAAATATTGAATCTTTCACTAAGAGTCAAGAGTCTTTCACTATGATAGATGAAGTCTTTATTTAACCAAAAATTGACATACATTATATGTACATAGTCCACATTTTTGTGGAGAGTTGAACTTTTAATGGACATTAAAAATTGAAATAATGCATTCTAATTTATATAGATTATCACTGACTTGCAAAATCTTGGCTAGGTTTTGAGCTTGGCATGATAAAAATTGACAAAATCTAGCAGGTTTTTGCGTAATTACCAATATATACTTCAAACTGTGATCTAAAAACGGGAATAGTTTTAAGTTTATTATTTGTTGCTATTTTCTTTGCATAGGAAAAATGATTATGGCAAGCTCTGCAATGTGCACCAACCCTTAAGGGTGATTCAACTTTGAGATAACTACAGCCTTACTCCTAACTTAACAATTCGAGACGTTGTGTATTTTAACAGACTAATATCATGAAATCCCGATTAGATTTTGAGCCTTGAAGAGAACCAAGAGATTTACACAAGTTTTAATTTATATACCGAACAAACCCTTCAAATTTTAAACTAAAAGAAAGAAGAATTCCAACTTGCCCTGATTGTCTTTTGGTTGGAAAAATACAAAGAGTCCCGATTCCCAATTTCCCACAGCCTAGAGGGCCACAAGGGGCCATAAACTAACTATGGTCTTCACAGTCAATCACAATGCACATTTCACATTAAAGTTTAAACTTTAGAGAAGCTAAAAATAGAGGGCAAATGAATTAAACAACAAGCAAGTTACCTCACAGGCACAAAGACTCCTTAGACTTGGAAGTTGGACGAGTTTTGTTTCTAGTTGTAGCACACGTGCAGGCGGCAGAAGCTCCAAAGACGCTACGGCAATGGTAGCTCGTGACTCGTGAGCTGCGCAGTAGAGGGTGCTGGAGACTGGAGCTATTTGCAGCAAAATCGCTTCTCAACCAGGTTTCACTGAACAGACGGTAGCTACTCAACCAGGCGCCTCGTGCCTCAGACTCGGCAGGCGAGCAGTCGAAGACTTAGATTCCGGACTTGTCACTACATAGCTAAGCTTAGAGCAGGCGAAGGTGAAGACTAAGGCACTCCGGAGTCGGGAGCATGTAAAGTTTGCTAAGATGAAACGTTGGACCTTTAAAAATTAGGGGTTGTAATTTCTATATACTTGCAAACCTTACATGGCATGGACATTGGACAAACCCCATGGGCCAACACCCATCGCCTAGACTTCAAGCTTCAAAAGTTGATCCTCCTTAAGCAAAATACCCCTCAAATTTCAAATTTCAAAATTCGCAAATTACTTCTGAAATTTTTTAGTTCATTTGATGCCGATTTTTGAAGGGGAATTGGATGGCTAGGCCTTCTAATGATGGATTGGACAAATTACCTTCCTTTGGAGTTGAAGGGCAACTTCAATTTGATCCCTTCATTTGCAGGGTTTTTCACTAGACGACCCTTCCTACGCAAGGTTGACAGTCGTTTGAAGGGCAGAAGGGCGTCAAAAACTATCGTTGTCGCTGATGCCCTCTCTCTCTCTCTCTCTCTCTCTCTCTCTCTCTCATATCAGCTCTTGAGTTCAACTCTCCTCATCGGCTAGATCTTTAAGGTATCTTGGGATAGTTTGCTACGAAGTTAAAACTTTCTTCTTATTCTTCTTCTTATTCTTCTTCTCTCTCTCTCTCTCTCTCTCTCTCTCTCTCTCTCTCTGTCTCTCACAGTGGCCAATATGTGGCAGGACAGAGAGGAATTAGGATGTATTCTTGTTCTTTAATGATTGACATTTTATTGATGACTACACTTATGTGTTATCTTTGTGGACATAATCGCCTATTTTGTGAGGTAATATGTGACAAATTACATGCTAACCACTCAAAAATGCATCTCAATTGTCAAAAAGGAATAAAAATTAGAAAAGCTTGATCAATCCGACCGAAATAGATACATGGGTACTTTGGGAATTTTAAAAATTTGAAGGGTATTTTGACAAATTAGAGGGGTTTGAGCTTGGTTTTAAGAAAACGAGGAAATTTGCATAAATTTTAGTGTAATTATCGACAAAAGCTTCTAATTTTGACCAAAAAAACGAGAGAATTTCAAGTTTGCCCTTACTTTCACCACACCATGAAAGTATTCATCGATGCACAGAGAGAGAGAGAGAGAGAGAGAGAGAGAGAGAGAGAGGCTTACTAATGTATTTAAGGTGGCTCAGGTAGTTGAATGTATCCCCAATGTAACATCTCCCCCCCCCCCCCCCCCCCCCCCCCCCCCCCTCCTTATGTGTAGAGTATGAGTATAAATTAATGAGGGGCTACCCCTATTGTATACGCTTATGTACAAAATGCAAAAACCCCCCTATTTTACACTCACGTGGTACCGTACAAAAAAACACAGTGAATCCCCCGGGAATTGCTTCCAATTGCTCAAGACCTTTAGCTCTGCCTTGATCGGCCCTACTTCTCGGTTGACCTGCTCATGGCCCTTTGCTTTCCCTTGCTTTGCACTATCTTCAAGCCTTCAAGGCTTTTGACTCTGCGATTCAAGCTTGACTGTCTTGCCAACTGTTAGGAGCAGAGCTATGGTGGGTGCCACCTGCTGCAAGCCATGGCGAGGTGAGGAAACAACAGAATGAGCGAGAGAGGAGAGACTTGGCACAGCAATAAACAAAGCACGTTATACTTGATCATTATTTCCTTTGTAAAAACTTTACAATATATAGCAAAAGTGCCATGCACACATTAAAAGTACCTGAAGCTTCATCTGCATGCCTCAAGGGAGTGTTCCCATGGGCTAACACACTAAATCTGGGCTTGAAACCTAACAATCCCCCCCTCAAGCCCGAACTAGAAAAACCACTCTCATGATCCCTCGAGTTTGTGGTGTACTCGTCAACCATGAGTTTTAGGTTCGCTCACAACCAAGGATTTTTGGTGTATCCATAACCTGGTGCTATGATAAAACCCCCCCTTGAATAGATAGGTGTAGGTCAAAAATTAGCCACCAATGAGTGGAGTTTTTGGTTCACTGCCAACCCTTGGGTTTAAGGTGTACCCAGTAA
Organism: Adiantum capillus-veneris; assembly: GCF_014529385.1. Taxonomy (NCBI): domain Eukaryota; kingdom Viridiplantae; phylum Streptophyta; class Polypodiopsida; order Polypodiales; family Pteridaceae; genus Adiantum; species Adiantum capillus-veneris. Next base: position 141,765,666 of record NC_140938.1, on the reverse strand, counting down.
CCTCACGAGAAGTGCAACAAAAATGAGCTGAGAGAAAATGTGTTTGGGAGGTCTTACCACTTATGTGTGGTGGTGTCTAACCTATACAAACTTTTTTTCATGGCAATAATTGACAATTTATAGGCTAAAATACGGCTTTGACTGAAAATTGTATGATGGTTTTGACAATAGACAAAAAATGACAAATCTATGACACTAAACTGGGAAAAAGAGTTTGTGAAATCGTGTACCGCAGTCTCAAAGCAGATATTCATGTGTTACATCTGTTGATATGCCGAATGCTTGAAGAAAATAGTTGAGAGAGTCTTCACTAACTTTATTGCTAGTTGTATTTGATTGACAAGAAAATCCACAAAATTGGTCATATATGGTATACATATCCAATGTGAAGCTTTGGATATTCTCATTGAAGAATGGATATATGCAAGTGCATGCCATTCCAAGCATTAAAAAACAAGCATGCGCCTTTAGACATGTTGCACACTAAAAACCAGATGGAGTATCTGTGTGTACTCTAAATTGATCACTTGCAAAACCACCAAGATCACAACCACTTTGCTAAGAATCACCTTGAAGGCTACATTCACCTTTATTAACAAGGCCGTTTTGAAAATCATCCTCAACAACTAACTAAGAAATAATCTGATGCGTATTGATTCTCCAATGTGCTTTGAAAAGCTATGTTGTGTGAACAATTACCCAATGTTGCCTAACAATCTTTGCAAGTTTGAATTTAGGTAGCCTTGTTGATATGCTTGCAAAACTGTCAACTTTTAATGCTCACTAACTAGCTGTAGACACCGCAGCCAAGAGGGCGTTTTGAGAAGCAATTGAAAAGCCCTGCTGTTGGACGAGCAGCATTCTGAGACGCTATGGGGCAGACTTGCTATCAAATGGCGTTTCAAGATGCACTTTCTACGCAATGTTTTGATATTGCGATGCTGCCCTTGTCTGCCCAAAACAATCGCCTATACTTGACAACGTTTTAGAACTCCCTTTGCGAGGCCAATGTCATACTCAACATTTGCATGTCCGCCTGCGACCCTGTAGCACTTCAACAACGCCTCTTGAGATGCACGCAAAAGCGCCTACTTGTGATTGCACTCTGATACCAGGTGTTAGGAGCAGAGCTATGGTGGGTGCCACCTATTGTAAGCCATGTTGAGGTGAGGAAACAACAAAATGAGCGAGAGAGGAGAGACTCGGCATAGCAATAATCAAAGCTTGCTATAATTGATTATTATTGCCTTTGTAAAAACTTTACAATATATAGCAAAAGTTCCATGCACACTTCTAAAAGTAGCCAAAGCTTCATATGCATCCTTCAAGGGACTGTTCCCATGAAATGACACACTAAATCTGGGCTTGAAACCTAAAACCAACTTCCCCTCCTTGCTCGAGTTCCTGTTGCCCAACTTTGTGGCTGTCTTTGATTGCTTGCACCTCCAAGCCTTTGCACATGAGCTTGCTCCCAATTCTCAACTTCAAGCTCGAATCTACTGCATTGTCAAGCTCTCCACATCCTATTTTCTTGTTTCTACAAAGATACCCCTTGAGCATCCTTGAGATTCCAAATGCCCGAGAGGGGCTATACACGCAAGATAAGCTGAGATCTGCGATCTCATCCACGTGCTCATCGAAGAGCTCCGATCCTACACCACAGAGCCGGATTTGTTGCCACCAAGCTCAAGCCGCCATGGCCAAGCTCCATCTCTCACGTGTATGTTGCCAAGAAGCACTCGGTGCACGCATCATTCACCATCCTAGCTCTGATACCACTTGTGAGTGTGCGTGTGAACAGATGCGTGTGTGCGTGGTGCGTGGGGGGAAGGGGAGAAGCACAATACCAGTGTGGGTGGAGCAACCTCTGGAACTGGTGAGTGAGGAGCTCCTTAATCTTTCTATATGAAGAAAAAGGTTATATACACATGTGGGCAGGCGACCACATACCAGACACATGTGGGCCTGGGGCAAAGGGCGCAGCACCTTTATCCCCACAGTCTTAGCGCAATCACCTTAGCAATGATCTTGTATGCAACCAGCATCATGGAGAATGTCCGCCAGTGCTTTAGCAGCAAGCAACAAACCAACTTGGGTATAGGTTTGATCAACCCTTTTTTAAGGTTGGCATCCAATTGCTCCTCCAAAAGAGCTCTGTTAGCTAGTTGTGCTATTGGGATCATCAGGTCCTCCCAAAATTCTATGAAAAATTTGGCAGTGAGTCCATCCCACTCAGGGGAATTTTCCTTTCCCATTTCCTGTAAGGCAATCCAACATTCATTGATAGAGATTGGTCTCTTTAATGCCTTTTCTTCAATAGGGAGTATATCACATTTGTTTGTACCAAGCAGATGGGCTCTAGCCTTCTCGACCCCTTGATTGGAGACTTCAAGCTGACCAATAATTTGACCAAGATTGTCAAGCATGAGTGTGGCCATACCGTTTGTTGGAATTAGGGTTGCAGAGAAACGCACACAGCTTGGAGAAGACAAAGGAAGCTCAAGGCACACAATAGAGAGTGTGTTACTTAGTGTGCACTGGAAAGATAGATAGCCCTAGAGTGATGGGCATATATACAATGCTCGGGGGAAACCTCCTAAAGAGGGAAAAAATGCCACGGTGGTCCTAGTGTGTTCACACACATCACTACCACATGTATATGGTAACAAATCCCCCCTAGAGTGATGCGGTGAACGAGAGCTGGCACATGAGTAAAGGGAAGTGCCATGCCCTGAGGACATGATCAGTCCACAAAGGGGAGTAAGCCCAAATCTTTGTGGAAAGCTTCAAGCTTCTCACGAGACAATGCCTTTGTGAAAAGATCTGCAAGGTTGTCCTGTGTTGGCACATAAGCCAAGCTGATCTCTCCTGCTCAGAGCCTCTCCCTGACATAGTGGTAATGCACCTCAATGTGCTTTGTGTGAGCATGAAAAACAAGGATCCTCGCAACTGCCAATGTGCTCTTACTGTCAGTGTAGATAGTTTTGGCAGTGTCCTGTCCAACACCCAAATCAGCCATAAGGTGTCTGAGCCATACACACTCAACCGTAGCTGTGAAGACTACCCTGCACTCAACCTCACAACTCGAAGTGGCCACAATAGGTTGCTTCTTGCTCAACCATGATATACATGAACTGCCAAGCATGAAGCAAAAACCACTTGTGGACACTCGCGTGTCAAAACAAACACCCCAGTCTGAGTCCAAAAAAGCATGTAAGTCTGGCGGCAATGCTCCCCCCTTGGGAGAAAACAAGCCAAGATGTAAAGTGCCACTAAGGTAGTGGAAAATCCTCTTGACAGCCTGCCAATGCTTAGACCCTGGGCTATGCATAAATCTGTTGACCTACAAGACTGCAAACTGAATATCCCACCTCGTGTTGCATACATAAATGAGGCAGCCAACAGCAGTTTGATAAAGAGTGACATCAGCAGGATCGCCAGCATCATGTAGACTCAACTTCAAACTTGTTTCCATGGGAGTGGCAATAGGTTTGCAATACTCAAGTCCAACTTACATAGCAATGTCTCTATGTAACTTTTCTGACACAAGGCAATACCACCATCACACTGCTTAAACTGTATACCCAAGTAATGATGCAACAGCCCCAAATCTTTCATCTTGAAAGTAGCATTCAAATCAGCCTTAAATTCAGCAATATGTCTCTCATTTGGTCCAGTGGGTGATCAGCAAATCATCGACATAAAGAACCACTATGAGAAGTACATCATCCTCACGCTTTACTTACAATGTGCTTTCTGTTGGACTATTACGAAAGCCTCGTTTAACCAAATGAGTGTCAGCTTTCTCATACCAAGCACGAGGAGATTGCTTCAACCCATACAAAACCTTCTTACATCTGCACTCTTTGTCCTCTTGTCCTTTTATGACAAAACCGCGAGGCTGCGTTACATAAACTTCCTCAAATATGTCACCATTCAAGAAAGGAGTAACAATGTTTGATTGATGTACATCCCAACCAAAATGAGCTGCCAATGCACATAGAAAACACACAGTAGTCATACGACAAGTGGGAGTAAAAGTCTCTTCATAATCAATGCCTTTTTGCTGTGCATAACCCTTTGCAACAAGTCGAGCCTTATGGCGATCAATCTCACCATCTGGCTTGCGTTTCAACTTGTAAACCCACTTTGTACCAATGGCCTTTTTGACAGGAGGCAAATCACATAAAGTCCATGTGTCATTTTCTATAAGTGCATCATATTCTGATTGCATGGCAGCCATCCAATTTTCTGAATTATGTGCTTCATCAAAAGATAGAGGCTCCTCAACATCATGTAAGCTAGACACAGCAAAGCATAACAATCTGATGCATGAGATGCATGGTGAGAGCCTAAACGAGTACGACTAGACAAAGGTGCATCCAATTTACTGTCACGCAAAGTGTGCACCATCCATTTTGGCATACCTCTAGCCTGCTCATTTTCAGCCCTTTCCTCATTAAGTACATCATGTCTGCATCAGTAATAGACTGATCTGTAACATTTTCAGAAACCCCCATAGGCTATACATTTGCCTCATTGGAAATTACATTCGTATTTCCACCACTGAAAAGAGGCAACAAAGTGTCATAAATGTCATGTGAGCTTACATTACTGTCTCTAGTACATGACAGCAAGGGTTGAATAGAATCTTCCACAAACACTACATCCCATGAAACCAGAATATGTTTTGTTTTTGGATGATAGAACCTGTAACCTTTGCTTTCAGCACTATAACCAACAAAAATAGATTTGACAGCCTTATCATCCAATATTCTACGCTGCACTTGTGGCACCAAAGCATATGCCAAACAGCCAAAAACACGCATGTGCTCAATAGAAGGCTTTCTATCATGCCATGCTTCATATGGAGTAATAGACTGCAAAGCTTTCATAGGACACCTGTTAAGTACATAAGTGGCACACATGATGGCCTCAAGCCAAAAAGAATGCGGCAAAGCTTGACTTTGGACCATACATCGTGCCATTTTCGTCAGTGACCTGTTTTTCCTCTCAGCAACACCATTTTGCTGAGGTGTATAAGGCACTGTACATTGGTGTTTTATCCACGACTAGCCAGAAATGCATTAAATTCATGAGACATATACTCCCCCCCTCGATCAAAACGGAGGGTGCCCATAGTACATTTCAAGACATTTTCAGCCATAGCTAGAAATTGTTTGAAGCATATAAAAACTTCGGACTTCTCTTTAAGCGGAAATACACATGCATGCTTGGAGTAATCATCAATGAAAGTCACGAAGTACAGGTAATTGCCCAAGGACAGAGTTTGCATGGGCCCACAAACATCACTATGCACAAGCTGCAGCCTGCATGTGGCCCGAACTGAACCATCCTTTGGAAACTTAGAACGTTGCATCTTACCCAAAATACAGCCTTCACAAACATGTTTGATGGGTGCTTCAAGAGGCGGCAAAGAAGCAACCATATCAGATTTCTGCAAACGCAGCAGACTGGAAAAATTCAGATGACCAAAACGTGCATGCCAAAGTTTTGCATCTAAAATAGGCATGGAATCTACAACAGCATTTGCAAAATTTTGTCAACACTTGTCATACAAAGTGAGCTTATATAGCCCACGGGACAGAAGGCCAGATGCAACAATTTCATCACCAAAACTTACATCATCAATTGTACATGTGTCATCCACAAATTTAACTACACGTCCAAGTCTAGCAAGTGCGGATACAGACAAGAGATTCTTCTTGATCCCAGGTACATAAAGTGCATCAACAAGTGTGAAGGAAGTGCCATTAGCAGCAGTACGCACAATCTTTCCAACTTCCTGAACTAGATAAGAGGCATTGTTGGCACAAGTGACTGACTTCCCATGAGGGACAGACTCAAGGGAGGTAAACAATTCACGATGTGAGGTAATGTGCTTTGTAGCACCACTGTCGAAATACCACACATGTGAATCTGCAGCAAGCATGCATCATGGACAACAGGATTGTAAGTGCATTCTGCGCTAAAAGCCCATTCTGCATCAACATCAGCATCACAGTCTCCTTTCACAAAAGACTCAACAATGGGTGCATTTGTAGTGGAACGAGCATTTGGAGTGGAACCACCCTCTTTCTTCTTAGCCTCTTTGGCCTTCAAGTTAGGACACGACTTGATCAAGTGATCATTAGCTTTACAATGATGGAAACGCATCTTCTTTTTGCCCTTATCACCAGAATTGCCAGACGAAGTGCTGCCAGTAGAAGCATTAGGAACAGAATTTTTGCCACTCGCAGCAGAACCATAAGAAGTGGTTGCATTGTTGTTACCCTCCTTTCTTTGAGAAGCAATGAAAGCTTGTTCAACTGCACGCTGCCTAGTCCTGTTTTTTCTGGAAAGTGACTCTTGCAACAGCAATGTGCAAAATGCATCAAACTTGACAACTTCAATATTTCCTTGGGTCATAAGTCTCCAAGTACTAGCAAAAGTCTGGTAAGAATCTGGTAAGGCGTCAAGAATAGTATGCACTAGGGAATTATCTGAAATGATTTCACCTCCCTACAGAAATGAGTTGCTCATTGATATCCTTGACACTAGTAAGGAAAGTGTCCATATCATCTTCCTCATGCATAATCTTCGACTCCAGCTCTTTACGCAGCAAAGCAATTATAGCCTCATTGCAATTTGCATAAAGACCTGCTATTATATCCCAAGCCTGTTTTGCAGATTTTGTTGAACGGATGTGAGGAACAATGGTGCGCCTCATAGACAACGCAATCAATGCATGAGCCTGCGCATCCTTAACATCCCAATGAGTTTGTTCTACCGTAGGCAAAACAACTCTAACACTAGCAATCCTTGCAGCAAGACCTGCAACATCCTCAACATCGCCTATATCCTCAGTACCAGGACGTACATCAGTGCCCTGCACAATATTCTAGATGCCCTTTGACACAAGAACATGTTGCATCATATAAGCCCACATAGGGTAATTGTCCCCATCCAACCTGTCCTCGGCAGCAAACATCTTGAACACATCTGTGTTGTTGTTGTCAGCCATGGTAAATGCTGCACCTAATGTGAAAACTGCCCAAAAAATAGGAGAAACATAGCGAGAACTACACGTGCTATATAGCACAAACCGTAGAAGACTGTAAGGCACCTGTTATGTAGAAAACGGCACTGGCAGAAATTTTACACAAAATGACGAAATAGCCTATGCAGCACTGCCTGTAGTGGAAACGGAGGCCAAAATGAGCCCAAATCAAAAATTTGAGCAGACCAGGCTCTACGAGTTCTCCCGAAATATTTTTCAACCTACAAACGCTCGCCAAAGCTCACTAAAATCAGAGAAAGTGAGCAAACGTGTGCTGGAGCAGCTGGCGACTAATCCCGGGAAGATACACCTGCTCTGATACCAATCGTTGGAATTAGGGTTGCAGAGAAACGCACACAACTTGGAGAAGACAAAGGAAGCTCAAGGCACACAATAGAGAGTGTGTTACTTAGTGTGCAATGGAAAGATAGATAGCCCTAGAGTGATGGGCGTATATACAATGCTCGGGGGAAGAACCTCCTAAAGAGGGAAAAATGCCCTGGCGGTCCTAGTGTGTTCACACACATTGATAGCCGTTTTTCGGCTCTCCGTAATTGCCATAGTGAGTTAACCCACCCTACCAAAATCATCCAAACACTGTGGCTATCCTTACCATTTCACTGTATATAGGTGTGTGTGAGTTAGGGGACTTTTCCCATATCTTCTAAAAAACCCTTAATTAGCTAGTCGCTGGGCTAGTTGAGCCAAAAAAATAAAAAAAATAGTATATTATGGCCCATTTGTGTGTAAATATTTCATTGTATATAGGGCCTAAATAAAAGGATTTTTCGTAATTATTTTGGTATTCATTTAAATATTTCTACCTATGGTGTGTTATTTATGTTATGTACATTGACTCAACATTACCATATTTTTTCTTACCATTTTGAGTACTCTTTATTCCATATAAAAATGCTTTCATGCAAGCTTCTCTTATTTTTGGTGTAACTCCATCCCAATAAAAATCCAAAAAAAACTAGTTCTATTTATGTGTATATTTTTCACTATTGTGATTTTTTCCTTCCTACATCCATTCTCTATTACTCTCATAAATTAGACCACCAAAAATATTCATCTTTTTATGGTAGACTTATAATGAGAGAGATTTATTTTGACCCCTTTATATTTTCTCCACCTATATTATTTATATTTGACATGTACATATTTTTTTTAGACCCCTCAATATTTGATTTTCTTAGTTGTATTATTCACTCATATCATGATCTCAACAATATCTTCAATTATAGACCTACCAAATAAGGTCAAGGGTATGTGGAATGCATGCATGCACCATGGGGAGCTCACTCTTGGAGGTATTCAAAAGAATAATCCAAAGAAGGACCTCACAAGGACTTTGTGCAGTGGAAAAAACAGTCGATTTTGCTGAATTTTTAAAGATCACATGCTCCCCGAATTTGGAAAGGTGATACAAACAAAAGTTGTAGCTTGTGAGCTGAACTTTCACCTCAAATGTTTTCATATTTTTTTGAGCTACGAGCTGTGAGTTATGATTTTATTGGTGGACCCCAACTTGCCCATGCTATGCAGCCACACTCCCTCTTCCACTTTATCATTTTCCTCTTTCACACACACTCCTCCCTCTCCTTCCCACTCCCAAACCTGCAACTCCCATGTCCTAATTCACCCTTTTCACCATTGCCACATCTCTCACACCTCCATAGCCTTCATCCTCCATTTCTACACCCTATGTGTCCCCCTTTCTCTCTACATATATGTCCATATTACCATACTCTGTCCAGCTTTGTAAAGAACCTTAAAAAATCAGCAAAAATCCAAGGTTAACCTCTGCAAATGAAGGCTTTTATCATGAATTTTCCAAGGTTTGAGGATAACATAGCTTCATCGACACGCGCTACTTCGCCATGCTGACCGCTTCTTCTTCCGGTGCTGTAAAGAGGTGAATGTCAACTTCTCCAAAGCTTCAACCTCTCTTTACAAGCTCATCCCTTCTCTAACTTTTCTCATCATATATCTCACCATTTGGTGAATGATTTTGTAAATATTTTGTAGTGATAATTACTAACTACTAACCACTAACCTTATTGTAAAATGCACCCTCTACTAGAGTAGGCACTCCCAAATTATTCACTCAATCCTCTCTCCTTTCATCCTCAATAATTCTCTTCCCTTGAGCCCACATCCATGTGACTCAAAGGATAAGAGAGACCCACCCTCATTCAAAAAATAAAATATGCATAATATTTTATTTCTTCAAATAAACTTGATTAGGTCTAATCCTAATCGGGGCTTCTAAAACCTATAAATAGAGCCCTTCTCTCCCTTGTAAATCATCACATGATCACACTACACCACACCATTCTCAACACATAACACACCACTCTTCAAGCCTAGTTATGTAGAGTGTGTGCATTGTGAGTGCTCTATTCCATCACTACACATAGGTGCATGGAGAAGCTTGTGCCATCTAGAGGAGTGGCGTGATACTATACTCTGCAATCACACTTGTAGCCTACTCTTGTCCATAAATAAGATTCATAGTTTTGGGTGCAATTGTATGCTGCAACTACGACTCTTCTCTCCAAATTGACTTGATAAGTTGGCTCATAAGGTGGTTGAAGGTATATTTTCCTTGAAGTTTGTTGTGCCATTTCATGCTTGGTGGTTTGAGGGCTTGTTGAATTGTTTGCCTAAAAGGTCAATTGTAAGAGGGTGCTCGGTGAGAGGGCTCCCGTGACCCTAAGACAATTTGTGTATTGGCAACAAGGTCAAGTTTTGTGTTGTCTCTCTATTTCTCATCAAGCTTTGTGTGCATCTAGTCTTTAAGGCTAAGACTGAGTTGCTCAAGTTGATTTGTGCTCTTTACCTCTCTCTGGCGTGGTGAATGTTTGTGTTTGGTGTGTGTGGCTATCTTGCATTCCCCTCTCTTTGTGCGTTTGAGTACAAGGAGATATCACGTGCGTCCTAGTTCGCATCTACAACTAGGTGGTGCCCCTTTTCTTGTTTGGTTTCTGGCTGTGGGTTGTTGTTGTCTCTAATTGTGCTTGCCCCAGCCCCAATTGAGCAGCACGGGAGCCTCGAAGGGTGTTTAGAGGCCGCTCTTCTTGTTGCCCGCCCCGGACCGCCTCAACATCACTACCACATGTATATGGTAACATCGTTTTGGTCTCTTTCTTCGTTTCCCCTGTCGTAAGTGATTGATGTGATAGAGTCCCTTCTTCTTTTTGGCTTTGAGAGCTCTGAAGAAATGAGCTTGGGTGGCTGGTTCGGGTTTGAGGGCAAGCTCTCTGGCCAGCAATTGGGTCTCATTGATCTCTTCAGCTTGTAAATTAGTGAGACACGTTTTGGCCTCAAGCCATATTTTGTGCTCTTCCTGAAGAGCTCTTCCTTCTTGCTTTCTTTTGGAGAGCTCTTCTACTTCTTCGTCAAGCTCCCTGTTTGCAATCTCTCGATCCTTTTTAACTTTGGGCCCTGCATGTTTTATCACTGATTGGATTCTACGCACCAAGGAGGGTCATCTGCTTCCACATTGTTCCTTAGCTTGCCAAGAGACATCTTGGCTAGGGATTTGAAAAGACAGTCCTTAAAGAGATGAGCCCATGAGACAAGTTTCTTCTTCTTCCCCTTCGGGGAGCAAGATTCATTACTATCTCTGTCTATGTGAAGCTTCAAGGGAGTGATTCGACATGCTCTTGGAGATATCAACAAATAATAGCATAGAGGGGGGATCTTGTATGCCTGATGAGAGATGTAGCACCTGGCCAGACAAGATGCCTTATTGGCATACTGAAGGCTTGTGTATGTATAACCAAGAGATCTACTCCAAGGACCTGCATTTCACAAATTGTACGTTTTATTGTACGTGTCAAAGCTGGGAACTTGCATGTGCACTATGTTCGAGCCTCGAAAAGCTGCAAACACACAACTAGAAGAGCCTAGCAAGCTCAAAGGGGCAGGGGTGCATCCCTCACCGCTCAATGCTTCCGTCACGAAGGATCCTGTGCTGCGAAGAAGAAGGAGCCATCGTTGATGCTGCGCTCAACTGCCTCACCGCCGTCGATGTCGCCGAAATGCTCAATCTCTCTCTCTCTCTTTCTCTCTCTCTCTCTCTCTCTCTCTCTCTCTCTCTCTCTCTCTCTCTCTCTCTCTCTCTCTCTCTCTCTCTCTTTCTCTCTCTCTCTCTCTCTCTCTCTCTCTCTCTCTCTCACACACACACACACACACACACACACACCCCTGTGAGCACACGAAGGAGAAGGAGACAAAGATGGAGCAAGAGCATTTCTTAGCTTACACCTCAGAGAATAAGGATATTAGATCAAATTAGACCTTTTATAAGAGTTTAACCCATTCACACATGGGCGTCCACAGTAGTCGGTCAAAGTAAAAATAGTATCAAATGAGATATGTGGTGTGCCTCTTATCGGCAATCACCCAAGCACCTAAAGGACCGACAAGCCCAGTCCCTGACTCAAAATAATATGATATTTGTAGATGTTAATTGGGCTGACGCCCATTTGCCAAGGTCAGCACCAAGCCATAGGGAGCGCTGGGCAGTCACCAAGCCTCCTATTCGCTCGGTGCTGACTCCACTGTATGACTTTTAATCACATCACCACAAGGGTCTCCATTGTTGGTTATCATGTCCCAAGGTCTTTATTATCACTTGTAATGGCTTTAACACCAAGGTCAACACCAAGCGCTAGGGAGCATTGGGCAGTCACCAAGCCTCCTATTCACCCAGTATTGACTCCATTGTCTGACTTGTCGGTTAACATGCCCCCCTTCCTGATGTAGGTTTCATCCTCGAAATCTATTAAGATGAAGCTCGTTCATGGAGGTGGAAGAGCATTCGAGATTGAATGTCCTTAGCCTTATTCAGCACTGTAAAATCTACCAAAATTGGCACATTAATTGCGTTCTCATATATAATAAAAAAATATATGCAATTGTAGGCACACAAATTGATTGGTAACAGAATATTAAACAATTTGTTAGTATTAAAACATTAAACTATAATATGATCAAACACATAAGCAGTTGTAAAGGTAAAAAATAAACAAATCTCGGGTTGCTAATTTAACGATCGAGAGGCACTAGAGGTCAACTATTAATACCATGGGTAAGCTTCTCAATTTTCCGTGGTTAATTAAGTTGTTTAATCGCTAGAGCAAAGTATTTTATGTTCAAGCGTTGACTAAAGGCTATACCTAGAAGACCTTGTAGTCAAGCTACAATAAAAAGAATTGCTCATGAAATCATCGCCTGAATTATTCCCTTTGTTTGACCCCCAAAAGTTTTTCACATTGATTCGCTTTCGATGTGTGTACTTATTTTGTATGCCTTGGGGTTTTTGCTTTTCAATGAAAATCATCCACACTGGGAACCTCTAGGGCTCTATTACCATAGGCAATACATGTGTGTGAAGTACCAAATCAAGCTGGGATTTCTCTTCCAGCGTAAGTTTTTACATGTGGCACTTTTTTTTTTCAACATTTAATATTGTAATTTTGGGGGGTCAATGATATTGTTACCCTCCCCAGACTCATCACACTAATAAACTCCCTTTATAATACTTAAGCTAAAGGTCAATAGGAACTAAGCCCACTAGAAAGCCATAGTACATTGCACACAATGCTGCCTAAATTAGATTAAGCACCTAAAGTCACCATTGATTATTAGAAAGGCATTCCCCGTGGTATTAAGAGAAGATCTCTAACTCCTAACTTGGTCAAACTAGCTTAGTCAGACTGCTTGATTCTGAAACCTAGACAAGGGATTATGACAAAAAATTATATAGAATCTAATGTTTAATCTAAGCAAATGTGCTAAATATTGTGCTACCAATCACATTTAAAGCAGATAAACATGGATGCAAAAACAAAGACAAGTGGCAATGCTAATGGACAAGAAACACCTATTCGAGTTGATCATCGCACTCGACTGAACAGTGAATGAGAGAAAGATTCCATGAAGATCCAAATCCTAACAACAACAACACGTTCTTGTACACACTAGGAAACACAAAGAATACCTCTAGGAGGCATATCAGTGGGAAGAGGCACCAACCCTTATTGAACTTAATCAAACAACATAAGGAACCCTAACCTAATTAGTTACACCCCCCATTTTTGGGAGTTAAGGGAACAGGATATTGTAGAGATTGGGAGGTAACCCTAAGGTTAAACGCTTATCCTCGTCATCATCGAGAAAAAAAAAGTCCATCCGTGAGATCATATGAGATATCCATGTAATCATGTAACTCTTTCTCATTATTAGAGGCACAAATGTTCACTAAGAACGTCACTAAGCATCTATAGTCATTTTGGTCAAGGGGATAAGCTTGTGCAATTGAAGAGATGTCCTCTACTAAGTATGGATCAGTCATGGTCCAAAGACATATTAACCATTCTAACTCCTTGAAATTCCTCTTACACGCTAGCATACCTACCAAATCCCATTCACAAGCAAGCACCAGGTAGACTATGTGAAACACGTACGAAAAGTGAAGAGGGTACCTCTCACCCAAGGTAGGAGTGGATGACTCTAGCATACTAGCCATATATGTACACACAAATAGATGATGGTTAGAGTGCAAATATTATAAGGGTTGTGTCAAAAGGTGGTGTCCTTATGCATAATGTGTTTTTATGATTTTGTGTCATATATAGAACTTGTAAGTTTCCAGATTATTGTTTGGTGGATCTTGCTCTTTTACTTTTTTATTTTGGTTTTTGTGAGTATAAGGCTTTATATATACATTCCCTAAGATTGGAGATTGAGAAGTTAGGGAGGAAGGTTAAGAGGGGAGTGAGTGAATGATGAATGTTAGCAAACACTCCCCCCTTCCTTGGGTAGATCATACAATTTGGAATGATGTCGTCACCTTTTGAACCAATTGTTCCAAGTTGTCATGGGTGAAGACTTTGACCAATAGTTTCCAACCGCCCTAGGCATTTCATCTAGTTGCAAGGGTGGTAAGGTACTCTCCCATGATTTTACTTGCAACGTTGTTGTAGGTGGTGAACTTTCAACGGGAGGTGCAAACTCTTTCTTATTTGTATGGATATGTACAATGGTAGGTGTAGGTTGTGTCGAAGCTTCTTTTTTCGTATATGAACTACATGAGGAGCAAGAAGGTTCATTTGTTTTTTCTATGGTTGAGCTAGAAAAACAAGCCTTTCTCGCTTGGGTATCTAAACTAGCTCCGGATCAGGTGTATAGTGTTCTGTTATCTTTCCTTTCTCACGATCTTCAATCGGCTTTATCGTCACAGGATTTGACTCACATGGGTCAGGTGACAGATAAGAGCACAATTTATGTTTTGGCACCCAGATTTGATCATTTCCTTGATAGTAGCCTTGAGCTTCCAATAGTTGTTTGGAAATCCAACGCAATGTTTTCTTACATTTCTGGGAGCGAGTGGGGTGTTTCTTAAAAGGCTCCTGTTTTTTAGCATCATCCATGGTCGTTAAAGAAGCTTTAGGGACTCACTTGTATGTTTTCTTTGTTATATTAGGATGCTTCTTGTGTGTCTCAAGCTTTGTTTCAACTACATAAGGTTAAAGCTCTAGAGAGTTGGGCTATAGGGACATATGGTTCAACCTCCTAGACATGCAATGTTTTGGGTTTTATTTTCTCAAGGCACAATCACTATTGGAGACACCCATTCTTTGTGCTCAATAGGGTATATGAATCTGCATTTCACAAGCTTTTCAATCTCTTCTTGAATAATCTTTGCATACTTAGGATTCATTGGGTAGGGTTGTTGCTAGACTGGTTTAGCTATGCTATTCATGGGGATTGTGTGTTGCACCACGGAAGGTGGAACACCTTTCATATCATGATATGTCCAAGCAAATATATCCTTGAATTCCTTGAGAAGTTCTTTAAGTGCATACTCCTCAGTCTCTATCAGATCTTGGGTTATGAAAACAGGTTTGGACTCTTCTCCTGGGTCTGCTAACTCTATCTCTTTAACTAGCATTGGACCGTCATACACTCCATTGCTTACATTGATAGGTGTCCTTTGTGCCTTTGTATACACAACCTTACATTCCTAAGTGGTGTAGGATTTGAAATTTTTAGGTGCAGGGTGTAACTCTGTGGGGTCTTGTTGTTCTGTGGATTGTGATTTCACTTACGCTTCCTTTTGTTGTTGAGTTAAATCTCAATTTTGTTGTCTCCTTACAGTACGGCTCAACTTTGGATTCTCTGTAACCTCTAGCTGTGTGATGTCAATGGGTTGTGGACTACACCACATGACGCTTTGAAGGTATTCCACCCAGTCATCTACCAACTTCCGATGAGCATCACATGCCCCTATATAACTAAGACATGCTGTGGTAGATTTCTTTGCATTTATTCTAGCACGCACATTTGCTTGATATCGTTGCCTCTTATATCTCTTACTCTTCTTGTCTAATTTTTTATTACGGACGATCTCTAGTGAAGAGTCACTAGATGAATCGCTACTTGTGTCTTCTGCTCCCTTGGATAGATTGTCATCTAGGGTACCACTGGGACCTGAATGGTTTGTCCCCACATTTTCATTAAGATTATACTCATATTCTTTGTCCTTAGAGTCAATCTCAATTGATGATTTTGACTCTAAATTGTGTGGACTATAGTCTTGTGAGACGCTATTGGTTCCAATGTCAGTCAAGCCTTCATCTTGTAGGTCATCAGAAGCTATATGCATTGCTTCTAGCATATTTAAGGGTATGAGTTGTGACATTTCATCCCCCTCAGATGCCCAGGTTGTCCCCCTATTTCCCCAAGTATCTATGGTTTCTACTAAGTGGACCCAATCCACATTGTCAGACTCAGCCATCCCATGTAGAACAGATCTTCCCCAACATCAGTGTCCATTTTACATGTGTAACAATACTGGAATGGGGCCGAGTGAACTGTGGTATCAGATCTATGATCAATTATAAATCTGTTTCCTAGAGGATTTGTGTTGGGGGTCCCATCGTTGCATAGCTCCAATGACCAACAAAATTATTGATCCGGAGGGATGAGCTACCCGGCTAGGGCATGGAAACACTCACATGATTAGTAAGCTAATCATGGAACACAGATGGTGACTCTACAAGGTGAGCTTCTTGGCCTATGGAGGAGCTAAGCCACAATGATGGGCAATCTCCACATCCACTTCCCTTCACCTCCAATCAACCCAATCACACACATTAACGATTGTAAGACCCACACAACACTAATCCTATCATGCAACACATTAATCACAAGCTATCGAGCACCACACTCCAATCAAACCTACATGCACACACAAGCAAAAGAGGACAATCACACAAGATTAGAGCGGGATTAACCATTAATTAGTTAAGATCTAACTAATCAAAGCATCATAGCAATCACAAGAAGTATGAGAGAGGCATAGTGAAAGAAAATTAAGCATTGATTAGTGTTAATCATAATCACATGAGAAAGGAGAATCTCAAGGACTCCATAGCCACACACCTCAAGAGCTATCGCCAAAGAGTGCTCTGAACAAATGAGCTTTAGAATCCTAATTTCTTTTACACAATGCCTTATATACCTAGGGTAAAAATATGCAATGTCCGGGCGCCCAAGGCCTTTAGGGCTCCACCTATTGGAATTATGGTTGCAGAGAAACACACACAGCTTGGAGAAGACGAAGGAAGCTCAAGGCACACAATAGAGAGTGTGTTACTTAGTGTGCAATGGAAAGATAGATAGCCCTAGAGTGATGGGCGTATATACAACGCTCAAGGGAAAAAACCTCCTAAAGAGGGAAAAAATGCCCCAACGGTACTAGTGTGTTCACACACATCACTACCACATGTATATGGTAACAAATCCCCCTTGGAGTGATGCGGTGAACAAGAGCTGGCACATGAGTAAAGGGAAGTGCCATGCCCTGAAGACATGATCAGTCCACAAAGGGGAGTAAGCCCAAAGCTTTGCGGAAAGCTTCAAGCTTCTCACGAGACAATGCCTTTGTGAAAAGATCTGCAAGGTTGTCCTGTGTTGGCACATAAGCAAAGCTGATCTCTCTTGCTGAGAGCCTCTCCCTAACATAATGGTAATGCACCTCAATTTTCTTTGTGCAAGCATGAAAAATTGGGTTCCTCGCAAGTGCCAATGCGCTCTGACTGTCAGGGTAGATTGTGTTGGCAGTGTCCTGTTCAACACCCAAAACACCATAAGGCATCTAAGCCATACACACTCGACCGTAGCTGTGAAGACTGCCCTGTACTCAGCCTCACAACTCAAAGTGGCCACAGTAGGTTGCTTCTTGCTCAACCATGATATACATGAAATGCCAAGCATGAAGCAAAAGTCACTTGTGGACACTCGCGTGTCAAAACAACCAGCATAATCTGAGTTCGAAAAAGCATGTAAGTCTTGCGGCAATGATCCCCCCTTGGGATAAAACAAGCCAAGATGTAAAGTGCCACTAAGGTAGTGGAAAATCCTCTTGACAGCCTGCCAATGCTTAGACCCTGGGCTATGCATAAATCTGCTGACCTGTGAGACTGCAAACTAAATATCCAGCCTCCTGTTGCATACATAAATGAGGTAGCCAACAGCAGTTTGATAAACAGTGACATCAGCAGAATCGCCAGCATCATGTAGACTCAACTTCAAACCTGTTTCCATGGGAGTGGCAATAGGTTTGCAATCCTCAAGTCCAAACTTACATAGCAATGTCTCTATGTAACTTTTCTGATACAAGGCAATACCATCATTACACTGCTTAAACTGTATACCCACGTAATGATGCAACAGCCCCAAATCTTTCATCTTGAAAGTAGCATTCAAATCAGCCTTAAATTCAGCAATATGTCTCTCATTTGGTCCAGTGATCATCAAATCATCGACATAAAGAACCACAATGAGAAGTACATCACCCTCACGCTTTACATACAATGTGATTTCTGTTGGACTGTTACGAAAGCCTTGTTTGACCAAATGAGTGTCAGCTTTCTCATACCAAGCACGAGGAGATTGCTTCAACCCATACAAATCCTTGTTACATTTGCACACTTTGTCCTCTTGTCCTTTCTTGACAAAACCGTGAGGCTGTGTTACTCAAATATGTCACCATTCAAGAAAGGAGTAACAATGTCTGATTGATGTACATCCCAACCAAAATGAGATGCCAATGCACATAGAAAACGCACAGTAGTCATACGACAAGTGGGAGAAAAAGTCTCTTTATAATCTATGTCTTTTTGCTGTGCATAACCCTTTGCAACAAGTCAAGCCTTATGGAAATCGATCTCACCATCCGGCTTGCGTTTCAACTTGTAAACCCACTTAGTACCAATGGCCTTTTTGCCAGGAGGCAAATCACATAAAGTCCATGTGTCATTTTCAATAAGTGCATCGTATTCTGATTGCATGGCAGCCATCCAATTTTTTGAATTATGTGCTTCTTCAAAAGACTGAGGCTCCTCAACATCATGTAAACTAGACACAGTCAAAGCATAAAACTGATGCATAAGATGCATGGCGAGAGCCTGAACGAGTATGACTAGACAAAGGTGCATCCAATTTACTGTCACGCAAAGTGTGCACCAGCCATTTTGGCATACCTCTAGCCTGCTCATTTTCAGCCCTTTCCTCATCAAGTACATCATGTACATCTGCATCAGTAATAGGCTGATCTATAACATTTTCAGAAACCCCCATACGCTGTACATTTGCCTCATTGGAACTTACATTAGTATTTCCACCCCACTGAAAAGAGGCAACAAAATGTCATAAATGTCCTGTGAGCTTACATTATTGTCTCTAGTACATGACAGCAAAGGCTGAACAGAATCTTCCACAAGCACTACATCTTGTGAACCAGAATACGTTCTGTTTGTGTATGATACAACCTGTAACCTTTGCTTTCAGCACTATAACCAACAAAAATACATTTGACAGCCTTATCATTCAATTTTCTGCGTTGTGTTTGTGGCACCAAAGCATATGCCAAACAGCCAAAAACACGCATGTGCTCAATAGAAGGCTTTATATCATGCCATGCTTCATATGGAGTAATAGACTACAAAGCTTTCGTAGGACACCTGTTTAGTACATAATTTGCACACGTGATGGCCTCAAGCCAAAAAGAATGCGGCAAAGCTTGACTTTTAACCATACATCGTGCCTCAGCAACACCATTTTGCTAAGGTGTAATAGGCATCGTACATTGGTGGTTTATCCCAGAACTAGCCAGAAATGCATTGAATTCATGAGACATATACTCCCCCCCTCGATCAGAACGGAGGGTGCCCATAGTACATTTCGAGACATTTTCAGCCATAGCCAGAAATTGTTTGAAGCACATAAAAACTTCGGACTTTGCTTTAAGCGGAAATACCCATGCATGCCTGGAGTAATCATCAATGAAAGTCACGAAGTAAAGGTAATTGCCCAAGGATTGAGTTTGCATGGGCCCACAAACATCACTATGCACAAGTTGCAACCTGCATGTGGCCCGAACTGAACCATCCTTTGGAAACTTAGAACGTTGCATCTTACCCAAAATACAGCCTTCACAAACATGTTTTACAGGTGCTTCAAGAGGCGGCAAAGAAGCAACCATATCAGATTTCTACAAACGCGCATTCTGGCAAAATTTAGATGACCAAAACGTGCATGCCAAAGTTTTGCATCTGAAATAGCCCTTGAATCTGCAACTGCATTTGCAAAATTTTGTCCACACTTGTCATACAAAGTGAGCTTATACAGCCCACGGCACAAAAGCCCAGATGCAACGATTTCATCACCAAAATTGAGATCATGAACTGTACATCTGTCATCCACAAATTTGACTACATGTCCAAGTCTAGCAAGTACAGATACAGACACAAGATTCTTCTTGATCCCAGGTACATAAAGTGCATCAACAAGTGTTGAAGAACTGCCATTAGCAGCAGTAAGCACAATCTTTCCAACTCCCTGAACCGGATAAGAGGCATTGTTGTCACAAGTGACTAAATTCCCATGAGGGACAGACTTGAGAGAGGTGAACAATTCACGATGATGTGAGGTAATGTGCTTTGTAGGACCACTGTCAAAATACCACACATGTGAATCTGCAGCAACTGACAAGCATGCATCATGGACAACAGGATTGTAACTGCACTCTGCACTAAAAGCCCATCATGGACAACAGGATTGTAACTGCACTCTGCACTAGAGTGCAGGATTGTAACTGCACTCTGCACTAAAAGCCCATTCTGCATCAACATCAGCAACACAGTCTCCTTTCATAGAAGACTCAACAATGACTACATTTGAATTGCAACCAGCATTTGTAGTGGAACCACCCTCTTTCTTCTTAGCCTCTTTTGCCTTCAACTTAGGACACTTCTTGATCAAGTGATCATTAGCTTTACAATAATGGCAACGCATCTTCTTTTTTCCCTTATCACCAAAATTTCCAGACGAAGTGTTGCTATCAGAAGCATTGGAAACAGAAGTTTTTCCACTCGTAGCAGAACCATAAGAAGTGGCTACATCGTTGTTACCACCCTTTCTTTGAGAAGCAATAAAAACCTGTTCAACTGCACGTTGTCCTGTCTTTTTTGGAAAGTGACTCTTGCAACAGCAATGTGCATAATGCATCAAACTTGACAACTTTTGGATTTCCTTGGGTCATAAGTCTCCAAGTACTAGCAAAAGTCTGGTAAGAATCTACTAAGGCATCAAGAACAGTCTGCACAAGGGAACTGTCTGAAATGACTTCCCCTGCAAAAATAAGTTGCCCATTGATATCCTTGACACTAGCAAGGAAAGTGTCCATATCATCTTCCTCATTCATAATCTTCGACTCTAGCTCTTTACGCAGCAAAACAATTTTAGCCTCATTGCGACTTGCATAAAGACCAGCCAAAATATCCTAAGCCTGTTTTGTAGATTTTTCTAAACGGATGTGAGGAACAATAGTGCGCTTCACAGAAAACACAATCAATGCATGAGCCTACACATCCTTTACATCCCAACAAGCTTGTTTTACTGTAGGCAAAACAACTCTAATAGCAACAATCCTTGCAGTAAGACCTGCAACATCCTCAACATTGCCTGCATCCTCCCCCAGAACCGCACAATATTCTAGACGCCCTTTGACACAAGAACGTGTTGCTTAGTGTGCAATGGAAAGATAGATAGCCCTAGAGTGATGGGCGTATATACAATGCTTGGGGGAAAAAACCTCCTAAAGAGGGAAAAAATGCCTCGGTGGTCCTAGTGTGTTCACACACATCACTACCACATGTATATGGTAACACCATCACTTACTGAATCTACTGCCTAGGCACACTAACGGACCTATTCTTTACAGCTTAGAACTCCCATTGAGCCCATAACACATTAAAATATTACAATGGCTTGAAATAAATTGAGAATTTACAATACATGACCATTTTGGGAAAATGTGTAACTCCAATCTTTACTGCTTCTATTAACTGACATTGACTCAGTTAACATCCCCCCCTTCCGATTTTAGTGCTCTTCCTCGGGCACTGTTGAAAAGTGTCCTTGGAGGTAAGGGAAGGTTTTGATTGGTTGTTGATGGCCTGATTTTCTTCAATATTCATTGAATTTGTTGATGAGGTTCAATTTGTTGCAGCATGTTCATTGTCCGAATAGTTCTGATGTGAGAGATGATGTTGCATTTGTCTTTTGTAATACCATAGTGATGAGGCTGTTGTTTATGTATGAAAAGTATGTACAAAGGAAGTAGAATGATGAGGTTCTAAATTAGGGTCTAATACCTGGATGACCAAAGGGAAAAAACCCAGTGGGAAAAAAGTGTCTTTGGGATAAGCGCATTATTGGGGTACTTATTAGCATGGGAAATATTAATAAACTAGTGAAGGGATTATTTGTTGATAGATATGGAATTAAAAAGACAGCAAATATGAAAGGGTAGCATGATGGAACATTGGTTTGCCTGCTGTATTCCACTGAAGGTGCATAGGTGGAAGCAAAAAAGAGTTTCTAATGCATATGTCCAATGATGGGACATCCTATCTATGCATATACAGAAATGCATGGGAAACAATATGTTGTGGAAGAAATATTTTGAGGGGTTCTTCAGAAAGATAGTGTAAATATAAAAACATATGACATGGCTTTGCAAGATGGCACCCCTTTAAGAATGGTTTTCATTGTCGAGGATATGTGCTCTCATCTTATTGTGCACTATCCGTGAGTGTTGGACTCTAGAGCACTCCACCAATTGTAAGTTAATAGACTTCGACTCTTATGCTCATCTCATCCAGCATGAGCAACATGAATTTAGATATGCTCAACTCTTCTAGCTTGAGCGTAATCCTAATAGCTACGACTCTTAGCACAGAGTTTAATATGACTTGAAGCTTTGGGACTAATACTTTGCTCATTTTATGGCTCAGCAGCCCGACTCTGACTATGCCAAAGAGTGTTTTTTGCACCGTGGTGACTTGACTTTTTACATTCTTTTGCTTACTACAAACATTTCTTCAGATAAAAGTAAGCTTGAATCCTCAAAAAGAGGATTAGTGAAGGACCAAGTTGGCATTGAAGGTTTCTTTTGCCATACATGTTTTATCTTCTTTGAATCTGCATTCATGTTGGTTGGGTCGTCCTTCTCTGACTGTGAAGACTCCATCCAATTAGGCCTATTGATAGGAGTATTAGATGTTGTTGTAGGCCTCTGTTTCACTGTCGGCATTTGGATTTTGACTCGGAGCATTGAAAGACTTAGGAACCCAAATCTCTTGATGACCTTTGTATCTCCATTGTTGACTTTGTTGAGCTCTAGGTCTTGTTGACTTCTTAAGACCTTCATGCAGGTTTGGTGTAGTTACAGTTGGCTTGTGGTTGACTGGTAGCCAAATCTTTGTATAGCCTGTATCGAATTCTTGTCAAGAAGAAGATTCTTTGAGATCCGTCTTTTTTCTGTATCCTCTTGAAAGTTTTGGTAGACTTTAGCATTTTTCGATGTTGTTCTGTTGCATACCTACTTGTTAGGTATCCTAGGATACTGTCGAGGTTGATACCTTGTGGGCCTTCTTTCTTGGGAGGGACTTGTCGTTACTTCATATGCTATAGCCTACGGTTTTGGTACCCATATCTGTCTATTACCTCTATAGTACTCATGTTCTTTTAAGCTCCATTGTGATGCTATCCATCCCATGTGTTTGTCTTTCTGTGTTGAATTCTTGTCTTTAATCCAAACCGGATCATTGACTTTGACTAAATTACTCGAAACAAACACTTGTTTGACATTCCTTTGCTTTCTTGAGTACTTTGGCTGATATAACTTTGATTTGTTGGATGGCTCCTTAGAGGTTTTAGTTAGGTCAGCAATTGACTTGAAGTTTTGAAAGTCTTTCTTGCTTGAGGAAGCTGATCCATGAGAATTCTTTGATGTAGAGGCATATGCGGTCACATCTTCTTTGCTAGTCGGTGGAAGTTTCACTTTAGCTTTACCTTTGTCTGCAAGATTTTTCTTTGATTCTTTTGACGTTTGCAACTCTAAACTAAGCATTAATGGTACCTACAAATGTTGTTGACTACCTCTTGGAGAAGAGAGTATTAGCACTGTATCTTCTTTGTAAGCCTTGTGTTGGTCTAACCACTAATGTCCAAGGATGACATCTGCATGCATGTCTATTGAAGGCTTCACCTGAAACTTTACTTGTTGTTCGGCACAACTCCTTGAAGGCCTCGGGGGATTCAAACATCGGGTTTCATGGTAGGATGCATATTGGGGAGCTATACGGCCTTTTTGCTAAGATCTTGCTAGTTAAAGCGGGGTCGTTGATCCTAAAGCCTAAATGTAAGTTAAAGTGTAGAGTCGAGCGATGAAGAAAGAGTAGGATGCCATGAGGCTGCGAGGTAGTGTAGGCTGTGAACTTATTGGTGGTGTGGTCGCATGCAACTCTGAGCAGCAAGAGTGGGGTGTGAGCTGAGTGGCGGGAGGAGCTAAGGGCTGCTTTGGTGGTTTTGAGAGGAGTTTGCTAGCTCCGAGGCTGTTTTTTGTTTAACAGCTTTTGGTCTACATCCGTGAGCCTTGGTGTGGGGTCGTCTACGTTGAGGTGGAGCTCGATCAGGGGTGAGCAGGCGAAGCGTCAAGTTCTCTCTCTCCCGCACGCGACCTGGGTCACATATTATGTTCGCCTATTATAGTATTTCCAACGCGTTAGCTATCTTCAGCGTCATTTTAATACACATCTTTAGAGTGACACATCTTCAGCGTTTTTGCTACTACTTCTGTTGGTAATTGATTTTGAGAACTTGGGTATCGTTCGCACATAGGGAATCCGCTATAAGGGCTAAACGACCATGCAATATCGGTTGAGTCGAATGATGAACTCACCTAAGACCTCGTATGCAGAGGCAGTGGCCGGGTGCATGGAACGTCCAAGGACCATCAACTGGAGGCCTAGTCGTCCAATCCCAAGGAAGGTGAGTAGGAAAGCGGCAAGACTCAGGAGGATGGCCACCTTAAGAGAACTGCTGAAGGGGCTAGGCGAGGCGAGTCACACCACGTCTAGTCGATTGGGGAGACGGATTTCTAGGCCTGGAAGAAAATTCTACCACAGGTGGTCGAAATGGAGAATGCGTGCTCGATGTCGGTCCCACCAACGCTGATTAAAAAGCAATTGGCTACAGTGGCCAATTCGTTGTTGGCATTTGGCTTTATGGGCAGAATCTTTTGACAATCTTAAAGGGACTCTTATCTCTCAACCAGTGTTAATATTATTGGACCTCTCAAAACCTTTTGAAGTCCAATGTGATGATTGTGGGCATTGCCTTGGGGTTGTGTTGCTTCAAAAAGGGAATGCCATAGCATTAAAAAGTAGGAGATTGAATGACCAAGAAAAGAATCTATGCATATATGAAATGGAGTTGCTAGCTATTTTATTTCACATGACATAGATGCATGGAATCATTATCTCCTAGCCACTCCATTTACTTTTCACACAGATCACCAAATTCTTAAGTAGTTTTTTTTTTTACACAAACTAAATTAAGTGATAAGCAAACGAGGTGGGCAAACACTCTTTCACAATTTAATTTTCATATTGCTCACATAGTTGGTAAGAACAACCAAGTGGCCGATGCTCTTTCACGACCAAAGGTAAATGTTGTATCATTATCTACTCACAATGATCTATCTTCTATGATAGATGAGTATGATATGGATCTAGATTTCAAAGATATAATGTCAGCTATTGCACTAGGGAAGAAAGAGAAACCATACAATGTGCACGATGGTTATCATCTCTATGGCAATAGATTATAATTACACATAGCTTACATGAAAATGTGAATCTTTTGTAGTGCAAATTTCTACAGAATAGGCACATTGTAGCCTTTTATGGGTTGTGCTATATAGCACACTTGACTCTGCATGTGTGTGTGTGTGTGTGTGCGCGCGCGCGCGTGCACACACACACATACCATCAATGTAGGTGGGGGAATGTGAGCGGACACCTACACTCATAGGAATTTGGGCACATATTTTTTACTCAAACAAAGACTTTCATGTGAGATTAGAGTTATTTGTACAAGCTCTTTGGTCATTTGAAAGCCACCAAGAACAAGGTTTGATGCCAAAACATCAAGTAAGGCATGTTCTGTAACTACGCTACATAAGCAAACTCCTCTCTCATCAAAAGAGTTGCCTATGATGTATCAAGGCAATGTTTTCTTATGGCTGAAATGTATCTAGGTGGGCATCCTTCATTGTGATCTAGGGGTGGAGTGTATGTTTGAAGGATTTAGTGCATTTATGGAGAGTGGTGGGATAAAATATTAATCTTCTTTGCCTCATCAAAATGGTGTTTATGAGAGGAAAATAAATCATTTTGTGAAGATGGCACGAAGGCATAGTGGTTAAGGTGAGGGGCTTCAAGCGCAACCACTAGTTCAACCCTTGAGACATGTGGGTGTGGGTGAGTGGGCGTAATCTTGGAAGCGAAGCTTTGAACGGCAAAAAAAAGAAACAAAAAAAAACATGGCACGAAGTATGGTCAAAAGCCAAGTATCATACAAAGTTCTTATTGTCGTTGCAATGAAGGCAAGGGCAACTTTATGAATAAAACAGCATATCTGTCTCGACCCAATTGTTGTTAACGACAAGTTGCTATTGGGTCGCATGAGAAATTAGCATTCTTATCGTGGTTGGTGTTACAACATGCTACTAGCGTAGATGGTCTTCTACACACTCACCAAGGCCTTGTGAAGCCGTGCAGTATGTACCTGCGTGCCATCATGGAGGCGAAACCCACCTTGACAGGATTTGTAATGGGCCATTGGTGGCCATCTAGCGGGGATAGCTCAGTTGGGAGAGCGTCAGACTGAAGATCTGAAGGCCGCGTGTTCGATCCACGCTCACCGCACTCTACTGGAAGTGAAGATTGAGTCTCAGCGGCTCTAGTGCGAGTTTTGAGTCCTTGGTGCGAAGGAGTTTTATTTTATTTTGCAAAAGTCACAATTCGTGTATTAAGCAACGAAGGAATTTTTTTTTAAACATTGAGAGAGAGAGAGAGCCGTACACTACGTAGCCTGCGCACTGGCGCAAGAGCTACGCGCCTCCCACGTTGTAAGAGAGACAGAGCGTCCGTTGGCCCCCCACAACACTCAGTAACACGGTTGCGCACGTGGGGGTGGGTAAGGGGATCGACGGTGGAGGAGGGTGGCGGGCATCCCGAGGTGGGTGAGCCCCCTCAAAAAATGGTGTTATAAACACTAAACCTGGATTCCCCTAGAACTAAACCCGGACCGGCCCTGTGTCCGTGTTTAGTTCTTGGCTGGGTTTAGTTTTAATAGGAGATCTACGACGGACATCGCCTCGACAGCTGCGTGCGGACTTCCCGTTCATTCATCCCTTCACCTCCCCCTCTTAAATGCTCCGTGTCATTTAGTCCCGAGGGTTGGCCCCTCTTGCGATTGGCTTTCAACTCCATCAACAAACAAAAATACGGAGAGCGGGGAGGATCAACTTTATTCATACCGACCTCCAATTATACTAGAGATCTCTATTGGTAAGGCAATCATTCTGGCAGCCTCCTGTATGGTAGCAATGCTTTCAAGAGAAGAAGGGTTATCAAGTAAATAAAAAACGTCAACCGCCTTTCCCCTTTATCCACACCTCGAGATGGGGATGGTCTAGCCCCTTGAGAGCTCAAATTCATTTGTCTTCAAGGCTATTGCTTCTTACTGAGTTTGGAAATTGAGGATCTTGAAGTGAGGGCATAGGGGATGGACCGGCAAGTTTGGTTCATATTTTGAGTCTTCCGCGACTATGGTTTTAGTTGTATGTTCCCTGCCTATCGGGAGCTATCCCTTTCTTGTTTGTGTTTAACCCACCTCGGCAACGAATCTCTCACGATTCTCTCTAATGAAATTGAATCCAAAATCGTGCCACCCTACTAGCCATCTGAGATAAAGCATTACCCTTAGCCCATCAATGTCCACAGGCTTTATTTATATTGGGTTTATTAGTGTTGGCTTGCACAAGCCATGAGAGATGGAAAGGAGCAGAGCATGAGACACACACACACACACACACACACACACACACACACACACAAAAGTAGAGAACAACTCTCATACACAACCATGTCATAAAATCTAATATCTAACCAACCCAAATGATTTTCGCATATTAAACTGATCATTTAATGTGGGAGAATATACGGGAACAAGGGTTAGAATATAGACATGTGCTTACAGGTCTATCTCGACATGGAGCCAATGGTAAAGGGATCCAAATGAGAGATGATCTGTCAAAGAGCACGGCTAGCTAATGGAGCTTAAAGACAATAGGGTTATCTTCATTAAAGACCTCCAATGGTTACTGTTAAAATTCCTTTGACCTTAGGTAAGCTAGGGTGAGGTGGGAACCCGGCCCAAGCTTGAGGTGCTTGTCGTGTTTGCTTACTAAGGTGCTTGTTGTGCTTGTTGACTAAGGTCTTGAGGTGCTTAATGACTAAGGTGCTAAGGTGCTCCATGACTAAGGTGCTTGAAGTGAAGGTGTTCCACAAAGTCAAAGTATCCCTACACAACCGGGGGCGAGCCCTCATTCTACGGGCTCGAGAGAGAACACACACACCCTCACACAAGGCAAGCTTGGTACCAAGAAGGCAAATAGGACACTTGTCAAGATCCTCGTCATGTTGCCCTCATTGTGTGCCTAAAGCCTATTGGCTAGCCTCCCAAGCGGTCCAATGAAACTTTAGTTGATTTAATTAATTGGTTTTGCATTTATTAAGTCCTCTCTCTCAAAGGGGAAAGGGGGACACTTGTCCCAAGACTACCCTTTTGTTGCTTGATATGCCTCTTGCATATGATTGGCTATGTATGGTGGGGTCCAATGAGCTTCAAGCATGAGCTACAAGGGGGGGGGGGGGGGGGGGGGGGGGGGGGGGGGTGGGGTCGACCAAAGCAATAAGGGGGGTTTCTTGGGGGGTATACTCTCCCACATACACTCACACACACTCTCATTGTGTGAAATGCAAAGTGCAAGAGCTCCATCTCCTTCTCCAAGCTAGTAGAGAAGTTGATAGCCTACACCAACACTCTTGGTTATGGAATGCAAATCCAACCAAGAGCCATGCTCCAATGCTTAAGCTTGCCATCTTCTCCATCTTCATTACTAGTCTATTATGTATGCAAGCAAGAAGAGTGATGATAAGTGAGGAACTATTTCTTTTTCCTATGAATGTTTCTTCTTCCTCTTTCCTACCCTCATTCCCCGCTATCTCTCTCCACCTTTGAAGGTGCTTGAGGCGTTGAGACTGAGGCTTGAGATAGTTAATTCTTTTTGCAAATTTTATGTTATGCTTGTGATATATGAAGCTTTCCATCTTCATTGCATCACCTAGGTCATAAGGAGCACAAAGATTGTATTGTATCAAGTCTCTCATGATGGAAGAACCTATAATACAAAACCCAATTGGAGGGGGGACTGGCTCCACATAAATCCGGTCCTCAATTGTTGTCGATGTCTCTAATTCTCTCTCTCTCTTTCAAGAAAGGAAACAAAGGAAGAAAAGGGCAAGAAAAAGGTCACCCTCTTCTCCTTCTTCTTCACCTTCCTCCTCTTCGGACGAAAGCTATGGCTATTCTCCTAGAGAATACAAGAAGGGAGGACATCACAAATCATACCCTGCATGGCAAAGGTCACAAAAGCTCAATAAGTTCAAAGAGGGAGGAAAGAGTATCTCTTTTCTCACCTATGATGGCACCTTTGGTGCTACTGTGACAAAGTATTGGCCTTCATCCAGCAATTTGATGCGGCCTTTGGAGACGAGGGCTTCATGGAGTCCTCCAAGCTATGCCATATTGTAGTTATGGACTTCCATGCTAGCCTTTGTGGCAACACCGAAGCCCCAAAGACATGAAAAACTCTACGAGTTTTTATCATGAAGCAATTTCTTGCAAGCAATGCAAAGAACAAAGTGCTTATCGGATGGCGAAGTTGGAAGCTTCTCTCCCATGAGTCTATTCACAAATATGTAAACAAGTTTTGGGATTTACTTCTCAAGGCTATTGTTTTTCAAAAGATAGACTTCACCGAGCAAAAGAAACAATTATGTGCGGGATTACCTGAAGAGATGGCTGAGTACGTCAACTCCCAACGGCCTGGTTCTATCACCGAAGTAATCCACCACAACATGGTTGCTTCACACATAAATTTCCAACAAGGGGCTAGACAGAATTTCAAGCCCATGGAAAACAAAGACAAAGCTGATGCAAAGGAGAAAACCAATGCCCAAAATTCTTCCCAAGGCAATTCCAATAACAACAATAACAATAATTGGTCCAAGGCGAAGGGAGTTTACAAAGGTAAAAACAAAATCTCTCTTGAAGAGCTTGAAGCTTTTTGCAAGACCATACATGTTTTAAGTGTGGGAAGCAAGGACACGGCTATCGTTCTTGCCTGAAGAGAAATGCTCACAACGAGACTTCTAGAGCTTCCACTATTGAAGCTCCAAAAGAGGATGCTCATTGCAAAGGATCACCTCTCTCCTATGCTTGGGGAAAGGTAAGGGAGCATGATGCCTTCATGTTGTTTGACCCTGGCTCTACTCACAACTTCATATCAACGGAGTTGGCCACCAAGTTGGGCATTCAAGCTTTCGAGATGTGAGATATTGTAACGGCTGACAGTGCTTTCAAGGAATAGCAAACCTCTATTACTCCATTGATTGGGAAGTTGAGGTTTCATGTCCAAAGCTATGTCGACAAAGAAGACTTTTTCATTTCTCCTCTGCAACATGAGGATGCTATCCTAGGGGCACCATGGTTCAACGACATGGCTGTGAACATGAAGTTCCCTGAAAGGAGAATCTACTTCACCTACAGGGAAAAGAGCATGTATATAGATGCTAGTGAGTCTGGTCGTACTGTACCACTTGTAAATCCTCCTGCTTTTGATAAATCAATGAAAAGCTCAGTTTTCGCGTACATGATTTTTGTCAAAGAGTCCCTGAAAGATCCTAATGTTTCATCAAATGTAAATGGTAGGAATAAAGAAGAGTTAGACTTGTTTAATTTTCTAAAAGGATTCCATGATGCGTTCATCGATGATATCCCTATGGACTTACCTCCAAACCGAGGGGATGATGACCATCGAATTGAGATCCTACCAGGAAGCTCACCGCCTACCAAGCCTCCTTATCGAGTTTCCCAAGCTCAACAAGAGGATCATGAGGCAAGTACAAGAATTGATAGACAAAGGGATGGTGAGACCTAGTTCCTCTCCCTTTTGTTCTCCAGTCCTTTTAGTGCAAAAGAAATATGGTACATACCGCATGTATGTGGACTATGGAGCACTAAACCATATCACTATTAGAAACAAATTTCCCGTGCCTCGAGTAGAAGATCTATTGATAAGCTACAAGGCTCTACCTACTTTAGTAGGATTGACCTTAAAAGTGGCTATCATCAAATAAGGATAGTGGATGAAGATATCATAAAGACCACATTTCGTACAATGTTTGGCCTTTATGAATATCTAGTCATGCCTTTTGGCTTGACTAATGGACTAGATTTGTTCAATCGTCTAATGGAGAAAATCTTTGGACCCTACCACAAATTCACTGGAGTGTTTTTGATGATATCATCATCTACTCCAAGTCATTGGAGCAACACAAGCAACATCTCCAGGTGATTTTTTAAGCATTAAGGGAGAACAAGATTTTTATCAAGCAAATTTTTCCTTCAAGAGATTCAATACTTAGGTCATATATCTCTCAAGATGGTATCCATATGGATCCATCAAAGTTGGAGGTAATAAAAGCATGGCCTAATTCAAGGAATCTTCATGAGCTAAGAAGCTTTATTGGTATGTGTGCATACTATAGATGCTTCATAGCAAAATTCTCTCAAATAGCAAGACATGACTTAACAGAGAAGAACGTTAAGTATTCATGGACTGCTAAGGAGCAAAATGCTTTTGACAAGTTCAAAGAGAAGCTAACCTCCCAACCAGTCCTTATGCTTCCTGATCTCTCAAAGCCATTTAAGGTCCAATATGATGCTTGTGGTGATTTCCTTGGAGCATTCTTGCTTCAAGAAGGGCATGCCATAGCATATGAGATCCGAAGGCTCAATATGGATGAACAGGTCTTGGGCATTTATGAGAAAGAGCTTTTAGCTGTTCTACATGCCCTATACACATGGAAGCACTATCTACTGGGGACTCCATTTATTTTACGAACAGACCACCAGCGTCTCAAGTACTTCATGATGCAAACCAAGATTTTCTACAAACAAATGAGGTGGACAAAGTTTCTTTCGCAATTTTATTTTCATATTGCTCACATTGCTGGTAATAAAAAACAAGTGGCCAATGCCCTTTCATGACGACCAAAAGTTAATGCGGTGTCTATAGCTACTCACAATGAGCTATCTTCTATGATAGATGAGTATGCCACTGACCCTAACTTTAAAGACATAATGTCAGCCCTTGCTTTGGGGAAGAAAGAGGAACCATTCACTTTGTAGGATGGTTATCTTCTCCATGGCAATAGGCTATGTTTTACCCGCTCCCTTCATGAGAAAGTTATGTATAAATCTCATGCTCCTCCCTATGCGAGGCATAGAGGCATTCAACCTACTCCTTCAAGGAGTAGAGACATATTTCTATTGGCCTACCATGAAAGTGGGCATACAAGAGTATGTTTCAAAATGTGTAGTATGCCAAAAGACTAAGTATGATAGAGGGAAGCAACCTGGATTACTCCAGCCATTGTCAATCCCTAATTCACCATGGGAGAGTATATCCATGGATTTTATCTTTGGATTACCCAAGTATATCCATGGGAATACAGGAATATGGACAATAGTCGACAGGTTTAGCAAGCAAGCACACTTTATCATTAGGGGAATTTTGAGGTCACTTTTGTGCCCTGTAAGAATATGTAGAGAGAGAATATATACTTTATTTTAAAAATAGTGAAATGTTTGTAAAAAGGTGAGTTTGCGTCCTTTTTACCTCCACCGAAACATGTCATTGTCAAATCTTTCTAGGATCTTTCGTATTCTAAAAAATACTCCCTCCAAAACTAACGAAAAGGTCAGTTCTGGCCCAAAATTCAAAATTTCCAAAAGCTGAAACAAACCTTTTCTGTGTCGTCTTCTTCCTCGTATCTGCACAGATTTTTCCTATAGTACTATCTCTAACAAATACTGTTAACAGACTTCCATGAGGAAGAGAAGAAGCTTATACCATCTACACATTGAGCTAAATGAAGAATATTGTCCAGTGCGCAAGAGAAACAAATGTGCAGAGGTGTCCTCGTCCATATTTGAAGCAATGCGGCAAGATCAAAAAAATCACATTGATCTCTGGACTGATGGAAGATTGTATCCAGTGGACCCAATGACAAAGAGCACTCCCCCATTCTCAAATTGTTCATCTTTGATAAAATTTGTGGGTGATGGTCAAAGAGGGTTGCTGGGTTATACACAGAGTCTTGCGGCAGAGAGAGATATTCTTAAGTTAGAAGATCATTTGACCAAACAAATGATAAATACTCTTAAACAACAACTTGAGGAATGTAAAGAGAGCAATGAAAAGCTACAAACTCAGCTCAAACAAGCTAGAAGCAAGAATACAATGTTAGGAAACAGACAAAGAGAAAAGAAGTTAAAGAACATTGAAGCCTTGAGACGTGGTGGAGGAGGTTGCAGCAGGAGAATCAGAGCAGCAAGGTATTGTTATTTTATATGATTCTGCTTATGTTAGGTTGTTAATCTTTTTGTTAGGTTGTTATGCTTATTTTATATGATTCTGCTTATGTTAGGTTGTTAATCTTTTTGTTAAGTTGTATTGTGATTCTTTTTGTTAAGTTGTATTGTGATTCTGCTTATGTTAGGTTGTTAATCTTTTTGTTAAGTTGTATTGTGTTAATCTTTTTGTTAAGTTGTATTGTGATTCTCCTTATGTTATTGTTATTATGCTATTGTTCTTTATTAAATGATTAATATTTAGTTAACTTTAATTTAGTTTGTTTATTTTGTTGGTGTCATTTGGACAATAATCAGTTAATTTTGTACCTTTTGATTTAGGACTTTGCTACAACCAAACTCTGCATCAAACATGGAAATGGCAGCTAAACATTATTGTGATGTTTTACCTCTCAAGGTTGCCAAAAAGATTTTCACAGAGAAGAAGTTTAAAAAGGCAAAGGAGCAGTGCATTGAGGGATTTTTGCAGAGCTCTTGCTTGGACAAGGAGGATGTGCAATATACTATGGATAAGGTAGGCATTAGCAGAGATGGTTATAGCAAGCTGTTTAGAAATATGAAGTCAAGGTTAAAGAAATGTAAGGTCAGGTCCTCTTTGCTTCCAAAGCCATCCATTGTGCAGCAGGCAAGGAAAAAGATCAATGAGAGGATAATGGAGATGTTGGGTGAGCCTCACCACATTCATGGTACCTATCATGGTAAAAAGAGGGATCTTCAATTTGACGAGTTCAATAATATTTTCCTTGACTTGAAGACACTTCAGAAGGAAATGATCAGATTCTATGAGCTGGAGCATACAGAAGCAAATGGTGTTGTCAGTTTTGTGATAAAGCTTGATGAATGTGAGATTGTTAAGAACAGAAAAATTGAGAGGATTTCCATAACTTTAATGAACAGAGCATTGAAACCGAAGGATACCAAGTACTTCAGCGTGAAATCGGAGAAGAATGTCTGGTGGCTAGGTGCTTTTGAAGTAGAGAGTGAAGACTTTGATGTTCTGGATTGGGTTTTCCATCAAACAATAATACCCGAAGTTATTAATGCACAAGAATTAGGGGAAGAGCTTGAAGTTGAAGGGTTTGGAAGTTACAGGGTGGAATGGCACATGGGAGGAGACCTTAAAACCCTTAAATGTATGTACAATGTCTCCAAAGGAGCTATGGCAAAGAGCCCTTGTCTGTATTGTATGGCATCAGCAAAAGAATGTAATCCTGCAAATTGGAACAAAGCACCCAATAGGCATACTCAAGATCCAAACTTCAAAGCAGTTTTAAATATTCCACTTGCTAATGTCCACATATGCACTCTGCATGCTCTTTGCAGAATTGTGGAGAAAATTGTACATCTCTATGTGGGGTTTGCCTGGAAGTTACAGCCAAAAGCAGCTAGAGATGCTGCAATCAAATGTATTGAAACGGTTTTATCAGAAATTGGCCTTCACAGTGGTAAGGTTAAGATTGAAACAGACCTGAAGAGGTCTTCAAATGGAAAAAATGTGCCTAGAAAGGTATCTGTTGGTGGTGTGAAGGCCAGAGCTTTCCTAGGGTTTCATGGCAAACTAGGAAAGGTAAATGCCAAGAAGGGTTCATCCAATGTGAAGTATAACCAGTGGAAATCTCTCCACAATGCCATCAAAGATCATGGTCTTGAAGGTACATCAAGAAACAAAAAGGCAGAGGTATGGGAATCACTAGACAAAGTATTTTCCTACTGTGATAAGACATCCTGGGGAAAAAATGATATGCCAAATTTCAAGAAAGTGCTCAATAACTTCAGAAGTGCAATGAAAGATGCTTGGGATCAGGAATTCACACATTACATGGTAAGTTTTTTATTCCTTTTTAATATGTACATACTTTTAGTTTGGAAGCATATGATTAATCTCATACTTACTAATTATTGACACACTTTTACTTTGCCAGCATATAATTTACAATCACACTCCCTGGTTTGTAAAGAGATGGGGCTCCCTGTCCATATGGTCTACACAAGGCATGGAGAAATCCCATTATCAAGCAAGAACCAAGTTTTTCAAGCATACAAGACATGGAGGAGGTGCAGTGAAGGCAAACAGCTTGCTTGAGGTTTTCCAATGGTTCTATAGACAAATATGGCATAGAACCAGATCAAAAATGACAAAGAAAGCACTACTGAACTCAGATTTAGCAAATGCCTTACACAGGAACAAGCAGAAAAGAAAAAATTCATATAATAGTTCATCTGCAAATGAAAAATTCTTACAATGGCTAGCTACAAGAGAGAGACAAGGTAGAAAGTGGGCCAAAGTACAGGTATGAGCAAAGTCAGTCTTTTGATGAAGGTACATCAACTTCACCCCTAAACTTCAAAAACTTCTGCTTATTGTAGCCTATCATTTGTCTCTTGAGGTCCCCAGAGTGGGCAAGCACATAGGATGCCATTGTTGCAAAATAACCAACTCTAGAACCAATAAGGCCAGGGAAGAATCCAAAAATTCTGATGGCTTCCTCCTTTTCCACCAATATTAACTTCTCTAACCCTGGAGGAAGCTGATATGAACCAACAACCTTTGTAAGTGCTTTAATTGCAAGCATTGGCAGCAATGGTTCTCTTGTAAACTTGTTATGGAATATAATGACAGTCTCTTTGTTGAGCTTCCCAATAAAGTGTCCCAAGCTCTGGTTCCTTCCTAAATTTAAGGGTCTGGAACCCTTCCCTCTGCCAAGGAATTTGTCTGTGTCTAGTATTTCAATCTGCAAAAATATGTCTTGGTTAATTGTTCAGCACATTAATAAGACAGGGCAAAATGGTCATTAACATACCTTAGGAGACTTATCCTCCTCAAACAAGGCAGGTTCCCATATATCAATGGATCTAGTTGGCCTTACTTCATAATCTCTGGTCTTTTCCTCTCCCATATGCTCTATTTTGAGCCTTTTCTGGATCTCATTGAACTCCTCTTCAGAAGGTACACCCTGTTGCTCATATCTCAGAACAATGTCCTGCACATGCTTTCCAACACTTGAGCTGTCAATAAAATTTTCTGCCTCTGTGTCCAAGACTGCTAAGGGGCAAGGTGAGTAATCAATAAATCCTATGTCATTAGATCCCCACTCAGCCAAAACTGCCAAAGCATAATCTTCCCTTAGATCAAAAAGATGCTGAATGTCATTCAGCAAAACATATTCCTTTTTGTTAACTTTGTATGTGGGAAATGTTGCTGTGCAATGCAAAGGATCAACATCTTCATCCTCAATGTCAACATTCTCCACTTTAGTGATGTTTTCTGCTTTAAATTTTGCAATGTCCAGCATCTCAGTGCTTTGTAGCTTCTCTTCCTCTTCATGGAACTCCATCTCTATCTCCTCTTTCTCCTGGTCCTCCTCAGCCTGGGAAATCTGCTTTGGAATCTCTTTGCCCTCTGGTGTTGGGAGTACACTGAAGAAAATGATAAGTCCAAGGTCATAATCTACCAACTGGCAATGCATATTACCATGAAATTTGCAAGGCTTTATGATCTTTTGCCAGTCTGGATGAAGGCTTGACCACTTCTTTGCAATACCTGTCCTTGACAAGCTACCTGCTTTGCATATATCAACAAAATGAACAAGATTGTCAAGCCTGTGATCTCTGATCAATTCTGTATATATCTCTTTCAAGTCACTAATTTGTGTAGAGAAGCCATCCACAAGTGCTTGAAGATCAAAGGCAGCATTAAAAATCTGTTTGGCACTTTGAAATCTTGTAAGTTCATTAACTTTGTAAAGAAAAGACATCAGCCTATCATCAGCGGTCTCTTGTATATCCTCTGTATCCATTATGACAATCCACAAATGCTCAGCTGAAAAAGAGAAAAGAGAAGTCTATCAAGACATTAACCACCCTTCTTTATATCAAGTCTACAAACAAATTAAAAGCATAAAATTGTCAAGCAAATGAGGCGCACAAATTAAGCGCAAGCAAAAAAGAATTACATAAAATTGTGACATGCTATGTTTGTCACTTGCTATGCGAACTTTGAGAAGTTAAGAGAAACTCGTCACTCACTAACAACGCGCACAATGTGACACTTGGTACGCGTTTTCCTATTGCTAGGAAGAGGTTGACGTCCACCAAAATCGCGCACGGGTGTCGCGGTGTGTCGCTTGGAGGGTTGGAGGCTTAAATTCGTGAATGACAATAAGCGAATCAACGGGTTGTGTAGGTTCCTTTTATGGGCAAAAACGCCGCCTCGGGAAGTGTGCAAATCCATTGCCACCTCGAAGTTTGGTCCAACGGCTAGTTTTTAGGCACCTAGGGACTTGCGCCATGCACCCTATATAAACATCCTTAAAGCCCAAACTAAGGGCATTTTGAATGAGGTATTGAAGGAGTTCCACAACCCAAAACTTCGAGCGCTTTGAGCGTACACCGTGCGCGATATTTGTAAGTGAGAAGACTTTGCCTCTTTTATCATTTCGCGTACCGAGTTTCAAAGCAATGTGTTCTACTATGTCCACATATGTGATCATGTTTACGATGTGTACCGCAATGTGTACCGCAAGAGGTTTTCACCGCTTGGTTTTCCCGTCACCCCGTGCGCGAATTTGGTAAGTGGGAGGACTTTGCTCCCTTCAAAATTTCGCGTACGAAGTGTCACCGTATCTGTGTAATGCTCCGTCACATCATGTGCGATCACCGTTAGTGTTAGGACTTTGGTCCCTTTGTGATTTCGCGTACGGGGTGTCATCGCAATGTGTTCCACTATGTACGGAAATGTGTGCCACTAAATATACATTTTGAAGGACATTTTGTCATTTCGCTTACAGAGTTTCAAGGCAATGTGTTCCACTATGTCCACATATGTGATCATGTTTACGATGTGTACCTCATGTGTGCCATTATTTTCACCATGCGTACAACATGTGTCTCAAGATGTTTAAGAGGTTATCACCGCTTGGGACTCCCGTCACCCCGTGCGCGAATTTGGTAAGTGGGAAGACTGTGCTCTTTTCGCAATTTCGCGTACGAAGTGTCACCATATTTGTGTAATGCTCCATCACGCCGTGCGCGACCACCGTTAGTGTGAGGACATTGGTCCCTTTGTGATTTCGCCTACGGGGTGTCACCGCAATGTGTTCCACTATGTACGGAAATGTGTGCCACTAAATATACATCGTTTACTTTTTTTACTAATGTTTGTTGTGTTCCACTATGTACAGAAATCCCTTTTGAAGATGGCAAGGACCAAGAAGACTGCAAGGAAGGTTGATAAGCCGGTTGATAAGCCTCTATCCGAAGATGAAGAAGAAGCTCAGCCTAGCAAAGCTTTAGCTGGTACTTCAAAACCAAAGGAGAGCACATCTCAGAGGAAGGACCCTAAACCAAGTACACCTGACCCTCAACCAAGCAAAATAAAGACTACACATCAGAGGAAAGCTTTCAAGCCAGTGCAGCTTAAGCCTCTCCTTACAAAGAGAAAGTTCAAGCAGGGGGTCAAATGTCTAAGAGAGATAAGGAAGGCCATAAAGGCCATCAATCTTGCAATTCCCAAACTGCCCTTCCAAAGACTATGCAGACAAGTTGCAGAGGAGTACAAGATTGACATGAGGTGGACTAGAACTGCATTAGCATGTATCCAAGAGGCTTCTGAGGACTTTATGATTGAGCTTTTCCAAGATGCCTATATCTGTGCAGCTCATGCCCATAGGGTTACTTTGATGGACAAAGACATGATCACCCTCAGGAGGCTGAGATACAGGTTTTCAAGAATGTTGGAGCCTGTCCCTATGCATGATATTAAGGCCTTTAATATTCTCAACATTCCTCCATGGAGGAAGCCCAAGGAGCCTGAAGTAGGAGTAGTTGATATTACTGAAGAAGAGGAAAAGGAAAGGAAAAAGAGAGCAAAGGAAGACAAGGAAATTGCAGAGAGAAAGGAGCTTGACCTGTTGGAACCTCAACTAGTGCCCCTCTTGAGGAGTGTCAATCCTACTGGTTTTGTTGTCGCTCTATTCAGTGAGGAGGATCCTAGGGAGGATTACAATTCACTTGACTCTGAGACCTTGGAAATTCTCAAGGACTGGACCAAGGAGATCAATTCTCCACTCCTTATCACATGCCTCAGGTTGCTTTTGTTTTCCTATGTATTTTTGTTTATAGCAAGAACTCTTTATATAACAATATCTTGTACCAGGTTAATGATGCATACATATGAGCCAGACCTTCAAAAAAAGGTGGAATTTTTAGACCCTTCTATCTCCCACTTTCTCAGGACAGAGACAAATATTAGAGAGCTCACAAAGTGGTTGATTCATGTGGACTTGGAAATCTGTGAAATTTTCTTGATTCCCTATCATGAGAGGTAAGTTTCCTACCTACACCTTGTGAAGAGAATTTACTAATTCATGTTAGAAGGCTAGCTGAGGCTTGTTTTTATAGCTCACATTGGAGTTTAATTGCAATTGATATTGTGAAAAGAAAATGCTACTTTGTCAATTCTCTTGCTGGAGTACATGGTCAAGCAAAATTGTAAGTATAGTAGCAGACACATTTTGTAAACCACAAGCAGAACCTCAAGCACATACTTTTAATAAAGAATTTTGGACAGTGTTGCTACAAGATTTATAGAGACATTGGAGAATTGTCCACCCATGCCAAAGATGCTGACTGAAATCCAATTTTCAGTTGTGAAGGTTGGAATTCTTTATGCTTTGTTCACTTCAATGGATTATCCTCAAATATTTTTTCCCATAAATACATGTAATGAGTTGTAGGTTCCAATCCAGCCTGAAAGCCATTCATGTGGATGGAGGGTAGTGACAAATGCCAAGCTCCTCTTGGACTTCATATACTACAATGACAATCAGAATATAGAAGTATAGCATATTTCATATTTGCTAGCTGTTTTTTTTCTCATTTTATTGTTCCTAAAACTTGCTTTCTATTGCCTTGTATAGATCAACAGAGAGTGCTATAGTGAGAACCATGTATGGTTGACAAGAGCAAAGATTATCAAGTATATGATTGAAGCAAATGGACGACTGCAAGAGGTATTTAAAGATGATGATGCTGAAGAGCTAGAAAAGGCAAAGGGGAAAGCAAAACTAGAAAAGGCAAAGGGGAAAGAAAAACTAGAAGAGGCAAAGGGGAAAGCAAAGCTAGAAAAGGCAAAGGGGAAAGAAAAACTAGAAGAGGAAAAGGGAAGTGAAGAGGGAGAAGAGAGTGGTGAGCAGGAAAAGGCAAGTGAAGAGATGGATGATAAGAGAAAGAGGAAGCAGCCCTCAAGCCCTCCTGCCAAAGAGCCCACAAGAAAATCTCCCAGGACAAAAGAGCCCACTACAAAAGCACCAACCCCTAGGGACAGGAAAACTCCTGGCAGAAAACTATTCTAGCTTTTTGTAGCCCACTTGTATCAAGCTTCCCACTTGTATCCAATTGTCTATTCTATAGCCCTTTGTATCAAGCTTGTATCAAGCTTTTTGTATCAAGCTTGTATCAAGCTTTTTGCAGCCCACTTGTATCAAGCTTCCCACTTGTATCTAATTGTAGCCCACTTGTATCAAGCTTCCCACTTGTATCCAATTGTCTATTCTATAGCCCACTTGTATCCAATTGTCTATTCTATAGCCCACTTGTATCCAATTGTCTATGTAATTGCAAATATTTGAAATTGAATACATTTTGATCACCTTGTTTTAAGACTCTGTTACAAAATCAAATCATTGAAGTAAAATCATTGATGTTTGGAAAAGTTGCATTTCAATAACAAAATAAAGATCCTTTTAGATCTTTATTTCAATAAGATCCTTGCAGGTCATGTGATACAAAACAAGATCCTTGCAGGTCATGTGTTACAAAATTGCCTTAAAGGATGTTCAAGGCACCAAATGTACAATGCCATCCAAGATGTCCTTGCACTGTAGCCTCTTTTCATTCCTTTTTGATACCTACAAAAATAGCCCAAGTGAAATAAAGAACCAATAAGAGAACAAGAGACTTTTAGTGATAACAGTTACCTTTCCACCATTTATTTGAAAGCAGAATGTTGTGGGCAGTTCAATTTCATCATTTTGCAGGTCCAATCTCAATTGATGTAAGCTACACATGCCTCTTATCTTTACAATTGACAGATGCTCATTGTTTACCCATATATCAATGTCTTCTATTGGGCTGTCAATGAAGTCCTCCATGTCTTGATCAAGTGGAGTTAGCTGACCACCAACATAGTGCCATCTTCTGTAATAAAATGACATAATGAAGTTTTGTGTCCCTATCATGTATTTGCAAGCAATTGAGCCAGCTTGCACATTACAAGTGATTCCATTCACTGTTTTGGTGTTCCAACCCTCATCCACAAATTCAAGTACATTTGCTGAGTCTAAAGTCTTCACTGAAAACATTGTTCTAGATTTTCTGACTTCAGCATTAGAGAAGAAGTCTACAAAAACTGTAATGGGCATGAATATAGAAATTCTACTCTGTTTGCTTGCTATGTTTGCTTTCAAACACTTTTGAATCTCACAAAACAGTTTGCACCTGTAGCCCTCACTTGTATTTGAGCTAGGGAGTGACCATTCTCCACTTTTGAAATCAGGCAAGTCTAGCTTAGTTGTGGCTCCAAGTTCTCCAGTCCTTCTAGGTGGAACATAATAATGGTCAAAGAAGAATATTCCATTCTCTGCCAATGAACCCTTAGTCCTTCCCTTGTATATTTCTTCACCAATTGATCCATGACACACATCCAGAATATTTATAACACATTCTACTGGCTGCCATTCCATAATGTTTGAAGGATACAAATCTGTACAACAAATAACCTTATACAACATGCATTACAAATAAGAATTTAAGTTAAGAGACTTACAGTTTGGTCTATGTAATGGCAAAGCAG
The DNA here is from genome assembly GCF_014529385.1 of Adiantum capillus-veneris. Classification (NCBI taxonomy): domain Eukaryota; kingdom Viridiplantae; phylum Streptophyta; class Polypodiopsida; order Polypodiales; family Pteridaceae; genus Adiantum; species Adiantum capillus-veneris. The sequence continues at coordinate 141,723,541 of NC_140938.1, read as the reverse complement.
AACTCTCTGAGTTAATATGCAGATCTTTATGCATGTACACATGCTGCACCAGCACCTCTTTGATTGATTTTTTGTTGTCGCCAAAGCTGAAATCTTTGACAATGCCCTTCCATCCCGCCAAGAAAGAGTTTTTGGTGGAAGACTTTATTCTCTTGTTCTGTTGCATCAGTATCCACGTTCCTTTGTGTATAGTTATTGGAATCCATTCTCCATTTTGATCAGTCGTGTTGTAAGTGACAATGGCTTCAATGGAAGTTCTTGGTCGTTTTGATCGTGATGAAGATTCCATGGTGAAAAAATAAATGAGCAGAGAAGTCTAGTCTGAGTTCAAGAGAAGAATAAGCAGAATGTGCAAAAAACGGTTCAAATCTGGAAAAGATCATGAGATAGAATCCAAACGTTGTTTTATGATGACGACGTGCAAAATGAAAACAATATAATATGAGAAGTACGTCTTTCTGAAAGCGACAGCTATTGAATGCCTTTGCACTTTTACTTGTTTACATTGCTATTTACCAGCTCAAAGTTGCGGTAAAGATAGAATATTTGCTTTTTTTGTGAGTTTTCAAAAATAGAGGTTCCGTAACGGAAGCTCTTCAACCATTGGTTGAGACCACTCTCTCTCTACACGCTAAAAGGCACAAAAATGACCTCAAAATTCCCCTAATGTTCCTGTTAAAAAAACTATTAAGACACACCAAATGGCAACTCTCTTCATATCACATATTTTCAAACACCATGGATTGCCAACATCCATCGTGTCAGATAGAGATCTTAGAATGACCAGTAATTTTTGGAAAGGTCTCTTTAAAAATCTAAGTACAAGATTGAAATTCTCTTCGGCCTATCACCCACAAATGGATGGCCAAAGTGAGATAGCCAATCTTACGATACTCGATCTACTAAAGACTTATGTTACAGAAGTAGATCAATGCTCACAATAGGAAAAGTAATTACCTCTTGCAGAGTATGCGTACAATAATATTGTACATACTTCTACGGGAAAAACACCTTTTGAAATCACTGAGGGAAGACCTAAAAGTCCCTTGCTACTTAAAGTACATGGGAAGATCTTCGCTACCGCGATGAGTATAGCCGTGACCTACAAGAATCTTTTCAAAAGATTAAGGAGGCTATTTCCATCTCTCAACAAATGCAAAAATCTATTGTTGATAAGCACAGAAGGGCCTTAACGTTTAAAGAAAATGACTGGGTCTCACTTAAGTTTCCCAAGGCTCGATTGAGGCAAACGACGAGGAAAAATCCTACGGGCCATCAAAAGTATTATACTAAACTAGCAAAAAGATACTATGGTCCTTTTCAAACCTTGAAGCCAATCAATGAGATGGCTTATGAACTCAAGCTGCCCAACCATTGGCTCATGCACAATGCTTTTCATGTGAGCCTACTTAAGCCCTATAAAGGAGAGCCACCAAGTGAATCAATTATTGAGGACCCTCCCAAAATCGAAGACCAAGAAGAGGTGCTACAACCCGAAGCTATCTTGAGGCATGAAGACAAGGTACTACGACATGGTAATATTATCTGACGGTATCTTATTAAGTTCAAAAATTATCCTTTTGAAGATGCTAGATGGATGCAAGGAACACAACTTAAGGATAGTATGAACATTGTCAAGGCTTACAATGCTACATTAGAGTAAGCAAATGTACATGTTTCTCTTAAATGATCATGTTTTTGTCTTATAAGACTGGTTTTCTTTTTATTGTGCAAAAATTTAAGTAGTATGCATGCTTAGAATCATGTTTGTGATGATGACATCTCTCAAACACCAAGTAGAATTTGTCACTCTACTTTGGGAGAATGAAATGGACTAAAGAGCACCTATGCTTGCGGCAGCTATGTCTCCTAAGCACCAAATGGATTAGTCATCCATCTTGAAATGATGTCGTAGGGTAAAAAGGGATCCTCTATCCACCAAGAAACATTGACTAATAACTAAGGATTTATCTCTTCTACCTCATAGTCAAGGACGACTATGATTTCAAGAGACATGTAATGTTATAAAATATAATGTATAATCAACCCAAATGATCTTTTCATATTAAACTGATCATTTATGTGGGAGAATAGACGAGAACAAGGGTTAGAATATAGACATGTGCTTACACGTCTATCTCGACACGGGGCCAATGGTAAAGGGGTCCAAATCAGAGATGATATATCAAAGAGCACGGCTAGTTAATGGAGCTTAAAAACCCTAGGGTTAGCTTCATTAAAGACCTCCAATGGTTATTGTTAAAAGTCCTTTGACCTTAGGTAAAGCTAGGGTTGTGCTTGAGGTGGGAACCCGGTCTAAGCTTGAGGTGTTGTTGGAATTAGAGTTGCAGAGAAATACACACAGCTTGTTGGAGAAGACGAAGGAAGCTCAAGGCACACAATAGAGAGTGTATTACTTAGTGTGCAATGGAAAGATACCTATCCCTAGAGTGATGGGCGTATATACAATGCTCCGGGGAAAAAACCTCCTAAAGAGGGGAAAAATGCCCCGGCGGTCCTGGTGTGTTCACACACATCACTACCACATGTATATGGTAACAAATCCCCCCTGGACTGATGCGGTGAATGAGATCTCGCACATGAGTAAATAGAAGTGCCATGCCCTGAGGACATGATCAGTCCACAAAGGGGAGTAAGCCCAAAGCTTTGCGGAAAGCTTCAAGCTTCTCACGAGACAATGCCTTTGTGAAAAGATCTGCAAGGTTGTCCTGTGTTGGCACATAAGCCAAGCTGATCTCTCTTGCTGAGAGCCTCTCCCTAACATAATGGTAATGCACCTCAATTTTCTTTGTGCAAGCATGAAAAATTGGGTTTTTGAAACTGCCAATGCGCTCTGACTGTCATTGCAGATAGTGTTGGCAGTGTCCTGTCCAACACCCAAATCAGCCATAAGGCGTCTGAGCCATACACACTCAACCCTAGCTGTGAAGACTGCCCTGTACTAAACCTCACAACTCAAAGTGGCCACAATAGGTTGCTTCTTGCTCAACCATGATATACATGAACTGCCAAGCATGAAACAAAAACCACTTGTGGACACTCGCGTGTCAAAACAACCAACCCAATCTGAGTCCGAAAAGGCATGTAAGTCTTGCGGCAATGATCTCCCCTTGGGATAAAACAAGCCAAGATGTAAAGTGCCACTAAGGTAGCAGAAAATCCTCTTGACAACTTGCCAATGCTTAGACCCTGGGCTATGCCTAAATCTGCTGACCTATGAGACTGCAAACTAAATATACGGCCTCGTGTTGCATACATAAATGAGGCAGCCAACAGCACTTTGGTAAATTGTGACATCAGCAGGTTCGCTAGCATCATGTAGACTCAACTTCAAACCTGTTTTCATGGGAGTGTCAATAGGTTTTCAATCCTCAAGTCCAAACTTACATAGCAATGTCCCTGTGTAACTTTTCTGACACAAGGCAAAACCACCATCACACTGCTTAAACTGTATACCCAAGTAATGATGCAACAGCCCCAAATCTTTCATCTTGAAAGTAGCATTCAAATCAGCCTTAATTCAGCAATATGTCTCTCATTTGGTTCAATGATCAGCAAATCATCGACATAAAGAACCACAATGAGAAGTACATCACCCTCACGCTTACATACAATGTGCTTTCTACTGGACTGTTATGAAAGCCTCGTTTAACCAAATGAGAGTCAGCTTTCTCATACCAAGCATGAGGAGATTGCTTCAACCCATACAAAGCCTTCTTACATTTGCACACTTTGTCCTCTTGTCCTTTTATGAAAAAACCGCGAGGTTGCGTTACATCATAACTTCCTCAAATATGTCACCATTCAAGAAAGCAGTAACAATGTCTGATTGATGTACATCCCAACCAACATGAGCTGCCAATGCACATAGAAAACGCACAGTAGTCATACGACAAGTGGGAGCAAAAGTCTCTTCATAATCTATGCCTTTTTGATGTGCATAACCCTTTGCAACAAGTCGAGCCTTATGGCGATCGATCTCACCATCCGGCTTGCGTTTCAACTTGTAAACCCATTTCGTACCAATGGCCTTTTTGCCAAGAGACAAATCACATAAAGTCCATGTGTCATTTTCTATAAGTGCATCATATGCTGATTGCATGGTAGCCATCCAATTTTCTGAATTCTGTGCTTCATCAAAAGACAGAGGCTCCTCAACATCATGTAAACTAGACACAGCCAAAGCATAACAATCTGATGCATAAGATGCATGGCGAGAGCCTGAATGAGTACGACTAGACAAAGGTGCATCCAATTTACTGTCACGCAAAGTGTGCACCAGCCATTTTGGCATACCTCTAGCCTGCTCATTTTCAGCCCTTTCCTCATCAAGTACATCATGTACATCTGCATCAGTAATGGGATGATCTGGAACATTTTCAAAAACCCCCATAGGCTGTACATTTGCCTTATTGGAACTTACATTCGTATTTCCACCACTGAAAAGAGGCAACAAAGTGTCATGAATGTCCAATGAGCTTACATTACTGTCTCTAGTACATGACAGCAAGGGCTGAACAAAATCTTCCACAAACAGCACATCCCGTGAAACCAGAATATGTTTTGTTTGTGGATGATACAACCTGTAACCTTTGCTTTTAGCACTATAATCAACAAAAATACATTTGACAGCCGTATCATCCAATTTTCTGCGCTGCACTTGTGGCACCAAAGCATATGCCAAACAGCCAAAAACATGCATGTGCTCAATAGAAGGCTTTCTATCATGCCATGCTTCATATGGAGTAATAGACTGCAAAGCTTTCGTAGGACACCTGTTAAGTACATAAGTGGCACACATGATGGCCTAAAGCCAAAAAGAATGCGGCAAAGCTTGACTTTTGACCATACATCATGCCATTTCCGTCAGTGACCTGTTTTTCCTCTCAGTAACACCGTTTTGCTGAGGTGTATAAGGTAGTGTACATTGGTGTTTTATCCTACGACTAGCCAAAAATGCATTAAATTCATGAGACATATGCTTCCCCCCTCAATTGGAACGGAGGGTGCCCATAGTACGTTTTGAGACATTTTCAGCCATAGCCAGAAATTGTTTGAAGGACATAAAAACCTCGGAGTTCGCTTTGAGCGGAAATACCCATGCATGCCTAGAGTCATCATCAATGAAAGTCACGAAGTACAGGTAATTGCCCAAGGATGGAGTTTGCATGGGCCCACAAATATCAGTATGCACAAGTTGCAACATGCACGTGACCCAAACTGAGTGGCCCGAACTGAACCATCCTGTGCACGTATGTCGCACATGTCAAGGCAAGGAACTTGCCTATACACTGTGTGCGATCCACAAATGGGTCCAAGCACACAACAAGTCTAAACTAGTAAGCTTAAAGATGGCGTTGGTGTGTCACTCACCGCTCTACGCTTCCTGTCGTGGAGGATTCCTTGCCGCAAAGAAGAGGGAGACGCCACTAACCGCGCTCAACCGTCGTGCCGCCACAATGCTCGATCGCACTCTTTCTCTCTTTCTCTCTCTCTCTCTCTCTCTCTCTCTCTCTCTCTCTCTCTCTCTCTCTCTCTCTCTCTCTCTCTCTCACACGCATACACACACACACAAGGAGATGAAGAAGAAGAAGATGGAGATGGAGCAAGAGCACTCTTCAATTGCACAAATGAGAGATCAGTGAATTTTAGGTTTAGTTGACTTTTATATGAGATCGCCCCATTCACACTTGGGCGGCCATGCTTAGCCAACTAATCCCTTGAATGTTCCAGTTAGAGTGCGCCTCTCATCGGCGATCACTCTTACCCTTTTCCTATTGGACCGACAAGCCCGGTACCTGACTCTACCAAGTAAATAATACAACGTTTGTTGTAGATGATAGGGTGTCTGTGAGCCGTGAGGGTTAACATGCCCCCCTTCCCGATGTAGATTCCGTCCTCGGAAGCTATTGAGTTGAAGCTCGTTCGTCGAGGTGGAAGAGCATTTGAGATGAATGTCCTTAGCCTTCTTCAGCACTGCAAAATCAAACAACATTGGCACAGTAATTGCATTCTCATATAGAACTAAAAAACATATGTAGTTGTAGGCAGACAATGTGATTGGTAAAGAATTTTAAACCATTTGTCAGCAATAAACATTAAATTGCAATGTAATCAAATACATAAACAGATGTAAAGGTAAAAAATTAAACAAGTCTGGGGTCGCTAATTTAACGGTCGAAAGGCACTAGAGATCGACTATTAATACCATGGGTAAGCTTCTTAATTTTCTCTGGTCAATTAAGTTGTTTAATCGCGAGAGCCAAGTATTTCATGTTCGAGGGCTGACTAGAGGCTATACCTAGAAGACCTTGTAGTTAAGCTACGATAAAAGGAATTTCTCATGAAATCATCGCCTGACTGATTACTTTTTCTTTGACCCCCCAAAGTCTTTTCACAGTGATTCAATTTTGATGTGTGTGCTTATTTTGTATGCCTTGGATTTTTTGCTTTTCAAGGAAAAGCGCCCACACTGGGAACCTCTAGGGCTCTAGTACCATAGGCGATACATGTGAGTGAAGTACCAAATCAAGCTGAGATTTCTCTTCCAGCTTAAGATTTTACATTGTGGCACTTTGATTTTTTGTTTGTTCGTTTTCAACATTTTAATTTTGTAACTTTGGGGGGTCATATTATATTGTTACCCTCCCCAAGCTCATCACACTAGTAAACTCCCTTTATAATACTTAAGCTAAAGGTCAATAGGGACTAAGCCCACTAGAAATCCCTAGTACATGTTACACAATGCTGCCTAAATCGGATTAAGATCCTAAGTAACCATTAATTATTATGAAGGGATTCCCCATGGTATTAAGAGAATATCTTTAACGCCTAGCTTGGTCAAACTAGCTTAGTCGGATTGCTTGATTTTTAAGCTTGGAGAAGTGATTATGACAAAAATTACATTGAATTAAATGTTCGATACTAAGAAAATGTGCTGAATATTATGCTACCAATCACAATTAAAGCAGACAAACATAGATGCAAAAAAGATAAGGGGCCATGCTAATGGACAAGAAACACATGTTTGCGTTGATAATTGCACTTGATTTGAAGAGTGAGTCGAGATAAAGATTCCATGAAGGTCTAGATCCTAACAACAGCAACACGCTCCTGTACACACTAGGAAACACAAAGAATACCTCTAGGAGGCACATCAGTGGGAAAAGGTACCAATACTTATTGAACACAACAAAAAAAGATAAGGAACCCTAACCTAATTATTTGCACTCCCCCTAGAGAGTCAAGGGGATAGGATATTGTAGAGATTGGGGGGAAACCCTAAGGCTAAACCCCTATCCTCGTCATCGAGATAAACAAAGTCATCATCCATGAGACCATATGTGCCATCCGTGTAGTCATGTAAATCTTCTTCTTCATCATAGGTACCCATGTTTACTAAGAAGGTCACTAGACGCCTATAGTCATCTTGGTCAAAAGGGTAGGCTTGTGCAATGGGAGAAACGCTCTCTACTAAGAATGGATCAGTCGTGGTCAAGAGACGTATCAGCCATTCTAACTCCTCAAAATTCCTCTCACATGCTAGCGTACCTACCAAATCCCATTCACATGCAAGCACCGGAAAGACCATGTGAAACATTTGTGAAAAGTAACGAAGGTACCTCTCACCCAAGGCAGGAGTGGATGACTCTAGCGTACTAGCCATATCTGTACACGCAAATAGATGATGGTTAGAGTGCAAATATTACAAGGGTCCTGTTCTTGTGCATAATGTGTTTTTATGATTTTGTGTTATGGATCTTGCTCTTTTACTTTTTTATCTTGTTTTTGTGAGTATAAGGCTTTATATATACATTCCCTAAGATTGGAGATTAAGAGGTCAGGGAGGAAGGTTGAGAGGGAAGCAAGTGAATGATGGATGTCAGTAAACACTCCCCCCTTCCTTGGGTAGATCATACCTTCTGGAATGATGTCGTCACCTTTTGAAATCAATTGTTCCAGTTGGTAATAGGTGAGAATTTTTTCCAGTAGTTTTCTATTACCGTAGGTGTCTCGTCAAGTTGCAAGGGTGGTAAGGTACTCTCCTAGGATCGAACTTGAAGTGGTTCATCAGGTGATTCTTGAACACTAGGAGGTGTGGATTCCTTTGTAACTTTATGGAGGTCCACTATTGTAGGTGGAGGTTGTGGGGAAGCTTTTACCTCTACGGATGCCTTACATGAGGAGCTAGAAGCTTCATGGACTCCCCCCTTCCTGAGCTAGGTGGAACAAATCGTTCTTTCTTAGGTACTCAAACTAGCTCGGGAACGGGTGTGTAACATTCTGTGATTTCTTTCTTTCCGCGATTATTGATTGGTTTGGGAGCTACAGGATTGGGCTCACATGGGTCGGGTGACAAGTAAGAACACAATCTACGTTTGCCACCCAGATTTGATCATTTCCTTCATAGTAGCCTTGGGCTTCCAATAGTCATTTAGGAATCCACCGCCACGTTTTCTTTCATTTCTTGGAGCGATTGGGACGTTTCTTTCAAGGCTTTTGTTTATTAGCACTAGCTATGGTTGCTAAAGAAGCTTTAGGGACCCACTTGTATGTTTTCTTCATTATATTGGGATGGGTCTTGTCAGAAGCTATATGCATTGCTTGTACCATATTTAAGGGTACGAGTGGTGGCATTTCATCCCCCTCAGGTGTTTCCCAGGTTGTCCCCCTGTTTCCCCAAGTGTCTATGGTTGCTGCTAGGTGGACCCAATCCACATTGTCCGACTTAGTCATCCCAGGTAGTACATCCATATAAGGAGAATCTTCCCCAACATCAGTGTCCGCTTTACACGTGTAACAATACTGCAATGGGGCCGAGTGAACTGTGGTGTCAGATCTATGATCAATTATAAACCTGTTTCCTAGAGTATGTGCTCGACCAGTAAAAAGATCCACTCGAATGACGGAATCTTGGAACTGCAAGTAGACATGGTTTTTAGACCAGTCATGCACCATTTTTGCTTCCCTCATGAAAGGACGTCCTAAGATCATCTCCGATGCCATAGTGTGTTTGTAGAAATCCATAACAATAAAGGTAGTCCTTATTTTATGTCCAAAGACCTTGATCTTGAGATCTTCTAGCATCCCAATAGCTTTAACAATAGGCCCATTGGCCATTGTTAAGGCGGTTACGCCGCTAGCGGAAGCTAAATAGCGAGAACTCAACCAACAACAGAATTTGTCAGTCGAGGACGGAGCTTGACCCGTAGGCGCATGGAAACAACTGTTGAAGATGATGAAACAGGAAACAGAAGGAAGACAGCAACTCAGAGTAGGAAGAAGATGGAGAAGGAGAAGACACAGAGCTTGTGTACGAGATCTCTGTAGTCTCTCTCTCTGTATTAGAATAATAATGTGTATACAAACTCAGAGCTACAAAGCTTATATGAAACCCTAAGAGATAAGGTGTCCTTTCACACCGGATGTCCAGGGGGAAAAACCCAGTGGGAGAAAAGTGCCCCTGGTGAAGCGCGTATACACACTAACACTACTACATGTCTACAAATCCCCCCTGTAGTGATAGTGTGAATCCGTACAAGGTAGCAGATCATCATGTGTATGAGAGTAAGCCCAAAGCTTTTCGGAAAGCTTCAAACTTTTCTCGTGATAACGCCTTCGTAAATAGATCTGCAATGTTATCCTGTGTAGGACAGTAAGTTAGTGTGATCTCCCCTGCATGTAGCCTTTCCCTGACATAGTGGTAGTGAACCTCTATGTGCTTTGTTCTTGCATGAAATACTGGATTCCTTGCAACTGCCATAGCACTCTGACTGTCAGTGAAAATGGTAGTGGGTGCATGTTGACACTCACAAAGATCTGCCAATAACCTGCGTATCCATACACAATCAACTATTGCCGTGAAAGCTACCCTGTACTCAGCTTCACAAGTTGATGTCGCCACTGTGGGTTGCTTCTTGCTTAGCCAAGATATACATGCATTTCCCAAGAAAAAACAATTGCCACTTGTGGAATGTCGTGTGTCAAAATCACCAGCCCAATCTGAATCGTTGTAACCAAGAAGCTGCATAGAACTGTGCTTTCCATACATATCCCCCCTTGGAAAGAACATGGCAAGATTAGGGGTACCTGAAAGGTAACGAAGTATGCGCTTCACAGCTTGCCAATGATGCATACCTGGGCTGTGCATAAATCTGCTTGCTTGTGAAACCCCAAATTGAATGTCTGGACGAGTGTTGCCTGCCAAATATATCAAGCAACCAACCGCTGCCGCATAAGTATGTACATCAAAAGGTTCTCCAGCATCATGCATGCTCAACTTTGATCCAGTTTCTACAGGTGTAGAGATTGGTTTACAATTTTGCATACCAAACTTGTCCAAAATTTTATGCAAATATTTTGCCTGCAACATGTATATGCCATCTTCTGATTGCACAAACTGAATACCCAAGTAATAATGTAGCAAACCAAGATCAGACATCTCAAAGGTTTTTCTCAAAGCATCTTTAAACACTTCAATTTCATTTGCATTATTGCCTGTAAGAAGCATATCATCCACATAAAGTGTTAGCATAATGAGAACTCCATCTCTCTTTTTGACATACAAAGTACTTTCTGTTGGACTATTCTGAAATCCCTGGCCAATCAAATAAGTATGTATCTTCTCATACCATGCTCTTGGAGCCTGTTTGAGACCATACAAAGCTTTACGCAATCTACATACCTTTTTCTCTTGACCTTTTACAACAAAACCACTTGGTTGACTTACATAAACTTCTTCCTGCAAATCACCATTCAAAAAAGCAGTTTTGATATCCAACTGATGCACTTTCCAACCATGATGAGCAGCAATTGCAACTAGTGATCTAACTGTGGATGCACGAGAAGTAGGAGCAAAGGTTTCATCATAATCTATGCCTTTCTGTTGCGCATAGCCTTTTGCCACAAGCCTTGCTTTGTACCTGTCAACAGTACCATCTTGTTTCCTTTTTACCTTAAAAACCCACTTTGTACCAATAGGCTTTTTACCTGTAGGCAAGTCCACTAGATCCCATGTATGATTCTTATGAATAGAATCAATTTCTTGCTGCATAGCATCTTTCCACTGAACACACTCTAAAGCTTGTTCAAATGAATCAGGCTCATCTGCATCACAAAGAGTGCTAAAGCAAGCCAAATCTACTTGCTCTCTGCCAAAAGTAGTACCAGCACGTGTTTTTCGTGGCAACGGTGCATCCAACTTGCTATCCTGCAAGGTTTTCTGAACCCATTTAGGCAAGGTTCTTTCTTCCCTGAGAACTTCTTGCTCTTCACGCACAATTTCCTCTACATCATGAGGTGTCACATGCTGATCAAAAGATTGATCAATATTATCAACCTGTTGTGATTCTTGATTCTCCACAAAAGAAGGAAGCAAACCTTCAAATACATCATGTGTTTGCATATGAGGTACATCAAAAGCAACCATAGGTTGAGCAGTAGTTTCTGAAAAAATTACATCACGACTTTCAAAAATCTTGTTTGTAGCAGGATTGTAAAGTCTATAACCTTTACTTCCACTACTGTACCCCACAAATATACATTTGATTGCCTTATCATCAATCTTCCCACGTAACTGCTGAGGGATGTGAGCATAAGCAAGATAACCAAAAACACGAAGATAACTGACTGAAGGTTTTTTGTCATACCAAGCTTCATATGCAGTAATGGTCTTCAAGGCACGAGTAGGACACCTGTTCAAAACATGTGCTGCACAAGCAACTGCCTCCATCCATAGTTTATGAGGCAAACTCTTAGCCTTGAGCATACATCTAGCCGTCTCCATTAAAGACCTGTTCTTCCTTTCTGCAACACCATTCTGTTGTGGTGTGTATGGCATAGTGCATTGGTGTTTAATGCCTTTCTTTCCCAAAAAATCCTTAAATGCACCTGACATGTATTCACCTCCTCGATCGGTACGAAGAGTCTGTACTTTGCAACCTGTTTCATTTTCAACCATGGCGACATAATGTTGAAAAACTGCAAACACATCTGACTTTGCTTTGAGTGGATACACCCAACAAAACCTGGAAAAGTCATCAATGAAGGTCACAAAATAAAGGCTGTTTCCTATAGATGGCATCCTCATAGGACCACATACATCACTGTGTACAAGTTGCAACTTTCGTGTCGCTCTAACTGAACCATCCTGCGAAAATGCAAATCTGTGCATCTTTCCAAGAACGCAACCTTCACATACATGTCTTGGTGGCATCTCCAATAAAGACAAATCATGCACCATATTATGACGTTGTAAAGTCATCAAACTGCCATAACCAACATGCCCAAATCTAGCATGCCACAACTCAGCATCCTGCATGGCCTGAGTCTTTGTTTCTGCAATACATACCTGAATCTGCTTTTCATAACGATCTAGCACAAATAGTCCATTTTCCAGCGTACCTGTAGTGATAAGAGAATAACCATTCTCTCGATCTCGTACAACACATCTGTCATCCTCAAAAATGACCCGAAGACCATTTTTTGCAAGAGAGGATACAGACAACAAATTCTTCTTGATCCCTGGAACATATAGGACATCTGGCAAGCATAAATCTGAACCATCTGAAATGGTAATCAAAATCTTACCAACGCCTTTGATTGGATAAGAAGCATTATTTGCACATGTCACCTTCTTTCCTGCTGGAGCTGCATCCAATGAACAAAACAAATCCTTCCTTGAAGTAATATGCCTGGATGCACCACTATCAAAGTACCAAATCATTTGTGTCTTGTCAACACTGTAAGCAGAAAAATCTGAACATACTACAAAAGCATAAGAATCCTGCACAAAGTTTGCAGACTCTTCTTTAGCTGTAGAAGAATCACTAGAAGCTGAAACAACCAAACTTGACTCTTTCTTCTTTTCTTTAGCAATTCGCTTTTTACACTCACTAATGTAGTGACCAGGTTTCTTGCAGTAGTGACATTTACCTTTCTTCTTGGACTTGTCGGAATCACCTTTAGACTTCTCTGAAGATTGTCCTGCACTAGACTTGGAGTAATGAGCACTCTCTTTACCCCTATTTTTGTTCTGTACAACAAGAGCATGATCCATACCATCCACCTGTAAAGACTTGTTCTTACGTGATTGATCCTCCTGCAATAGCAAAGCCACTAACTCTTCAAAATAAAGAGGGTCAGGATTAGCTCGCAAAGACAGAGTCAAAGAAGTCTGAAAAGTCAAATAAGATGGTGGTAGTGAATTGAGTGTTTTGGAAACCAAGTCCTTCTCTGGAATCACTTCATCAATGCTAAGCAATTGCTCTTTAAGATCCCTGATTTTTGTAAGATGCTCGACAATATCGTCACTTTCGTCCATCTGTATTTTGTCAAGTTGTTTCTTCAAAAACTCTATTCTGGCAGCATTTCTTCCTCCAAACATAGCTTGCAGAGTGTTCCAAGCATCCTCAGAAGTTTTGTAAGATCTGATATGTGGTGTGATTGTCCTCTTTATGGTTAAGGCAATCACAGCCATAGCCTGTGCATCTTTAGTATCCCATCTCTTTTGCTCTGGAGTGACTTGTGAGGGTCCTGCACCAACAGCTGCACCACGACCAGGCGTGGCAGGTGCAATGCTACCTGGACGAACTTCATCTCCAGATACATAATCCCACAATCCTTTACCAACCAAAACATTTTTGGCCATAAAAGACCAAAGAGAATAGTTGGTACCATCCAATTTGTCTTCGGATGTAAACGCACCAAAAATCTCTTTCTCCGTAGATTGAGCCATACTGTAGATACACACAAGAGAGCAAAAGAACCTCCAAGAGATTCGCAAATCTCCTCTCCAATCCAAGCAAAACTCTACACAAAATCTCAGCACAAAGCTAAGACAAGCTGCTTCCCAAAAGAACTGTTTACCTGAAGAAAATCTGTCAAAAAGCACACCCTCTTGATCTAAACGCCTCCGAAAAGTAACTTCTGCTACGCTGCTCAGAACAAAATTCTGAGGGCTCGAACGGCTTCGAAAGGGGGGTAAAACCCCAGGTCGCCTAGTCAGAATACTCCCGGAACGTCGAGGATGCTCCCACGAACAAATTTTCTGAAAACTGCCTAAAAACTGCGATTGCGCGCGCGGACGCGAAAACGCAAGTAGAGGCTCTGGAAATCACCTCGCTCTGATACCAATTGTTGAAGATGATGAAACAGGAAACAGAAGGAAGACAGCAACTCAGAGTAGGAAGAAGATGGAGAAGGAGAAGACACAGAGCTTGTGTACGAGATCTCTGTAGTCTCTCTCTCTGTATTAGAATAATAATGTGTATACAAACTCAGAGCTACAAAGCTTATATGAAACCCTAAGAGATAAGGTGTCCTTTCACACCGGATGTCCAGGGGGAAAAACCCAGTGGGAGAAAAGTGCCCCTGGTGAAGCGCGTATACACACTAACACTACTACATGTCTACAACAACTAGGTGGGTCTCAAATCACCTACTCGACCTTCTAATGACAATCACTACTAAGGAAATCAAATCTAAGTTCTAAAATACGCAAGTGACTGAAATCCTTACTACGAACGAATGCTATACGAAACAGGATCTAGAATCATTGAATCGATCTCAAACTCAAGGGGAAGTCTATACACTAGGTAAGAACAACACCTTAAAGACTTGAACTGCAAAATCAACCTATAATCACTCCGTGCGGTAAACGCGTATGAAGACAGGCCGAAAAATACAGGTGATCGAAACTTGACCCCGATGGTACTAATGTGTAGCTCTACTCGTTGTGGTTCTATAGATATGCTGCACGCTCCATTCCGACACACGAGTTGGAAGAAAACTCACACCGAAGCTCGTAGGAACTTACCACACATAGAAGCCGATAGCGCGCACTCTTGGTATCTGTGCGTAGCTCTCGCCGTTGCTAACACAATGGCGGTGTCGCTTCTCCAATGGCGGCTCCGTAGCTCGCGTAGCAAGTAGATAAGACTCTCTCTCTCTCTCTCTCACTCTCTCTCAGACACAGTCACGGCACTCAAAAACTCACTTTGATTAATAATCTGAATCCCCTTAGGTTACAAAAACTTTGGCTTATATACCTCAGCCTTGGAGGTGAGAACATCTCTAACTAATTACATCAGCAAGTGAAATTACTTCGGGATTACAAGCTGGAAACTCAATTGAGTCCCGTTACTTAATGAATGGCTCAATTCAAAATCAATGTCGGAAAGACATTTATTACAATCAATGGTTACAAAAATGATGAGTGTGAGCAAAAATGTGGGTGTGATCCTCTGCTGGCTCTGCTGGCTCAACACTCCCCCCCTCCGCGTTCATGTCGTCCCTGACATGACTTTTATGCTTGGTCAATAAAGTCCTGTCGTCTTGAGCATCTGCAAATGTGATTCGTATCGTAGGTTGCCGATGGTCAAGGTTGGGCCGAATATTTTGCTTTCGTGGGTGAAAAAGCCGGTGTAGAAAGCTTCTTCGAATGTTTGCATGTGGAAGCTAGGCAAAAACATAATCCTTTGGTATAGGAGGTACAACACTTTTGGAGAAGGCTGCAATGAAAGATCATACATCATATCAGTCACTGTGTCGGCCGTCGATAGTAGACTCGAGGTCGTGGCTTTATCTGGCGCGAACACTTCAATGCAAGCTAAGAGAGTCCTGCAAATTTTCTTGAGCATCTGACACGAAAGGTCAGGAGAGCCAGTAAAGAGCTTGATGGTGCCCGTTAGGGTTTTCACCATGTAGGCTTTACCTATTCTCTCTCCTGCCTTTGGTCCTGGCATCCTGGGGTAATTAAGCCAATTTGGCTTCTTTTCTGCAATCCTGCCATGCTCTTTCCAGCTTCTGACTCTTGGCACCGGGCAGAAGGTTGCATCCTCCCGAATCTCCTTTGGTGCCTCCACCAAGTAGATGAGGTAGGCTGGGTATTTGTTCAGCCAACCTTTCCTCCATCTAGGCTGCGAATCTACAATCTTCTTTGATTGTTCCTCTTTTGTGATGTCGCCTTCGTAAAGAGCGACATACTGCTCCTCCTCTATTCTTCAAGCACATCCATCCCATAGGAAATATTAGGATCTATATCTTCCTCACAGCCTTCCAAACAACCAATAGATGACTCACAACCCACTTGATTCATAGAAGTGATTCTCGGATGTGGTGGTTGCGGTCCTAGCACTGGAGGTGGTAAGGGTGTTGTTTGAACAACATTTTGGGCCCTAGGTACCATGTGTTGTGATGTTTGTTCAAGAGGTGGGGCCGGCATCAATGCAGGCACTCGAGGTGTGTCTGTCCATGCTAAGGTTGGTCTATTCGTCATCGCGCGCTTAAATACTATGCAATCCTTAGCTTGATGACCATACCTTCCCCAGGCATTGCAATTCCCATTGAATTTTACTCTAAAAGTAGGCATTCACTTGTACTATGCGGTCCATAGCATAGTGAGCACCATTGTTGCTCCCTTCTTGGATACATATGATTGTTCTGCAGAGCACGATTGTCTCTAAGACTCTCTTGAATAGCCTTGGTGAGATCTGCTAAAGTCATCTCAGATATCTTTGGCTCCTTAGCAATAGGCTTTAGGGTCATTGGTTGTTGCCCCGATGCTTGTGAGCTAATAGATTTAGACTCAACAGACACTCTTTCTCCTTCAATTATTAAATTATCCTCCAATTAATGGATCGCATTGGTGGTGACTGCTTCACAAGTGGTGATACCTCTAATGACTAAGCCATTGTAGATATCCTCATGTCGTAATCCCCTAATGAATCTATCAAGCAATTGGTTATTGTTGAAGCGCTCATTTGGATTATATCGAGAATTCAAATGCTTCAAGCGACTAATAAAGTCTCTCACCGACTCTCCTTCCTCTCGTTGGGATTTCTGGAGCTGAGAGGCTACACCCCAAAGTACTCCCTCTCGTATGTATTCTTTTAAGAATACTCTCCTAAGAGTAGGGTAAATCGCTTTTTCTTCCACCCTTAGGGTTCTATACCAATCCCCAGCTTTTCCACTTAAGGTTAGGCTTAAAGCATTGTTCTTATGTAGGTCATTGTGTTCTCCTAGAGAATCGCATATTTGTTCAAACACTTCGATATGCTTTTTCACATCCCCGTCTCCACTAAATTTTTGTGTGAGCTTGGCTATTTGTACTGCCTTACTTCTAGGCTCTCTATCAGGCGCGTTACGCATATTCTCAACAATAGATCGACCGATAGCTTGAGCAAATGTTGCCAAGTCACCTAAGTGAGCAGGCACCGTGGGTGGAGATGCTCCAGAGACTACATGTGGAGTAGGTATTGGCATCGGGCTTGGCGCATAGGAAGCCCTTGGGTTCCACATTGGGTACGATGTTGTGCCATGTGGTGGTCCAAAGTTCATATGTGTGGCCCTAGGCATAGCAGATGTCGGATGTGACATGCTAATGCTAGCCGGTATAGTCCCATGGAAATAAGAACTTGGGTGTTGTGGTTGTGGAGCATAGGTAGTTGAAACAATGGGAGGGGTAGGGACTACATGAGTACGAGGACCCATGGGTGTATACGATTGGTACACACTTGTAGGTACTGTTGCAGGCATTGAGCTACCATGTAGCGGTGCTTTACTAACATATGAGGTCCATGGCGTGTTTCTCAGCATGCCCTTCATTGGGGTAGGCATGGTAGCCATGGTGTCATCAAGGGAAAGATGAGCTAGACTTGGAAAGGTGAAGCTATCACTTGTGGCTCAGATTGCACTGAGACCCCTAGAGAAACAACATATGGAGGATCCATCGAACTTACCGAGGGAGTCTCCATTTGCGATAAGGTCGGTTGTTTAGCCTTTCCTGTATCTAAGAATCTCATGAGACCTGTTGAAGGCATGTTGATCCCCTTGTTCTGTCTCTCTAACTCAATGACCCTATGGATGACCTCACAAACTCTTTGTTGTTGATCCTCCACAGTAGTAGCACCCATTGTGGATTGCAGGACATCTAACCAACCCACGTGATAGGTGTAACCTGTGTATAGATCGGTTAGAGTTTCTGTTTGTAGTTCGTACTCACAGTTCTCATTTAAGAACGCTCCATCTAGGATTGAGGTGCTAGGGGTGTCCTTTGAGCTAGATGCAATGTTGCTTTCTAGGGGTTGGCCCTTAGAGGTTGCTAAGTCAGGAGCACTTGATTGCTCTCTTAGCAAGGATATTGACATAGGACCTTTTGATTTTGTTGCTCCGCCTTGCGTAAGCTCTCAATTTCCTTTTCCCTCGCTGCAAGGATATATCACTCAACCTCTTGCACTTCGGCAAGGCTTCTACCATCGGGTAATATGACCTCGGAGGGAAATAACTCTAAAGAGTCAGGAGGTGCAGTGAATGAAGTATTCACGTGCACATTCTCTAAGGGTATAGGGTCTACGTTGGTCACGAATGGAGAATTTAATTCCCCACCTCCCTCATTTACATCATTAGCTCTATGTTCGGAGCAAGTGGCTCTACTAAAGGTTTCCTTCAAGCGGCTAAGCACGCTCGGCCCGGACCGCGGGCCCATGGCATGCATGTCTTGGCTTGAGCTATCGGGATTAGGCATTGGGAAACCCTCCATGACGTCGTAGTCAGAGGAAGAGTCACTAGCCGCTATGTTCAGGTCTTGGTTTGTACTACCTTGGGTCCCCGCCGAGGGCCTGGAACCTAAAGTAGGTGGATATTGAGAACTTGCGTCTCTAGCACACGACCAGAGCACAGATGCATGTTCCTTTCACACCCTACAAGCGTCGGCGACTAACCTCGAAGGTTAACCGCTTACTTTTTTAAGCGTCTGTTTTCACGCATGTTTTTTACGTTTTTAATGTTTTCTTTTTTTTTATTAAAGTGTGTGATAGCTCAAAACGAGCGTATCACTCAAAGGGTCGCGGTGTGCTTTACAGCACAACGTTCGGTCACCTAAAGATCCGTTGGTCCTCAAAAAAGTCGATTTTTTGCTCCGTGTGAAGCTAAAATTCGTAATTTTTAAGGGTGATAGATGTCTAAGCTTGAGCGTGAGCTTGGGCTTGGGTCTGCAAGATATTCCCGATCCCGGTCCTACCTTTATTTTTATTTATTTTTTAAGGATAAGGTCGCCGCGGCCTGCGTGAGAGCACACACACACTCTACCTACCTACTTCTAACTAATACACCTACTGTCACACACTAACACACTGCATTAGCTCTCACAGATCTACTTTCTACTTACTGTACATTACATTACACAAAACTAACAACCTTAATACTAACACCTTACAAAGAGAAAAAACACAGTACCTTTGAAAACTCCATTAACAAAAAAATTACACAGTATAACACAAAATCCTTCTTCTCAACACACACACCCTCCTTCCTTACCTTTCCTACAATTGAAATTGCACCACAAAAGAAATACAGAGTGCCATTCAAGCTTAGTGTATGGCATTCCCCGGCAACGGCGCCAAAAATGTGTGCGTATGTCGCACGTGTCAATGCAAGAAACTTGCCCATACACTGTGTGCGAGCCACAAATGGCTCCAAGCACACAACAACCTAAACTAGGAATCTCAAAGATGGCGTTGGTGTATCATTCACCACTCTACGCTTCCTGTCGTGGAGGATTCCTCGCCGCGAAGAAGAGGAGACGCCGCTACGCCGCGCTCAACCGCCTCGCCGCCGCCGTTGTACCGCCGCAATGCTCTCTCTCTCTCTCTCTCTCTCTCTCTCTCTCTCTCTCTCTCTCTCTCTCTCTCTCTCTCTCTCTCTCTCACGCATACACATACACACAAGGAGATGAAGAAGAAGAAGAAGATGGAGATGGAGCAAGAGCACTCTTCAATTGCACAAATGAGAGATCGGTGAATTTTAGGTTTAGTTGACTTTTATATGAGATCGCCCCATTCACACTTGAGCGCCCATGCTTAGCCAACTAATCCCTTGAATGTTCCAGTTAGAGTGCGCCTCTCATCGGCGATCACTCTTACCCTTTTCCTATTGGACCGACAAGCCCGGTACCTGACTCTACTTCGGACTTCGCTTTAAGCGAAAATACCCATGTATGCCTGGAGTAATCATCAATGAAAGTCACAAAGTACAGGTAATTGAGCAAGGACAGAGTTTGCATGGGCCCACAAACATCACTATGCACAAGCTGCAACCTGCATGTGCCCGAACTGAACCATCCTTTGAAACTTAGAACACTGCATCTTACCCAAAATACAACCTTCACAAACATGTTTGACAGGTGCTTCAAGAGGCGGCAAAGAAGTAACCATATCAGATTTCTGCAAATGCAGCAAACTGGCAAAATTCAGATGACCAAAACGTGCATGCCAAAGTTTTGCATCTGAAATAGCCCTTGAATGTGCAATAGCATTTGCAAAATTTTATCCACACTTGTCATACAAAGTGAGCTTATACAGCCCACGACACAAAAGGCCAGATGCAACAATTTCATCACCAAAACTTAGATCATGAATTGTACATCTGTCATCCACAAATTTGACTACAAGTCCAAGTCTAGCAAGTGCGGATACAAACAAGACATTCTTCTTGATCCCAGGTACATAAAGTGCATCAACAAGTGTGAAAGAACTGCCATTAGCAGCAGTAAGCACAATCTTTCCAACTCCCTGAACTGGATAAGAGGCATTGTTGGCACAAGTGACTGGATTCCCATGAGGGACAGACTCAAGGGAGGTAAACAATTCACGATGTGAGGTAATGTGCTTTGTAGCACCACTGTCGAAATACCACACATGTGAATCTGCAGCAACAACTGACAAGCATGCATCATGGACAACAGGATTGTAAGTGCATTCTGCGCTAAAATCCCATTCTTGATCAACATCAGCATCACAGTCTCCTTTCACAAAAGACTCAACAATGGCTGCATTTGTAGTGGAACCAGCATTTGCAGTGGAACCACCCTCTTTCTTCTTAGCCTCTTTGGCCTTCAACTTAGGACACAACTTGATCAAGTGATCATTAGATTGCGGGATGTACGCTACAAGAGCAGTGCCAGAAAGCTCTACGTTGTTTCCAACAGATGCAAAGCAAGTGTAACACTCCAAATTTAGTCACCCATACTTTCGTCCTAAAGGCTATGGTTACATCTTGAAGGCATGTGGCTCTACACAACTACTCGAGGAGCTTCCTGTCCCGAGTGTGGAATCTTGGAATGCACTAATTGTAAGATTGGCCCCCAGGGGCAAGGCCAAAAAGCTATTATTGGGGTGCTATTTATTTTGGACCAGCACAAAATGCTGATATGGGCACAAAAATTCAACCTGATATTGCTAGTTAGGGGTTGTCGATGAAAAAAGATGTCATGCTTGGCAATGCCTTGGCTGATATGTATACCAAATACGGTGTGTGTTTCAGAAGAAGGTCCTGTTGTGAATGTCGCCTCTTGGAATGCACTGATTGCGGGATGTGCGCACCAAGAGCAAGGCAAGAAATTATAGGCTATTTTTAGTGGATGCAAAACATTGGAATGCACAGGTTGTAGGATATGCACAACAGAAGACATTCCAGAAAGATCTACACTGTTTTTATCTTCCTATCCATAGTGTGGACTCCTAGAATGCACTAATTGCAAGATTTTCCACAAGAGAAACTCTAGTTTGTTATTAATAGATGCAGTCATCTACGCGTGCATCTTGAAGGCATGTGGCTCTATGCAAGATGCTGATATGGACACAAAAATTGAGCTTGATATTGTTAGTCAAGAGCCGTTGATAAAAAAGGGTGTTGTGCTTGGCAATGTCTTGGTCGATATGTATGCCAAATATGGTGCACTTGAGAAAGCACAAAAAATGCTTGAGGAGCTTCTTGTTTGGAATGAGGAGCTTCTTGTTTGGAATGTGTTAGAAGCTGGACACACCCTATGGAAAATGACGGCTCGGCAGATTATCATTTTTTGTAATTATTCATTCATTGAGAAAACCCAACATTTCACCTTGTAAATATTCGGGCTTACAGAAGTTTCCAGATTGTATCCCAGTTTTGACATTTAGATTGAGTAGATGGTAATTTGGAACTTTAGGGTTTGAGAATTGTAAGGTATTTATACCACTTTTTGACCTTAATAGAAAGACCTTTGTACTTTTAAAAAAGTTTGAAGTCTGTGAGTGAGCGTACTGTGTACGAGAGAGAGTGAGAGCTTCATCTTGATGCTATGTGTGCACCGATGATGGGAATTTAGTGCGGAGAAGTGCAACATGCTACTCCTAACGAGAGCTACGCACCGATACCTACATTGCGCGTGTATGGTCTGGTTATGCGAGCTCCATCTACGAGCTTCATCTGGTGATTCGGTGAGCATACGTTGTCCGATTTTGCATTGCAGCATATCCACACGTTCACATTGAGTAGAGCTACATATTAGGCACTTTAGATTTCGGAAATGAAGACCTGCAAACTTCGGCCAGACATCCTACGTGATTTGCACCGGGTGTTTTGAGTTGGAGTTTTGGTTCATAGACCTTAGGGAGAGTGACCTATTGGTGTTAGTAGGGTCTCCTTCAAGTTCTATGGTGTTTCGAGATTATTTGATGGGTGTTTGGCTCTCATGCACTCCTGAAGGCTGTGACTTAGACATTGGATAGAGACCTCTGTAGGAATTAGTTAGTTGGTCGAGTGTAGGTTGACACCATATGCTTTCTTCCACGCGCCTGCGGGTCGAGCTTCGTCCTTAGTTGAAAAATCTTGTTAGGTGAGTTCTCGCTGTGCCGACGTCCGTCGCGGCATATCCGTCCAACATTGGCGCCGTTGCCGGGGACGAAAACCTTAGGTAGGTGACCGAGACTAGTCCTTGAGGATAGGGATTCTTTGGCTTGCCAAGAGTCTCGTTTTACATTTAGATAGGATCAGAGGGTGGAGGACTCTCTAGGTCTTAGAGGGAGTCTAGGGAGCGTGTGCCTGGCCTAGATCCTCCTACTTAGGTAGATTTACGTAGACTGAGATAGTTTTAGATATTAGTTGAGTTCCTAAGTAAGAGTTGGAGTGGTAGAAGCGGTGAGAGGAGAGCTTGAGAGTCCGGAGAGGCCAGGAAGCAACCAAAACACCATTTCACATGATGAGTAGAAGTAGAGTAAGTAGGACATCATGATTCAGGATCTAGAGCACTTCATGCATGTATACTTGCTTGGTAGATTCATCACAAGGTTGTAAAAGACGCAAAAAGACGCAAAAGTGGGTTTGAAAGCTGAAGTGAAGTCCAAAATTTACTTTGAGTGTTTTTGATAGAGCTGCAGAGCATGAGGAGCATTTCTGTCATGAAAAAAATTAATTTTAAGCCAGGAGACATCCTACGCGTAGGATGTCTACAGGCTAATCTGGTGGGAATTTTGGAATTTTGAGTTGACCAGTGTGTTCAGAAGGTGGGGTTTACCCTATTTTCACCTGGAAAGTGAAAATTTGACCATATCTTGACAGGATAAGGCAAGATAGATTGAAATTGCCAGACATCCTACCCAAATTGTGCCAAAGCATTATTTTAAGACCAAAACCATAGGATGGTTGCATGAGCATGATCTGCATGATATATTGAGTGACTGAGAGAGGTTTCACGTCATTTGGGTGAGAAAATTGGGTTCTAAGCAGACTTTAGCACTTTTGACTAAAAAAGGCTAGAACAGCTAAAATTGGGGACTTTTGAAATCCAAACCAAAATCTAAGCATACCACCGGGTTGCTAACATCAAGGGAAAGTTGTGGGTCAAGTCTGGGGTCAAACAGGCAAAAAAGACATCCTACGCATAGATGACAGTAGGATGTCATCTGTGTGATTTTGCGCTCCAAACCTAATTTTGAGCATACCAAAGTGATCAGCACCTCAAGGGGAGCTTGTGCTTTGAATTTGAAGCCATTCTAGACAAAAAGACATCCTACGCGTAGGATGTCTAAAGCAAGAAATTGAAGCCAGATATTGACTGTGGGCATAGCAAGGTGTTGTATAGCCTGAGGCAAGCCTCCTAGTCAATTTTGGTCCAATTGGAGTTGATCAGACTGATCAAGACCAGTAGCAGGCTGTCGGAACAGATCTCTGATCCATTGACCAGCTTATAGGTGTCCAAATCAAAAAGTAAAAATAGTTGTGGACTCATCACATCAAGGGGAATCCATAGTGCAAAAATCCAGGCAAAACAGAGCAGGAGACATCCTACGCGTAGGATGTCTACTGGGGCTTAGTAAAGAGAAAATTTGATTGGGCTTAGACAATGAGGTTCCATTTGGCTTAAGGGTTCCACAACTTCTTTCAGAAGTGAATTTGGACCTTGTTTGGCCATTTGACGGAGCAAAGACTGAATTCGGACTTTTTCACGTAAATTGACCAACATCCGAGGGAAGTACAGTTCCAGATTAACAGACCTAATCCAGAACATCAGCAGTGTATAAAATATAGTAGTGGTTGAGGTTAACTCTCCAGTTATACCAATCATTACTAAGATAACCTCTAGCAGTTAAATGCTTTGATTCGATTGCCGAAATTAAACGCTTGTATACATGTATATTCAGCAGCAAAGCAAGTTGTGCGGAGACTGATCCTTTGCCAGGTGAGTGGTTGGATTTGTGATAAATGTCATTGATAAGTTTGATGAATTTAAGGTCAAGAAGATACATTTTTAGAGACCAAAAGGTGGCAGGTGACCAAGGTAGCTTAGTGTCCACCGAGGAGAGTGTAACTGAGGCAAGGCTAGATCCACTAGCACCGATTATTGAGGAAGGTAGTGATACTGACACTCCATCAGACAAATCCTTCTTCATTGATGGATAGTCAACAGCCAGGAGGTTTCACCTATGACGGACCCATGCCAGGAGGAAGCACCTCCCTAAATCCTTTGAATGATTCCAAGTTCACTGTGATCTTCTTAGAAGGAAACAAACTCGAGGGGAGCCCTAGTCTATTCTGACTATCGAGGACACAAGTGTATTTGTATTGAAGAAAGTCCGGCTCAGAGACTAGAGATAATTCGAGTCTATGATGATGGAGATAGATTCCGAGACGAAAAGGGGAACCACTATCTGATAGTTAGTAACCCTGAAGATTACAACAGATATGGAGATAACGTGGCAAAAGGGAAAATGGTTTC
This sequence comes from Adiantum capillus-veneris, assembly GCF_014529385.1. Lineage (NCBI taxonomy): Eukaryota > Viridiplantae > Streptophyta > Polypodiopsida > Polypodiales > Pteridaceae > Adiantum > Adiantum capillus-veneris. The sequence continues at coordinate 141,698,490 of NC_140938.1, read as the reverse complement.
AGAAACTCAAGAACCGCCACCAAACATTGATCTACCTGGAGCAATTTTTATGTATGATAAGAAAACAACCCTGGGTTTCAACTTATAATAAGAACGTGGGAATCTAAAAGAATGAGAGCGAGGGAATAGTCTCTTACTTTCGCTGCAAAGAACCATACCCAACCGAGTTAAGCAAAGACAAGGTTCTTTAATTATTATCTTATGAAACTGCTATGGGGAAGGATATAGCTTTTTTTGATAGGTACGGGCAAGAATACCAACATATTATCCCAGAGGAGGTAGAAAAGGCAATAGTGCCAGGAGCATCAACATATGCCCCAGATGAAGTGCCAAGAGCCACCTACACCCCTAGCAAGTCGACAAATCCCTTTTCAGAGGAGTATGACGCGACCTCACATTCTACCCGACCGCAAACATTCAACAACCAAAACCAACCAGCAACTCAGCCATCATTGCAGACATGGCTTCGACAGAGTGCAACATTGGAACAAGACCGAAATCGAGATGGTTATCAAGCCGCACCAGGACTAAGGGATTTGCAAGAACCACCACTCTATTCAAGGTATCAAGGAGAGAGTAAACCAAAAACTCAAGGGTCAACGGAGCCTTGAAGACCACCCATAGAACGAGTTCGAAGAGATGAACCATCTCTTGCAAGAATTATGGCTTAGGAGCACCACTGGGAGAGAACCCAGCCTACTACAGAAGACCAGAGGAGGTATATAGATTGAGACGAGGAGATCCAATGATGAAGTTTGTAGACCATCGTAGAATTAGACCTTCTCAAGTGCAAAAATGGGTAAACAAGAAATACATAGGAAACAGAGATCCAAGAGATCATGTAGCAGCCTTTGTGCGTGTAATTAGAGTGGAAGAGGTGTTAGACTTCCCTACCCAATTTGCAGGATTTGGACTAACCCTAGAGGATGACGCTGCTACTTGGTTTGACTCTGTGGAGCGTAGAGACTTTGAGTCTACGAAGGAGGTGTCTGACGAGTTTATCGAGGAATGCTCACAAAGGGGGATAGCTCATAATACCGTCTCACAAATCCATAAATTCAAACAGAAAGAGGGAGAATCTGTGCGAAAGGCAGCCCTACGACTAAAAAGATATGTTAAGTTCTGCCCTGTGGAAGAACTGCCAACTCAGTCCAGACTTATGCTTATATTTATCCAAGGACTAAAGAATGCAGATCTCCAGAAGGACTTACATATGAAGAGGAGCACGACGTTGAATGAGTTAACCAAGGAGGCTCTTTACCTTGTAGACAATTTTGCAGTCTACAAAGAGGGTGAGTTCAAGGATCTCGACGACGATTCATCTTCACAACAAAGTGGAAGCAAGTCTTCTAAGACAACACCGAAAGGAGAAGTAGCTGTAAGCCAGGAGCAGCTTGTAGAGGAAGTGCTAAAAAAGATTAACTTGTACGCCAAACCCCAGGCTAAATAGCCCAAGTGGTGTGCTATTGAACAAATATGGACAAACCATGGGACGGAGGAATGTTATTATAACAAGGGATATGTGAGAGAGAGACCTTACGCTCCCCAAGCTCAGGTAGCTTCTCCTCAAGTTCCACCGATGCCTAAGTATCAAGCAGGCAACCTACCAAGACCTGCAGGTGTAGAAAGACCACAACCAGTGTTTTAGCAACAACCACCCCTACCAAGATTACGACCAGTCGGCATAAGATACACACCAACCGTAACAGAATCAGAAGAGAAGGCTTTGGTGCCTATACATGCATATTATGAAGATCCCAATGGATATGCGGCAAACCCTGTCTATTATCCACCAGAAGAATCCTTGACACCAGAACCATGGAGCATGATAGGAAATACAGGACCACCAACAACTGCACAGGCAGCAGGAGAAGGAAGATATAGCTTAGACGAACGAACATTGTTGTTCATAGCCAATGGAGGCATGGGCGGACAGAGACATGCATACCAACAAAGAGGAGCTCAAGGAGCACATCAACAACCCAAGGGACCCTGCTACAAGTCTGGTGGAGACCATTGGCTAAGAGACTGTCCTCATGATGAAATCATTAGAGTTAATGCATATTGCACCGAGTGTGGAGTTACTCATTTAATTCCTGATTGCCCTAAGAACCCGAGCAAAGGAGCAAAAACTACCTTGAACATGCTGGAAGCAGTGCCTTCCTGTGGAGGGTCAGAAAATGAAACAATCATACCTATTCAGGTGGTGACACGAGCCCAAGCTCAAAGAATGACGAACGAACCCATAATTGAAGATCCGAAAACCGATTCCCCAAGTTCAGAAATGAAAATCCAGAGAAGCACTTGAAAAGCTAGAAAGGCGCGTATGAAAGCCAGAAAAGAACGAGAGCAAACTGCTCTCTCCGAGGAGTTAAAACACACAAAGGATAGATTAGAGCGGTTAGAGGATCTTGCTAGCCTAACCTCACACACCGCGGCAACCATAGCACCCAAGGAAATAGTAGAACCCAAAAGTGCAGGATTAGGAGGATCAATACTGGCAGACAAGGTAAATGAGCAGTTGGATGCACTTCTAAAATCTTAAGAAGCCAGACTCAAAAAGAACCAGACCCAACAGCAAAGATGGATGACTTATCCATATGCTGAAATAGAAAAACAGAGGTTGGAAATGTGTAAAAAGATGATTGAAACATCTCAATCTTTGATGGAAAACCCGCTTGGTAAACCTGCAAATTGGCATGAAGTACCAACTCCAACCCCTATCCAACCAGCTTTAGAGGAACAAGTAGAAACCAAGGAAAGACTCACGAATGCCTATGAGTCTAGGGGATTACCTATCATAGTTCCAAATACAACAGATGAGGCAAGTGACGGGTTCCAGCCTAAAACATTGGCAGAAATGGGTAAGGACTGTAACGGTCTAGATGATCTGTGGAAGCAAATCCGTGAGGCCAACAAAGCTAATAGGGTGAGTAACCACATGAATAGCACGAGAAAAGAGAAAAACGAGATCTTACCTCCTATTGAAGAATTTGAGGCAACATCACAAGTGAACTTTGACATACATTCACAAGGGGGAGACCAGGGATCAATTAGTTCGGGGCACAGCCAACCAGACTCATTGAAAACTCTACCCTCTTACCTAGGAGAGTATGAAGCCAATTCTGAAGTGAGAGCAATCCCATCTCAAAGACTTTCTTCTAACAAAGTGATGGATTCACAAGGGTTGATTGAGTTATTGTCCACCCCGGTGGCATGCACAATCACATTAGCCGAACTCCTAAGGTTACAACCAAACATGTGGACCACAGTGGGCAAATGCCTAAAAAAAAATTTGGAGTGAAAGACCCCACCTCGAAGCTTTAGGAAGGGATCAGAGAATTGGACAGGCCTCAACTAAATACTAGGCCAGTACCACTAAACAAAGTTGGAGAGTATTGTGAAGGAGAAGATGGAAACACCACGCTACCAATAGAATTCCAAGGAGCAGTTTCCAAAGCCATTCTTGACAATGGAGCAGGAGTTGCTATCGCCACCAAGGAAATCTGGAAAAAATGGGAAAAACCAGCTTTGAGAGCTACCAGAATGAAATTGCAATTGGCAGATGGTTTCATGGAGAAGCCTCTAGGACTCTTAGAAAAAGTGATTGTCACTTCGTGTGGAATCGAGTATGAGCATACATTTGCAATAGTTCATTTCGACAAAAAGAACAATTATGAGATCATCTTGGGAAGACCATTCATGAGACAATTGAAGATGTTCCACGATTGGGGTTACGACCACATATACCTCAGACATGGTGAGACAACAACCAAAATACACCTGAAAGACCATAGTTACAAGGATGTGAACCAAACACCAATGGAAGAGTTTGATTCACCTACAGTAGCAGGATCGGAACTCCCAGCATGGTTAGGGCAACAAAAAGAGCTATGGATGTGTGGAGCTTCACATTGTGGAAGCTTAAAAAGAGAGGAATGTGTCTTAGAAAGAGCGATTGGGGACAAGGAGTATATTCTGGAACCTTTTCCTGAAGATGCCTTGGAACCTCTAGAATGGGAACACATCCAACAATAAAATTTTGCGATAAGGATGGCTATGATGTGCTACCCTATTACATGGTAAGCATTATACCAGGAGGAGATGAGATGGTAGAACCACTAGAACAAGAAGAGTTTTATAACTTCTCTGAGCATCTGGAGGTAAACAATGATGCAGATAATGAGTATTCAGACAACTCAAGTGAGTGTGTCAGAGAATATCAAGTTTTATGATTTTGCTAATCAGCACCCTAGATGCCAAGAACGCTATAGGAGGAAACGAGCAGGAAACAAAGCGAGAGAGAACCTGATGCCAAGGATGAAAGATAAAACTCACTATCTGATGCTTGTAAAAGAAGAGGATTGTGTAAAAGATCAAGTATCGGGAAGATTCTCAAAAGTTCGAAGGGAAAGAACGCAAGAGGAAAAAAGACAAGTACGAAAAGCTAAAACAAAAACAAAATCTCGAAAATTAAAAAAAAAACGAACGACCAAGAGTGGACCAAGCTAGAGCGTAAACAAAAATACCAAGAACTGAAACGGTCTTTATGAGAGATATGGACTACTGAGGAAGATAGTGATGGTAAAGGGGAGTCAGAAAAGGGAAACATGAATGTACCATCACACTATCGGAAATTCACCATCCAGGATAGAAAAATCATCATGACACCACTAGGCAGGGAAAGAACAAACCAGGAATCTTACGATGGGCCAGAAAATGCAAAAAGGATAGACCCCGCGGAACCACGTGAGAAGCCTCATCCAGTCTATATCGCAACCGACTTAGAGCCTGAAGAAGAAGAACGGCTAACACAACTTCTCAAGAAGTATAAATATGTGTTTACATGGTCCTACAAAGACCTCAAGGGAGTTGATCCATCGATATGCCAACATACATCGGAACCACGTGAGAAGCCTCATCCAGTCTATATCGCAACCGACTTAGAGCCTGAAGAAGAAGAACGGCTAACACAACTTCTCAAGAAGTATAAATATGTGTTTACATGGTCCTACAAAGACCTCAAGGGAGTTGATCCATCGATATGCCAACATACAATTCCTTTGAAATCAGATGCAAAACCTAGCAAACAGCGTCCTTATACATATAATGACACATTTGCTAAACGAATCAAAGAGGAGATTGACAAGCTGATGGAAGCTGAATTCATCTATGAAATCGAACATACAGATTGGGTGTCACCCATTGTGGTAGTCCCCAAAAAGAACGGAAAACTGCGAGTGTGTGTAAACCTCAAAAAGGTAAAGTACACCAAAAACTCGAGATATCATGGGAGTGATATATCTAGTTCCGGCTTGAGGGGGTGATTATTTGGTTTCCAAGCCTTTGACCATAAAAATACCCCTCACCATCAACTAACTCTTTTCTTGGAGTGCATGAGAAAACTTGCATGGCAAGACTAAAAGCTCTATTTATGTAAATATTTTTCAATAGAAGAAATAGACTAGCGTGTTCTTTTCTAAGTTGTTGTGCCCTCTTTTGCTCCTCTCTCTCTCTCTCTCTCTCTCTCTCTCTCTCTCTCTCTCTCTCTCTCTCTCTCTCGTTTTCTACTGCACGCCTCCAAGGCACCCATGGTAGCTCTTCGCAATCCTCCTCCATAGCCCCTTATACTGTTATTAAATCTAATATCTAGCCAACCCAAATTATTTTCTCATATTAAACTGATCATTTAATGTGGATAATAAACGGGAACAAAGGTTAGAATATAGACATGTTCTTACAGATCTATCTCAAAACGGGGCCAATGGTAAAGGGTTCCAAATGAGAGATGGTATGTCAAAGAGCAAGGTTAACTAATGGAGCTTAAAAGACCTTAAGGTTAGCTTCATTAAAGACCTCCAATGGTAAGTGTTAAAAGTCCTTTGTGACCTTAGGCAAGCTAGGGCTGAGCTTGAGGTGGAAACCCGACCTAAGCTTGAGGTGCTTGTCGTGCTTGATGACTAAGGTGCTTGAGGTGCTTGTCGTGCTTGATGACTAAGGTGCTTGAGGTGCTTGTCATACTTAATGAGGAAGGTGCTTGAGAAGCTTCCCATGCATGGGGGGTAAGGTGCTTGAGTCAAAAAGAGACCCTACCAACTTAATGAGGAAGGTGCTTGAGAAGCTTCCTATGCACGAATGTCCCAAAGTTAGGGGAATCTTTGACTTAACCTTCCACTCACCCAAAGGGCACCCCTTTTCTCAAAGGGCACATGGGACACATGTCAGACTCTCCCTATGCTTAACCACATGGTGTGCTTGAATGCTATTGGTTGGGCTAAAGAGGGGTCCAATGAGATTCTAGTTCCACCCAACAAACATCTAGATATTTTCAAGCTCTCTCTCTCTAAGGGGTAAGGAGGACACTTGTCCAAAGACTACCCATGTACTTGAATGCATGCTGCATGTGATTGGCTAGGGGGGAGAGGGGTCCAATGAGCTTGAAACGTGTGTAAAAGCTACAACTCACCCCAAGCAAGCAAGGGGGGTGCTGGTGGGATATACACCACACACACACTCATTTTATGGAATCATTCTCACTTGGTGAAAGTTGAGGAACTCCACCTCCTTCTCCAAGCTTGTGAGAAGTGAGAGCCTACACCAACACTCTTGGCTATGGAATGCAATCCAACCAAGATCCATGCTTCAATGCTTAAGCTTGCCATCTTCTCCATCTTCATTATTATGCTATTATGTATGCTAGCAAGAAGAGTGATGATAAGTGAGGAACTATTTATTTATCCTATGGAATTTTTCTTCTTCATCTTCCCTATCCTCATTCCCCGCTAGCTCTCTCCACCTTCGAAGGTGTTTGAGGCCTTGGGACTGAGGCTTGGGATAGTTAATGCTTTCTAAAAAGTTTATGTTATGCATGTGATGCATGAAGCTTTCCATCTTCATTGCATCACCTAGGTCACAAGGAACACAAGATTGTATTGAACCAAGTCTCTCTTGATGGGAGAAACTATAATACAAATGCCTATTGGAGGGGGGACCGGCTCCGTATGAATCCGGTCCTCAACTATTGTTATGTTCTCTAAACTTTCTCTCTTGAAAAAGTATTGTTCATGCCAAGTTAACTAAGTACCATGTTTATGTTGCTACCATCAATTAAGTTCACCCGCTATGCTCACAAAGTAATCTCACAAAAGTGCTTCACCTAATTTCCTAATTCCGCTACTCTCAAAGTTCATAAGCCATTTCCATTACATTGGTATCAGAGCATTTGGTTTCTCTTTTCTTGCTTAAGAAGAGAGGTCCTTAAGTAGCCTATTAATGGTTGATTTTGTTAATTATATTAGGGTAAGTGGGACTGGAATCTATTATCGGTTTTGTTGAGCCCACTATGTGGGATATGGTGGAAACCTCGGGAGCTTTGGTCTTAATAATAGAGTCGTTTTAGACTTGCCTACGACTTTACCATTATTGATCCATAAGAAGTATGAAAGGAGCTATCCCTTGACAACTTCGTTGTGTTAGGCTCACTCCACTACTCTCTATAATTAACCAATTCGAGCCGTGGGTGTAGATACTTAAGTGCCTATTTTCAAAGGCGTAGCAACTAAGGTTTTGAATTGCCAAAGCATACACTAAGTAAACACATAAGTTCAATTAACATGGCTGACAATAACCAAGAGAGTAGAATGAACATTGATAACTTTGATTTTGCACATGAAGGTGCTAATGATGATGCCCCCATGTTTGTTAATTATCTTGTTACTAGGTTGCAACAAGCTATGGGCAACCCCGCTTTACAAGCCGAAGTTACTTAACAACTTCGTGCTTATGGGATTTCCTTTCCTCTCCAAGAGGAGAGAGCTTAGGAGGCCTCTTGATGAGACCCCCAAAAGAAGACTCTCTCCCATACGAGAGGAGGAATCCAAAGATCAAGAAAGTAATGAATCCCTAAATTCCTCCAAAGATGTGGCTCCGGTTAACCCATAGTCCTTCTCCTCGTCACTCCAAAAGGGAAGAGGGGAAACCAAGGAAGAAAAGGGCAAGAAAGAGGTCACCCTCTTCTCCTTCCTCCTCTATCGATGAAAGCTATGGCTATTCTCCTAGATAATACAAGAGGGGAGGACATCGCAAATCTTACCCCGCATGGCGAAGATCACAAAAGCTAAAGAAGTTCAAATAGGGAGGAAAGAGTATCTCTTTTCTCACATATGATGGCACCTTTGGTGCTACTAACAAAGTATTGGCCTTCATCCAACAACTTAATGTGGCCTTTGGAGACGAGGGCTTCATGGAGTCCTTGAAGCTACACCCTGTAGCTATGGACTTCCAAAAATCGGCTTGTTAATGGTAGGCTAGCCTTTGTGGCAACTGCAAATCCCCAAAGACATGTAAAACTCTACGAGTGTCCATTATGAAGCAATTCCTTGCAAGCGACACAAAGGACAAAGTGCTCACCAAATGGTGGAGTTTTGGGATTTACATCTCAAGGCTACTATCTTTCAAAAGATAGACTTTGTTGAGCAAAAGCAACAATTCTATGCGGGATTACCTGAAGAGATGGCCGAGCAACTCTCAATGGCCTGGTTCTATCAGCAAATTATTCCACCATACCATGGTTGCTTCACGCATCAGTTTCCAACAAGGGGTTAGATGGAATGTCAAGCCCATGGAAAATAAAGACAAAGTGACGTAAAGGGAAAAATTAATGCCCAAAATTCTTCCCAAGGCCATTCCAACAACAACCACAACAACAAAAATTGGTCCAAGGAGAAAGGAGTTTACAAAGGTAAAAATAAACTCTCTCTTGAAGAGCTTGAAACTTTTTTCAAGGATCACAAAATGTATTAACTGCGGGGAGCAAGGACATGGTTATTATTCTTGCCCCAAAAGAAATGCTCGCAATGAGACTCGTAGAGCTTCCACTATCGAAGCTCCAAAAGAGGATGCTCATTGCAAAGGATGACCTCTCTCTTATGCTTGGGGAAAGGTAATGGAGCATGATGCCTTCATCTTGTTTACCGTGGTTCTACTCACAACTTCATATCAATGGAGTTGGCCACCAAGTTGGGCATTCAAGCCCTTGAGATGGGAGATGATGTAACTATCGATGCCGCTTTCAAGGGACAACAAGCCTCCGTTACTCCCTTGATTGGGAAGTTGAGGATTCATGTCCAAAGCTATGTCAACAAAGAAGACTTCTTTATCTCTCCTCTCCAACATGAGGATGCTATCCTAGGGGTACCATGGTTCAACCGCATGGCTGCCAACATGAAGTTCCCTGAAAGGAGAATCTACTTCACCTACAGGGGAAAGAATATGTATATAGATGCTAATGAGTCTGTTCGTAGTATACCACTTGTAAATCCTCTTGCCCAATAGCCATGATACCTATCATCATGGCAACATACCAATCGTCCTCTTGATTGGGAGACATACTATAGGTAACTGAGACAAAATTTCTTTTACTTTATTAAAGGCTTCCTGAGCTTCTTCATCTTATTCAAATCCATGCACATGTTGAGCCCTCTTTTGAAGAGGATACACATATTGGGACAACACCCAAAAAAACCTTGCTAGATACTTCAATTTATGCACAAACGATGCCAAACTTTGAGCACTAGAGGGAGGTTCCATCAAGACTAGAGCTTTGACCTTTTCCCGATCCGCTTCAATTAACAATGATGCCAGAGGTTGTGCTAGCTTGCATCTCTTTGGGTTCAATTGACCTCCTTCTTTATCAAACCTCTAAAAACATAGCCACAACTTCGACAGGTGCTTCACCCTTGAGCTGTAACATCCTAGATCATCCATAAACACCTTAATCAACCTTCCCAAGTAGGGACCAAACACCATGTTCATCTAATCTTGAAAGGTAGCATAAGCATTTACCAACCCAAATGGCATCTTGTGGGTGGTAGGAAAAACATCCCCATGGAGAGATATATGTAGTCTTCAAATGCAATTCCTATTTAAAGTAGCCTAAAAACCAATCCATGATGGAATACCTCTCATGGCTAGCTACCTGATTTAAGATCTCATATTGAAATGGCAAGGGATAATGGTTTCTCTTGGTTGCCTCATTCAATGGCTTGTAGTCAATGCGCACCCACCATTTCCCATTCTTCCTTTGGAGTGAGCCATCGGGGAAACTCACTTTGACTCCTTCACGGGGTATATAATACCTACAGTTGGTTGATCTCTTGCCAAAGGGATTCCTTTTGAATTTCCCCCGATCTCCTTAGCTTCTGCGCTTTTGGCTTGTACCCCTTCTTAAGGACTATCTTGTGCTCAACACCCTTTGCTCCTCACAGATCCTTATACTCTATCGCAAACAAATTCGAAAGAAGGCACACAATTGGACATAATCTTCTCCGTTTTGCTTGGTCAAATCTTTGCTCAACATATTGGCTACCTCTTCCACACCTACGTGTGTGTGTGGGTGTGTGTGTGAATGTTCCCTTGCCAATTTAAAGTCAAAAGAAATAGGGAGTGAGTTGTGCAAAATTAGAAGGGTGAGGAGAATATAAGTGAGATTATGCATAAAGTTGTACTTTTGAATGTTTAATTCTCATTGGTCCAATTTGAAGACTCTTTGGAATATGGGGACAAGTGTTTAAGCATGCATGAGTTGCATTGTGTTCACTTCTCTTTGGTACCTGTGGTAAGCATTCCAATTCAATACTCTTAGCAAGTTTGCAAGAATACAAAAGAAAACAGTGGTTGACTTCTCTTTTCTCTCATTTTTTTTATTCGCATTCTCATTCTCTCAAGTGCCAAGAGTGGGAAAAAAAGAAAGCTTTCTTTCTCCCTCACACATGGGATATCAAGAGGTGGTTTTTATGCTTAGGCACTTGGCTACGGTTGAAAAACCAAACATGTGAAAGATTTTTCTTCTTCATCTCTACTATTCTATTGTGCTAAGCTATGCTAAGAGCTAGTTCTTGCGTAAGCATATACAAAATACAGATTCTCTCGCTTGAAAAATATCTTTCACTCTCATCTACCACTTTATCTCACAATTCTTTCTTCCCGCGGGGGAGTTTAGGGCTTGGGAAGGAGGGTTACACCATGGAATCTTGAAGAACACCATCTTCTTTATTTGAGGAAAGCTCCACAAGAGTACAAGTTGTGTTGTAATCAAATATCTCTTTGAAAGAGAATTAAAATGCAAAGACCTTTTGCAGGGGATCCGGCTCCAAGCAAATCCAGTCCTCATCAAGTTTTCAATCTTAATTGTGGTAGTCTCTTTGAATTATGTGCATGCTTTTAATGTTCGAATGTAATTGTGTAAAGAAATCAGCCTGGCACAACCTATAGTCTCCTCTTTAATCTCTCTCTTAAGGAAAACTCTCACCTTTCATAAGTTAAAATTTTGCTAAATCTAAAATAGTACTAGATTCTTTGACAGGGTGGGGTCCCTCTTAAAGAGGGAAAAAGTGCCCCAGCAATTACACACATAGATACCATAATATGGGAGCATTGACATGGTACAAATGTTGTACTACGAAGTCTACTCTTGAGGCAAACATGTTGATCTCATGAAAAAATATATTAAATATGTAAGTATATAAAATTTTAGCATTTGATAAGATTTTTTGGAGTCAAAACATGTAAATGGATTGTAAAAATGGACCTTTTTTGCGATAAGAACTCAAAAAGGGCATTTGATTAAGTGCCAAAGTTTGTGGTTTGGGGCATGGAAATTAACATATGGCAATTTTGCCTTGGAATATGGAGGCACAAATGGGGACAAGAATCCCTTGTCATGTATGTAGCTTAGGGACACCTCTTTAGAGATACATATGCTCAAGGATATGTGGATGTGGTTAACATATAGTGTCTAGAGAGGGATAACGGTTTGCACAACACACAAAGGGAATTATTGCATGAGTGATACATCACACTACTAAAAATGATTGAGTACAAGTCACTTTTTGAGAAATGGGACGCAAATAAGTCGCAAAAATTCTTAAATTGATTTTACGGTCAACAGAGAAAATCTATGTACATGTGACCAATGAACTATATAGAACACAAGCTACAACAACCACATTTGCTACTGAACTATCTTAGAATTATTTGAGTAAAATTGAGGAATACTTACACCTACTGTGTCCACTGTTCCAAAGTCCCTTATCTTGTCTACTTAGCTTTACCTAAAAACAATATGACTTGTTGTGCACAACCATGAAGAAATTGGAGAATCTTTCACCTCTCAAAGATGTAGCAAAAGAGTGATAGATAGCATTATAAATTGTAACTAATGAGTCAGATATAAAACGAAATAACAATTCTGTTTCAGTTGAAAGAAAAAAGATAAGGTTGATGAGAAATAGGACAACAAAAAGACGAGCAAAAAAGAAGACTCTAAACAAAAAGAAATGTCCACATAATCTATGTAACAAGCTTCCTGTCAATCTAATTGATGTATCATGTTCAATTAGAAAAATTGAACATGCTACCTACTTTTTAATTGAACATGCTACCTACTTTTTAATTGAACATGCTACCTACTCGGTCGACTTATAATAATGCGAATCTCCGAAGATCCGTTCCTTCCTCATTACATCTGGTGCTCGAACAGTGCTTCCATCCTCCTCACAGTGTGCTTCCTTCGCCTGCTCCCTCCTTCAGCCTTTCCTGTCATCACGTCAAGACAAAGAAGAGAGAGAGAGAGAGAGAGAGAGAGAGAGATTGCTAGAACTGTCGAGACAAAGTAAATACACACACACACACACACACACACAGAGAGAGCTTTTGAAACTGCTACTAAGCCCGCCATGCAAGTCGCACAACCCTCTGTGGTTCCTCATCATGCTGTACTTGCGTCTCTGAGGATGCGAGACCTCATGCTCTCCTCCATGGCTCCCTTCACCTTCTGCCTCTCTCCCTTTGCCTGCCACGCCACAACTAGATTGAAATGCGCCTTTCCAATACCCTTTTTGCTCAATGCGTTCTGCGCATCCTCCAACCAAGTCCAAGAGGGGAGATGCCTCACGATGCAGGTCAACACGGATCTCAACTTGAGCTACTCCCTTGATATCCTCCTCCACTTTCTCCTTTCCTTTACCTTCAAGACTGATGACGCTTACTGTTTGATTGCCAACTAGTGGTGGCGGTCAGGGTGGAATGAGAGGTTGTGGTGGTGGTGGTGGTTGTGGTTGAATGGGTGGTTGTAGGATTTGCATGGGTGGTGCTTGTTGTGGTGCCCTCGGTGGTGGTGGTCTTGCTTTCGGTGGTGAAACCTGGTTTTTCCTGGCTCCTCTGTTGAAATTCTGCCTCCTTGGGTGTGGACAGTAGTACATGCCATGACCATCCTCCCCACAATTGTAGCAGTGGTATTCTTGGTTTTGCCTTCGTTGTCCTCTTCCTTGCTCTTGGTTGCGATTGTGTGCATGCCCTTGTTGTATCAAATGGACTGAGAGATTCTCAAGTTGATTGGTGATTCGATTGAGCAAGTCTTGCTGGTCTTCAATTGGTTCTTGTGGTTGAATCCTCTGGGCGGTTGTTGTAGGTGGTGCTAGAGGTGGTCGGGTCCTAACGGCTTCCTCTTCATTGATATTCCTGGCTTGTAGGTCGAACTTCTTGTCTTTAAGGTGGGCCACTTCAACTGCTAGCTCATACGTAGCAGGAAACCTTCCCTTCACCTTCTCTTTAAGAGTTGGCCATAACCTAGCCACAAACCGATCCTTCTTTAGGAAATCAGGTACCCCCTCATCCTCTCTTAGCGATGCAACCCATCGCCCCCATAAATCTACAAACTTTGACTCATATGATGCGTATTCCAGCATACTGCCCTGCTTCAACTTTGTCAACAATTTCCATAGCTTCTCTGATGTTGTGCCCTCTCCAAAACTCTTGACAAAGGCTGCTCTTAATAAGTCCCACCGTTCCTTGGTTGCTTGTGCCAAGGCATTGTACCAAGATCTTGCCTCCACCTTCATTAGAAGTGGAAAGATGCGCAAGCGCGAAGCATCATCATCTCTCGCAGAGATGACACATGCTATTTCCAAGTTGTCTAGAAAGTCTGCAACATCCTCACCCACCTTACCAGTAAAGGTTGGAAATGATACACTTGCCATTGTGAGAGTGAAAAAATTAACTCGACTTAGAAATCTTTTTTTTTTAATTTTAAATAGAGATTCAATACATGGGTGCTCGGTAGACGAAAAACATACTATACAAGGATGAAAATAACTTCATCTGGATTATGCCGGTGTCCCAGTCCTGCTTAGCTCTCATAGCCATAAGCCAAGGCCTCCCTAGAATGATAGGATAGCCCTCCCCTTTGTGTGGCATGACAAAGATGTCCACATCTACCTCGGTGTTGAATGCCTTTATCCTAACTGCATTTATGACACCAACACAATGAACTTTTAAATTATTTGCCATTTTGGCTCGGCATGGTGCCAACCGACTAACCTCTAAACCCAAACGGTGCATCATTTTTTCACTCATGACTCATATTTGTGCACCACCATCGATGTAGATATTGGAGATGTGTTGCCCTTTGATGTAAGCATCCATCACTGGAAGTATGTCATCTAGATTCCTCCCAGAGATAGCCCCAGCTATCTTTGGCTTTGGTCGTCTCATGCTAACCATCTTTGTCCATTGTCTCCTCACCCTAGGTGCTAGGTGGAGTAACTGGGGCCAGGTGATTTTTGGGCCCTGCACAGAAACATCTTGAACCAAATCATATGGTTTAGAACATTCACCCAAAGAGAAATCTACAATGTCAATTTTACGTCGTGACTTGGACGGCGTTTTGCTAGATTCCCCTTTAGTCTTCATCTTTTCTTCCTTTTGGGAAGATTCACCATGCCTAGCGCGTTTTACCCCTATGGCATCTACTCCTTTAAACTTGGTCTTACCTTTTGCTACTCCCTTGATATCCTCCTCCACTTTCTCCTTTCCTTTACCTTCAAGAATGATGACGCTTACTGTTTGATTGCCAACTAGTGGTGGGGGTAAGGGTGGAATGAGAGGTTATGGTGGTGGTGGTGGTTGTGGTTGAATGGGTGGTTGTAGGATTTGCATGGGTGGTGCTTCTTGTGGTGCCCTCGGTGGTGGTGGTCTTGCTCTCGGTGGTGAAACCTGGTTTTGCATGGCTCCTCTATTGAAATTCTGCCTCCTTGGGTGTGGACAGTAGTACATGCCATAACCATCCTCCCCACAATTGTAGCAATGGTATTCTTGGTTTTGCCTTTGTTGTCTTCTTCCTTGCTCTTGGTTGCGATTGTGTGCATGCCCTTGTTGTATCAAATGGACTGAGAGATTCTCAAGTTGATTGGTGATTCGATTGAGCAGGTCTTGCTGATCTTCAATTGGTTCTTGTGGTTGAATCCTCTAGGCGGCTGTTGTAGGTGGTGCTAGAGGTGGTCGGGTCCTAACGGCTTCCTCTTCATTGATATTCCTGGCTTGTAGGTCGAACTTCTTGTCTTTAAGGTGGGCCACTTCAACTGCTAGCTCATACGTAGCAGGAAACCTTCCCTTCACCTTCTCTTTAAGAGTTGGCCATAACCTAGCCACAAACCGATCCTTCTTTAGGAAATCAGGTACCCCCTCATCCTCTCTTAGCGATGCAACCCATCGCCCCCATAAATCTACAAACTTTGACTCATATGATGCGTATTCCAGCATACTGCCCTGCTTCAACTTTGTCAACAATTGCCATAGCTTCTCTGATGTTGTGCCCTCTCCAAAACTCTTGACAAAGGCTGCTCTTAATAAGTCCCACCGTTCCTTGGTTGCTTGTGCCAAGGCATTGTACCATGATCTTGCCCACCTTCATTAGAAGTGGAAAGATGCGCAAGCGCGAAGCATCATCATCTCTCGCAGAGATGACACATGCTATTTCCAAGTTGTCTAGAAAGTCTGCAACATCCTCACCCACCTTACCAGTAAAGGTTGGAAATGATACACTTGCCATTGTGAGAGTGAAAAAATTAACTCGACTTAGAAATCTTTTTTTTTAAATTTTAAATAGAGATTCAATACATGGGTGCTCGGTAGATGGAAAACATACTATACAAGGATGAAAACAACTACATCAAAAGACACTTCATGATTAATCATAGGGAGGATAAAGGGTAGAGAAGAGGTGTTTATCTCTTGCAATCGTTCTCTACCAAACATGGTTGTAATGATCTGCTGATAAAACATCTTGCGGTCCAAGATTTCTTTGATTGATTGAATTTGTTGTGGTGCATAAGTTTGGTTCCTTGCAAAAGGTTGATGCGCTGGGTCCATCACATGATAATTCCGAAAGGCTCTCTCCTTCGTGGTGGAAGGTTATAGTCGGAGGTGTAGAGCTCTTGGTAGTCGAGGTCAAATTTATAGTACCAGATGACAAGGTTGTCTTCCTCTTCTAACTCTAGGACTGTCCCTCTAGCAAGCTCTTGGAAAAGCTTGAACTCTCTCTCTTTGAGCAACTTCACTTTCTTGTAAGATAGAGTGCCATCTAGTGTATACACAGGTGTGATGAGGTAGGTGGTTAGTCTTACCACTTGTATTAATCCAAGTTGGATGGATACATAGCAAGCTATAAAGTCGTCATCATAGCCTTGATTCACAAGCAACACCCCTTGAAGGTGGAGGGTCTTGTCTTTCCGCCAAGCAAAACCTGTGTCAAAGACCTTGTCGATGACAAGCTCCGCCACTTCACTCGGTAGACGACGTAGAATTCATGCTGCTGTTTCTAGTTCCTGGCTCATGAGATGAGAGTGAGGTATAGAAAGACTTTGGAGGATTTACCCTTTTGTTTTGGAGACGGGGTAATTGTCGCCGCTGGAAAACCCTTGAATCTTTTGGTGCAAGGGAGAGGGAGGGACCACGCGTTCGTAGTAGCTTCCTCAAGTTGTGAAGTCTTGTTGTGGGCATAGGTAGAATAGGTGGCAAAGATGGGGACGTAGATGTAGAGAAGCCTGGTGCTACTTGAAAGCCTACCGTTGTGAGAATGCTTGTGCGGATGTCGAGGGAGAAAATGATGGCCTTTTCTTCACTTTGGGTTGCACTCATGTCGAAGGTGCGGTTTTTGGCTACAATGTGAGCATGATGCAGCTTGTGCCTTGCTTTTACGCTTGCGGGGATGATGAGAAATGTAAACAATCTGAGTAGGGAAAGAGGGTCTTACCACTTCTTCTATGCTAACAATACAACACCCTGGCAAGAGTGTCTTGATGACTTGCGTCAAACCTTCTTGAAGCTCCTCCTCTTCAGTGGTCCAATTAGAGAATTCAAGAAGCCACTCGACCATGAAGAGAAGTAAACATGTCAGCCTTGTAAACTGAAGGTCTTGAGTCCTCCTCAGTGGGGGCACCAAATGAGAGGCGGAAGTGAAAAATAGACCTGGTGGCCTCTACACCAAGACTATGCACAATGGCCTCATCATGGGGGATACACAATAGGGGCACCACCTAGCAAGATATGCGGCTAGGACGCATACATATACACAATGAAGCATACCATGGAAAACAATTTCAAGATCAACACCCAAATGTGGAATGGGGTGGTCGGAGAATAAGGTGAGAGGAGTGGTGAATGAGTGAGAATGGGCTTGCTACTCGTGCATGTTAGTAAGGAAGATAATGAGGTAGGGGAAACTTGCGAGTATGCTCACTTATCATACAAGAGGTGGCGAATCCGCACACCTCAAGATGGAAGTAGCAAGATGATAGGAATATGAGAGGGAGAGAGAGAGTGTGTGTGTGTGTGTATGGTGGCGAATCCGCACACCTTTACATAAGTAGAAAAATAAAGGCAAGGAACAAGCATATACCATACTCACAATGAGATGTATCCAAAGCGACACAAAGTATGGCACCAAGATGGAGTGTGTTGATTGCTTGCAAAAGATGAATACAATAGGTAGCGTATGGCAGGAAAATGAGAAGGGGACAAGATCGTAGGAGGCATAATGGAGAGATGGGAGTTGATGGCGAGGAATATCATGAGTGTGTCCACCCTTCTTCTTCTTGAAATTGTGCCTTCAACCCTTAATTACAAGTGGTGTGGAGGTGTGGTGCTCATCTTTTGTGCATGGTGAGGGTGATGATGATGGTGTTGTGATTATGTGATTAGGGTTCATGCTACAAGCATGTACCACAAGAGTGTGTATGGATAGGTGTGTGTGTGTGTGTGTGTGTTCTCTCTCTCTCCAAAGTGAGCTCTCATGGCCTCCTTATATAGGGAAGGAGGGGAGGATTTAGCAATATTTCTATTTGAGGTGAGTGTCCCACTTTGGTGACTAGGAAAATGGGGTGCATGTGACTGTGGCTCCCATCTTGTCTCCTCATTAGTTAAAATACCAGAGTCAATAGAGAGAGAAGAAGAGAGAATGTGGGTAGGATGTAGAGGATAGGAGATATTTACAATATTCTAGCTTTGGCTAGACATAAGCTTATTAGGGAGAGAAGAGAGAGGTAAGAAAATTATAAGAGAGGTTGTCGAAGGTGGATAATTGTTGATGAGGATGGATCCTCCAAAAATGGTGATAGAATCACTCTAGACTTGCCAAGACCTCATTAAAAGAGCCTTGTCTCTTGTAATCATGCTTGAAGACTTGTAGAACCATAGCCATTCTAGAGGGAAGAAAACTAGGGATGGCCTGTGTCACCATTACATGAGAAAACTGTTAGGAAATAAGACGTAGCTAAATAGATAATTGAGTAGATTACTTAATGGAGAGAGACAGATTTATATACACGAGATTATAGAGTAGAGAGAGAGAGAGAGTACACACGATATACGTGGTTCACCCAATGTGGGCTACGTCCACGGGAAAGCAGCCACTCAATGGCTTTAGTACTTCAAAACAAGAAGTAGTTTACAAAGGGATTATACCCTTAATGGAGCTCCCGCCTTGCTTCACTCTCACCACCTCACACT
The DNA here is from genome assembly GCF_014529385.1 of Adiantum capillus-veneris. Lineage (NCBI taxonomy): Eukaryota > Viridiplantae > Streptophyta > Polypodiopsida > Polypodiales > Pteridaceae > Adiantum > Adiantum capillus-veneris. Next base: position 141,679,647 of record NC_140938.1, on the reverse strand, counting down.
CACCTTGTTGCATCAACTTCACACTATGAAACGTGTGTAGAAATGGCCTCCTTTTATAGGCCAAAAGGGCTGCCCTCTCTTATGAGAGACAGCCATGTGTAGCCGCCCTTGTGCGAATAAGTCCAAATCGGACCCTCCAATCCGCCCATGTGTGGCCGCCCTTGAGAAGACAAGTCCGCTTTTGAATTTGGCCACCGGCCATTGAATTCGGCCACCGGCCACCGGCCATTGACCTCCGGCCACCGGCCATTGACTTCCGACCACCGGCCATCGGCCATTGACTACCGGCCACCGGCCAACCGACTGGTTGTTTTCCAACCACTTTCCGACCGCCGTCCGGCCATAATATTCCGGCGGAAAAAAAAGTCTCGGGGGCGGAGGCCCCCGAGGCCTTTAAAGTTGCCCCTGATTGTTGTCCGTGAAAATTTTGGTTTCCGGTGAGTGATTTTCCTTCACGCACGATGGATTCTCCTCATAATGGGGGCCTTACAAATGTGCGTTTTTACCATAGAAAATTACAAGGGTAAATCAGGCTCCATACTTAACAAAAACTGGGGTCCACTACAAAAATCATAGCTCCGCGTTCATAACTCCAAAAAATTCTTTAAAAATTTGAGCTAAAAGTTGAGATCACCAGCTACATCTTTCATGTTGAACGCTCCTTTAGATTCGGGGTTCTTCTTTACTTAAAAAATTCAGCCAAATAATGTATTATTTGTGGCTGCAAAAGTCTTTTGGTGGTCCCCTTTGAGTGGACTTCTCTCTTGCCTTCAAGTGTAAGCTCCTTCATGTGTATGAAAACATGACCTAGAGTTTTGAAAAGATTGGCAATCATCTAGATGGAGGTATTATTGAAATTTGAAAGTGGGGTTGAGGTTTGAAAATAAAAACTAGTGAATAAAATATTTGGTAGGGTGGAATAATATATATACATGAAAAATATATTAGAAAATACTAAAATATATAATGTAATTTAGAATATATATATTTAATATTTAAAATCAAAAGAGAGATCAACAAAGAAAGATTACTTATTTATGCTACATCGTGATTGATTAGCATAAGTCTTATTTATTTAATAAAGGCTAAAACGTTTGTGAAAAAGGAAGAAAAAATCAAAAGTAACTTATATAATAGGAAATATTTTGGTAAAAGGGCAAAAATATATGGGGGGTTCCCATGCATGGAAAAGCTTGCCTCAACACTTGATAAGGTCCAAGTACTTTCAACCAAACATAACATTCTCAAGAGCAGAGTGATTACCAAGAACCAAATCAGAACGCTCAGTAAACATTGATTTAGGTGAAAAGAACTCAAAAAGCTTATCAATAAAATGACAATATATGAAAATATTAGTAAATCAGCTTCTTTACATGGTAGAACCATCCTCCCAATTTCATTCACCACCAGAACCTGCACAGTCACATCTCTAATAGACGTTTAGCAAGTAAGCCATGACCCCTCCCTCTTGTAAAACTTTTAAATTTTCCTCTTCCTAGATTGGAATCCGTCAAAGAAGAAGCCAAAGAAGAAGGCGTAATAAATGAGGTAAATGAAGAGTTAGGGGAGATAAGAGTGTTGCCTCTCTTTAGGGAAGGTGATTCTTCATCCTTAAAATTTGGCCTGAGTAAGCCTAGGATGGTCTTTATAATGGTCTTTATCCCTTTATAAGTCCCATATATAGTTAAGAGCATTCTTGGTTCATTTGCACCAAGTTCCTTAAAAGTATCCACCATTACAGAAAGGAATTGCATAAATCCAATCTAAGCTAGTACCAATTCCCTTGCATGTCCTCCAAGCCAAGAGGAGAAGAGAGTGAGATGGAATGAGCTCTTCTTCTCTAGGAAGATTACCTCTAAATTGTTGAGCGTAAAACATATAGCATGGTCAAACCAAATAATACTTGATTCACATGAGGCCTTTGGGTCAAGGAATCTACAAGCACATTTGAGATAGGGTGTGAATATATCTTGAACGGATACAGCATAATATTCAACATTATAAGGCCTTTGGTTGTGACATAGAGACCTGCATTGGAATCACATTTTTTAGAATCTAAAAATCTCCTATTTAATGGAGCTTTAATCAATCCTCCCTTGTCCAAGCATTGCACCCCATTAAGAACTTTAAGTCGAGACTCTTCCATAGTTGCAACCAGTAGATTAGCCATAAAAACCCATGTTTTAATGGAGATGGATGCCAAAAAGCCTCTATTAGGGAGTAGCCAAAGCTTATGCTTAACACCAAGTGATTCTACTTCAAGCTACCACATAGGAAGGAAGGGGAAGACCTTAGATACCTTTGGTACCATTTCAAAGAGTGCCATCTCACTGAGAGAGCACAAGTCTTTGTGAAACCCTTTAACTACCTCAGCAGCCGTAGCATCCCTACAAAAAAAAAAATTGATAGGAGGAAGAATTGGGGAAATCGAGGCCATCATGAATTGTGGAGAGTCATCCATTCATGGATTTGTAGACAATGATTATGCAAGTTGTGTTGATAGTCGTAAATCAACAAGAGGTTGAATTTACACATTTGTTGGTTTTGCTATTTCTTGGAGATCCGTTCTTCAAGACTGTACATCCATTTCTACCACAGAGGCAGAGTATGTTTCATTGAGTGAGGCATGCATGCAAAGAAGCTATTTGGCTTGCTTGCCTAGTGAAAGATCTTGGATTGGATCAGTATACACTAGTTCTTCATTGTGACAATCAAAATGCTATTGCCTTGGCTAACGATCCAGTGTTTCATTCCAAAACAAAACACACATTGAATTGACCGGAAGCGTTATCACTTGAGTCGTGAATGCCTAAGAAACAAGAGCCTTGATTTAGTGAAGATTCTTACATCAGAGAACACAGCGGATGCACTCACTAAAAGTCTATCCACCCATTAGTTTTAGCACTGTTATGAGTTGATGGGCTTGGGTGAAGAGTGGTTCTCTTCCATTCTTGTGATCTCCCACATTGGCCATCAAGTGGGAGAATGTTAGGTTTAATGGCCATGTGGCCGACCGCCCATCACTAACGGCTACTAACCCTAAGTGTATAGCTATACACTTGTGTGAGCGACTAAGACTAAGTACAATGTGTATTGTGCATAAGATAGAGAAAAAAGAAGGGGGTGCACAGTATGTGTTCGCTCTCCCCCTCCAAACTATATGTGTGTGGCTATGGTGGAGTGTGTGTGAGTGTGTGTGCGTATTCATCTTCCGCTTCCGCTGTGCTCCCAGCTCCTCTCCTTCAATCAGGACAACCCGACTAAAATGTTGCTTGATAAAACCTCCAATAATCCATCAAGATAGGGCAAGAACATAACCAACCTTACTTATTCAAAATCCTACCTTCTAGATACATAGGAGATAGTTCTAAAAACATTCATGATACAATCATTCCCACACTTCTTCTTTTATGGTGGCTAGCCTTGTCATAATAATCAATATCTAATTCTCCTAAATGATTTTATCATGTTAAATTGATCATGTAATATGGGGAAGTGCCAGGGGAGAAAAAGCTAGAATATTGGTTAAGCTAGCAGATCGGCCACAGTAGGGATCCAAAGGAGGGAAAATAGGGATCCAAAGGGGGGGCCATCTGTAAAAGAGCAATGTGCAACAATGGGCTTAAAAGATCCTAAGGTTCAGCCCATTAAGACTTCCAAAATGCTAAGGTTCCAAAATTCAAAGGTTGTGTCCAAAGGTCAAAGCTTAGGAAATTTGGATGCTTTGTGTGTGTCCCAAAAGTCTTCAACCATCCCTACATAGGAGGGGGCGAGCCCTAGAAGTAGGAGATAAAAGAGAAACTCTCATACACACACACAGACACGCACAAGCTCCCTTTACACAAAGGGAATGAGGGACACATGTCAGCTCCCTAGCCCAGATGCCCGCAAGGTGTACTCAATTCCTATTGGATGGCCTTGGAGGTGGACCAATGAAAATTAAGCTAGAGTAAATCTAGTTTAATTAATTTAAAGACACTTAATAAAAGAACCAATAAGAATTAAGCTCTCTAAAAGACTATTGGACAGTCTACCAAGGGGTCCAATGAGCATTCAGCATCCCAATGGCTTGCCTGATTCCTGAGCATGCATTGAAGCTTGTCTCTTGGTTGAATTTGCATCCACATGCCAAGAGTATGTCGATGTAGGCTTCTATCTCACAAGCTTGGAGTAGGTGATGAGCTCTCCATTAAAGCTTGGGAAGAGATAGTCTTCTTTACTTCACACATGAGATTGTGTGAGTGTGTGCGTGATAATGCCTTGCAAAAATCAACCCCCTCTCTCTCTTGGGCGAGCCCTCTTTCTATTTGCTCTTGCAGGCTCCCCATTGGACCTCCCCAGGCTAGCCTATCACAATTAAGCAGCATAAGTGATAGCCTTCTGACATGTGTCCCCCTTTCCCCTTTTGTGAGAGCTTTAGGTAATTTAATAATTAAACTAAACTCTCATTGGACCCCTTTGCCTCCTGGCCAATAAGAATCAGGCAAACCATTGGGCTGCTAAATGCTCATTGGACCCCTTGGGAGACTATCCAATAATCATCTAGGAGACTTAATTCTCATTGGTTCTTTTATTAAGTGTTTTTAAATTAATTAAACAAGATTTACTCTAGCCTAATTCTCATTGGTCCACGTCCAAGGCCATCCAATAGGAATTGGGTACAGCTTGTGGGCATCTGGGCTAGGGAGCTGACATGTGTCCCTCATTCCCTTTGTGCAAAGGGAGCTTGTGTGTGTGTGTGTGTGACTTTCTCTCTCATCCCCTACTCCCAAGGCTCACCCCCTCCTATGTAGGGATTTGAAAAGACTTTTTGGTCACACACAAAGCATCCAATTTCCCCTAGGGTTGACCTTTAGACACAACCTTTGAATTTTGGAACCTTAGCATTTTGGAAGTCTTAATGGGCTGAACCTTAGGGTCTTTTTAGCCCATTGTTGCACATGGCTCTTTTGCAGATGGCCCCCCCTTTGGATCCCTATTTTCCCTCCGTTGGATCCCTACTGTGGCCGGTCTGCTAGCTTAACCAATATTCTAGCTTTTTCTCCCCTAGCACTTCCCCATATTAAATGATCAGTTTAACATGAGAAAATCATTTAGGAGAATTAGATATTGATTATTATGACACCATCCCTCCAAAGTGAAGTGCAGCGGCAACTTCGTGCTCATGGGATTCTCCAAGCTCCCCACCATGACGAGAGAGCACCTAGGAAGCCTGCTTACGAGACTTCCAAAAGAGGTCTCTCTCCGATTCGGGAAGAAGAAGATGATCCATATGAAGGGCTCAAAAATTTGCTCCTTGATGACGCATCTCCTTCTCAAAGGAGAAATCAAGAGGCTCCACCGAAGGAACGAGAAAGAAGTCAATCTCCCACCACGTCGATGGAGATGGCTCCACGAAGACGGCGGGCTAAACGCTCTCCATCACCTCCAAAACGGAGAAGACCATCGCATAGTTCTCCACACCATACTTCAAAGAGGGATGACAAAAGTCAAGAGAAGAAAGAGGACACCCTCTTCTCCATCTTCTTCATCCTCTTCCTCTTATGAAAGTGATGGTGAAAACAAAGAAGATCAAGGAAAGAAAAAGGCGAGAAAGAGGTCACCCTCTTCTCCATCTTCCTCAAATTCCTCATCTTTTGAAGAAAGTGATGGTGCAACCTTGAACCATCAAAAAGAAGAGGCCATAGGAAATCCTATGCCACCTGGAAGAGGTCGTCCAACGTCAAGAAATTCAAAGAGGGAGGGAAGAGAATCTCTTTCCTTACCTATGATGGCACTTTTGGTGCTACGGACAAAGTCTTGGCCTTTATCCAACAGTTCGATGTGGCGTTTGGAGATGAGGGCTTCACGGAGTCCTCTAAGATACGCCATGTAGCTATGCACTTCAAAAGTCCGCCAGACAATGGTAGTCTAGCATACGGGCCAACAGTGAACCTCGAAGCATTTTTTAGCCACCGATGCCAAAGACAAAGTACTAACCGAATGGCGAAGTTTGAAGCTCTCTCCCTACGAATCCATTCACGAATATGTAGACAAGTTTTGGGATTTACAACTCAAATCCACTGTCTTCAATAAATTGGATTTTGGAGAGCAAAAGCAACAATTTTGTGCAGGCTTAATTGAAGAAATGGTGGAGTATGTCAACTCCCAAAGGCCACGCACCATATCGGCGGTTATACACCATACTATGGTGGCCTCTCGAATCAATTTCCAAACGGGGGCTAAAAGAAATTATAAGCCCACAGAAACAAGGGTTCCAATGAGCCTAAGGGGAAGGACAATGTCCAAAAGTCTCCTAAGGGCAATTCCAACAAAGCTAAAGAGAAGGGAGTTTATAAAGGCAAAAATAAACTCTCTCTTGAAGAGCTTAAGTGTTACCGCAAGGATAATCGTTGTTTCAAGTACGGCGAGCAAGGGCATGCGTACCGCGCTTGTCCCCAAAAGAACACCCGCCATGAACCTCCTAGATCTACCTTGGTCGAAATCCAAGAGGAGAAAATTCACCACAAAGGATCTCCTCTATGCCATGCTTGGGGAAAGGTAAGAGAACGTGATGCTTTTATTCTCGTTGACCCTGGTTCTACCACAAAGGATCTCCTCTATGCCATGCTTGGGGAAAGGTAAGAGAACATGATGCTTTTATTCTCGTTGACCCTGGTTCTACTCACAATTTTATATCTATAGAGTTTGCCACCAAGCTAGGCATACAAGCCTACGAGATGGGAGATGTCCTACCTGCATATGGTGCTTTCAAGGGGCAAGAAGCTTCAGTCACTCCCTTAATGGGGAATTTGAGGCTCCATGTCCAAAGCTATGTAGACAAAGAGGACTTCTTTATCTCTCCTCTCAAGCATGAGGATCTAATCCTAGTGGCACCATGGTTTGATTGCATGGATGCCAATGTTAAATTCCCTGAAAGGAGAATCTCCTTTAAGCTCAGGGGAAAAAGATATGTATATAGATGCTAAGGAAATGGGTAACACTATACCCATTGTACATACACAAGCTTTCAACAAGTCAATAAAGAGCTCTATTTCTGTGTACATGATTTTTGTTAAAGATTCTCAAAATGAACCTAATATTTTAGCAATCAAAAGGAATTAGAGTTATACAATTTTCTCAAAGGGTTTCAAGATGTCTTTATTAACGACATCTTCTCAAGATTCTCAAAATGAACCTAATATTTTAGCAATCAAAAGGAATTAGAGTTATACAATTTTCTCAAAGGGTTTCAAGATGTCTTTATTAACGGCATCCATTGTGAGCTACCTCCTAAACGAGGCAATGATGATCATGCAATTGAACTTCTTCCAGGAAGTTCCTTGCCTAACAAACCTCCTTATAGAGTTTCTCAAGCTCAACAATAGGAGATTATGCGGCAAGTGCATGAGTTGGTTGAGAAGGGCATGGTTAGGCCTAGCTCATCTCCATTTTGTTCTCCTCTGCTACTAGTGCAAAAGAAAGACGGCACATATTGTATGTGTGTTGACTATAGAGCACTAAATAGGATCACTATCAAAAATAGGTTTCCCGTTCCATGGGTAGAAGACCTATTTGATAAGCTACAAGGGTCCACCTACTTCAGTAGGATTGACCTAAAAAGTGACTATCATCAAATAAGGATAGCTGATCAAGACATTGTAAAGACCGCATTTCGCACTACGTTTGATCTTTACGAATACATTGTCATGCCTTTTGGCTTGACCAATGAACCAGCCACATTCAATCGCTTGATAGAGAAGCTATCCAGGCCTCACCGAACCTTTACTGGAGTGTTCTTTGATGATATTATCATCTACTCTAATTCATTAGATGAACACAAGCAACACCTCCAAGAAATATTTCAAGTTCTAAGAGAGAATAAACTTTATGTTAATCAAAAGAAAAGTGAATTTTTCTTGCAAGAGATTCAGTATCTAGGTCTGATTATCTGCCAACATGGCATCCAAATGGATCCATCGAAGTTAGAGGTAATAAAAGGATGGCCTAAACCAAGGAATCTTCATGAATTAAGAAGCTTTAAAGGTATGTGTGCATACTATAGACGCTTCATAGAAAAGTTCTCACTAATAGTAGGACCATTACATGACCTAACAAAGAAAAATGTTAGGTACACATGGTCTGCCAAGGAGAACAATGCTTTCAAAAAGCTTAAAGAAAAGCTTATCTCTCAACCTGTGCTTACACTATCGGATCTGTCAAAGCCATTTGAGGTCCAATGTGATGCTTGTGGTGATTTCCTTGGAGTTGTTTTGCTTCAAGAAGGGCACGCCATAGGCTATGAAAATGGAAGGCTCGACCCTGTTGAGCAAACTCTAGGCATATATGAAAAGGAACTCCTCGCAGTTCTACATGCCTTAGACTCATGGAAGCACTATTTATTGGGAACTGCTTTCATTCTGCGAACGGATCACCAAAGTCTTAAGTACTTCATGACGTAGACCAAGCTCTCCAACAAACAAATGAGGTGGGCAAACTTTCTTTCGCAATTTCATTTTCATATTGCTCACATTGCTGGCAAGCATAATCAAGTAGCCGATGCACTCTCAAGACGGCCGAGAGTGAATGCAGTTTCCATAGCAACTCACAATGATCTATCTTCTATGATAGATGAGTATGCTATTGATTCCAATTTTAGAGATGTGATTTCAGCCCTTGCACTAGGGAAGAAAGAAGAACCATTTACTTTACAAGATGGTTATATTCTCTATGGCAATAGACTATGCATTACTAGCTCACTACATGAGAAAGTAATGTATGAATCTCATGCTCCTCCTTAGGCAAGGCATAGAGGGATTCAGTCTACCTTCAAGGGGATTGAAACATATTTCTATTGGCCTACCATGAAAGCAAACATACAAGAGTATGTTTCTTAATGTGTGGTATGCCAAAAGACGAAGTTTGATAGAGGGAAGCAACCTGGATTGCTTCAACCTTTGTCAATTCCCTAATTCACCATGGGAGAGCATATCCATGGAATTTATCTTTGGATTGCCTAAGTCTATCCATGGGAATACGGGAATATGGACGATAGTAGACAAGTTCAGTAAACAAGCTCATTTTATACCTGTCAAAAAGACTATCAAAGCCCATCAAATGGCAACCCTCTTCATTTCACAAATCTTCAAGTACCATGGCTTGCCAATGTCCATAGTGTCGGATAGAGAATCTAGAATGACCAGTAATTTCTAGAAGGGTATCTTTGAGAATTTAGGAACAAGACTAAATTTCTCTTCGGCCTATCACCCGCAAACGGATGGCCAAAGTGAAATAGCTAACCTAACAATTCTCGATCTACTAAAAACCTATGTAATGGAAGTAGATCAAAGATCCCAATGGGAGAAGTACTTACCCTTAGTGGAGTATGCTTACAATAATATTGTACATACTTCCACGGGAAAAGCACCTTTCGAGGTAATTGAGGGAAGATCAAAAAGTCCCTTGCTACTTAAGGTACATGGGAAGATCTTCGTTGCAAATGAGTATAGTCGAGACCTACAAGAATCTTTCCAAAAGATTAAGGATGCTATCTCTATCTCAAAGCAAAGGCAAAAGGCTGATGCTGACAAGCACAGAAGAGCCAAGCCTTTAAAGAAAATGATTGGGTCTTATTTAAATTTTCCAAGGCTCGATTAAGGTACACGACATGCAAGAATCCTACGGGACACCAAAAGTACTATGCTAAGTTAGCAAAAAGGTACTATGGTCCCTTCCAGATTCTTAGGCCAATCAATGAGATGGCCTATCAACTCAAGTTGCCCAGCCATTGGCTCATACGTAATGCTTTCCATGTGAGCCTACTAAAAGCCTTACAAAGGAGAGCCACCTCAAGAACCAATTATTGAAGACCCAGCGGAGATCGAAGACCAAGAAGAGGTGTTATAGCCCGAGTCCATTCTCTGACATAAAGACAAGGTACTAAGAGGAGGTAAGACTATCCAATGATATCTTATTAAGTTTAAGAATTATCCTTTTGAAGATGCAAGATGGATGCAAGGCATACAATTAAAGGATAACCTAAACCTTGTCAATGCTTACAATGCTTCCCTAGAGTAAGCAAATGTACAAATGTTAAAAATGAACGCAGTTTTTGCCTTATAAGACTCTCTTTTTCTTTACTGTGCACAAAAATGAAGTAGTAGGCATGCTTAGATCAAGTTTGCGGAGATGACGTCTCCCAAACACCAAGTAGAGCTTGTCACTCTACTATGCAAGATTGATAGGACTAATGTGCAGACATGCTTGCGGCAGCTTAGGCTCTCAAGCGCCAAATGGACTAGTCATCCATTCTAGAAAGATGTTGTAGGGTAACATAGGGATCCTCTACCCGCTAAGAAAAGGACCAATGAATATGCTTTATCTTCTCTACCCCATAGTAGAGGACGACTATGATTTCAAGAGAGAGGTAATTTCATAATAATCAATATATATTTCTCCTAAATGATTTTATCATGTTAAACTGATCATTTAATATGGGGAGTGCCATGGGAGAAAAAGCTAGAATATTGGTTAAGCTAGCAGACCGGCCACAATAGGGATAATGGGCTTAAAAGACCCAATGGTTCAGTCCATTAAGACTTCCAAAATGCTAAGGTTCCAAAATTCAAAGGTTGTGTCCAAAGGTCAAAGCTTAGGAAATATGGATGCTTTGTGTGTGTCCCAAAAGTCTTCAACCATCCCTACATAGGAGGGGGCGAGCCCTAGAAGTAGGAGATGAAAGAGAAACTCACTCACACACACACACACACATACAAGCTCCCTTTACACAAAGGGAATGAGGGACACATGTCAACTCCCTAGCCCAGATGCCCACAAGGTGTACTCAATTCCTATTGGATGGCCTTGGAGGTGGACCAATGAGAATTAAGCTAGAGTAAATATATTTTAATTAATTTAAAAATGCTTAATAAAAGAACCAATAAGAATTAAGCTCTCTAGAAGACTATTGGATAGTCTCCCAAGGGGTCCAATGAGCATTCAGCAGCCCAATGGCTTGCCTGATTCCTATTGGCCAGGAGGCAAAGGGGTCCAATGAGAGTTTAGTTGAATCAAGTAATTACCTAAAGCTCTCACAAAAGGGGAAAGGGAGACACATGTAAGAAGGCTATCACTTATGCTGCTTAATTTCCATTGGCTAGGCCTAGGGAGGTCCAATAGGGCTGTAGCATGAGCATTTAGCAAGGGGGGTCGACCAAGAGAGAGAGGGGGCTGATTTTTGGAAGGCATTATCACACACACACAATCTCATGTGTGAAGCAAAGAAGACTCTCTCCCCTTCTCAAGCTTTAATGGAAAGCTTACCACCTACTCCAAGCTTGTGAGAAGGAGGCCTACACCAACAACTCTTGGCTTTGTGATGCAAATCCAACCAAGAGCCAAGATTCAATGCATGCTCATCTCCTCTACCATGCTAATTACTAAGCATGCTAATATGAGTGATTATGTGAGGAGAAGTACATCTTTCTCGTAAGAATACTCCTTCTTTCTTTCAATCTACTCTCATACCCCGCTAGCTCTCACCATCTTCGAAGGTGTGTGAGGTCTTGGGTCTGAGACCGTGAGGGAATTGATGTTGTGTTTGATAATGTTTTGCTTAGTGCATGAAGTTTCCATCTTCATTGCACTAGCTAGTATTGAAGGAACACAAAGAATTGTATTGTAAAATGTCTCTCTTGATGAAAGATACCATAATACAAAGCCTTTTGGAGGGGGGACCGGCTCCATGTAAATCCGGTCCTCAACTGTTGTCAATTGCTTGATTTCTCTCTCTTTTTGAAGTATTGTTCATGCTATCTAACTAGGTGTTATGCTTTTTGTTGCTCTCTCCACCCAAGCACTCTTGTTAATCTCATTAGGAATATATTCTAATGAAATGCTCACTATGTTCATGCTATTTTCCGCTACACACAAGTTACTAGGCCATTATATGTTACAAGCCTCAACCTACAAACAGCCATCCACCTCAACCCGACCCAGTGGTGAGGTGACCATCAGACTAAAAAGGTCAAGGAAGCATAATTGAGATCTATAGTCATCAATCTACATCTCTAAACTTCACAAATTTGGAAGTTTGATTTCTCAACTTCAACCCAACTTTACATCTTCTCAAGTGATCAACTTCAACTTGTAAAATCCATAAACTTTACCACAAACATGCCCATGACATCAGCCTCATAGTCTGGCATATTAAGTTACCAAAACAAGAGTAATGGCTGGAGATGTTCGAAGGTAATTTCTACCCCATGGTTGTGTAAGAAATTTCAACTTGAGGAGAGGAAGAGGAAGAGGGAATACTCCTCATAGGATGCTTTTAGTGGTCCTCTGCTCAACAAAACCTCAATATTTACAAGCCTTGTGAATGTAATCCACCAAAACCGTCATTATCCTCCACTCCAAGACATCAAAAAATCATATACATTCAGTGCTAAAAGAAGAGTGACTACTACCTTAGTCCAGATGTGCCCCCATGCTATATACACGTACTTGTAGCCCCTCACGTCTTCATGAAAACCCATAAGTGCATCAAATTCTTTGCCAATATTTCATCTCATAAAGCTAGAGGTCTTATCTTGCAAACTACCTTTTTTTTCCTTAGCAAAGAAGAGAGATTAGTATCACAACAAGAGGAAAAATAGTTCCTGTTCTAGTACAATATCGTCCTAGCTGGTACGGTAGGTTCATTTCATGAAGCCCAGAAAGGGGGAGCGGCAAGATATTGTTCTCTCGATAGACGAGAGAAAAATAGTTCCCATTCTAGTACAATATTGTCCTAGCTGGTATGGCAGGTTCATTTCATGAATCCTAGAAAGGGGGAACCAGGCAAGATATTGTTCACTTGATAGACGAGAAGTGTAGGTTGGTTGGCCCTAGCAAGGAGCACCAAAAAATATATTTATTATGTAGTTACTGCTTGATAGCACAACATCCCCCATGAGCCAGGTTACAGAACACAACTCTTAAGCTTAACGATCCAAGATGTTTTACCCTTACTCAAGTTGATTACCCTGATCTTAAAGACCCCACTAGTTAAGGTACAAAACTTTCTTTTAAATGAGGACCCTTCTCAGCCCGTGGGGGTGGGCAATTATCATCGAATTTTATTCCATTCAATTGTAGCAAGCACAAACTATCACATAATTCCCATACACAATCTCATAACATGAAACAAAGGTTAGAACTAGTTCAGCAAATTGCCAAAATCTTCCATTGTCATACCCAAACCATACCAATTAACAATGCCCAGGTGTGGGAAACAAAACCAACATTGTGCCTGTGCATCATTAACACAACCCACCTATCAAAAGGTCTACTATTTTCAAATTAATGCACGACAAAACACACGTAGTTATCATAACCAAATGCTGACTTGAGAAGTAACAATCGATTCCACAAGCGCCTGCTTTTCCTTGCCTTTGGCCATGCTACCCGAGAATGTAAACTCACACACACAAACAAAAGAACTCTAAGTGATGAAATACTCACCTTTATATAACATTGAGTGCCCATGTCAAGGAAGAACACTTTCCCATGCGTTCCTATGCAAGCCTGTTTCACTGTCAACCATCACAGATGGGGATGTGGGTAGCATTGACGAGATCTCTCGAAGCTTCACCCTCTCACACACTCTCTCTCCCTCTCATTAAATTAGCATCTACAAATTGCACCGAATTACTGATGTGGTAGATACAGAACATGCTAGGCAGGTGTGAATTTGCTAGTTTGAGAATGCACCCAAATGCAGGGAGTTAAGGTTACTATGAATTCTATAAATAAAGAGTGTGCAAAGTCTAGGTAAATACATAATTGTGTGTGCGTAAGCAAAAGCCACTTCTTCAAGACATATCGTGCCATCCATCAAGATGTTCATAACATGATAATTGTCGATAGACCATGTGTATGTGTGCCTGCATGTGTGTGTGTGTGTGTGTGTTCAAAATATATAAGTAACTAGAGAGTCAGAGGGCCTGCATGCTAAGTTCTTTTTTGAAGAGGAAATTGCACAATATATGTTGGGGAGAGAGAGTAATGATGTACACTATCCTATCTCAAGCCAATTAGGAGGCAATGGTAGAACAATGCGCTAAGAATTAAAGTACTATGGCTATTTGAAAAGAGGAGGTTCGGAGTCCCACCAGATGGGGGACAATATGTTTCAAAAGGAGCCGTTTTGGATGTCACCAAGGCAAGTTCTCATCTGAACGAGTGTGCTCAAGAACAGAGTGATCCTTGTAGAGAGAGCACCCTTACCTTGCTAATTGCATACTACCTAGTTCAACTTTGTGTGTGAGAGAGAGACTATCCTCATTAATGGGAGAGAGCCACTAAGAGAGCAATTGTTTTGGAGCAATCAGCCCCTAGCACTCATCACTGGGATACAAGCACCACAGTATGCATTTTTATTGCTCATATCATTTTTGAGTCCTCGTACCATTTTGAGCACAAAGTACAATTATGGGATCTATATTAAGCTAGTGAGGTCTTAGGATCTCTAGGGACAAATAGATTAGCTTCAAGCCTCATTTTGATATCATATGCACAAAATGATTTGAGAAAATTCTAGGGTGTAAACTTAAAGTTGGGATTGCAATAGTTTTATCTATCAAAATGAAGCTCTTGGCGAGCTTTACAGGTTTCATGTTTTTTTTTTTAAAGCAAAACTCACAATTGTTAGTGAATTATATTGCACAGCCCAAAAAACTACAAGGTCTTGTCATGCTCTTGCTGAGCCATGACATCATCCAGGGACTATAATTACATCGGCTATCAGGGCAGCCACCCCCACGAACCTGCCGCCTCCTCCTCGATACACAGGGTCCATAAAGTTGTCCTTTTGAGATCTTTTATTTACCCATGGCCAAGGTTTTCCCCCGTCCTGGGCATTCCATCTCCTGACAACAAGACACAGGTTTCATGTTTTAAAAAATTGCATTAAAAGGGTCAATTTTTTTGAAGAGGTTGGGGGATTTCAAAAGTTTGCCAGCAAACTACTCTCTGTTGCTCATTTCGTTTTGAGAACAGAGTGGGTTTTTTTAGCAAAAACTAAACGAAGGGGCTTAAAAATGCCTGTAAACCCAGAGCCCACCCAAATTTAGACACCGAGGGCTCCAGAACGACTTGAGCCATTGTGGGGTAATAGAAAAGGAATTGAAATTTATGACATCACCACTGGACTCAAAGGGGTGGATTTACCACGATTGCGGGGAGGGCAAGGAGGGGAGGGGGTACCAAAAAGTTCCAAGGTACTTAAAATGATATGAGGGGCTCCAAAACAATCTGAGAGACAACCAAAACAACTCTTAACAAAATAGACATGATGTCAAATTGTAAAACTCTTTTTATCAAAATGAAGCTCTTGACAACCTCTACATGTTTCATGTGGAATTTTATTTTTATTTTTATTTTTGGTAAAAGTCACAATTGTGAGTGATTGTATTAGAATGTCGTACAGAAAATTACAACCTTCAACCTCAAGCTCCTTCAGAGCCTTCAGGTTAACACGGTCACATTTTGAAAGGAAGTTAGGGGGTTTCAAGTGTCTGCCAAAAAAAAAGTGCTCTCCATAACTCAAAATTTTTTGAGACTAGAGAGGGTTTTTTGAGCAAAAACTAGGCAAAAGGGCTTAAAACACTTGTAGATACAAAGCTCTGGTCAACTTTTGCAATTGGTGATAAGGTTTCAAAAACAATATGAGCTAATAAAAGATTATTGGAGTAGAATTTGGAAATTTTGACATCACCGAGAGACTCAAGAGGGGGGTTTTCTCCTAGGGGACATTTCAACCTTCACTTCTAGAACAACTTGGCAAAAATGATATGAGCCAAGATGTGGAATTTGGAAAAGCCGACATCCCAATTGGACTAAGAAAGGTGATTCTATCTTGGGGGGTCCAAAGTAGAGAAATTTTCAAAGCGCCAAAAACAATTAGAGGCCCACAAGGGGGGCTCCAAAGCGATATGAGGGACAATCAGTAAAATGGCCATAACTTCCTCATTAGGTGTCAGATTGAAAAATGCTTTTTATCAAAACAAATCTCTTGACAAACTCTACAACTTTTATGTGACTGCTTTTTAAAAAATATGAACTTTAAAGGGTCGTGTAATGCTTCAAAGATAGGGGTATTAAATAATAGTTTTTGGTACCATGTGTGTGAACACACTTAGGACTGCCAGGGTACCTTTCCCCTCAATATGAGGTTTTTTTTCCCGTGCATGTATGCCTATCTCTCTAGAGCTAAATCATGTTTTCTATTTGCACACTATGCAATACACACTCTATTGTGTGTCTTGAGCTTCTTCATCTTCTCCAAGCTGTGTATGCATCCCTACAACCCTGATTTCAACAATTGGTATTAGAGTAGGTCACATCCTCTTGGTACCATCACCAGCATCCCTTCGCTCAAGTGCTTAGATTTATGTGAGCTTTTGTGAGCATCAGCAGTTTGACTAATAATTTGGGATAACTCATAGAGCTTTGTAAGCTCAAATTTTTCATTCGGGTAGCTTATTTTGGCCTTTGTTTCCACTACAACAATATTGGACATGCAATTTCATCCTTTTATGTAGAATTTTTGTTAGTGCAAATTTTTGAGGAAATGGTCTCTTACATTCCTCTTCAAATTGTGCTACATAACACATGTTAGTCCTACATCATTTTTGCTCTTTCAAGGCAATTCTCACATTAGGTGCGGTCACTCACCATGGCTGACAACAACACACATGGTTTCAAGATGTTTGCTGCTAAGCAAAAATTGGATGAGGATAACATTACATGATGATGCGTGTTCTTGTATCAAAGGGCATATGGAATGTTGTGCAAGGCATTGATGAGGTCCACCTTCTACTAATCCGTGCTCTATTGAGGATGTTGCAAATTCTGGTAGATCTATTCCTATTAGAGTTGTTTTGCCTACGACTAAGCAATCTAATTGGATGTAAGAAATATGCAAGCCCATGAATTAATTGCATTATCTATGATTGATGGTAGCAACATAAACATAGTACTTAGTTAACTTGGCATGAACAATACTTTTGCAAGAGAGAGAGTTTAGAGAACATGACAACAATTGAGGACCCGATTTATGTGGAGTCGATCCCCCCTCCAATAGGCATTTGTATTATAGATTCTCCCATCAAGAGAGACTTGGTACAATACAATCTTTGTGTTCCTTGTGACCTAGGTGATGCAATGAAGATGGAAAACTTCACGCATCACGAGTATAACATAAACTTTGCAAAAAGCATTGACTATCCCAAGCCTCACTCCCAAGGCCTCAAACACCTTCGCAAGTGGAGAGAGTTAGCGAAGAATGAGGGTAGGGAAGAGGAAGAAGAAACATTCCATAGGAGAAAGAATTAGTTCCTCACTTATCATCACTCTTCTTGCTAGCATACATAATAGCATAGTAATGAAGATGGAGCATATGACAAGCTTAAGCATTGAAGCATGGCTCTTGGTTGGATTTGCATTCCATAGCCAAAAGTGTTGGTGTAGGCTCTCAACTTCTCTACTAGCTTGGAGAAGGAGTTGGAGCTCTTGCACTTTGCACTTCACACAATGAGAGTGTGTGTGAATGTGTGTGGGAGAGTATACCCCCCAAGCTAGCCCCCTTCCTGCTTTGGTCGACCCCCCCTTGTCACTCAAGCTTGAAGTTCATTGGACCCCTGCAAGACTGGTCAATCACATGCAGGATGCATTACAAGCAACAAGGGTAGCCTTGGGACAAGTGTCCCCCTTTCTCCTTTGAGAGAGAGGGCTTGATAAATCCAAAAAACAATCAATTAAATCTAATAAATTATCATTGGACCCATTATGAGGCTAACCAATAGGCTTTAGGCACACCATGAGGGCAACATGAGGAGGAACTTGATAAGTGTCCTATATGGTTTCTTTGTACCAAGCTTGCCTTGTGTGTGTGTGTGTGTGTGTGTGTGTGTGTGTGTTCTCTCTCATCCCTCTAGCTTTAGGGCTCGCCCCCTCCCTTGAAGGGACAGGATTTGACTTTCACACCTTACCCTCAAGCACCTTAGTCAGCAAGCATGACAAAGCACCTCAAGCTTGGGTAGTGTTCCCACAAGCACCTCAAGCTCCCTAGTCTGCAAGCATGATAGGCACATCAAGCATCTTAGTCAGCAAGCACGACAAGCACCTCAAGCACCTTAGTCATCAAGCACGACAAGCACCTCAAGCTTGGTCCGGGTCCCCACCTCAAGCTCAGCCCTAGCTTAGCTAAGGTCAAAGGACTTTAAACACTAACCTTTGGAGGTCTTCAATGAAGCTAACCCTAAGGTCTTTTAAGCTCCATTGGCTAACCTTTCTCTTTGACATATCATCTCTCATTTGGGTCCCTTTATCATTGGCCCCGTGTCGAGATAGACCCAAAAGGAAAATCATTTGGATTGGTTAGATAATAGATTTTTATGACATTACCTCTCTCTTGAAATCATAGTCATCCTCGATTATGAGATAGAAGAGATAAAGCGTTAATCATTAGTCAATGTGTCTTAGCGGGTAGAGGATCCCTTTTTACCCTACGACATCATTCCATGATGGATGACTAATCCATTTGTTGCTTGGGAGACAGCTGTCGTAAGCATGTTTGATCTTTAATCCATTTCATTCTCCCAAAGTAGAGTGACAAATTCTACTTGGTGTTTGAGAGACGTGTCATCACAAACATGATTCTAGGTATGCATACTTCTTAAATTTGTGCACAATAAAAAGAGAGAACTAGTCTTATAAAACAAAAACATTGGTCATTCAAAAGAAATTTGTACATTTTCTTACTCTAATGTCGCATTGTAAGCATTGACAAGGTTCATACTATCCTTACTATCCTTAAGCTGTATTCCTTGCATCCATCTAGCATCTTCAAAATGATAATTTTTGAACTTGATAAGATACCGTCAGATAATCTTACCATGTCGTAGTACCTTGTCTTCATGAAGAAGGATAGCTTCGGGTTGTAGCACCTCTTCTTGGTCTTCGATTTGAGGAGGGTCTTCAATGACTGGTTCACTTGGTGGCTCTCCTTGTAGGGTTTAAGCAGGCTCACATGAAAAGCATTGTGTATGAGCCAATGGCTGGGAAACTTGAGTTGATAAACCATCTCATTGATGGGATTCAAGATTTGAAAAGGACCATAGTATCTTTTTGCTAGTTTAGCATAATACTTTTGATGGCTCGTAGGATTTTTGCCCGTCGTTTGCCTTAATCGAGCCTTGGAAAACTTAAGTAAGACCCAATCGTTTTCTTTGAATGTTAAGGCCCTTTTGTGCTTGTCAGCAGCATCTTTTTGCCTTTGTTGAGAGATGGATATAGTCTCCTTAATCTTTTGAAAAGATTCTTGTAGGTCACGGCTATACTCATCGGCAATGAAGATCTTCCCATCAAGGGACTTTTAGGTCTTCCCTCAATGGTTTCAAAAGGTGCTTTTCCCCTAGAAGTATGTACAATAGTATTGTACGCATACTCTACAAGGGGTAAGGACTTTTCCCATTGTGAGCATTGATCTACTTTGATAACATAAGTCTTTAGTAGATCGAGTATCGTAAGATCGGCTATCTCACTTTGGCCATCCATTTGTGAGTGATAGGCTCTGAAGAGAAATTCAATTTTGTTCCTAGATTTTCAAAGAGGCCTTTCCAGAAATTACTGATCATTCTAGGATTTTTATGGTTGTTGGCAATCCATGTTGTTTGAAAACCTGTGATATGAAGAGAGTCGCCATTTGGTGTGCCTTAATAGTCTTTTTGACAAGAATGAAGTGTGCTTGCTTGCTGAACTTGTCGACTATTGTCCCTGTTCCCATATTCCCATGGATAGACTTGGGTAATCCAAAGATGAAATCCATGGTGAATTTTAGATAGGCAATGGCTGGAGTAATCCAGGTTGCTTCCCTCTATCATACTTGGTCTTTTGGCATACCACACATTTTGAGATATACTCTTGTATGTCTACTTTCATGGTAGGCCAATAGAAATACATTTCTACCCCTCGGAGAGTATGTTGAATGCCTCTATGTCCCGCATAAGGAGGAGCATGGGATTCATACATGACTTTCTCACAAAGGGAGTGGGTAACACATAGCCCAATTCCATGGAGAAGATAACCATCCAGCAAGGTGAATGGTTCTCTTTCTTTCCCAAAGCAAGGGTTGACATTATGTCTCTGAAGTCAAAGTCAATAGCATACTCATCTATCATAGAAGATATATCATTGTGAGTTGCTATAGACACCGCATTAACTTTTGGTCATCATGAAAGTGCATCGGCCGCTTGATTGTGCTTACCAGCAATGTGAGCAATATGAAAATTAAATTGCGAAAGAAAATTTTCTCATCGTATTTGTTTGTCAGAAAGCTTGGTTTGCGTCATGAAGTACTTGAGACTTTGGTGGTCTGTTCATAAAATGAATGGGGTCCCCAATAAATAGTGCTTCCATGTGTCTAGGGCATGTAGAACAGCTAAAAGCTCTTTCCTATAAATGCCCAAGACCCGTTCATCCATACTGAGCCTTCGGCTCTCATATGCTATGGCATGCCCTTCTTGAAGCAAGACTGCTCCAAGGCAATCACCACAAGGATCACATTGGACCTCAAATGGCTTTGAGAGACCCGGAAGCATAAGGACTGGTTGGGAGGTAAGCTTCTCGTTGAGCTTGTCAAAAGCATTTTGCTCCTTAGCAGTCCATGAATATTTAACGTTCTTCTTTGTTAAGTCATGTAGCAGTCTTGCTATTTTTTAAAAATTTGCTATGAAGTGTCTATAGTATGCACACATACTGATAAACCTTCTTACTCATGTAGATTCCATGGATTAGGCCATGCTTTTATTACCTCTAACTTTGATGGATCCATACGGATACCATCTGGAGAGATAATATGACCTAAGTATTGAGTCTCTTGAGGGAAAAATTTGCTTTTCTTTTGGTTGAGAAAAAGCTTGTTCTCCCTCAATACTTGAAAAATCACTTGGAGCTGTTGCTTGTGTTCCTCCAAGGACTTGGACTAGATGATGATATCATCAAACGAATGAATTTTTTATAGGTTCTAAAAATTTTCTTCATTAATTGATTGAATGTGGCTAGTGCATTAATCAAACCAAAGGACATTACCAGATATTCATAAAGACCAAACGTTGTATGAAATGCGGTCTTTAGGATATCTTCATCCACTATCCTTATTTGATGATAGCCACTTTTAAGGTCAATCCTACTGAAGTAGGTAGATCCTTGTAGCTTATCAAACAGATCTTCTACCTGAGGCACAGTAGATCTGTTTTTGATAGTGATATGGTTTAGTGCTTGATAGTCCACACACATACACTATGTACCATCTTTCTTTTGAGCTAAAAGGATTGGAGAATAAAAGGGAGAGGAGCTAGGCCTCACCATCCCTTTGTCAACCAATTCTTGTACTTGCCTCATGATCTCCTCTTGTTGAGCTTGGGAAACTCAATAAGGAGGCTTGTTAGGCGGTGAGCTTCCTGGTAGGAGCTCAACTCGATGGTCATCGTGCCTTCGTTTTGGAGGTAAGTCCATAGGGATATCATCGATGAACACATCTTGGAATCCTTTTAGAAATTAGACAAGTCTAACTCTTCTTGATTCCTACCATTTATATTTGATGATACATTTGGACCTTTTAGGGACTCTTTGACACAAATCATGTAGTACGCAGAAACTGAGCTCTTCATTAATTTATCAAAAGCGAGAGGATTTACAAGTAGTATAGTATGACCAGACTCACTAGCATCTATATACATGTTCTTTTCCTTGTAGGTGAAGTAGATTCTCCTTTCAGGGAACTTCATGTTGGCAGCCATGTGGTTGAACCATGGTGCCCCTAGGATAGCATCCTCACGTTGGAGAGGAGAGATGAAAAAATCTTCTTTGTTGACATAGCTTTGGAATAAAGCCTCAACTTCCCAATCAAGGGAGGAGTAACGGAGGCTTGTTGTACCTTGAAAGTAGTGTCGATTGTTACAGCATCTCCCATCTCAAAAGCTTGAATGCCCAACTTGGTGGCCAACTCCATTGATATGAAGTTGTGAGTAGAGGTAGGGTCAAACAAGATGAAGGCATCTAGCTCCCTTACCTTTCCCCAAGCATAGGAGAGAGGTGATCCTTTGTAATGAGCATCCTCTTTTGGAGCTTCGATGGTGGAATCTCTAGGAGTCTCATTGCGAGCATTTTCTTAGGGCAAGAACGATAGTCATGTCCTTGCTCCCCACACTTAAAACACGTATGGTCCAAAAGGTTCAAGCTATTCAGGAGAGAGTTTTTTTTTACCTTTGTAAAATCCTTTCTCCTTGGACCTATTGTTGTTGTTGGAATTACCTTGGGTAGAATTTTGGGCATTGGTTTTCCCCTTGGCATCACTTTTGTCTTTATTTTCCATGGGCTTGATAGCTACATGGCATAGCTTGGAGGACTCTATGAAGCCCTCGTCTCCAAAGGCTGCATCAAATTGTTGGATGAAGGCAAACACTTTATTGGTAGCACCAAAGGTGCCATCATAGGTGAGAAAAGAGATACTCTTTCCTCCCTCTTTGAACTTTGTAAGCTTTTGCGACCTTCGCCATGCAGGTATGATTTGCGATGTCCTCCCCTCTTGTATTCTCTAAGAGAATAGCCATAGCTTTCGTCGGAAGAGGAGGAAGGTGAAGAAGAAGGAGAAGAGGGTGACCTCTTTCTTACCCTTTTCTTCCTTTGTTTCTCTCTTCTCTTTTGGGGTGACAAGGAGAAGGAATATGGGTTGATCGTTTCCTCTTGAGAGGAGTTGGAGATCGTCTAGACCACCGTCTTTGTGGAGCCACATCCTTAAAGGAACTTAAAGATTCATTACTTTCTTGCCCTTTGGATTCCTCCTCTCGTATGGGAGAGAGTCTTATTTTGGGGGTCTCATCAAGAGGCCTCCTAAGCTATCTCTCCTTTTGGAGTGGAAGGAAAATCCCATAAGCATGAAGTTGTTGAGTAACTTCGGCTTGCAAAGCAGGGTTGCCCATAACTTGCTGCAACCTGTTAACAAGATAATTGACAAACATGGGGGCATCATCATTAGCACCTTCATGTGCAAAATCAAAGTTATCAATGTTGATTCTACTCTCTTGGTTATTGTCAGCCATGCTAATTACACTTATGTGTTTACTTAGTGTTCTCTTTGGCAAACCAAAACCTTAGTTGCTACTCCTCTTAGACTTTGAAAACAAAACTTAAGTATCTACACCCATGGTACAAATTGGTTAATTATAGAAAGTAGTGGAGTGGTTCTAATATGGCAGAGTTGCCAAGGGCTAACTCCTTTTGGACTTCTTATGGCTCAATAATGGTAAAAGCCATAAGCAAGTCTAAAAAGACTCCATTATTAAGATCAAAGCTCTCGAGGTGTGCACCATATCCCACATAGTGGGCTCAACAATATCGATGATAGATCTTAGTCCCACTTACCCTAATATAATTTCAAAAAATCAACCATTTATAGGCTACTTAAGGACCTCTCTTCTTAAGCAAGAAAAGAGAAACCAAATGCTCAGATACTAATGTAATGGAAATCGCCTATGAACTTTGAGAGTAGCGGAATTAGGAAATTAGAGAAAGAATTTTTGTGAGATTACTTTGAGAGCATAGCGGGTGAACTTAATTGATGGTAGCAACATAAACATAGTACTTAGTTAATTTGGCATGAACAATACTTTTGCAAGAGAAAGAGTTTAGAGAACATGACAACAATTGAGGATCGGATTTATGTGGAGTCGGTCCCCCCTCCAATAGGCATTTTGTATTATAGATTCTCCCATCAAGAGAGACTTGGTACGATACAATCTTTGTGTTCCTTGTGACCTAGGTGATGCAATGAAGATGGAAAACTCCATGCATCACGAGTATAACATAAACTTTGCAAAAGCATTGACTATCCCAAGCCTCAGTCCCAAGGCCTCAAACACCTTCGAAGGTGGAGAGAGCTAGCAGGGAATGAGGGTAGGGAAGAGGAAGAAGAAACATTCCATAGGAGAAAGAATTAGTTCCTCACTTATCATCACTCTTCTTGCTAGCATACACAATAGCATAGTAATGAAGATGGAGAAGATGGCAAGCTTAAGCATTGAAGCGTGGCTCTTGGTTGGATGTGCATTCCATAGCCAAAAGTGTTGGTGTAGGCTCTCAACTTCTCTACTAGCTTGGAGAAGGAGATGGAGCTCTTGCACTTTGCACTTCACACAATGAGAGTGTGTGTGAGTGTGTGTGGGAGAGTATACCCCCCAAGCTAGCCCCCTTCCTTCTTTGGTGGACCCCCCCTTGTAGCTCAAGCTTAAAGCTCATTGGACCCCTGCAAGACTGGTCAATCACATGCAGGATGTATTACAAGCAACAAGGGCAGTCTGGGGACAAGTGTCCCCCTTTCTTCTTTGAGAGAAAGGACTAGATAAATGCAAAAACAATCAATTTAATCTAACAAATTATCATTGGACCCCTTGGGAGGCTAACCAATAGGCTTTAGGCACACCATGAGGGCAACATGAGGAGGAACTCTACAAGTGTCCTATATGATTTCTTTGTACCGAGCTTGCCCTGTGTGAGTGTGCGTGTGTGTGTGTTCTCTCTCATCCCTCTAGCTTTAGGACGTCTCTTCTCTTGAAGGGATAGGATTTAACTTTTGCACACTTTCCCTCAAGCACCTTAGTCAGCAAGCATGACAAAGCACCTCAAGCTTGGGTAGTGTTCCCACAAGCACCTCAAGCTCTCTAGTCGGCAAGCACGACAAGCACCTCAAGCATCTTTGTCAGCAAGCACTACAAGCACCTCAAGCACCTTAGTCATCAGGCACGACAAGCACCTTAGTCATGAAGCACGACAAACACCTCAAGCTTGGGCCGGGTCCCCACCTCAAGCTCAGCCCTAGCTTACCTAAGGTCAAAGAACTTTAAACACTAACCTTTGGAGGTCTTCAATGAAGCTAACCCTAAGATCTTTTAAGCTCCATTGGCTAACCTTTCTCTTTGACATATGATCTCTCATTTGGGCCCCTTTACCATTGGCCCCGTGTCGAGATAGACCCGAAAGCACATGTCTATATTCTAACCCTTGTTCACGTCTATTCTCCCACGTTGAATGATCAATTTAATATGAGAAAATCATTTGGGTTGGTTAGATAATAGGTTTTTATGGCATGTCCTGACAAAAATATGATCACTTGTGTCAACAATGCCTCTTATCCAATCAAGGGAGTTGGAAAGATTGTGCTAACTACTACAAATGGTACTTCTTTCACACTTGTTGATGCATTTTATGTACCAAGGGTCAAAACAAACCTTTTCTCTATATTTGTATTTGGAAGACTTGGTCTTGTTGTCAAATTTGTGGATGATAGATATACAGTTTATGATCTCAATTTTGTGATGAGATTAGTACATTTGGCATTTTGTGTGTGGTGATGGGCTATATAGGCTCACTTTGTGTGGGCAAATTTTGCAAATGCAATTTGGATTCAAAGGCTATTTCAAATGCAAAACTTTGGCATGCACATTTTGGGCATCTAAATTTTGCCAATTTTCTACGTTTGCAAAAATCTAATATGGTTGCTTCTTGAAGCACCTTCTAAGAATGTTTGTAAAGGCTGTATTTTGGACAAGATGCAGTGTTCAAAGTTTCCATAGGATGGTTCAATAAGGGCTACATACACGTTACAACTTGTGCATAGTGATATTTGTGGGCTTACACAAAGTCCATCCTTGGGTAATTACCTTCACTTCATGCCTTTCATTGATGATTACTCCAGGCAGGCATGGGTGTATCCACTTAAAGCTAAGTCCAAAGTGTTCATATGCTTCAAGCAATTTTTGGTTATGATTGAAAATGTCTCAAAATGTACTATGGGCACCCTTCATTTAGATCAAGGGGGGGAGTATATGTCTCATGATTTTAATGCATTTTTTGCTAGTCATGGGGTAAAACACCAATATACAATGCCATATACACCTCAGCAAAATGGTGTTACTGAGAAGAAAAATACGGAGATGGCACAATGTATGGTCAAGAGTCAAGCTATATCACATTGATTTGGCTTGAGGCTATCATGTGTGCTACCTATGTACTTAGCAGGTGTCATACTAAAGCTTTGAAGTTTAAGACTCCTTATGAAGTATGGCATGATAAGAAGCCATCTATTGATCAGATGCGTGCTTTTGTTTTTCTAGCTTATGATTTGGTGCCACAAACAAAATGTATCTTGGTTTCACAAGATCTCAAATGCGTTTTTGTTGGTTATGGTCCTAAAAAAAAAGGTTGCATGTTATACCAATCGTAAATAAAATGTATCTTGGTTTCTCAAGATGTTGTATTTTTGGAAGCTTGTGTTCAACTTTTGTTAGAGATAATAATGTAAGCTAACATGACATTTATGACACTTTGTTGTCTCTTTTTAATGGTGAAAACTTGAATGTAAGTTTCAATGAGGCAAATGTACAACATATGGGGATTTCAAAAAATGTTATAGATTAGACTATTAATGATGCAAATGTATATAATGTACTTGATGTGGAAAAGTCTTAGAATGAAGAGGCTATTGGTATGCCAAAATTGCTGATGGATACTTTGTGTGATAGTAAATTGGATGTAGTTATGTCAAGTCGTACTCATTCATTGCCATGCATCATATGCATCAAATTGTTATGCTTTGGTTGTTTTTAGTTTATGTGATGAAAGAAGAAC
Organism: Adiantum capillus-veneris; assembly: GCF_014529385.1. Lineage (NCBI taxonomy): Eukaryota > Viridiplantae > Streptophyta > Polypodiopsida > Polypodiales > Pteridaceae > Adiantum > Adiantum capillus-veneris. The sequence goes on along the minus strand of NC_140938.1, from coordinate 141,652,941 downwards.
CTCTTTCTTTTGATGAAGCACAAAACTCAAAAATTTGAATGGTTGTAATGCAATCAAAATATGATGCACTAAGAAAATGAAGCATGGACTTCATGCGATTTGCCTCCTTTGTACCAATTGCCTTTTTTACTCCTCGCAAAATACAAAGTGAGTGTAAAAGTTGAAATGTGAGACGAATGGTGAGATTAATTACTACAAGGCTGGACTTATAGCAAAAGATTATGCAGACTAGAAAAGCATTGACTATGAAGAAGAGACTTTTTCTCCCACTTTTCATATGACTACTGTTCATTTTCTATACGCATTGACAACTCACTTTGGATGGATTGTACTTGAACTAAACATTGTCACTATTTTCTTGACTAGTGATATATTTGAGGAAGTATATGTAGCATAGCCTCATGATTTGTCAAGAAAAGACAAGAAAAGAAAGTTTGCAAATGCAAGAAATTTTTATATGGGCAAAGTAGTCTCGTTGTGCTTGGTATAAAAAAGTTGACATCTGTTTGCTTAAACAAGGCTTTCATAACAATCTAACTAAAAGCACTTTGTAAGTCATGTGTGAGGGTGATGTATATTTCATTGTCGTTTTGTATGTAGAGTTGATTATATGGTTTGAAAGTAGTCTCCTTGTGCTTGGTATGAAAAAGCTCATATCCGTTTCCTTAAACAAGGCTTTCAGAACAATTCAACAAAAAGCACCCTCCATATCAAATGTGATGGTGATAGATGTATCATTGTCATTTTGTATGTAGAGCTGATTACTAGTCCAAATGAGACACACATTGTTGAACTCAAGTTTGAATTGAATGCTACTTTCAAGATGAAAGACTTGGGGCTTTTAATCATTACTTGGGCATACAGCTTAAGTAGTGTGATGGAGGTATTGCTTTGTTGAAGCAAGATACTACATAGAGACATTACTTTCTAAGTTTGGACTTGAGGACTGCAACCCTATTGCTATCCCAATGTAAAAAAGTTTGAAATTGAGTCTTCATGATATTGGAGATCTTGTGGATGTCACTCTTTAGCTGCCGACTATTGTTGGATGTCTTATTTATGTATGCATACAAGGACAAATATTACGTTTGTAGTTTCATACGATAGTACATTTATGCATAGCCCAGGGTCTAAGCATTAGTAGAATGCTAAAAGAATCTTTCGCTACTTGAGTGGAACTTTACATTGTGGGTTGTTTTACCCCAAGGGAGGATAATTGCCGCATGCTTTTTTGGACTTAAATTGGGCTAGTTGTTATGACAGACAAGTGGTTTTTGTTTCATGCTTGGTAGTTCATACATATCATGGTTGAGCAAGACGTAACCTACGGTGGCCATTTCTAGTTGTGAGGCTAAGTACAAGGTAGTCTTCACAGCAACTACGACTTATGGCTAATTTGGGTGTTGGATATAATCATCTGCATTGATAGTCAAAGAGCATTGGTAGTTGCAAGGAACCCAGTTTTTCAAGCTCTCCCAAAGCACATTGAGATGAATTATCACTATGTCAAGGAGAGACTATCAATAGGAGAGATCAGCTTGGCTTATGTGCCGACATCGGACAACCTTGCAGATCTATTCACAAGGGCATTACCTCGTGAGAAGTTCAAAGCTTTGGGATGGCTTCCCTTTGTGGATTGATCATGTCCTTAGGGCATGGCACTTCCTTCTACATTGCGTGCTAGCTCTCATTCACCACATGACTCCCAGGGGGTACTTGCTATCATATATATGGTAGTGATGTGTGTAAACACACTTAGGACTGTTGGGGCACTTTTTCCCTCATTAGGAGGTTTTTTTCCTTGTACATTGTATATACGCTCATCACTCTAGGGCTAACTTATATTTTCTATTTGTGTGCTAAGCAATAGACTCTCTACTATGTGCCTTGAGCTTCTTCATCTTCTCCAAGCGATGTGCATGTCCTTGCAATCCTAATTCCAAGAGTTTTTTGGTAGTTTGGAAATTTATGATAACTGTAAAGTAATTTGATACACCTTAATAAGCAGGACACACTTGTGGCTCAACCTCAAAGACTACGGCCACATCAACTGTGTTGACTCTAACTTCGTGCTATTGAAAACATCAAGACAACTTACATGGATAGAATGCAAGGATCTTGCTACTTCAATGACCAATAACATTATCATGTGAGAATTCCTCAAATGGAACCTAATCATGAACATGCTTATGTTTATAGGAGCGAGGTCAAGGACAAGCTCATATGTAGCACGGTTTTTCCAACAAGCTTCAATAGGAGCATAGAACCAAGGATCAACATACAAATGAGGTACACACCTCTCACTTAAGTCTAAGGATTATGTTGCTTCTTTTCTAGTGATGGTCCTTGCAACCCTAATTCCAATAGTTTTCTAGTAGTTTTTGAAACTTGTGATCACTGTAAAGTAATTTGATACACTTTAAGCAGTACACTCTTGTGGCTCGACCTCAAAGACTAGGACCACGTCAAGTGTGTTGACTCCAACTTAGAGCTATAAAAAACATCAAGACAACCTACATGGATAGAATGCAAGGATCTTGCTATTTCAAGTACTAAGAACATCATCATCTACGAATTTCTCAAATGGAACCTAATCATGAACATGCTTATATTTATAGGGATCCATTAAAGTGGTCAACAAAAAGAGATAGCTCAAGGGAAAGCTCATATGTAACATGGTTTCTCCAACAAGCTTCGAGAGGAGCATACAACCAAGGATCAACATACAAATGAGGTACACACTTCTCACCATTAGGAGAAATATGAACCCTCTAGGGGACCTTTGGGATTAAGGTTAATTAGAGGCCAGCCAATAGGAAGAGGGTTGTGGACACACTCTACAACTAGGAAGAGCTAGGTGTGTCATAGTTTGTCCCCTCTTTCCCTTTGTTTGCCTAGGTCAAAACAACCTTTTAGAGGAGAATACCATGCTCTTACAAGCCTTTAAAACCTAGAAAAGGGGGTGTGACAGTGAGGTGACAGTTGGAAAAGTGAAGATGACATGATGGTACAATGTAATTTGAATTGGGGAGGGGGGAAGGGGGAAGGGGGGGGGGGGGGGGGGGGGGGGGGGGGGGGGGGGGGGGGGGGGGGGGGGGGGGGGGGGGGGGGGGGGGGGGGGGGGGGGGGGGGGGGGGGGGGGGGGGGGGGGGGGGGGGGGGGGGGGGGGGGGGGGGGGGGGGGGGGGGGGGGGGGGGGGGGGGGGGGGGGGGGGGGGGGGGGGGGGGGGGGGGGGGGGGGGGGGGGGGGGGGGGGGGGGGGGGGGGGGGGGGGGGGGGGGGGGGGGGGGGGGGGGGGGGGGGGGGGGGGGGGGGGGGGGGGGGGGGGGGGGGGGGGGGGGGGGGGGGGGGGGGGGGGGGGGGGGGGGGGGGGGGGGGGGGGGGGGGGGGGGGGGGGGGGGGGGGGGGGGGGGGGGGGGGGGGGGGGGGGGGGGGGGGGGGGGGGGGGGGGGGGGGGGGGGGGGGGGGGGGGGGGGGGGGGGGGGGGGGGGGGGGGGGGGGGGGGGGGGGGGGGGGGGGGGGGGGGGGGGGGGGGGGGGGGGGGGGGGGGGGGGGGGGGGGGGGGGGGGGGGGGGGGGGGGGGGGGGGGGGGGGGGGGGGGGGGGGGGGGGGGGGGGGGGGGGGGGGGGGGGGGGGGGGGGGGGGGGGGGGGGGGGGGGGGGGGGGGGGGGGGGGGGGGGGGGGGGGGGGGGGGGGGGGGGGGGGGGGGGGTGGGGGGGGGGGGGTGGGGGGGGGGGGGGGTGGGGGGGGGGGGGGGGGGGGGGGGGGGGGGGGGGGGGGGGGGGGGGGTGGGGGGGGGGGGGGGGGGGGGGGGGGGGGGGGGGGGGGGGGGGGGGGGGGGGGGGGGGGGGGGGGGGGGGGGGGGGGGGGGGGGGGGGGGGGGGGGGGGGGGGGGGGGGGGGGGGGGGGGCTTCAATCTCAACCATTAGATCCTTTTTTCATCCAATGGATATCATCAAAAGGCGCCTTTCAACCTCCACCCTTCATCTTGAGTGAGATCTAGTGGCTAGGATGGGCTCCCCTCTCTTCAAAATGCGCGTTTTCACCTCCTCCCTTGATCTTGATTGAGATCCAAAGGCCGAGATTGAGCCCCCACTTCAAATGGCGCCTTTCAACCTCCACCCTTGATCTTGTGCAAGATCCGATGGTCAAGATTCCACCCCCACATCATATGGATCCTTGCTCTTTTACCCATTAAACAACTTGCACCTTCCCTCCAATTAACCAATGGTCCATCTTCCAAGGCCTATTAAATATGGGCCAAAGACCCCACTAGTCAGTTTCTTTTGAAAACTAACATATTCTAGCTCAAAACCACTAAGAGGTTTTTTGTGTCCCCTTAACCCCCTACCAATTAGAAACTTAATCCCAAACCTTACAAGGCCCCAAAGAAGTCCAATATTTTCCTAATGCTTAGAAGTCTAAGTATTTATAGACTAGCTTCTTTTCTAGTCTATAGAGTCTTTGTAGATGATGGTGAAGTCATGTTTTATAACAATCTACAAGGAAATATCTATGTAATTCCTTGAGACTTGAGTATAGATGATTGCTACACCTCAAGATAAATGAGGTCTATATACAAGAGAGTCACTCATGTGTGCTTTCTTTGCTATGATTATTGGGGTATTGGTATGAACACGTTGATAGTCACATGCAAGGGCAATTGCTCATGGATAGGGCAACCACTTTTCAAACAAAATGATTGCTGATGTTTTGGTAATGAACATGTTGATGTCATATGCTAGGCAATCACTCATGGATAGGGCAACCAATTTTCAAGCCTAATGATGTGGGGCAAAACAGACAAGGCATTTCCTCCTTACATGAACAAAATGGTGGTTATAGCCACAAAAACACCATGGAAGGCCTCCATTTGAATATTGTAAGAGGCATGAAATGGAATGGGTCAATGGAATCCGCACCCTTGGTATACCACCCGGGTTTCACGGACAAATGCATTCTCACAAAAGGGATGGTACGGAAAAAAAATCTCCCATCCCTATTGACTCATATCCTAAGAGGAACGATGGTCACTTAGCCATTCAAGGGCTACCACAACCATACGTAGATTGAATCACACGTGAACAAATTGCAAAAGCAAGAAGAAGCAACAATTAGTACTTGGTGTGTGCAATTTTGGTCATCCAAGCTAGCAAGGTGTGCAAGAAATTTGACGGTATAGGTTATCCTTATGATCACATTGCCTATTTTCAACAAGTGGTCTATGCTCTTGGCGGTTCCTAAAAAATGTAACTGTAGCATGTGAGTTCATCAAGAGGATTTTTTAATTTCAAGAAAATTACAAGTTCACATCAAAAGAATGGCTTTAAAAACCATTTTTGGAAAAAATCTACAGGGTTGTAAAAGAAGAGGGGTCAGTTATATCATGAAAATATGTATGTGAAGAGGGGTTTTTTAAATGTTGCTTGAAGGCAAGTGATATGGATGGTTTTGGAGGCCTTAGTCTAAGCTAAAAGAGTGAGTGATATGCATAATGGTGCAAGAGTTTAGTCTTAATTTAGAGAGAAGGACATTGGAATTGTTCCAAATGCTTAAGCTGAGCGTGCTGCATGATCTTGAGACCTTAATCAAAGACCATATAGAAGCTCGCATCAAGACGGGGTTTGTGTGAGTCCATGAGGGATAGTATTGTGCACTTGAAGCAATACATAACCATGTTCTTGGCCGATGAAACACCAACCCAAGAGAGGCTAGTGTCATGCTTCCTTGAGGGCTTGAAAAATTGAAAGATTTATACTCATCTACTTGGCAAGAGGTATGGAATTCCGGGCAATTTCTATTAAGAAGACATCCTTCTCAATGGCAATTGGCCAAAGGATATTGATGCCTATTGAGAAGAAACTGCTACTGAGCTTAGAAATGAAGTGGATGTGGAGATAATCATAACTCTTTTAGTATCCAAACTACGCCTAATTGATAGAAACTTGTTCCCACCATGTCCAAAGTCTCTAGAACTACATCTGAGGAAACGGGGGGGGGTCACCCACAAAAATGTAAGTATAGCACGAGTTCAAAATAAGGGGTTTTATTGGGCAAATTTTTTGTGAGTGGACTCCTTGAGCGAGGAAATGTGTTTATTTTGTTGAAGGTCTTATTATACAAGTCCCAAACCCTAAGCCAACCTATCAAAGATAGACTAGCCACAAGTGGATCTCGGTAGTTATCAATGTCTAATTTGTGGGTGCTATGATCATCCGCCAATGGAAGAATGCAAAGCCTTATGGTGTGATTTTTGCCAACTTTGGAAAAGTCGCAGGCTTTCCCATTGCCCTCATAGATTGCACTATATGCAAGAGCATGACAACTTAATGAGTCAAATGCCAAATGAGAAACCTCAAAGCGCACCTATGATGACCACTGTAGGAGACATCGACCCATGTAAGCAAAGGCAAGGAGTTGTCTCCAGTGCAACCCAAGTGTTCCATAGAGAGAACAATTCTAGCACTAGTGCTAGCACAAGGGGTGATGTGGGTAGGGAGCTAGTTGAAGACCCACAAGTTACATGCTTTTGTACTTTGTAATGCCTCTACAAACACTCTATCGCCTGAGAGGGTGAAGTTTCTAAGCTCTCTACCCAGTCAATGAGACAATGAGGGTTTTCCCTCATCCCCGAACCCTTATATAAGTGCATGGCTTGTCATCCACATTGTCCAACTGCCGAAGCACTATGGCTGGGTGGTCTCCCCCTGAACAACACCTTCTTAGATCTATGGCTGAAAGGCAATCGACCTAGTCATTGCCATTATAGGCTACATGACATTACCTCCCCCCCCCCATCCCTATAAAGAGTTTTCATCCTCGTCTAAGTTGGTCCACTTGATTAGTACCTCTTGGTGCACTTTAAGACTTGTTTGTCTATCTCTATACCCTAGAATCCTTGGTGACTCTATCAAGTCAACCAAAATCTCTAGAGAAACTACGTTCTGCAACCCTTGAATTCATTTCTTCAGTTTACTAACATGGAATAGAGGGTGAACTTGAGAACTCTCTGATAACTCAAGTTTGTATGCTAATAACTTTAAAGGGACTACAATATCTAGGAGAAAGTTTGTCACACTTTTCCATTTTCATGGTTTCTAACTTTGTAGGAACTTTTAGGAGTACAAAGTCATCTTCTACAAAGGTAACGTCTTTGTGTCCTTTATCAGCATACGTCTTCTTAGCACGATCTTGTGCACTACGCTAATTTCTATGCTATTTTTGACTAATTCCATGCTAATTTCATGCCAACAATCACTAATTTCTACTAACATTTGACTAATGTTCTTAACCTAACCACTAACATTTGATGTGTAATGTATGTTTAATCCCCATATAAGAGGTGGAATCGTCACTCTAATCAAGTTAATTGTGTTAATTTATGCCTAATTTGATGATTTGAGTGTTTGATTTTTTGACCTACAATGGTCAATTTTGAAGCCGATTTTGTGGTGCGCACATTTGTGTGTGCAATGATGCATCTTCGCATGGCGCAAAGGAACATCTTGGAGTGTGATTACGATGTAATTTCACTCACTAGCTCATTTCAATGCTTGATTAATTAAGGTGGTTCAATGTGTGCTAATCACTTGCTAAAATTAGGTGTGTAAATCAATTGACCTACACTTTACACCTAAATTGATTCACTTGGAATGAATTAATGTTCAATTTTGTGTGTAACAAGATAATGTTTAATTCTCATCAAGAATTCATGTGTGTAAATAAAGATCATTGTGTATATATGCACCAAAGAGGGAAAAATCTGCCAGTGTGTGTGCATCTAATCTTGAGTGTGTGCATGCATAGGAATTGAGAAAGTTGATTATATGTGAACGTGCAGTCATGTAATTGATTTGAATGTTAGGCAATTCCACTCATTGGATATGCCTATTTGCCAAAACAATTGGACGAAGACTGAGTGTGTGTGCCCAATTGAAGACCACTTGATTCAATGATAGTTGGTCAATTGGGACACCTAAATGCTCCTTGATTGTGAAATGTGCATCAAATGTGTGTGCAATCATTAGGTATAAGCCTAATTGCATTAACAATTAAGAAAAATTTGAAGTTTGTGTTTAAATTTTGAGTGTGTGCATTGCTTGGTTATGTCAAATTAGGGTTAACTCTTGCATGCATGCATTCATTTATGCTTGATCAAGTGTGAACTTTGAGCATGGCAATGTGGAATTGTTGGATTTTTTGTATTATGGCCTAAATTTGGTTGTGTATTCCAATCAATGGCATGTGCAATACAATGTGTAAACGAATAATTGGTATTTTTAAACCCATTATGATGATGAATTGGCCAAATACTTGATGTGTGTATCACAAATTGACTTTAAGAGACTGAGATAGATCACTCATTTGAAGCTCAATTGTGAATATTTTTTATGTGTTTCCATGCTAATGATTGATCATTGTCATAATAATCAATATCTAATTCTCCTAAATGATTTTCTCAGTTTAAACTGATCATTTAATGTGGGGAAGTGCCAGGGGAGAAAAAGCTAGAATATTGGTTAAGCTAGCAAACCGGCCACATTAGGGATCCAAAGGAGGGAAAATAGGGATCCAAAAGGGGGGGCCATCTGCAAAAGAGCCATGTGCAACAATGGGCTAAAAAGACCCTAAGGTTCAGCCCATTAAGACTTCCAAAATGCTAAGGTTCCAAAATTCAAAGGTTGTGTCCAAAGGTCAACCCTAGGGGAAATTGGATGCTTTGGTGTGACTAAAAAGTCTTTGCATATCCCTACATGGGAGGGGGCGAGCCCTTCTTCTAGGGTATGAGAGAGAAAGTCACACACACACACACACACAGGCTCCCTTTACACAAAGGGAATTAGGGACACATGTCAGCTCCCTAGCCCAGATGCCCACAAGGTGTGCCCAATTCCTATTGGATGGCCTTGGAGGTGGACCAATGAGAATTAGGCTAGAGTAAATCTAGTTTAATTAATTTAAAAACACTTAATAAAAGAACCAATGAGAATTAAGTCTCCTAGAAGACTATTGGACAGTCTCCCAAGGGGTCCAATGAGCATTCAGGAGCCCAATGGCTTGCCTGATTCCTATTGGCCAGGAGGCAAAGGGGTCCAATGAGAGTTTAGTTTAATTATTAAATTACCTAAAGCTTTCACAAAAGGGGAAAGGGGGACACATATCAGAAGGCTATCACTTATGCTGCTTAATGGTCATTGGCTTGAATTGGGGTGGGCCAATAAGGCTGGAGCAAGAGCAAATAGCAAGAGGGCTCGCCCAAGAGAGAGAGGGGGCTGATTTTTGCAAGGCATTATCACACACACACTCACACAATCTCATGTGTGAAGAAAGAGAAGACTATCTCTTCCCAAGCTTCAATGGAAAGCTCATCACCTACTCCAAGCTTGTGAGATAGAAGCCTACATCGACACACTATTGGCTTGTGGATGCAAATCCAACCAAGAGCCAAGCTTCAATGCATGCTCATCTCCACTACCAAGCTAATTACTAAGCTAAAGCTATGCTAATATGAGTGATTATGTGAGGAGATGTACATCTTTCTCGTAAGATACTCCTTCTTCCTCTCAATCTACTCTCATACCCTGCTAGCTCTCACCATCTTCGAAGGTGTGTGAGGTCTTGCGTCTGAGACAGGGGACAATTAATGTTGTGTTTGCTAAGTGTTTTGCTTAGTGCATGAAGCTTTCATCTTCATTGCACTAGCTAGTCTTGAAGGAACACAAAGAATCGTATTGTACAATGTCTCTCTTCATGGGAGTGAAGGAGTACGAGCGGAAGTGCGACGCGAGAGAGAGTGCGAGAAGAAGAGCACGACGATATGGTGAACTCGCTCTACTGTAATGTGTAGAGCATAGTGAGTTCTTATTAGGTTTTTACAAAAGAATATGTGTACATACCTGGCGGCCCGCCCACTTACCTGGGCGACCACATTGGGCTTTATACCCCAACAACCTCCCACTTAAAGTCCAATGTGGTACTTTAAGTGTGAGAGAAGCTACTATACAAGCTAATATACAAGAGATGTAGAGAAGTGATGTACTACACTACACCTAACTGCTTGCGAAAATGCGCAAAGCTCTCTGAGGGAAGTCCTTTTGTAAGTAGATTAGCAGGATTTTCTGTGGTGTGAACTTTGACAAGCTGATGTTGCTTATCCTCGAGCATTTCCCTGATGAAATGATACTTCACATCCACATGCTTTGTCTTTGAGTGATAAACTGGATTGCGAGCCAATTGTATAGCACTTTGACTATCACAATATAACACAGGCATCTCTTCTTTGATTCCCAAATCTGTTACTAGTCGATTAAGCCAAATTGATTCGTTGCATGCCTCTGATGCTGCAACATATTCAGCCTCTGTAGTAGACTGAGTAACACAATCTTGTAATCTAAAACGCCATGATACTGCTCCACCAGCCAATGTAAAGACATACCCTGACGTAGACCTTCGGTTGTCTAAATCACCTGCATAATCTGAGTCTGTAAAACCCTTTACACTTAGCTCCTGACTCCCATAGCATATACGCATACTCTTTGTAGCTTTCAGGTATCTCAATATTCCTTTCACTGCCTCCCAATGTTTCTTGCCTGGGTTTGACATGTATCGACTTACTACTCCCACTGCAAATGCAATGTCTGGGCGAGTAGCAATCATTGCATACATCAAACTACCCACTGCAGACGCATATGGAATCTTATCCATTTCAGCCTGTTCTTCCTCAGACACAGGACAATCTTGTTTGCTAAGTTTCACATATGGTGGCAATGGAACACTCAATGCCTTTCCCTTCTCCATATTGAAACGTTGCAAAACCTTGTCAATATACTCTGTTTGAGATAACCAAATCAACTTCTTTGATCTGTCTCTCTCAATGTGCATACCAAGTATATGACTTGCCTCGCCCATGTCTTTCATGTCAAACGATTTTGCCATCTTTGACTTCAAAGCTGAAATTTCTTCCAAGTGCTTTCCAGCAATCAACATGTCATCCACATACAAAATAAGGATCAGCCAACTACCATCCTTAGCCATCTTTGTATATAGACAGTGATCGAACTCACTACGTTTGTAGCCTTGAGAAAGCATAAACTTGTGGAATTTATGGTACCATGCCCTCGGTGATTGTTTTAAGCCATAAAGACTCTTTAACAACTGGCATACCCAATCTTCCTTGCCTTTCTCAACAAACCCTTCTGGCTGCTGCATGTAAATTTCCACATCTAAATCACCATGCAAGAACGCTGTCTTGACATCCATTTGGTGCAACACCAAATCTAATATGGCAACCAATGCAAGAAAGCATCTCAGTGTAGTCATCTTGATCACCGGAGAGAAGACTTCATCAAAGTCAATGCCTTGTTCTTGCTTAAAGCCCTTGGCAACAAGCCTTGCTTTGTACTTTGGCTGACTATCATGAGTGGTGATCTTATACCTGTAAACCCATTTACAGGGTAGAGCCTTTTTGCCCCGTGGTAATTTAACTAGCTTCCATGTCTGGTTTTTATGCAGAGCTGTCATCTCTGACTGCATGGCCAATTGCCAATTCCCGGAGTCCTTCATTTGCACTGCTTCCTTGTAACATGAAGGCTCATTGCAATCAGCCAACATGACATAGTTCATAGATGGAACAAACCTATCAGGAGGTCGCGTGACACGTCCAGATCTACGCACAATAGGTGGCTCAGGCTCAGCCACAACCTGTGGTTCCACTCTATCCTGTCCTTGCTCCTCTTGAGCCCTGACATTTTGTCTTGCACGTGCAGGTCCATCTTCTTGGAAGACAACTCTTCTAATCTCCTCAACCCTTTCTGGTTTAGAATGATATTTGGATTCATTAAAGTGAACATCATTGCTGCGGACAACCTTTCTGGATTCGGGATCCCAAAGTCTGTACCCCATCTCACCAGAATTACCATAGCCTAGAAAGATGCACTTTCTACTCTTTGGCTCAAGTTTGTTCCTAAATTCCTTTGGAACGTGAGTATATGCCTCACAGCCAAAGACTCTGAGATGCTTGTATGAGGGCATTTTGCCTGACCATACCATCTCTGGCACTGAATCCTTCTGCAAAACCTTGTTAGGAGATCTATTTACAAGATGAACAGCTGTTGATACAGCTTCAGCCCAAAACCCATTTGGCAGTTGTGCATTAGACAACATACTTCTGACCTTCTCTTGTATGGTCCTATTCATCCTCTCAGCAACACCATTTTGAGGAGGATTGTAAGGAGTAGTAAGTTCACGTTTTATACCTTTTGACTCACAAAAGTCCTGAAAGGCCTTTGAAACGTACTCTCCACCATTGTCAGTGCGTAATCATTTAAGCTTCTTGCCACTCTGATTCTCCACAAGTGTCACAAACGTTTTGAAAACACTAAACGCTTCATCCTTGTGCTTGAGAAAGTAAACCCATACTTTCCTCGAGTAATCATCTATAAATGTCATAAAGTAAGAAGCTCCCCCTAGAGATAGGTTAGGCATAGGTCCACACAAATCACTATGAACAAGTGCCAACTGTGTATCTCTTCTACTGCTTCTATGCTTATGTGGCTGCTGTGTTTGCTTACCATACAGACAATGTTCACAGAATTCAAAATCATTAAATGAAAAGCCAGGCAAATAACCAGAACGAGACAAGATTTCCATTCCCTTCTTGGACATATGTCCTAACCGGCTATGCCACAAAGAAACGTTCGGCTGCTCGGTTACATTGATTACATTTTTAGAGACATTTGATACATAAATCATGTAAAGTCCTCCAGACTTTACTCCATGTGCTACTGTCATAGAACCCTTGGATATCTTCCACATGTTCTGTCCAAAAGTGGTGACGTAGCCAGCATCATCAAGTAAACTTGTGCTGATCAAGCTCTTTGTAATTGCGGGAACATGTCTCACATTCTTCAGCGTGAAAGAAGAGCCAATCTAAAACTTCAATTGAACATCTCCAACACCTAAGATCTCACATGTCTGCCCATTGCCTAGCCGAACATGATCTTTAGTGGTCACATAAGAGGTAAACCACTCCTTGTTTGGAGACACATGAAGTGCTGCCCCTGAGTCTATAATCCAGTCACTCAGTGCATTTCCATCAGATGCTATAAGAAGAGCTGAGTCCATTGTATTCTTCAAGAAGTAGATGTCTCCTGACACTAGACTCTCATCCTCTGCAACAGTGTTTGTCACATTTATTTCTTGAATCTTCACTGAGGACTTGTTCTTCTCACCATGGTCTTCAGCTTTCTCGTTGCCTTTTTCTGCTTTCCATTCTTTGCAATCTCTTTTCATGTGACCCTTCTTGCCACAATGGTAGCATTCTATGTCACTCTTGCCTTTAGCACTGCGGGACTTGCTACGAGATTGATTCCTCTTTATACCTTTGTACTTTTCTTTGGTCCTTCCCCTGACAACTAAGGTTGTTCCTTTGCCTTTGTCCATTGTCTTTCTATTGGTTTCTTCAGTAAGCAGACTTCCTTCTACGCCTGCTATGTTCAAACCATCTGGAGGTGCAGAATTACTCAAAGCTGTGCGAAAAGTGTCCCAACTTTCCGGCAAGGTGATCAACAGGAACATAGCTCTAACACGTTCATCAAACTTGACACCTTGAGCTGACAACTGACTATAGATTGTGTTGAATTCATTCAGATGATTGGACATAGGTGTCCCTTCTTTCATCTTCAAGTCAACAAGCTTCTTAAGCCAGTATACTTGTGAAGCTGCACTTTGCTTCTCATAAAGATCACTCAGCTTTAACCATGCTTGATAAGCCGACATCTCGTCTGCTACATTGAAGTAAACGCTTTCTGCCAAAGTCAGCATAATGGTAGAAAGTGCCAATTCATCCATTTCGCTCCATTCATCTTCGTCCATATCTTTTGGTTTTATCCCCTTGAGCTTTATAGGTTTTATTTGCTTCTTTTGTACCAACACGTGCCAAATCTGCTTCTTCCACAATGGGAAATTGGTTCCATCCAGCTTCTTGATATTGTAAAGAGCAGTGTCATGCGATCCAGCCATAGCTACGCTTCACAGTGGTTTACTTTCCTGGGAAAAATTCGGCAGAGTTTCCCCTGTAAACTGACCTCTAAACCAATATCAACCTGTCAAATGAACCAAGAAAGCTTCAGATTTTGCATAAATTTCGGCAGAGTCTCCTTTGTAAAATGGCTCCGGTGTACTCAAAAACAAACAAAAAAACAGCTTAAAAAACACTGTCTCTCTGACACTGTAAGCTGCGGGTAAACCTGTCCTGCACCTGTACTGTCTCTCACTGTCCTGTCACTGTCCTGTAAGCATAGACTGCGACAATGCCTCAACGGCAGTAAAGCAAAGATGCAATCCCAACTGCCTAACTCACAGTCAATACATCCTAGCTGCCTATCTAAGGGTGCTCGAGGGATACACCATACTATGGTGGCCTCACGAATCAATTTCCAAACGGGGGCTAAAAGAAATAATAAGCCCCTGGAAAACAAGGGTTCCAATGAGCCTAAGGGGAAGGACAATGTCCAAAAGTCTCCTAAGGGCAACTCCAACAAAGCTAAAGAGAAGGGAGTTTACAAAGATAAGAACAAACTCTCTCTTGAAGAGCTTGAGCGTTATCGCAAGGATAACTGGAGTTTCAAGTGCAGCAAACAAGGGCATGCGTACCACGCTTGTCCCCAAAAGAACAACCGCCAAGACCCTCCTAGAGCTTCCTTGGTTGAAATCCAAGAGGAGGAGACTCACCAAACTCATCACAAAGGATCTCCTCTATGCCATGCTTGGGGAAAGGTAAGAGAACATGATGCTTTTATTCTCTTTGACCCTGGTTCTACTCAAAATTTTATATCTATAGAGTTGGCCACCAAGCTAGGCATACAATCCTATGAGATGGGAGATGTCCTACCTGCAGACAGTGCCTTCAAGGGGCAAGAAGCTTCAGTCACTCCCTTAATCGGGAAATTGAGGCTTCATGTCCAAGTCTATGTGGACAAAGAGGACTTCTTTATCTCTCCTCTCAAGCATGAGGATGTAATCCTAGGGGCATCATGGTTTGACCGCCTGGCTGCCGATGTTAAATTTCCTTAAAGGAGAATCTCCTTTACGTTCAGGGAAAAAGACATGTATATAGATGCTAAGGAAATGGGTAACACTATCCCCATTGTACATACACCAACTTTCAACAAGTCAATAAAGAGCTCTATTTCCGTGTACATGATTTTTGTTAAAGATTCTCAAAATGAACCTAATGCTTTAGCAAAAGAAAATAAAAGCAACCAAAAGGAATTAGAGTTATCCAATTTTCTCAAGGGGTATCAAGATGTTTTTATTGACGACATCCCTTGTGAGCTACCTCCTAAACGAGGTAATGATGACCATGCAATTGAACTTCTTCCAGGAAGTTCGCCGCCTAACAAACCTCCTTATAGAGTTTCTCAAGCTCAACAAGAGGAGATTATGCGGCAAGTGCATGAGTTAGTCGAGAAGGGCATGGTTAGGCCTAGCCCATCTCCATTTTGCTCACCGGTGTTATTAGTGCAAAAGAAAGACGGCACATATCGTATGTGTTTCGACTATAGAGCACTAAATAGGATCACTATCAAGAATAGGTTTCCCGTTCCACGGGTGGAAGACCTATTTGATAAGCTACAAGGATCGACCTACTTCAGTAGGATTGACCTTAAAAGTGGCTATCATCAGATAAGGATAGTTGATCAAGATATTGTAAAGACCGCATTTTGCACAACATTTGGTCTTTATGAATACATTGTCATGCCTTTTGGCTTGACCAATGCACCAGCCACATTCAACCGCTTGATGGAGAAGCTGTTCAGGCCTCATCGAACCTTCACTGGAGTGTTCTTTGATGATATTATCATCTACTCTAATTCATTAGACGAACAAAAGCAACACCTCCAGGTAATATTTCAAGTTTTGAGAGAGAATAAACTTTATGTTAATCGAAAGAAAAGTGAATTTTTCTTGCAAGAGATTCAGTATTTAGGTCACATTATCTCTCAAGATGGCATCCAAATGGATCCATCAAAGTTAGAGGTAATAAAAGGATGGCCTAAACCAAGGGATCTTCATGAACTAAGAAGCTTTATAGGTATGTGTGCATACTATAGACGCTTCATAGAAAAGTTCTCACAAATTGCGTGACCATTACATGACCTAACAAAGAAAAGCGTTAGGTATACATGGTCTGCTAAAGAGAACAATGCTTTCGAAAAGCTTAAAGAAAAGCTTATCTCTCAACCTGTGGGACTTTGTAGGACCGATTAGTCCAGCTGCACGTAACACGCAATCACGATATATCATTGTGACTACCGACTATGTAACCAAATGGGCTGAAGCAAAAGCAACATGGAAGGCGGATGCAAAAACAATAGCTAAGTTCCTCTTTGAGAACATTATCACACGTTTTGGATGCCCCTTTGAACTTGTGAGTGACAATGGAACTCATTTTATAAATGAAGTAATAAAAGAACTCACATCAAACTTCGTGATATCTCACCACAAGTCTACACCCTATTATCCCCAAGCAAATGGCCAAGCTTAGAGTACCAACAAAACTCTCATCTCCATTTTGACAAAGACAGTTGAGGCTAATCACACTGATTGGGACCTAAAGCTTACATCAACTTTATGGGCTTATCGTACTGCGTATAAAGTTGTTATTAATTGCACACCGTTTAAGATGGTGTATGGTCAAGAAGCAGTTATGCCATGGGAGTTTGTCATTCCTAGTCTTCGAGTAGCTTCTCAAGAAGGTTGGGATGGTAACCCCATAGTTGAGCGATTATATATCCTGGAAAGGCTAGATGAAGAGAGGCAATTAGCAGTGCGAAATGCTCTAGTGGAGAAGGATAGGAGAAAGAAGTGGTTTGATAGCCATTTAAAGGATAAAGACATCAAGGTTGGTGATAAAGTTCTTATGTACGGGGTACGTAATGAAAAGAAGAAATTGAAATACGCTGGTAAGGGACCATATCGAGTGTGTGAAATTACCCCGCAAGGTACCATTCATGTGGAGACTCTAGATGGAGTTGAAACCATTGGATTCCTTAATGGGAGTAAATTCAAAAGATATTATGATCCTCTAAGCCAGGAAGAGTTGCAAGCTATCCATCAAAAGAAGGTTTCCAAGGAACAAGCAGAGCTTAGAAAAATCCAAGCAAGAGTTGAGGCTCGAGAATGACAACAACGTCTTAGACGCCAACGAGAGGCTAATCTGGGAATCACGCAAGCATTTTTCGAGGACACAGATGACGACTCATTAGAATCTGAGCCACCGCTACGATACCCAATTGAGCTAAATAGCCCCTATGGGAAAGTACTATACAATGCCCTATTAGATACGGGAGCTAAACACAATTTGTTATCCTATGGAGTTTGGTGTCAATTAGGGAAACTGACCCTATCCCCGAGTACGATGCAAGTCAAGGGCATTAATAAAAAGAAAACTGTTATTCTTGGAGTCCTTCAGACCCCTGTTGTCTATGACAATGGAAGCATAGTGCAGAGGTTTCTAGTCATGCCCGCGGGAGCTATGGAAGGCAACGTAAACCTGGGACGCACGTGGATGTTGGCAACCAAATGCACTATTGATCGGGATACTGGTAGTGTCACGACGCGACCACTGACTCTTACCCCTATCATTCAAGCAAAGTCACCTACGTTGCAAACTCTAGCAATGTTGAAGGATAGCCAACATTCACAAGCCAAGGTGGTTAACTCGTCTTTGCCGGCTACCCATGAACCTAGCACTTCAACACTTGTAGTTGCAGCAAGCAGTAATATTGCAAGTACTCAACCTGCACGACCTAAGAGTACATATCAATGGGTCCCCAAGGCCTTACTTCCAACTACCTCAACCCTCCCATCCATTTCAAGAAAAAATTTCCCTGGAGAACCAAGAGCGCGCTCTAGGAGAGTCAAGACCAAATCACGATGGATTCCAAAACGACTATTAGAAGCCCAAGGCTACTATGATAGAAATGAGCAAATTTGGGTACCTAAACGTAAAATGTGTCCTTCCCTATCGACAACAAACCCATATGAGTCAAACAGTGTAACGCTAAAGCCAATGGCAGACCGTGGGAAGAAAAAGATCATAGAATGCTACACACCTAGTCCAGAGCTAGTTTGGGCTCCAAGGCAAAACCAATTTATTCCACCTAGCTCAGGAAGGGGGGAGTTCCATGAAGCTTCTAGCTCATCATGTAATACATCCATAGAGGTAAAAGCTTCTACACAGCTTCCATCTATAGTAGTGGACCTCCATGACGCTACAAAAGAATCCACACCTCCCAGTGTTCAAGAATCACCTGATGAACCACTTCAAGTTCGATCCTGGGAGAGTACCTTACCACCCTTGCAACTTGACGAGGCACCTAGGGTAATATAAAACTACTGGCAGAAATCCTCACCTATTACCAACTGGAACGATTGGTTTCAAAGGGTGATGAGCTCATTTCAAACGGTATGATCTACCCAAGGAAGGGGGGAGTGTTTGCTGACAGTCATCATTCACTTGCTTCCCTCTCAACCTTTCTCCCTGACCTCTTAATCTCCAATCTTAGGGAATGTATATATAAAGCCTTATACTCACAAAAACAAGATAAAAAAGTAAAAGAGAAAGAGCCATAACACAAAATCATAAAAACAAATTATGCACAAGAACACGACCCTTGTAATATTTGCACTCTAACCATCATCTATTTGCGTGTACAGATATGGCTAGTACGCTAGAGTCATCCACTCTTGCCTTGGGTGAGAGATATCCTCGTTACTTTTCACAAATATTTCACATGGTCTTTCCAGTGCTTGCATGTGAATGGGATTTGATAGGTACGCTAGCATGTGAGAGGAATTTTGAGGAGTTAGAATGGCTGGTACGTCTCTTGACCACGTCTGATCCATACTTAGTAGAGAGCGTTTCTCCCATCGCACAAGCCTACCCTTTTGACCAAGATGACTATAGGCGTCTAGTGACCTTCTTAGTAAACATGGGCACCTATGATGAAGAAGAACATTTACAGGACTACACAGATGGCACATATGGTCTCATGGATGATGACTTTGTTTCTCTCGACGACGAGGATAGGGGTTTAGTCTTAGGGTTTCCCCCCAACCTCTACAATATCCTATTCCCTTGACTCTCTAGGGGGAGTGCAACTAATTAGGTTAGGGTTCCTTATGTTTTTTGTTGTATTCAATAAGTGTTGGTACCTTTTCCCACTAATGTGCCTCCTGGAGGTATTCCTTTTGTTTCCTAGTGTGTACAAGAGCGTGTTGCTATTGATAGGATTTGGACCTTCATGGAACCTTTCTCTCGTTCACACTTCAGATCAAGCGCCACCATCAACACAACCAGGTGTTTCTTGTCCATTAGCATTATCCCTTATCTTTTTTGCATATATGATTGTCTGCTTTGATTGTGATTGGTAGCATAATATCCAGGACATTTGCTTAGTATCAAACATTTAATTCAATGTCTTTTTTGTCATAATCCCTTGTCTAGGTTTAAACATCAAGCAAATCCGACTAAGCTAGTTTGACCAAGTTAGGTGTTAGAGATCTTCTCTTAATACCATGGGAAATGCCTTCCTAATAATCAATGGTTACTTAGGTTCTTAATCCGATTTAGGCAGCATTGTGTGAAATGTACTAGGGATTTCTAGTGGGCTTGACCCTATTGACCTTTCGCTTAAGTATTATAAAGGGAGTTTACTAGTGTGATGAGCTCTATGGGCATGGTATTTGGCTTGTGCAGATATTTTTCCATCAACATTTATGGAATGGGAGCCTTTGGAGGCACACTCCGGAACTTTTGAGGCTCACCACTTTGACTTTGGCTCATTGTTATATTCTAGATTCACTACGTCGGAGCTTGCAAAACGGTCCATCTTCTTCTTTGATGCAAAGTATTTTATCCCAACAATAAGGAATGGCTACGAGATCTTAAAAACACCTCGTCCACCAACTTTGATGGATGGTGATTGGCCAACTCTTGACAATACCTCTATTGTATTAACCAGCCAGCAGATTAAAAATGAAATCTTCAATACAATAAACTGCACGTACGGGTCACATCAAGCAACACTAATATCTTTTATGCCTCTCCATCTTTTTGTTTTTTTGTTCAAGGTAGACGATGTGCATCTCACGCCTACCATGTAGATTGCTAAGGGTGGAACAACAATGGCTTGAAATTGTCAGATACTTAGAATGACTTATTAAGGTTACAAATGCTACTAAGCAACATTTACGGACGGTTGTTTATGCATATAGCAAAGCTATGAGTGGTTAATGAAAATGTTTCATTGTTTGTACCTAGAAGTGACTCATGTTTCACATTCTATTATGGTTCAAACATTTCAACAACGCTTGCAAATGACTGCAATAGAAAGTATTTAGTTTTTTTTAAGAACTATTTACACTTCTTTTTCATGTGTGTTATGAACATCATATTTGCCATAAGTATTGGCAAGTACGGTCATGGATATGCACGTTCGGATCTATTTTTGTTAAATGCATGCACACTAGGTTGCAATCTAAAAGTGCAAAATGAAATGCCTAATGAGAGAGCTTATTATGAAAATCACCAAAGAGTAGTGGCTCAATGGTATTGGCATGATGATATTCAAATTGCAAGAGTGATTATGTAAAGCCTAGGGAATTTCCATGTGTTTGTGTAAAGTCCATTTAGAACCCACATGAGCAGACTAAACAAGTTATCATAACAAAGATGTACCCCAAAGAGTAGCTCTTTTCAGTTTCCATGAAAATAACTGGCTGACGTAACTCATCAACAAAACTTAAGTCCTTGACTTGTTATCTTATCGCATCAGGAAACAACCCCACCATAACAAGTGTTCAAGATTGAGAACCTGACTAAAACATTAAGAGACTAAACCTAATTGCAAACATGCTTTAGCTTATGGTAAGCAAACTCCAACTAGAGAGAGATATGCTTTCTAATCGGATTGCTTGGTGCTAGCGTACCCACTTCGCATATCCTTTAGCACAAGATTACACTTCGAATTTGTCTATCCCCTTTGGATAAATGATAATACTAACGTGTGTTTCCCGTGTTTACAGGCAGTCTTCCAAAATGACGGGTAAACAGTGATCATAGTACCTTAGAATATTGTTGGTATTGTTGAAGATGATGAAACAGGAAACAGAAGGAAGACAGCAACTCAGAGTAGGAAGAAGATGGAGAAGGAGAAGACACAGAGCTTATGTACGAGATCATCTTCAACAATTGGTATCAGAGCAAGGTGATTTCCAGAGCCTCTACTTGCGTTTTCGCGTCCGCGTGCGCAATCGCAGTTTTCAGGCAGTTTTCGGAAAATTTGCTCGTGGGAGCATCCTCGACGTTCCGGGAGTATTCTGAGCAGGTGACCTGCGGTTTTACCCCCCTTTCGAAGCCGTTCGAGACTTCAGAATTTTGTTTTGAGCAGCGTAGCAAAAGTTACTTTTCGGAGGCGTTTAGATCAAGAGGGTGTGATTTTTGACAGATTTTCTTCAGATAAACAGTTCTTTTCGGAAGCAGCTTGTCTTAGCTTTGTGCTGAGATTTTGTGTAGAGTTTTGCTTGCATTGGAGAGGAAATTTGTGAATCTTTTGGAGGTTCTTTTGCTCTCTTGTGTGCATCCACAGTATGGCTCAATCTACGGAGAAAGAGATTTTTGGTGTGTTTACATCCAAAGACAAATTGGATGGTACCAACTATTCTCTTTGGTCTTTTATGGCCAAAAATGTTTTGGTTGGTAAAGGATTGTGGGATTATGTATCTGGAGATGAAGTTCGTCCAGGTAGCATTGCACCTGCCACGCCTGGTCGTGGTGCAGCTGTTGGTGCAGGACCCTCACAAGTCACTCCAGAGCAAAAGAGATGGGATACTAAAGATGCACAAGCTATGGCCATGATTGCCTTAACCATAAAGAGGACAATCACACCACATATAAGATCTTGCAGAACTTCTGAGGATGCTTGGAACACTCTGCAAGCTATGTTTGGAGGAAGAAATGCTGCCAGAATAGAGTTTTTGAAGAAACAACTTGACAAAATACAGATGGACGAAGGTGATGATATCGTCGAGCATCTTACAAAAATCAGGAATCTTAAAGAGCAATTGCTTAGCATTGATGAAGTGATTCCAGAGAAGGACTTGGTTTCCAAAACACTCAATTCACTACCACCATCTTATTTGACTTTTCAGACTTCTTTGACTCTGTCTTTGCGAGCTAATCCTGAGCCTCTTCATTTTGAAGAGTTAGTGGCTTTACTATTGCAGGAGGATCAATCACGTAAGAACAAGTCTTTATAGGTGGATGGTATGGATCATGCTCTTGTTGTACAGAACAAAAACAAGGGTAAAGAGAGTGCTCATTACTCCAAGTCTGGTGCAAAACAGTCTTCAGAGAAGTCTAAAGGTGATTCCGACAAGTCCAAGAAGAAAGGTAAATGTCACTACTGTAAGAAACCTGGTCACTACATTAGTGAGTGTAAAAAGCGAATTGCTAAAGAAAAGAGAAAAGAGTCAAGTTTGGTTGTTTCAGCTTCTGGTGATTCTTCTACAGCTAAAGAAGAGTCTGCAAACTTTGTGCGGGATTCTTATGCTTTCGTAGTATGTTCAGATTTTTCTGCTTACAGTGTTGACAAGACACAAATGATTTGGTACTTTGATAGTGGTGCATCCAGGCATATTACTTCAAGGAAGGATTTGTTTTGTTCATTGGATGCAGCTCCAGCAGGAAAGAAGGTGACATGTGCAAATAATGCTTCTTATCCGATCAAAGGCGTTGGTAAGATTTTGATTACCATTTCAGATGGTTCAGATTTATGCTTGCCAGATGTCTTATATGTTCCAGGGATCAGGAAGAATTTGTTGTCTGTATCCTCTCTTGCAAAAAATGGTCTTCGGGTCATTTTTGAGGATGACAAATGTGTTGTACGAGATCGAGAGAATGGTTATTCTCTTATCACTACAGGTACGCTGGAAAATGGACTATTTGTGCTAGATCGTTATGAAAAGCAGATTCAGGTATGTATTGCAGAAACAAAGACTCAGGCCATGCAGGATGCTGGGTTGTGGCATGCTAGATTTGGGCATGTTGGTTATGGCAGTTTGATGACTTTACAACGTCATAATATGGTGCATGATTTGTCTTTATTGGAGATGCCACCAAGACATGTATGTGAAGGTTGCGTTCTTGGAAAGATGCACAGATTTGCATTTTCGCAGGATGGTTCAGTTAGAGGGACACGAAAGTTGCAGCTTGTACACAGTGATGTATGTGGTCCTATGAGGACGCCATCTATAGGAAACAACCTTTATTTTGTGACCTTCATTGATGACTTTTCCAGGTTTTGTTGGGTGTATCCACTCAAAGCAAAGTCAGACGTGTTTGCAATTTTTCAACATTATGTCGCCATGGTTGAAAATGAAACAGGTTGCAAAGTACAGACTCTTCGTACCGATCGAGGAGGTGAATACATGTCAGGTGCATTTAAGAATTTTTTGGGAAAGAAAGGCATTAAACACCAATGCACTATGCCATACACACCACAACAGAATGGTGTTACAGAAAGGAAGAACAGGTCTTTAATGGAGACGGCTAGATGTATGCTCAAGGCTAAGAGTTTGCCTCATAAGCTATGGATGGAGGCAGTTGCTTGTGCAGCACATGTTTTGAACAGGTGTCCTACTCGTGCCTTGAAGACCATTACTCCATATGAAGCTTGGTATGACAAAAAACCTTCAGTCAGTTATCTTCGTGTTTTTGGTTGTCTTGCTTATGCTCACATCCCTCAACAGTTACGTGGGAAGCTTGATGATAAGGCAATCAAATGTATATTTGTGGGGTACAGTAGTGGAAGTAAAGGTTATAGACTTTACAATCCTGCTACAAACAAGATTTTTGAAAGTCGTGATGTAATTTTTGCAGAAACTACTGCTCAACCTATGGTTGCTTTTGATGTACCTCATATGCAGACACATGATGTATTTGAAGGTTTGCTTCCTTCTTTTGTGGAGAATCAAGAATCACAACAGGTTGATAATCTTAATCAATCTTTTGATCAGCATGTGACACCTCATGATGTAGAGGAAATTGTGCGTGAAGAGCAAGAAGTTCTCAGGGAAGAAAGAACCTTGCCTAAATGGGTTCAGAAAACTTTGCAGGATAGCAAGTTGGATGCACCGTTGCCACGAAAAACACGTGCTGGTACTACTTTTGGCAGAGACCAAGTAGATTTGGCTTGCTTTAGCACTCTTTGTGATGCAGATGAGCCTGATTCATTTGAACAAGCTTTAGAGTGTGTTCAGTGGAAAGATGCTATGCAGCAAGAAATTGATTCTATTCATAAGAATCATACATGGGATCTAGTGGACTTGCCTACAGGTAAAAAGCCTATTGGTACAAAGTGGGTTTTTAAGGTAAAAAGGAAACAAGATGGTACTGTTGACAGGTACAAAGCAAGGCTTGTGGCAAAAGGCTATGCGCAACAGAAAGGCATAGATTATGATGAAACCTTTGCTCCTACTTCTCGTGCGTCCACAATTAGATCACTAGTTGCAATTGCTGCTCATCATGGTTGGAAAGTGCATCAGTTGGATATCAAAACTGCTTTTTTGAATGGTGATTTGCAGGAAGAAGTTTATGTATGTCAACCAAGTGGTTTTATTGTAAAAGGTCAAGAGCAAAAGGTATGTAGATTGCGTAAAGCTTTGTATGGTCTCAAACAAGCTCCAAAAGCATGGTATGAGAAGATACATACTTATTTGATTGGCCAGGAATTTCAGAATAGTCCAACAGAAAGTACTTTGTATGTCAAAAAGAGAGATGGAGTTCTCATTATGCTAACACTTTATGTGGATGATATGCTTCTTACATGCAATAATGCAAATGAAATTGAAGCGTTTAAAGATGCTTTGAGAAAAACCTTTGAGATGTCTGATCTTGGTTTGCTACATTATTACTTGGGTATTCAGTTTGTGCAATCAGAGGATGGCATATACATGTTGCAGGTAAAATATTTGCATAAAATTTTGGACAAGTTTGGTATGCAAAATTGTAAACCAGTCTCTACACCCGTAGAAACTGGATCAAAGTTGAGCATGAACGATGTTGGAGAACCTTTTGATGTACATACTTATGCAGCAGCCGTTGGTTGCTTGATATATTTGGCAGGCAACACTCGTCCAGACATTCAATTTGGGGTTTCACAAGCAAGCAGATTTATGCACAGCCCAGGTATGCATCATTGGTAGGCTGTGAAGCGCATACTTCGTTACCTTTCAGGTACCCCTAATCTTGCCATGTTCTTTCCAAGGGGGGATATGTATGGAAAGCACAGTTCTATGCAGCTTCTTGGTTACAGCGATTCAGATTGGGCTGGTGATTTTGACACACGACATTCCACAAGTGGCAATTGTTTTTTCTTGGGAAATGCATGTATATCTTGGCTAAGCAAGAAGCAACCCGCAGTGGCTACATCAACTTGTGAAGCTGAGTACAGGGCAGCTTTCACGACAACAGTTGATTGTGTATGGATACGCAGGTTATTGGCAGATCTTTGTGAGTGTCAACAGGCACAACTACCATTTTCACTGACAGTCAGAGTGCTATGGCAGTTGCAAGGAATCCAGTATTTCATGCAAGAACAAAGCACATAGAGGTTCACTACCACTATGTCAAGGAAAGGCTACATACAGGGGAGATCACACTAACTTACTGTCCTACACAGGATAACATTGCAGATCTATTTACGAAGGCGTTATCACGAGAAAAGTTTGAAGCTTTCCGAAAAGCTTTGGGCTTACTCTCATACACATGATGATCTGCTACCTTGTACCGATTCACACTATCACTACAGGGGGGATTTGTAGACATGTAGTAGTGTTAGTGTGTATACGCGCTTCACCAGGGGCACTTTTCTCCCACTGGGTTTTTCCCCCTGGACATCCGGTGTGAAAGGACACCTTATCTCTTAGGGTTTCATATAAGCTTTGTAGCTCTGAGTTTGTATACACTATTATTCTAATACAGAGAGAGACTACAGAGATCTCGTACACAAGCTCTGTGTCTTCTCCTTCTCCATCTTCTTCCTACTCTGAGTTGCTGTCTTCCTTCTGTTTCCTGTTTCATCATCTTCAACAGGTATCAATAACCATCTTGGTTAACATGAAAGATCCACAAGCACCCAAACCGAGCCATGACCTCTGCAACTCTCTAATAATGTGTGTGCATTGTACTTATTGATTTATCTTTGTGGAGCTCCTAATTGTACAATTTGAGTGTCATTAACTCCTTTGACGTATACTTAGTCATCATAATTTTTGCATAGGTTTCCATTGTAAATATTTGCTCTTTATTCATCAACTTGCACTTTCATTGGTGTGTGAGCAATGCATTCTCAAAAGGCTTTCATTTGGCCACTTAATTGTTGCTCCAAAAGTCACTTAATTGAAAGATATCTCCTCTTTTTGGTGGACTTTATATTTTTCTGCCATGTCACAATTTTCAGCATAAAACCGTAAGGAGAATATTATATCATTTGGACTCTAAGTTATCCTTAATTTTTCATTAGCATTGAATGGTTCATTATATTATCCACCTTAAGCTCTACACAACATGTGCATGGTATTTGGTTGACAACTCCTTGTTCCTTTTCATGTGTATCCTCTCTAGATTGTGTATGAATGTGTCGTGTATATTTCACCAAGTGCCTCAAGACCTTAGTCTATCGGTAAGGTCTAATTATAGCCATGGCTTGGTTCCAAGCTATCAAAGGTATAAGGGTATAGATGGAGTAATTTTATCCCTTATGATGAACAATTTTTTTGGTTTCTACCCTCCAAACCCTTCCTTGCCTAGATCCACAATGAAGATATGGCTATAGCCCCGTTGAGAATGAGTCTTATACAACCCTAGAGAGGTACACAAAATGGTCACCACATTCATGCCTTATGCTCCAAAATATGTTGGAATTGTGAACTAGGATAGGATTACCTCCCCAAGACACACGTGCTCAAGATGCACCAATTGAAGCTTCAAACGACACCTCTAAAGCAAATGTATACACTGCATAAGAAGCCGAAGAGATGATCTAGATGTTCACATTTAGCCTTTTGAGCAGTAATATGAAAGATATAGATAAAGATGACTAAATAAATATTTTCCACAAACTCTGAAATATGCCACAAGGAAATTGTATTATCCAGCCTATAAGCTCTTAACACACACCAAGCTGAAGAAATCTTTCTTGCTAGAATACAATGAGAAACGAGGGGATGAGGATATCCTCTGCAAGTTGGATAAAATTCAGCAAGGTAAACTTTGAGCCATAAGCTATGTAGAGAAGATAAAAGAGATAACCAAACAACTGAATGAAAGGGTGGCGATTCCAGATTAAAATATCTTCAAAAGGCTTATCACCGACAACTTACAATGCCTCTTAAGAAATTTAATTTGATCGAAGGTAGGAGGGAAAAGGAACTTAAAAGTACCATTTTTCATCTACTCCACAAAGTTGGCTTTATGTGTAGTGGTGCTTCCTTTAACTATTTCTACCAAGGTCTAAAGTGTAGCTCTAAGTTACTTTGTTTCTTAGCTGCTTCAATGTCCGGGGGTTTCAACGTTGAAGTATTCTTGAGCATGGTAAGGAGATTATATCAATCATGTTGAACTATGCTTTTTAAAAACTCAGCTATCTTAATAGCCTCATTCCTTCTTTCTATATGTTCAAGGGCTGTGTAGACAAACTTTCTCAAAATTTACTTTTGCATTCATCTATAAAAAATGGCTAGGTACTTTGAATTCAAATTTTCCCTTCAAAACGAAATCTAAAATCTAACGAGAAAAACTTATCATGTGACGTAGCTTCGGAAAGAGCTTGACGTGCAAATTCGATATCTATAATCTTTGCTCAAATCGGAGATTGTCTGCACAAGTTATCAATGGCCAAAATGCATAAACATACTTGCCTTCTTTTTTTGAAGAAAAACATTGCATTATTTGACAAAAAGGTCTTCCTGTACCCTATCCTTGACCCAAGGGTTAATCCTCCATCCTAGTGTTAGAATGTAGTTAATTCCCGCTTCCGAAGCTTCGAATGGCCAAAAAAAGGAAAAACAGGATGATGTTAATTCCTGCTTACTACATCTCTCATAAATCCTTTTTCCTAAGTTCCACAGTAACTTTGGAATGCTAGGTATGATAATTAGGATCATCAAGCTAAACTTTACTCTCATGAAATGTCATTTTGATAGGGACTTATCGCTTTGATAAAATGTCTTACAAAAGTGACACAAATATAAAAAAACACAAGGTCTTCAATGGCTTTTTTCCAATTATTCACTTAAAACAAATTATATGAGTCAAAAAATAAATCTAGAAAGGTCTCCCCTATAAGAACATAGAATTGGATTGTAATAACACCAGTTTTGAGGTAATCCTACAGAAACCATTTAGGCAACAGCTCATGTCTGTTACAATTATCTCGACCTTTCCATGAGGGTGAACTCGACAATGCACAATAGTACAGATGTGGCGACACTACCTAAATCGACATTTGAGCAAGCTCTAACGTGTGGCAGGGTAAAAATTTCTATTGCTTTTTAAGGCCAAGCTAATAATCCAAACCCCCACCGCTCATTAAAAAAACAGAAAAGCAAAATCTCAAAGACGAAGCTTATTTCGTTGATCCCTATCCCAAGGATGATATTAAGCAATATGGGTGATTCATGTGTGTTTTTTTATCGTGGTCTTCACCTTATTTTGTGGTCTTCTTGTTGTAAAATATCAACTAAAGAACTTTAAATTTAATCCTGCTCTCACCCTCAAAAGATTCATGAGGAAAACCAGTAAGAAAACCCAAGAACAGGTAAGCAAGTATACAATAGAGTGATGAGCAAGGAAAAGTTGAGTGACAAACCAACAAAACAGAGGGAAAAACTAGCAAGGCTAACGGATAGGAACCTACGATGTCCAAGGTTGAGGTTAAAGGCCATGGAATATCCAGATAGGGGATGCCTTACATATACAATGACGCCAGACACAGCGTAAGAATAAGAATTGCATGGTCAACCACAGAGGACACTAAACAAGGACCAAGACTCAAAAACAATAGCTCAATGTGAGAGATTTCCATTGAAGATGGCAATGAGTGTAGGTAAGGCATTCCAAGTTTCCTAGAGAAGTGCCAGTCCAAGAAATAGATAGAGATTGAAATCTTGACTTTGAGGAGAGATCTGAGGCAGCACCAAGGCAGAGTAATGGAAGGAGGCTACATCTGCACAACTCACCACCCCCTATGCACTTCATCCTGCTCATCACATCCACCAAACATTGTAAACATACAGAGATAGACTGCCTTGGGCACAAGACCTACAACATTACAAGGTATCATGTGGGCACACCGTATTAGCACACTCTATGCCATGCCACGCAGACTCTAAAACTGGTATACATTTGAGATCGGCCTTTCATACTAGGTAACGTGGTTCTCTCTCTGCATCTTGCGCAACTCATCATCAAACAACAGTCATGAAAGAAAAACAAGAGCCCGCAAATTGTTTCGCTGGCAAAGGATTACAATAATTGTTCCATGGAGTCTAATACACTTCAGAAAGTGACCAGTTCGGATTGTTTGTATGTAAGGATCGTTTGTATGTAAGGCCTACATCATGTATACTATTACAATTTGAAGATAAGCAATGGCTCATCAGAAATAATTTGATCTGGTTCATATGGCCTAATAAGCATCAGGTTGACATGCTACCATGGACATCCAGATGGAACCTCCACAAGGTAGCAGATGCATTGGTGAATATTACCTGTGTACCAGTGCAGAAACTTTCAAATTTCCAAACCCTCACCTAAGGTAAGGATTTACTCCACTTCTCCATGCCACCGCTTGAAAATAATCAGGCCCTGGCATATTAAAATACATTAGAATTAAGAGAGAAAAGTAAACAGCTTTGATACAAGCAACTAGCTTAACTGAAGTAGTATAAATTGAGAAAACATGGCTACCTTGCGTTAGCCGTCGGCCTGACCCTCTTCAAATCAGCCAGCTGATCTATCAACTTCTTTTCCTCACTGCTGAGATATTTCGGTATTTCTACCTCCACTCGAACCAGCTGATCGCCACGAAGATTGGGTTTTCCCAGTACAGGAACACCTTTCCTTGACATTACCAATGTAGTTCCAGGTTGTGTTCCAGCTGGTATTTTCAGCTCAGTATCACCATCTACAGTAGGCACCTTCTTGGTAATCCCCAATATAGCATCAATGTAGGAGATTCTACAAGTTGTTAGAATGTTGCTTCCATCTCTGCTCAAAGAAGGATGTGCCTGCACGGAGATGAAGACATAAAGATCACCTGGCGGTCCACCCCTCTTGCCAGAATTGCCCTCTGATCGAACTCTTAGTCGACTTCCCGAATCCACACCGGCAGGTACCTTGAGACTAATGTTCTTCTTTTTCCTCTCACGACCATCGCCTCTGCAAGTGGTGCAAGGAACAGACGTCTCCCCTACACCATTGCAAGAGGGACAAGTACTTATTTGTCTAAATTCACCGAGAGGAGTACGTGCAGAGGAGACAACTTGTCCCTGGCCTCCACACCTGCTGCAGGATTTGGGAGAAGTCCCTGGTTTTGCACCAGAACCATCACAAGTTTCACAAGTTTCAAGTCTGGAGACTTCAATATCTTTTGTCGTTCCAAAAACTGCTTCTATAAAGCCGATCCGCAAGTCATATTGTTCATCTGCACCTTGCATAGGCCGGCTTCTAGCTGACCTACCGCCCATACCACCCATGCCACCCATTCCCCCAAAAAATGTCTCAAAGAGATCAAATGGATTGGAGAAACCCTGCAAGCCAACAAACATCATAAGAACTTGCCAAAAGGAGGAATTTGCTAGCCCTCCATACCTAATTATAGCAAGCCTTGTGTGGAAGATGTTTATTTGTGGTGAATAGTGTGAGGAGGCATGCAAAAACTTGATGCAAGACACCATTATCTTCTAAACAATGGAATCTCGTGATGATGTGAAAAAAATAAAAGGCAGTGCACATTACCGATGCACCAGCCCCAGCTCCTTTCAACCCAGCCTCACCAAACTGATCATAAATTGCCCGTTTTTCGTCATCGGACAAGACCTAGAAGTCAACATTAAAGGAGGTAATCAGTTCACTAAGGAGTATCCAAACGCTTTAGAGTGCTGAAATAAAAGGAGCTGTCTAGTTTAGAAGACCATCATGACAGCTATGCTACACTAAGCCATTAGGACTTTAAACTTGAAGTTCATGAGAAGCCCAATGCCTTTCAGCTGAAGAACAAAACTTAATCTCAACAAGGTAAATCTTACCTCATACGCATTGCTTAAAGCCTTAAATTTGTCTTCAGCATCTGGTTCTCTGGACATACAACGATTGCGAAGGAATGAGAAACTTAACCTACACATTGAAACAATTATCTGGGAAATAGAAGATACATAGGCACCGTTAGATTGCGCTTACTTGTTGACATCGGGGTGGTACTGGCGTGCCAGTTTTCTGTATGCTGCATGTTACAAAAACAGATCACAAGACTAATAAGCAACTGCCTCATCTCAAATAAACAAAAAATCGTTCTTGATGCAAAAGATCAGTTTATGTTAGCCTCCAAGATGACATACAAGACTTTATATCTGTCTTGCTCGCATTCTTAGATACGCCAAGCAAACTGTAGTAATCCTGCACAGAACAAGTATAGCTAGTCTTAGTTGCATTACGGAAGTGTGTATCCCGCATGAAATGCACACTAGACGAAAGCAAGAGTAGCATATGGCTATAAAATACTAGTGTAGCAAACAAAAGCACTGGCCCTTGGCAACATGCTTAGCAAAAGCATTGACCCTTGGCACAAACTGTAACTTTAAGACTTCGTATGTATTTGAAGAAGCTAAACCTTACCGCATCAGCCATAACATTCAGCCTGAATGCTCGTATCTGGTGCCTCCTTGGTGCCGAAAATAGAATTGTTTTCAAGGAATTTGAAGAAACAAACTCACTACCTGACATGCTAAGGGTCCGCTCCTTTGAAGAAGTGCTGTTTATTATGAGAGAACAAAAAGGTAATTTTAATTTTCCAAAATGACAGTAGCATGACTACATGCAACATGACATATGTAAGAAGGAAGCATCAAACTCAAAAAAATTGGCCACATAGGTTGAACACAGCAAAGTACATAGGGATTCTAACTTCTAAGACAGCACGCAAAAAATTGAAGATAGTTCAGTGACAAACTGAATTTGCAAGTAATGCCAGCCTCTATTGCAATAGAGAGGTCCGACCCGATTGCCAGTCCCTGTGACTGTAGAGACATGAAATGAGGATGGGACAGCAGAGTGGGCAGAGTGAGACCTGCTGAAGCTACAGAACAGGCGATGAAACATTGCACAGACTTGATACAGCACCGACCTCGAAAAAACTCAAGACAAGATAAGAGTGTAGTCTGCAAGTCAATCAGAAGGCAATGAAACAGACAAACACAGCGAAACAGCAAGTGTACTCTACGAAGATCAATATAAAGAAATACCACAAGGGGTGCCAATTTTGGGGCAGTAGAACTCTACCACTCCGTGTCTCACATCCTCTCTTTCATTTCAGTTGTAATTAAGTGCTAAAGTCTCTTCCAGTAGTTCTTTTCAGTTGGCACATGTGCCCATAGACAGGCTGGCCGTGGGCACCTACATAAAGAAGGACCAATATCTGGTTGCAGGCACCCAAAAAACGTGGCAGAATTTGTTGCGAACTTCACAGAAATCCGTACAATGATGATGTGGCATGCTCACCTGGAGTTAATTTGTAGTTTCGGTGTGAAACCTTAAACCTGCAGAAAAACACAGCAGGCTATAATTCTCTGTTTTGGATCATTTCGAGCGGAGCGAACATGTCTATATGTGTCCCATGCGCTCCCGCACACAATGGGACAGTCCCCCTGTTATTTGGACGAGTTTTTCACGCGAGAAAACTCTCCAAATTTGCAATCTTTCGGGATGGAACTGTGCATACTTGTGGGGGATTAGCAATTAACTAATCCGGTTCCTGTTCAGAAGGCTCTTGCCTTGGCAAACGCGCATAAAACCCACAGAACTTTACATGATCATCCGAGTAACCCAACTAGTGGGGTATTACCATGTGTGCAAAGGAGAGAGAGATGCACGAGCAAATCATCACACTACATGAGGCAAGGGAGATTCCATTAAAGCTTCAAAACCTGAAAATCCACTTGAAAACTGAAAATCAGCCTCCTCTCTCATATTTGGGCGCCCCCTCTTGGAATGAGAGCTTCTGGAAGTAAGAGTTGTCTTGCAAGTTGCTCTCCTACTACCATGTGTTCAATTTGCCCCTTTGGTTTGATTTCCTAGTACCCACCAACTTATAAAGTTGTGACTTGTCGAGTGGCCCAAATTCCATTTGGCACACACAGGCTTCTATACTCATCAGAATTCAGTGCTAACTGGCCCGACCAGTCCCAGACTGACCAACCTAGATTCCTGATGTGAGAAACCAATTCGGCCACAATCGTTTCACACTGGCCATGCAATGTCCACTTGCACCTTTCAAGGGTTTCGAGGAAAACAAGTAAAAATAAAATAAATAAAAATATGTAGTACATATTTAAAGAAGGCGACGTGAAAAATACACCTCCCAGTGACATACCCCACCCTTGAAATATTGCAAGCAACCTCGCTTGCATGCCAATAATACATGTTGATATCTCTTGATATCACATTCATTCTATGATGGGAATCAAAGATATACATGCTTTCGAAAATGTAGCATTGGACGATTAAACAATATCACCAATCTGGCTACCACACATATATCAAGCATAGAAGTCTTCTGGTGTACTCTCAAGTACAAACTTCTCTAGCCAAATTCTGTATGGAAAGAGTAGATACAATTGCTTAACTACTCATTTGAGCATCATGGACCATGCTCTCACATTGCTCCATAGAGCTACATCAAGTCACAGTCTAAAAGGCTTCAAGATACACTTGCAACAACTGAGGTGAATCAACCAGTTCAGACACTTCCATCCTTCCAACCATGGATAGTTCTTGAACTTCACCAAGTAGCATCTTGCAACCTTTCCTTATGTGCCAATATCTAGTCAGGAACAAGAATATCATCTAATTCTTCCACTTCGAGTTGTTTCTCATCAAGCGTATTCTCTGGCACACCACCAACAAAGGGCCTTAAAAGGCTGACATGAAAAGCATTATATATTTTCCAACCTTCTAGAAGCTTCAACCTATAAGCTACATCGCTGATCTTTTCCAAAATCTGCAAAGGACCATGATATCGCATACGAAGCTTTGGAAACATACAGTCCTTGCCTTTTCTTTTGCTTAGCTTGGCCTTTTCAAAACACAAAAGTGTCCAATCACCAAGTAAAAATACAAAGTTCACGACGATGACAATCAACAGCTTTCTTTTGCTTAGCTTGAGTCTTCTCATGTCATGTGACACATCCAACATTATGTGTCCGTGGACAAGCCACAACATGATCAGGGTTCAGTTCAATCAAGTCAGTCTAGAATAGGAAGTGATCTAGCACCTTTGTGAGTCTGTTCGCAGACCGTGCATGTCCAGACACTTAGATTAGATGCATATCCTCTGGTTGCACACAACATGATCTTCAGATTTCCATCAGAACCCATCAAGAGCATTTTTACAGTTGTAACAGACTTGGACACTCCAAGTCAAGAATCAACCGCGACAGCACCAAATAACCACTTCAAAACAATTCACAGATCACAATAGATTTGCACTGACCCGGCGGAGTTCCGTGCCTAGAGATATTGGCCCCAAAGACTGGCGCCCCTTTCGGTATTTCTTTTTATATTAATGAGATCAAAGTACAAGAGAGTGGCTAGGGTTTCACTCTCAGACTCTGCGTCCAGATGCTCTGAGAAGTGAGACCCTCACCACTAATTTAAAGATTACAAGGGATGCCCAAAAGCAGAGCCCTAAAAGCTTCAAACCAAAAGCAATTGCTCTCTCTCTCTCACACAGAGAGTCAAAACTTGAAAGCAAAAGCATTCTCTCTCTTTCTCATTGCGTAGAGAAAAAGCAAGATTCGCGTCGCTCATCATTATTAATTTATTTTATTTTATTTTAAAAGCCTCTGTGATTTCCGAAAATTAGGGTTTTTGGCAGAAATTAGGATTTGCAAGAATTTTAGAATTTCTGGCAGACATTAGGGTTTCTGTTGTCCGCCACGTCATCACTTTGTGACATTCTGTAAGACTTCGACACTCCAAGTCAAGAATCAACCGCGACAGCACCAAATAACCACTTCAAAACAATTCACAGATCACAATAGATTTGCACTGGCCCGGCGGAGTTCTGTGCTTAGAGATATTGGCCCCAAAGACTAGCGCCCCTTTCGGTATTTCTTTTTATATTAATCAAATCAAAGTACAAGAGAGTGGCTAGGGTTTCACTCTTAGACTCTGCGTCCAGATACTCTGAGAAGTGAGGCCCTCACCACTAATTTAAAGATTACAAGGGATGCCCAAAAGCTTCAAATCAAAAGCAACTGCTCTCTCTCTCTCTCACAGAGAATCAAAACTTGAAAGCAAAAGCATTCTCTCTCTCTTTCTCATTGCGTAGAGAAAAAGCAAGATTCGCGTCGCTCATCATTATTAATTTATTTTATTTTATTTTAAAAGCCTCCGTGATTTTCGAAAATTAGGGTTTTGGGCAAAAATTAGGGTTTGCAAGAATTTTAGAATTTCTGACAAAAATTAGGGTTTCTGTTGTCCGCCACGTCATCACTTTGTGACATTCTGTAACAGACTTGGACACTCCAAGTCAAGAATCAACCGCGACAGCACCAAATAACCACTTCAAAACAATTCACAGATCACAATAGATTTGCACTGGCCCGGCGGAGTTCCGTGCCTAGAGATATTGGCCCCAAAGACTGGCGCCCCTTTCGGTATTTCTTTTTATATTAATGAAATCAAAGTACAAGAGAGTGGCTAGGGTTTCACTCTCAGACGCTGCGTCCTTATGCTCTGAGAAGTGAGGCCCTCACCACTAATTTAAAGATTACAAGGGATGCCCAAAAGCAAAGCCCCAAAAGCTTCAAATCAAAAGCAACTGCTCTCTCTCTCTCTCACAGAGAGTCAAAACTTGAAAGCAAAAGCATTCTCTCTTTCTCATTGTGTAGAGAAAAAGCAAGATCGTGTCGCTCATCATTATTTAAATAAAATTAAATTAAATTAAAAGCCTCCCCGATTTTCAAAAATTAGGGTTTTTGGCAAAAATTAGGGTTTGCAAGAATTTTAGGGTTTCTGGCAAAAATTAGGGTTTTTGCTATCCGCCACGTCATCACTTTGTGACAACAGTGCATAGACCTATTTTCCCTATTTTGACATTTTTCACTTATTATTTTTAAGTGACTTTTGTTGAAAACTAGGTAGGGCAATTTTGCTAAGCAAGTATATCAAGAAACCTAGCACTAGCACTTTCTGGCAGAAGAGGCAACATGAACACAGCGTTCAACAGGCACCTTCTCAGTAGTACCCATCCGCAACAAGCTAGCGTTTTTGCACTTGCAAATTCCCGGCGACAATAGAACAGCAGATCAACCTAGCGTTTTGCATTTGCAAGACAACCGGCGATAGCAAACTCCAATTCAGCCCTAGCGTTTTGGTTCGCTGATCAGCCCTAGCGTTTTGCAATTCCATCGCGACGGAACCAACAAGAAGACCAACGTTTTCAGTTTTTCAGCACTTAGACACAGCATAAGAAGTCCCGAACCTCGCAGATCTCACCTTCTCGCAGCAGATCCTCGCTGCACGATCAGATCCCGCGAAGTTTGCAATTTCAGCCCGGAAAACGCAGATTTCAGCATCCGTGTTTGTGTCGTCGTTGCATCGTCGTCATCGTCGTCGCCACCGACATAGAGTCAGAATTCAACAGATACTTGCAGATTTCAGCCCTTAGCGATTTCAGATTCAGCCCGTCTCATCGTCGTCCTCATCGTCGTTGACCTCATTGGCAAGTCCAAAGCATTGTAGAGATTTGTGCAATCAATAGTAGACCGCTCTCGCCATAGAGAGTGGGGTTTTCGGAGGAGGGTTTGAGAACATTCTGGTGTCGTATTCTTCTCTCTATCTCTCAGTCTCATGCACCTTCATTCACAGTGTTCAACCACTTTGTTTGTGTCCATTGCACTCTCTCACTAAAGGAACGAAAGGCTCTCCCTTCCGTAAGTAAAAGGAACCCTTAAGCACAGTTCGGAGCACTCATCTTGAGCAAAGTTCAACATTCACTTCCGCTGCACCTTACATCTCAAGAGCAATCTTTATCTTCCTGTATGTTTCATCCATATCTTGCACATATTTGTTTGCCTCAAATATCTATTTGTAAAATGGGTGGAACTTTCTTCCCTCCTTCCACTATCTCAAATGGTGCCTTGCATGTTAATGTATGCACAATGTTATTGTAAGCATATTCAACCAATGGGAGATGGTGCTGACACATAACATTTGAGCAGATCTAGGACAATAGAATTTGCCTCTTTTGACTGTCCATCAGTTTGTGGATGAAACGAAGAGATAAGAACTTTAGCGTAGTGCTCATGTTCTCAAACAATGCCTTCCAGAAAAGACTCATCATATGTGGATCCCTATCACTGACAATTGACTGAGGCATCCCATGATACTTAAAGATATTGCTTATAAATATCTTGACCATGTGTTCAAGCTTTATCTTCTTCCTAACAGAAATGAAATGGGCCAGCTTATTGAACCTACAAATGATAGTCAAAATCCCATCCTTGCTTAATTGCGTTCTTGGAAGATCAAAGATAAAGTCCATCGCTATGTTTTCCCATGGCCTATCAATGATCGATAATGGTTGCAACAA
Organism: Adiantum capillus-veneris; assembly: GCF_014529385.1. Lineage (NCBI taxonomy): Eukaryota > Viridiplantae > Streptophyta > Polypodiopsida > Polypodiales > Pteridaceae > Adiantum > Adiantum capillus-veneris. The sequence continues at coordinate 141,615,005 of NC_140938.1, read as the reverse complement.
TCCCGGTTGCTTTTGCCTGTCAAATTTGACTCTTTGTGTTAGGTGCAGCGGAATGAATGTTGTATTTTCTCAAGATTAGTGATCTTTATTGCTCAAGGTTCCTTTTAGTTCTTAGGGAAAGAGAGCTTTCCGTCTTATGGAGAGTGCTATGATCACGAACAAAGTGAGTGGATATTGTGCGTGCAAGTGAATGAGACTGAGAGAAGGAGAGAGAAGAGATACGACACCCGAGAGTTGTAAAACCCTCCTCCAAAGGCCCCACTCTCGTCGGCGAGAGTGGTCTACTTTGATTGCACGAAGGTGTACAATGCGTATGCAATGGACTGATGCAACTTGGACTATGCAGATGACGACGACGGTGGTGACGACGACGACTGGATGGCTGAATCTGTGATCTTCTTTGGCTGAATTTGTGGACTGTTTTCGGTGGCTGAAAATGACTGTTTTGGCTGCGTTTTCTTAGGCTAAACTTGGGGGGGGGACTTCTGCAACCGACTGGGGGCTGATCTACTAAGGTGTTATAGGCTGAGAATCTCTGTTTTTCAGTGCTGAATTTGCTGATTAAAAACGCTGCTGCATCCTGCTGCTAGCGTTAGTAAAGGGCTGAATTCCTGCTGTTCAAATGCTACCAAAAGCTGAGGTTCTGTTGTGGATGCCTAGCGTTAGTGATTGGCTGCAAAAACGCTGAGATGGCTGGTCAAAACGCTGATTTTGCTGATGTTTTCCATGCTAGAAAAACGCTGATGATCTGCAAAGCTTGCTGGAGTTTTTGGCTGAAAACGCTAAGGATGGCAGAGGATGCTAGCATTAGTAAAACACTGCATTGGCTGAGGGTATGCTGTGGGAGGAAACGCCAAAGGGTGGATCTTGTAGGCGAAGCTTCTGTGAAGAAAAACGCCAAGGGAAGGGGAAGTATGACGATGGGCTACTGCTGAGGGGGGTACTGCTGAGAAGTTGCCTGTTGAGCGGGAAGCTCCTGCTGCCTCTTCTGCCAAAAAGTGCTAACTTGGGTTTGCTTATATATTAACTTAGCAAAATTGCCCTACCTACTTTTGTTGGAAAGTCACTTAAAAATAATAAGTGAAAATATCAATAAATAAGAAAATAGGCTAAATGCACTCGAAAATTCCCCTAACTGATGCTAATGGATTCTGATGGGAATTCTGATGATCATGTTGTGTGCAACCGGAGGATATGCATCTATGCTAAGTGACTGGGCATGCACGGTCTACGAATAGACTCACAAAAGTGCCAGATCACTGCAAATCTAAACTGACTGGACTGACTGAACCCTGTTGTGGTGTAGCTTGTCCACGGACACATAGGGTTGGGATGTGTCATGTGACATCCCCTCCTTTTCAAAGTGAGGTACTGGTACCAAACTATATGGCGTCGAGGGAGATCGCTAACAGCATCCGGAATCTTGGAAGGGACTCTTCGCCGGCCCACTCTGATGTGTGGGTCGTGCGGTACTTGAACTTCATAAAGGTCTGCAACGCTTGCTTCTTTGGGCCGTGCCGAAAGCGACTCAAAGTCTTTTGTGGCTCCTTTGATGCTTCAACTTCGTCTAGAGATCTGCTTTTTTCGTCTTCAAGAATCTCCATGGCTGAAAATTCCTGAAACCATCTCCAACACAAAACCATGAATATACCCATTCCATGTAAAGTGAAGAAAAAAAATCGTGTCGTCTCTAAAGACTGTGTATGCAATGTAGATGAACATAGAGACGGAGTGACAACTCGTTCATCAAACACATGCAAACAATGCGCTCGAATCTTTTCTGTTTGATCAAAATCAATCAACTGTGGCAAATCACAATGGAAATACCCATGTTTGGAGCTCATACTATCATGTGCGCGTTCGGAAACTGTGTCATGCCAAGGAAGAGACATGGAATGTGACTTCCTTACATACAAACTTTTCAACTTTTCATGAACAATCTGCATACATTCGTGCTCATCCATGAGAAAAACGTGCTCAACATACAATATGTCATGCCTAGTAAAAGGGATCACATAACGATGCTGACTAAAATACAGGAAACCTTCACGAATGAAACACTCGAACAATACGTGCGTATCAATCGTGCGAACACACAATACTTCCTGTGTTGGTTCTTCGGACCAAAGCTCGAGAAACAAGATCGGTTCTTCCTGAAGGGGTTCTTGGGACCTAGACTCAAGAGCCAAGATCGATCCTTCGTGATTGATCGAATCTGCAACGAGGTTAGCTTCGCTAGAAAAAGCATCCACTAACGCCTCATCCTGGTGAACAATCACATCTTCTTCATGCAATTCATCATGCTTGTCTTTTTCATCCAAATCATCATGCAAATCATTATCCTTCAAATCATCATGCTTCTCATAATCATGCAAATCTTGTGTGTCATGCTGTGGAGAAAAAGAGATTGAGAGAATCTCCTTATCCCGAATCCTTTCAACCTTGTCCTGCATATTAGCAATGAGAGATGGAGAAGGAGCAGTGTCCATTGCCTCTGCATCTCTGCAAACTGTTGCTGCAGTATAGCGCCGAGAAATGCGTCATAGACAGAAGACGGGGAGAAAGACCCTCAAGACGAAGACCGTGCGTGTGTGTGAAATCGGGAGGAGAAAGGGGCGCCTCCTCCATAGTTTGAAGCGTACTACTGGCACCATTCTCGTGCGGAGAAGCATCGTGTGATGCCATGGCGCTTGGATATGCGAGCAATTACGGGAGCATGTAACAGAGGGGGGGGAGGGGAGGGGGGGGGGAGGGGGAGAGAGAGAGAGAGAGAGAGAGAGAGAGAGAGAGAGAGAGAGCGCTGTGCACACGAGTGAGAAATTACTGATAAAAATCACACTCGATCGTCGGCAGGTTTAAAAGTGGGGAAGACTAACCAATTCAAGTGAGGAAGCTTCCGAGATATTTACTCTACAGTTTACTCATTTCATGAGAAATTTGCAAATTTCTCACTTTGTCCGGCCTTTTAAGTGACTTGATTTTTTTAAAAAGAGAGTTCATACCTATCTTTTAGAAATAGGGCATGTCACATTGAAAAGTGGGCGGCCACTTGGGTAAGAAAGGGTAAAAAATAAACTCTTAATGCTCCTAGACTACCACGTGCCTACTAAGAACTTTTGTCGCCATCCCGTATCTGCCCCTCCTGTGCTGACACTACTTGCCGCCCTGCATCGCGGACTCTCACGTCACCACCCATGCCATCGCCCTCTTGCTCACACATTGCTTGCACGCCACCAATGCCACATGTATGCGCGCTACTTGCACACTACGCTACCTGTGCATCACCCTACCTAAGCACCACCTGTCGTTGCCTGCCTGCAACCACACTCTGTTGAGTGGTCTGCGCTCTACTGCACAGTAGCCTACACAACAACAGCTTTGTACTGCACAGCACACAGCAGCCCATTACTCGCTACAGGTCAGCAACAGCACACCGACTCGACCTGCAACTACTTCCTTAGAGTAACGACTCAACACACAAAGTGGCCTCCAAAGCATATTAAAAAAATTCTCCCCTTCTGCACCGCAACAATACATACTCCTAAATTAATAAATTCCTCTCACCAAAAGCATCCGGAGGGGGTTGCCATGTCCTCAAAGTGACAGCTCTCGAGGACACCCTCATGCAATAATCAGTACCGGAGAGGCAAGACCAAAAGTATACCCAGCATCCATGTGACTGCCCAAGGGTAATCAACATTTCAAACAGGGGAATTCGTGAAAAAGAATCCACCAAATTCCCAGCACCGGCTAGAATGTGTCTCCCTTGTCCTCCTCTCCCGGTGGTAGCGTCCCATACCACCCTTTACGAGAGATGGGAGAGCCTGTCAGGCTGGACCATCACGGCCCCATGAGTTCTAATGGTTTTGTGCACATCAACATGCCGTGCATAAGAGCAAGTAGTGGCTCTAATACCAATGTTAGTCCCTCGTCGGATCCAACTACACACATGACATGACACAAGCCAAAGTCACACCTAAACACACATAGTGAGAAGGCATCAAGCTCACCTCCCAGCCATAGAGCCAATACAGGCTCACCCCAAGCCTGGGAACCTGCAACCAAGCGGGCTAGCCTCTGCCACAAGGGCCAGTGTCCCATACCACCGAACCCACACCTGTGGGACCACCGAACCTAGGGATGTGCGGGCACAACTGTCAAGGGCCAAGAGTCCAAGTGTGGTGATCACACAAGATGTCTCACAAATGAGGCTCAAGTCCTATTTATAGGACTTCATAACTAAACGGCCAGGTTCACACTGGTTGGACCTTCTGCAACCGCCCATCCTGATGTTTGGGGACATGACAATGGTCCTCCTCCACCACAGCTTGATCCAGCATCCAGCTAGTAAAATCGCCGCCAAGTGTTGCACAGGGGAGGGACTATGAACATTAAGGGAGCACAACCCAAACCATTAAGACTTATACCACTACCCCTCTTGGACCAGTGGTGCGTGTATACGGGTTAAGAACCGCCGGGCGGTAGGTGTTAATTTTACAGCATACCAAAACCAGCCTTCACCTTGGCAATGGCGTCTAGACTTGGAAAAAATAGCCTATGATATACTATGACATTGGAAGGCATGCAAATATGAATAGCATGCTCTCCACTCACTTCGAAACGAAAACTATTTTCGATGGGCGTGTGCTCGCACTGTTGTAGAGAGAGAGAGAGAGAGAGAGAGAGAGCTTGAGCTTCTCTTACCTGTAATGGGTACCATTGTGCCGAGAAAGAGGGGATGCTGAGACGGGGGGGTTACTCATTAAGCAATCATGGGAAGAAGAAGGTTGCTGCACCCCCCATATGAGCGGCCGAGAGCCCATGAGCGCCATATCTCTGTCAATATTCTGTTGAAGAGAAACCCTACGGCTGGCGTCAGGTCAAGCGGACATAGCACCCTCCTCTCGCGGACTGCCAGCCACAAATATCTACTACACGGATGCCTTTAGCCAAACGCCCAAAGCATTTCTAGAACATTTCTCTCTCTCTCTCTCTCTCCAACAGTGGTTTATGGCGTCTATTTTCTCCTACCATGTCAATTTTAATTAAAGTAAATAGTTGGGAATATATCCCCCTCTAACCTTGTTCCATTGTTCCTGCCATCGCCTCCCTCCCTCCTTCCTTTGGTCTTTTGGAAATGCAACCTCCTTCTCATTCATTGTAGCATTGGGCTCTTGGTTGATTGGTGACCAAATTTTTCCATTACATGTATAGTAGCCTTGCACAATGAGGAGATCTTTGGTGGTTATCCACCTTTGCATTGGTTGTTTGGAAGGACAATGGTAGGACTTGGGAGTGATTGTGGCAGTTTTGCAATGCGATGTAGGCATATGTCGCTTTTGTGTGTCTTGTCGTGAACTTCTTTGTGATTTAAGTCCATGTATTCTTGTTTGACTAGTTTGTGGAAGTAAATTATAGCATGTGATTTGTGAAACAGGTGCCCACAAACTCTTTTGACTTTCATAAAGTCCTTGCGTAGTCAATGGCTTGTGAGTGGTGAGCCATCCACTAGTTATATTGGCGTTTGTTGCTTTGCTATTCACCCATCTGCATTCATTTCCATGACTTAGCTTTCATGCTTGGACTAGTACTTTTGAAACAAGGACTTGTTGTGAATGTTGTCTCTGCTCTCTGAGTGAGAGATATTTCGGTTGGAACACCTTTGGTCATGCCTTGATAGGTTTCATATTCACTTCTTTCCTCAATGGACATAAACCTTAGGTCGATGTAGATGCATAAGGTATTTGGAAGGCGGTGGCTTGAGTGAGCTCCACTTTTGACTTACCTTGTGCCTTGGATTGAACAAGGATCCATGGGTGTGCACTCATTGAACCTTGTTTCATGGTTGACTCTTTTTGAGATGGTAAAGAGTGCTTGAGCATGCATTTTTTAGATTTTGTAACACTTTGACTTCTTCCTCAAATAGCCTTCATCTTTTGTTGCATGTTGGTTGGTTGTGGTGTCTCCTTGAGACGTCTTCTTGCCACTTGTTTTGCCTTGTGAGCTTTTAAGCATGTAGGAATATGAGGACTTCTACCTTTGGCTTTCACAACACTAGTACCTTTAAGCATGTAGGAATACGAGGACTTCTACCTTTGCCTTTCACAACACTAGTACCTTTGAGAAAGCTTATTGTGATTGCATTGACTAGCTTTGCAAGCTCCTCGTGGGATTGCACTGCATTCATCTTCGGCAAAAGGTTAGAGAACATCCAATTGTTAAGTTTGTTCTTCCTTTGATAGCTTCGGCCAATGACTTGGTTTGCCTTTACCAGCATAATGTCCAAGCTATTTTTCATCAAAAAGTTGGGTCATAAGCTTGAGGGCACATGCATCAAATGTAGGCAACACTCTTGATTGATTCAACATGGAACTCTTGAAAGACATAACTGTTATCCAAGGGATATAAGCTTCCGTTTCCATCATGTTTATAACTAAAGAGTCGCTTTCTTCAACCTCAAAGAGAAAAAAAGATTCCTCTCCCTCCTATACCTCATCATCCTCACTTTGTGATACAAACATGGCTGATTCAAAATGCTCTATCTATATTCTTGCTATGTCGTGATAATTATGAGTAACTAGATTAATCCTTGTTGTCACTCCCTCATGTGGCACATAGAGGTATCTATAGCTTCCGCATGTCTTTTGTGGCAATGCTAACTTCTACCCTAGTATCCAATATTGCCCTTGGCCTTTTTTTTGTTATATTATATTGGTAGGGTTGCATTTCCCTCTTGCTCATTGTTTTTGTAGGAGACCTTGTGGACTGACAGTGGCTTTTGTATTTTGGCCCTCCTTCACTATACCGGTTTTAAGAACTCTTGGTTGAGCCCATGTTCAGTACAAAAGTCGGTGCATGTGTTCAAGTTACCAAGATCCTCCCATAAATTTGGCCATATCTTCAATAAATCTACTTGGGGCTAACATCATCGCTTGTCAGTTACCCATGTCAAGTGCTAATAAGGCATAGGTCTCACATAGACACAAAAATAACATATAAATTTGATTTTCAACGTGTTTTGTAGCATTTGTGCTACTCTATTTGGACACCTTTTTTGCAATCCATTTATTCAATTTTTAGCACTTTTTTATTGCTTCCATTATGAGATACTTATGGCAAATGGACAAAGAGATTAAAGCCTAATCATAGCCCTAGGTCATGTTAGAAATGAGTAGAGTATTAAGATGATCACAAGGAGTTTGGGACTAACAAGCAATGATCTTATATTAACCTAAGGAAGAGCATAGCATGGAAGGATTTCACCAATTCGTGCTCTTTTGAGCATCCTTGAGCAAAGTATCCATTTGTTGTGGATAAGCCTCTTGATTCTTTTTATTTGCAAGCCAAGCTTCTTGAAGCTAAGTGTTAACAAGCACAAGCTCCAAAAAACTATTTATTGAAAGCCAAGAAAAACACACAAAAAAAACATTATTGAAATCCTAATGCTAGGGTCTTGAACACCCAAATATATCAAAGGGAAAAAGCACTTGGGAAAAAAAGTCATAAAAAATGAGAGAGAAAATGCTTCTAACTAAGCACATTGACAATTGAAAAATTTCTCATGCATGATTAAAAGTTGATTAGTTTCTAGCTCAAATGGAATGTGAAATTTTAGGTCAAGCTAGAAATCATTCAACTTGACCAAGCATGAATCCATCATTCGCTAGTGTTTCTTAAAGGTAAACCGTGCATGAACATAAAAATGAACTTGTCTTTTAGCGCAACAAGCTCTTGATCAAACCAAGCACCACATCATGCTCAATTGCAAACCCACAATTTGATAAACATTCACCCAAAAGCAATGCTCCAATATAGCACATACATATCAAAAGAAAGAGAGAGTTTCATGAAGCACAACTTATTGATTTTCTTATGACTCCTAAACGATCGGCTAGCATTTAGTGCAATAAGCAAAGAACATTATTACAATCATGGAACATTTTAACCTTTGAGATATGAGTCGGTTTGCAATCTTTTCACCATTGGCTATAGCAAAAATGGATTGGTTTGTTGGGGTGTACGCCAAGTGGCCATGGGAACCACCCCTAACTATATTTTCTCTCTAATGAATATAGGGAGAGAAAGTGGGAGTTGACTTGAACTCTCACTTCCTACTCCACTAACCCAAAATCTGATGTGTTTGCTTCATCCCCTTCCCCTTTCTCTCCTTCCTCTCATGCACTCACCGCACGTATCCTCGATCCAACCAATATCAGAGCCCAGGCATCTCGACCCCGAGCCTCGACTACCTCACGTGTGCAGTCCTACCTGTCAAGCATTGGAATCTTGAGAGCTTGGCAAGCTATGTAGAATTGGGCAGTGCCGAGTAGAGGAGCAGGAGAGTGTAGGCCTTGAGGAGAGTAAAGAATTGAAGTCGAGTGAGCAGGGAATGGTATCAACTGACATTAGGCATTGTGCATTGCAAATTTGCAAGGCAAGCTCAAATCAAGTGAGGAGCGGGCTGCAACGTTGGGCTTGAGCATGCAATTGGCAACAGGTCATGGGGCAGTGAACAAAGCAAGGAGTGTTGGACATTGGGATCGAGTGTGTGTGGGAGCAAATTAGTGCTACAGCAAGTAGCACCAGAGCAGATTGAGCTTGTGAGCAGAACCTCAAGAGCGAGCAGGCCCGACCACACACACACCCTCGATACTCGTCGGATTTTGACAAAGCGTCCAATCAGTTCTGCATAGAATTACTTTTTTTTTTCTTCAAAGTGATTTACACACTTTAATGTGTGCAAGCACTTGATCCCACACTGCCCTTTTGACTGTCTGACCCTTGCTCACACACATCTCTTCTCGCAAGTGTAGAGAGAGCGTGCGCGCGTGCACACACACACACACACACACGAATCAAAGTGTGAACGAGATAGAGACAATCCACCAGTAGTGAGAGAGGGGCCATCTTTTTAGCAAACGAGAGAGAGAGAGAGAGAGAGAGAGAGAGAGAGAGAGAGAGAGAGAGAGAGAGAGAGAGAGAGAGAGAGAGAGAGAGTCAGAAAGCAGGGAATTTTGGCATCCGACACTCCTGTTTGACGGTGGGAGGCGACCTCAGCATCGGCATCGACATCGATGAATCTCCCCTATGGTTATTTGACTAGTCACTTCTGTCCTATGGCAGAAGGCGACATCGGTTTCACTTTTTGGCATCGACTTCATCGGTGGTTTTACTCATGGCATGCACGGGCGAGGTACCTTTGTCATAGAGGAGTGACGCCTGACATCTGCATCGAGTACATTTTCATTCGGTGGCAAAAATCGACACCGACATTCCTAGTCTACATCGACACACGTTTTTACAAGGGACTTTTGAGCCCACATTGACCACTTTTTTTGCGATCTCTTGAGAGACGCTTTTCTTGTGAAAGAGCATGCAGGGGGTGATGGATATACGTAGGCTCAGTGGGAGCTTTTGGATGTGAAAACCATGGCTATGATACGTCTATATCTAGCCGAGTTAGTGTTGTTCACTATCATAGGGAAGACGACAACCAAGGATCTATGGGATATCTTACGTTTAACATGGGAGAGCAAAAGTGCATCCAACAAAGTTTTTCTCATGAAAAATCTTAAGAAGCTCAACATGAAAGAAGGTAACACAATTTTTGGACACTTAAATGAGTTCAACTCCTTGTTAAGCCAATTGACATCTCAAGGCTTTAGTGAGTTTGACAACGAACTCAAGTCTATATTCCTGTTATGCTCTCTACCGAGTTCATGGGACATATTTTGCATGGCCATTAGCAATTCAGCTCCCGATGGCAAGTTAGTGTTCAATGATGTCACAAATGCGTTTCTCACTGAAGAGATTTCGCGTAAATCTCTTGAAGGTGCTAGTCATGGAGATGCATTTATGGATGGCAGTTCAACAAAGAAAAGAGGCCGTGACAATAACAAGAACAAAAGACAAAGTAGGGAGAAAAATCCTCATAGTCCGAGCAAAAACATGAACTCTAATAGAGAGCACAGTGTCAGAAATGTCGATTGTTACTATTGCCATAAAAAGGGTCATTACCAAAAGGATTGTCGCATTCTTCTAAGAGACCAAAAAAACATGCAAAAAGATAAGTCTGACAAAGAAAAAAGTATAGTAAAGATTGAGGAGATCAACGTGGTTGAGTCTCCCATGCTTACCACTACAATAGATGATGCTCCTCCTTTAGTGATGAATGTTATGCCATCAGTGATTTATGCTAAGGTGACAACATATCCCTCAAATGTTATCATTTTCACATCGGATCTCACTCCAGATGGTTGCATAGGATGAGGGTTACGCACAAAATTGAAATCTCAATTCTGGTGCAAGTTTTCATGTCATATTGCATAGAGATTGGTTTTCCTATTATGCGCCATGCAGGGCATAGTCAAGCTCGTCACGATGAAAGGTCGTAAAAACGGATCCATGTACTCTATGTTTGTATCAAGTGTCGACGAACACTCTATCTATGTTGCGGAGCTGTTGTTTACTGAGTTGTGGCATAGCCGACTACGGAATATTATCCAGAAGGTAATGAAAACACTTGAGCATTTTGGCTACTTACCTGTGTTAGATACACGGATTTTTCTTTGTATGAGCATTGTCTATACAGCAAACAGACTAGGCTGACATCTTTGCCATTAAATAAGAAACCAGGCGAACCCCTAGACTTGGTGAATAGTGATTTGTGTGGTCCAATGGCCACATAAAACTCTAGGGGGACAAACTACTTTCTCACGTTCATAGATGATTCTACCAAAAAGGTGTGGGTGTATCTCCTTAAGCGTAAGGAAGAAGTCTTTTCTATGTTCCAGAAATTCCTCGCCATGGTTGAGAACCAATCAGAGAAAAAGCTCAAAGCTTTTCTCATGGACAATGGTAGAGAATATGTCTCCATGGAGTTCAAGGATTTTTGCAATAAAAAAGGCATTTGTAGGCAGTTTACTGCTCTGTACACACCTGCACAAAAATGGAGTAGCTAAAAGAATGAATCGCACGATTCAATAGCGAGTTATCTCTATGATTTCTATGGTGAAGCTTACTCCAGAAGTTTGGGGGGAAGATGTTCTAACAACGTTGCACATTATCAATAGGTCACCTAGCTCTACTTTGAATTTCAAGATTCTAGAGGATTTGTGGACTTGGAAAATGCCAAGCTATGAGCATTTATGTGTCTTTGGATGTGATGCATATGCACATGTGTCCAAAGAACTTCGTCGCAAGTTAGATTCTAGGTCACACAAATGCATTTTTATTGGCTATGGTGCAGATGGGCTATCGTCTCTAGCACCCAGAATCCCACAAAGTCATTCGACACTCACATGCCATTTTCAATGAATCAAAGATGCATAAGAAGCCCATTAAAGAAATTGAGTATAGATGTGTTTGATTTGAGGATGTAGCCTCCGAACCAAATCAGTTTAGTAGTGATGCATCTAATCTTCAAGTGTAAGATATTACTATTGCTCCAAACAGAGCAAAGTCCAACAATCAGGCACCGAGATGCTCTGAGAGAGTATCACGTCCGCTCGAGCAGTTTGAGCCGGGTATACACCACATTTTGGTCATTATTTCTCCACTTGGGAAATTTACCAGCGCCGAGCATCACTCATTGCAATGAACATCTTTATCTACGCTAGTGCATTTACATTTGCTGTCAAAGGAATAGACATTGTTGTCTCTATAAGACATTAAGATCTTCCTCTACGGCGGTATTTGCATGCACTTATGACATATTTATGTGCACCCCTCTTGATTTGTATGTAATACCAACAAAGGCATCAACCGCATGTGTACATCCACCAAATCACGTAGCTAAGCTATCAAGTGATCAAAATTTATAACAAGTAATAAACAACAATCAACAAGAAGAACAAGAACAATAGGCTACAAAATAAAAAACGACAACATCAATTAACATAGTGACTACAATGGAAGTTGCACCACCTGTGTGCGGGTGGAGAAGGTCCTCCAACCAACAAAATAACCCTCTGTATATGTGAAGCGCTCACTTTGTGTGTCTCCATATCTTGTTGTGTGTGTTACTGGAAGTATTGTGTATCCACCTTTGTGTTTGGGGGACGTGCACTTTACTTTTGTGTGTATTATAGGCTTGAAGGTGCCACGGGAAGCGTGTGCGAGTGCAAGTGCGAGAGCAGAGAGAGAGAGAGAGAGAGAGAGAGAGAGAGAGAGAGAGAGAGAGAGAGAGAGAGAGAGAGAGAGAGAGACCTGCTTTGGGTGGAGCGCACATCAACGTTATCCTGTTTTGCAGCTCCTTATTCTGTTGTATTAAAGAATAAGTGTATACATGGTTAAGTTAGTAGATGGGTTAGTAGTAAGTGGGATGTCCGGCCAGTTGGCATGAATCCCAACAAACTCCCACTTGAAGGCCAACGCAGCCCAAGTGACCTGGTATGTACAATCGTGAAGCAATCTAGTGGCTTCAACCTATACCCATCAACTCACTGCAATGTGTAAACCGCTCCAAAGCTAAGCCTTTCGTCAAAGCATCTGTTGGGTTGTCGTCAGTGTGTACCTTGACCAAATCAATGAGCTCTTTGGCCAAGAAATCTCTCCCGAGATGATACCTGACTTCATTGTGTTTCGATTTGGAGTGAAACACGAGATTCCTTGCCAATGCAAGAGCACTCTGACTATCACAATATATCACTGGAGTCTCATCAATGCCAAGATTTTTACCAAGCGAGATAACCATATGGCCTCTTTACTTGCATCCGACAATGCAACGTACTCTGCTTCCATAGTGGAAGATGACGTACAATCTTGAAGACATGACCTCCAAGATACTGTTGCTCCAGCAAATATGAAGACATAGCCAGATGTCGATCTTCTATTGGCAACACAACCTACATAGTCTGCATCTGCATAACCCACGATGGATGCATCACTGTTCCCGAAGCATAAACACCTACCGACCGTACCTTTGAGGTACCTAAGAATGTGCTTCACTGCTTCCCAATGCTTGCTGCCAGGATTTTCCATATATCAGCTCACCACTCCCACTGCAAAAGCAATGTCTGGTCTTGTGGCCACCATAGCATACATGAGACTGCCCACTGCCAAAGTATATGGTACCTTAGCCAATTCAGCTCACTCAGCATCAAATTTGGGTGCATCTTCCTTGCTGAGTTTCAAGAATGCCTGCATTGGGGTACTCAATGTTTCCCCCCCTGCATATTGATCAATGTATGTTTCCTGAGATAACTCAAGAATACAACATTTGCAATCTCTTTTGATTCGCATGCTAAGAAAGTGTGTAGCATCTCCCAAATCTTTCATTGCAAAACTATTGCTAAGTGTTTTCTTCAAGTTGACAATTTCTGCAATGGATTTCCTAGCTATAAGCATGTCATCATACAAAACTAGAATGATCATCGAGCCATCATCTAGCTTTCTTGTGTACAAGCAATGATCCTCTTCGCTCCTTTCATATTCTTGAGACCTCATACATGCATCAAATTTATGATACCATTGTCTCGAACCCTGCTTTAAGCCATAAACTGTCTTTTTGAGCTTACATACTAGCTCCTCACGAGATGCGTTCTCCTGAACAAACCCTTCAGGCTACTGCATGTAAACATCCTCATCGAGATCCCCGTGAAGAAATGTTGTCTTCACATCCATTTGGACAAGTTCCATGTCCTCAATCGCTACAAGACCAAGTATGGTTCTAAGCGTTGTCATCTTGACCACAGGCGAGAAGATTTCATCAAAATCGACTACCTTTTGCTGTTTGAACCCTTTGGCTACAGTCTAGCCTTGTACTTTGGATTTGGATCACCTGAGGTAAATCTCTTCTTGTAAACCCATTTGCAAGGTAAAGCTTTTGCATCATTTGGCTGTTCTACGAAGTCTCAAGTGTCATTAGCCAGAATTGAGTTATACTCAGATTGCATAGCCTGCTCCCACTTCACCACATCATCCGCCATCATGGCTTCTTGGTAGCAGCTTAGCTCACCGCAATCGATCAACATGATGTGATCAAGACCTGGCTTGAAACGCGCAGGTGGACGAGAGACTCTAGTAGACCGTCTCACTCCTTGACCATTGCTATCCGCTCCCTCTGGGGCATTGCCTCGTGGAAGGTACATCACTAGCCCGTTGAGTTGACTTCACTGTCTCTGAGGCAACATCCTCAAAAGTGACTCTCCGAATTTCTACTTCCTTGATAGGTTGTTTATGCATCTTTGACTCATTGAAGATCACATCTGAACTACGGATGACTCGACGAGATTTCGGTGCCAGAGATATCCCATCTCTCCATCTGCACCATATCCAATGAAAATACATTTGTGTGACTTTGGCTCTAACTTCTATCGAAGTTGTTTAGGCACGCGAGCATAAGCTTCACAACCAAAAACACGTAGATGGTCGTAGTGGGGCTTACATTTAGACCATTACTCTTTTGGAATCTTATAATTTAATGGCATACTAGGCGAACGATTTATAATGTGCATTGCAGTCAAGACAGCTTCTGCACAAAAGCCTTGTGTGAGATTTTCTCTAGAAAGCATGGTTGTGACTCTTTCCTGAATTGTACGATTCATGCGCTCAGCAACTCCATTGTGAGCCTATGTGTATGGTGCTGTAAACTGCCTTTTAATCCCCTTTTTAGCACAAAAATTGTCAAAATTTTTGGAGACATACTCTCCACCATTGTCAGTCCGCAACCTCTTGAGTTACTTTCCAGATTGATTCTCAACGAGTGCTAAAATTTTCTGGAACACAGGAAGAACTTGATCGTTATGTTTCAAAGGATATGCCCACACATTTCAAGTAGAGTAATCTATGAATGTCACAAAATAGCTGGCCCCCCCTAGAAACTTGGTTGACATAGGACCACAAACATCACTATGTACTAAATCTAGAGGTTCTGCTCGCTTTTGACCCAATGGTAAGTGCATGGACATAGTCTGTTTTCCATAGATACATTGCTCACAAATAGGAAAGTCAACATAAGACAAGACAGATAAGTAGGGAAAACGAGTCAGAGTTCTCATTCCTTTTTGGCTAATATGACCTAGCCGACAATGCCACAACTCAGTAGACGGCAGCTCGACTATAGATATGTAATCATGACCAACATCTGACACATGCATGGAATACAAGGTACCATGCTCTGACCTCTGAGTACAACAAGATTACCTTTGCGTACTATCCACGAACCATTGCCAAATGTGGTGTTGTAGCCCAAATCATCAAGCTGACCAACAGAAATCAAGCTTTTAGTAAACTTGGGCACATGTCTGACATTACATAAAGTAAAGTGCGTGCCATTCCTTAGATGCAATTTGACGTTTCCGACACCCTCAATGTAGATCTAGTTCATAAGCATCACCAAGTCTCACTTTGCCACAAGAGTGAGAATAAGTAGAGAACCACTCTCTACGTGGTGTCACATGGAAACTTGCACCAGAATCTACTATCCAATTCTGTGCATACTGCACATCTTCTGTAACAAGAGCCTCGACAGGTAGATCTGTTGTGAAGACCAATACATTAGAGGTAAGTGCCATAACAACCACTAGAAGAGTCCCTACAATAGGAGCATTTGAAGACTCTAGCACATTGATCTCCTCTAACTTTGCTTTGCCCTTGTTTGAATCATTAGACTTAGAAGTTTCACCGGATTTTTTATCCTTCTTGCTTTGCTACCATTTCCTGCAATCCTTCTTCACATGCCTTTTTTTATGGAAGTGATAGCACTCGACATTACGCATAGAACCCCAAGACATACTGTGTGAGCCCCTACGTTCCTTGCTTTTGGCACGACTTTGAGTGCGACTCCTCTGTCTATCACTAGCAACATACGCATCACCATCCTTCTTGCCTTTCAGAGATTTCCTATGAATCTCCTTGGTAAACAGACTCCCAAGGATGTCATTGTACACTAGACCGGTACCAGGTGCTGAGGTGCCGAGTTGCTAATCGCAGTACAGAACGTATCCCAAGACGAGGGTAAACTGCATAGCAACAAGATACATTTGATTTCCTCATCGAAGACCAAACCCTGAGTGGTCACTGAGTGAAAATGATATTGAACTCATTAATGTGAGTAGAAATAGTGCCCTCTTCCTTCATACGAAGGTCAAACAACTTCTTCATCAGGAAAACCTTATTAGTGGCACTTTTGTTCTCATAATAACTAGAACACAACTTATCCCATACATCTCTAGCAGTTCTTTCTCCAACTATAGTAAAGTACACAGATTTGGCCAAATGCAAACGGAGGGTAGATTTGGCCTTAGCATCAAGTTTCTCCCACTCAACATCTGCATACTCACCCTTTGGGTGCTCCATGATAGGATCCAGCTGGCCTTTTTGTATAAGAACATCTTGAATCTACTGTTCCAGATAGCAAAATTTGTCTTATGAAATTTCCGAATATTATAAATATCCTTTTCACCACTAGATGACATGGCTGCAAGCTAAAGATAATTTGGCAATAAACACTGGTAATTCTGGAAAAAAATCGACAGAGTTTCCTCAGAAAAACTGTCAGAATCTCAATCCAAAACTGTCACAAGAGATCAGTAACGCATAAAAAGTAATGCTCTCAGAGCATAAGTCAGGCGCATCAACCACTAACTGTGCATAAAAAGTCAAAAGCTAACCCAAGACTACCAACACGGCGTCAAATGCACCTAGCCCTCTCTATACATGTCCTAGGGTGAGGCCACAAAAAAGGGGTACTCCAGCAACATGTATCACCGAAAGGATCTCAACATTTGAGAATCCCCCAGCTCAAGAAAACCTCACGCTATCGACCCTCACAAAAGGTTATGCAGACAAGAAACCAGCCCAGTCTCAGAAAGGGCCTTCGAACCGAGTCTCAAAAACGGTCGGGACTGCAAAAAACAAGCCAAATCGGCTTCACAAAAGGTACATATGGCAGTTTCCGCAACTCAACGTACATCCACTATCAACAATAGTGCAAGGAGCAGTATACACGCTCAAACAAACGCCAAACAAAATGTGCAAGCAGTAAACAAATCCCTGCGGGGAGTAAAACTGCTCTCAAAAGAGCTCAAGCACTATCAAAAGTGCCAAAATAATGCATATCCTCATCAAGTACTCCCACTGAAATCTGTGGTGATGCTAAACACTGCAACCTGTAAAAAACCTGGAAGTCCTGTATGTATGCAAGAACCTGTGAGGAGATAGATGCCTGAAAAACTCGAGACAATGTCGATGCCAAAAAGTGCTCCTAATCAGCCCATAAACACCATCTCAATAGCACATAATAGCCATAAAGCGGCTATATACCATCCCAAAATAGTCTCTGAACAACCTGCACCTGTGTTCTGTACCTGTACCTGTAGCAAAAGTGGAGTTGAAAAATACAACTCCTGAAGCATAGCTCGGATGAAGCTTGCGACTGCACAAACAGCTTCGAAGGACGCGAAAACGGCAAGCGCAAACCCTGCTCTGATACCAGTTGAAGGTGCCGCAGGAAGCGTTTGCGAGTGCAAGTTCGAGATCAGAGAGAGAGAGAGAGAGAGAGAGAGAGAGAGAGAGAGAGAGAGAGAGAGAGAGAGAGAGAGAGAGAGAGAGAGAGAGAGAGAGAGAGAGAGAGAGACCTGCTTTGGGTGGAGCACATAGCAACGTTATCCTGTTGTTGCAACTCCTTATTCTGTTGTATTAAAGAATAAGTGTATACATGGTTAAGTTAGTAGATGGGTTAGTAGTAAGTGGGATGTCCGGTCAGTTGGCCTAAATCCCATCAAGGCTTGTGTTTTCCTACCTATATTTGTGTGAGGAAAGGATTTGTGTGCCTACATCCATGTGTCAAGGGGAGGAAATTTTGTTCTTTCATCCTCTTTTGTGTTTGAGGGGAAGTAGTTTTTGTAGGTGTTGTACCCTTTTGTATTATGTGCAAACAATACCCACAAAGGGGGAGGGTTGTTGCGGTGCTCATATGCATAGACATTTGCATGTGCCATTGATAAAGTCAAGAAATGTGTATCAACAAGAAGCTGCCATGTGTATTTGAGAAGTGTGTGTACAAAAAAAAGGTCCATGTGACAAGCATGTATAAAGAAACCCTTTGTATTCACAATGCTATCAAATGAAATCACCATGTTCATTTCCAACATGAATGGTTCATTGTTTGATCCACCATAAAGTTTCAAAAGCAAAGCGAAGAGGCTCAAAAGTGCAAAAAACAAAGGTATGTCTAGAAAGCTAAGGGAGAGACCAAGGAAGAGGATAAGTGGCACGAGAAAAGTGTATTGAAAGTTCACATCAGTTAGGATCTAGTGCAAAGGAGGCCAGAGAGACCAAAGTGCTCAGAAACTCAATCCATTTAGAGGCTTTCACCGGTAGCTTCAGGAGCTCAGAGGCTGGAAATCCTAGCTTATGTGTATCATGTCATCACAAGGATGCTACCTGAGGCTACTAAGTTCATAAGGAAGTAGAGATAGAAGGAATCTAAAGTGATGGAAACATCATGGTCTAATACTAAGGACGAGAAACTATCGGCCATTCAAATTGACTACAAGGTGAAAAAACAGTGGGAACCACTGTCATCAGTAATTCTAGATGGGGGTGCTAGAGTAAACATACTCAGCGAGCATATCATACAAAAATCAGGAATCATTGAAAAATTAAGCTTGCACCTTAAAAGATAAGGATGGCAAACCACAGGATAGTGCAAGCTAGTGGCTTAGTAGAGAATTTATAGATGAAAGTGGGTCTTGAGAAGTTTAAAACTAGATTTCTAGTGATAGACGTGGAAGGTGCTTACAACGTGTTGTTGGGTAGACCTTGGATCATAAGTTTAGGGGCCATGTATGACTACGCTAGCTAGACCTTGACAATATAGGGTCAACACCGCAAAATCTAGGTAAGGACAAACAACACCATAAGTTGGAAAAGAGCCATGTGACCATAGAAGTTATGCAGGAAATATGGGACCCAAAAGATAGAACAAATATTAGCCTCATATTTTTCCCATTGTTGAAATCACCTTAAAGGTAGTTCTGCTAGATAAGAAGAAAGCAAAGGAAGAATGACAACAATACCCTGGAAATTTTACTAACTCAAATTAGGAGGAGAGACCAGTTAGTCTGAGTGATAGATCTTTAGGTGAGGGAGCTGATTGAAAAATATCAGATGAGAATACATCGGGTATGGAAAAATTGGATAATGATGACAATGAGTTTAGGAATTAGAGTATAAGAATACCATCTGAAGGAGAACAAGCCTCGAGTAGTTCAACACACTAGACAATGAATATTTAGTTGGGATTTGAACAGAGAAAAAAGATGAATACTGATGGGAATGGGATTGTGCTAGCTAGGATGGATGAAAGAGAAACATAGGGCAAGTGTGTGAGTGTGTGTAAGCAAGATTATCACTCAAGTGAATTAGGTTCCAAGATAGATTAGCTTGGACTCATAAACTCAATCTTGAGTATTGACTTAGCTTAGCATAGGCTCACCATAGACAAGCATGGAGTGCAAACTTGAACCGTGTTGTTTATTCATGAAAGTGAGCTTCAAGTAGCTCTACAACATGACTCCATTACATGTGGGATAATTCCCCTCTTCCCTCCTTCACTTAGACTCTAGGACAAAACCCACACTTTACAATCCTCCCCTTGGGATTTGGACTAAGACAAAATATTGAAGATGCAATATCCACACATAATGATAAGTTGGTATCCACACAAGATGGTAAAATCCACACAGGTTGACAAAATCCACACAGGGTGATAAAGGTCCTCCCCTACAAGTAGAGAGGATGCATCTTCAAAGTATGTCATCATAGAAGACAAGGTTGTTCTTGCCTTCATCTTCTTCTTTGTCTTCTACCATGTGAGCTGATCCTTTGATAGGTCTCTTCCCTTCGTAGATTCTATTGTTGCTTCTACTATTGTTTCTTTCTCCACTGCTACTGCCTCCATTTGAGTAGCATCAAGGAGGATGTCCCTTTGTACCATATTTATTGCAAGGTTTATTTGTGTAGCAGTCTTTCACTACGTGTCCCATTCTTCCACATTCATAATACTTTCTTCCACTTGTCGATGGTGAATATGTTCCCCTTGAGATGTCATGACAAAAGCAATCCTGATGATGTTAATGAATCTTTTTTCTTTCTTTCTTCTGCTTGGATTGAGTTGATGACATCTTGGAAAGGTGGAGCCGGTTTGTTTTCTTCAAGAATGGTGACTAAGTGGTCATAAGAATGTGGAAGTGCACTTAAAAGTACGGCCACTTTGTCATCTTCTGGTACTTCGAGTGAGCTATGTGACAATTCTCTTAAGCCTATTTACTAAGCTAGCAATGTCCTTCCGTTCAGTCATAGTGATCTTGTAAAGTTGTCTTTTGAGACTAACTTTACTTCTTTTGGCCCTAGCTCCGAAATTTCTCTCTAGAACATGCCAAGCTTCACGTGCATGTTTGCCTTCGTCTATGAAATGCACATAGTTGTCATGCAAGCAGTGATGATAATTCCTAATGCTTGTTCGTCCTTGGCAAAATTCTGTGTGCTTGCTATGAGTGAAGATGCCCTAGTGTGCACTCCATCGGGTAACCGCTTGACTAGATGCCAGAGAATTAGCCATACCAAACACCTAACAACCAAATAGACCTGACCCATATCCAATAGGCTAATCATACTCAACTGGAGATGGCATTTTTTTTGAGGCATAAGGGAAATCCATTCAAATGGAGTTTAATTTAGACACCAATTCAGCCTTATCAAATCAATGTCTTAGTCTAAATAAGAAACTTATGAGGGAAACCAACTCTAGTCAGAGCTTATTTTAATGATGATGATGCCTACTCAAATCTAGAGAGAATGGTGAAGCAATGGAAGCCTTTAAGCTATCACAAGAAAAATGCATGTCAATTGTCTATTCACCTAAATGTGGTCCAAGTCTTAGACCATATTCGTGAATACATGATTCCCCAAGTTGATATAGACAAAAGCCCTCTCAAGGTTACCATAGTGGATGTGAGTGATGAGCAATTTATTTTTTTGGTATAGCACTCTTCATATCCACTTATATTCGGTCAAACTTTCATAATTGTTGTGAAAATGGAGATGAAAGTTTTGGATGATCGATCTTCTTGTGCTAGGTGAAAGAAAATTGCATTATTGCAAAAACAAAATTCATGCATAGTTTAGTAAGTTAATTTTAAGAGACTAGAGAGAGATATTGACACTAATGAAAGTAAAAAATAATAAGCGGATTAACAGTAAACTAGGATTCAAATGATGAGTACAAAGTGGGTTCAAATGATGGGGTAGTGCATGATAATGCTTGGATACAAAGTGTGTAGCTTAGGCTTCTTTTATAGAATAGGAGAAAGCATCTAATGGCATAACAGATGATGTCAAAGTATAGGATTCCAAAGTAGAGGGGGTGTCAAGTAATAGAGGGGATGTACATGTGTTGCACACCCCAACAAGCCTCCATGCGTGTGTCATAGTCGCACCCAAATTCAAAGTATCCTCCCTTGGAGAATTTAACAACAGGATGTAGGAACAAAATTCCTTTTCCTAGAGAATTAAATAATATGGTATAGGCCAAATATAAAATACAAATGGGCTTTCTCCAATGTCTAAGGTCAAAGGTGAATCCATACTGCAAATATTTAAACATTTTGTGTTGTCGGTGTCGACTACAAAGTGTTGATGTTGTCAAATTTTTTGTGGTCAATGCCCTCAAAGTGTATGGTATAAGGTCAAAGGTGAATGCCTACTGCAAATCTTTAAGGTCAAATGGGTTTTCTCCAATGTCCAAGGTCAAAGGTGAATGCCTACTGCAAATCTTTAAACATTTTATGTTGTCGGTGTCGACTACAAAGTGTTGATGTTGTCAAATTTGTTGTGGTCGATGCCCTAGAGAATTAAATAGTATGGTTTAGGCCAAATACAAAATAAAAATGGTCTTTCTCTGATGTCTAAGGTCAAAGGTGAATGCCTACTGCAAATCTTTAAACATTTTGTGTTGTCGGTGTCGACTACAAAGTGTTGATGTTGTCAAATTTGTTGTGGTCGATGCCCTCAAAGTGTGTTGTCAAAGTCATTAAAGTGAATGCAGATGGCAGCATGGCATACAAACCAGATTTTGTGCAAAATTATGAGAACGGTCTTGCCCATTGTAGGGCTATGTTTGATCCTTGTACAAATATAATTTTCATGAAGCCAAATGTGATCATGCGTTTTGTCCATGCAAATGTTGTGAGGCGAGCGGATGCGCACGAGTGCGAGTGAAGGAGTGCGTGTGCAAGGGAGTGTACACTTGGTGTGGGTGGAGTTGTAGTAGATAACTATCCACAACTCCTTATTGATTTATGTGTTAAATAATAAGGTTAGAGTACAAAGATGGACAACGCTCGGCCCGGACAATATGGTATGCACCCTTACAATCTCCCACTTGAAGGCCATAGTGTCCCAAGTGGCCTATGTTATTATAAACCTATACAAATGTGAAGCATCATGAGGCTTCACCCTATGCCCATCATTTCAATGCAATGTGAAAACATCTCTATGGCTAAGCTCTTCATAAGAGCATCTGCAAGGTTGTCATCCGTGTGAACTTTGGCTAACTCAATGTGTTTGCTAGCCAAAATATCCCATATCACATGATACCTGATCTTGATGTGTTTCGACTTGGAATGAAATACAGGGTTCTTTGCTAACGCAATCGCACTCTAGCTATCACAATGTAACATTAGAGTCTAGTGTATACCAAGGTATCCCACTAGATGAGATAACCATACAGCTTCCTTGCTAGCACTAGAAACTGCAACATACTCAGCCTCAATGGTGGAAGAAGAAGTGCAGCTTTGGAATTATGATCTCCAAGAGACTACCGCTCCAAAAAACAAGAAAACGTAGCAAGATGTGGATCTCCTAGTGTCCACACAAACCACATAATCTGAATCAATGTATTCATGAATGCATCACTGTTCCCAAATCATAAGCACTTGTTCACTGAACCCTTGCAAGATGCGTTTCACTACTTTCCAAAGCTTTCTACCTAGAATTCTCCATATACTTGCTGACCATTTCCACTGCAAATGCAATATCTGGTCGTGTGCTAACCATGGTAAACATGAGATTACCAACTGCCAAAGAATATGGCACCTTTTCCATCTCTGCCTTTTCAGCATCCGATTTGAGGCAATCATTCTTGCTAAGTTTTATATATGCAACCATTGGGGTACTCAATGTTTCCCCCCCTTGCATGTTAAAATGTTGTAAGACCTTGTGAATATAGTCTTCCTGTGATAGTTCAAGTATTCCACGCTTACGTTCTCTCTTGATATGCATACCAAGAAAATGATGTGCATCACCCAAATCCTTCGTGGAAAATTGCTTGCTTAAGGCATCCTTCAGAAGTGCAATCTCATCTTTGGACTTTTTGACTATAAGCATATCATCCACGTACAACCAGAATGATGAGAGGACCGTCGTTCAACCTCCTTGTGTATAAGCACTGATCCTCTTGGCTCCATACATAACCTTGGGATTGAATGTACTTATCAAACTTGATGTACCATTGCCTTGAACCTTGCTTTAGTCCATATAAATATTTCTTGAGTCTACATACGAAGTCTGCAATTGTTGGCTCCTCAAGCTTTATATAAAAACCTTTTGGTTGTTTCATGTGTCTGACATCTTCTTCAAGATCCCCGTGAAGAAAAGTTGTCTTCACATACATTTTGACCAATTACATGTCCTTAATGGCTACTAAACCAAGCACAAGATGTAGTGTATTCATCTTGACTACTGGAGAAAAAACCTCGTCAAAATCTATGCTTTTCTTCTTCTTGAAGCCTTTAGCAACCAATCTAGCATTATATTTAGGCTCGTGATCTTTTTGTAAGAGGGAGAGAAGAAGGCGGTTAGGTTAGAGCACGAACATGAGGGAGGAAGATGTGAGAGAGACGATTAGAGAGAGGGCATGAGGAAGATGATGCGAGAGAGAGAGAGAGAGAGAGAGAGAGAGAGAGAGAGAGAGAGAGAGAGAGAGAGAGAGAGAGAGAGAGAGAGAGAGACAAAATGCGACAATCTTTGCTCATTCATATAATTGATGCTTGAGATTACAATATAGAAGCATTATTGATAGCTTTCCCATGCCTTTTGGTGCCTCCTCCTAGGCAACCTTTTAATTCTCCTAGACCTTAGTGCTAGCCTAGGGAATAGTGTACATTTAAGATTCAACACCTGGCACAGTCCGGTGGTAAGATCTTTGGCACTATCTCGAATCCCACAATTCCCTTGATCCAAAAACTCAGTGCTCATAAAATACCATGATGCAAAGTGCATTGCCTGGAGTCTACTCCAAAGTACACATATACACCACAATAGTCCATGAAACACTGCCCCTTTTTCCCCCAAGCATTTAGAAAGTGCAAAGCAGTGCCTGGAACTTAATCCAAGATGCACAAATACACTTCCTAAAGCTATATTTTTCATTACAATCACCAAACCGGGTATAGTGTGCCTTCTCACCAAAAAAAATGTGAATACAAGTGCACCATCTATTGGCAACATGTTAGTGTTGGGAACCCATCAAATAGAGATACATCCATTTGAACTCATACAAGAGAAACTTGTGAATCCAAATATAAGCATATTGCTACTCCATTGACATAGAGTAGACACCATCTTCCATGAGAACACTTTGCAATTTTCCACATTGTTAGCAAACAAATAGCTAACAAACATCATCTTGGCCTTTTCTTTATAAAGAGCATTTTCAAACACCTTGTCATCTTTGGCTTCAAAAAGTGAATAGATGTAGAAAACATGATATTCTCCAAAATCTTCTGATATTAGCATCATTGTAAACATAGATATATACAAATATCCATTTATTCCACCATGTAGCATGGATAAGCAAAAATGCCCCATCATGCTTCAAGTTAGAAGTAGTTGTGTGGATAGATAGACACATCCCATCACACAAATTTCGATCAAGAAAACTTCCATTGGCATGAGTAAATGTATAACTTGCATCAAGCAAAAACAACTCCATTTCCATTAGGCATTGGTTAACCCAAAAATCTTCATGCATTAGCATTTTCATACCAATTACAAACCAAATATGACTTCTTCCAAGAGAAATTAGGAGAATGATGTCATGGATGCTTGAGAGTGAGTCGCTGCCTGCATCATCGCCTATCGCCTATGTCACCGACTACATCATCGCTAGAAGGATCTAGAAGAATCTAGAAGTATCTAGAAGATTTTAGAAGTTCTAAAAGTATCAAGGAGATTCTAGAAGTTTCTAGAAGCATGGAGAATATTCTGAAAGAATCTAGAAGTTTTTGGAAAGCTCTAAAAAGTTGAAGAAGGATCTAGAAGGTTCTAGAAGAACTAGAAGGATCAAGAAGGTTCTAGAAGATTCTAACCTCCTCAAGAAGACCCTAGAAAGTCCTAACCTCCTCAAGTAACCTCCTGAAGCACTAGTATAAATAGGGGTCTTGGGCCACAAGCCCCTCAGTCTTGCCAACACCAGTTGTGAGGCTCCTATGAGGAAATCCCTCTTCTAGTTCTTATGTTCAGGTCTTGTCCATGCAACCAAGCCTAGTCTTGTACTCAAGTCATGTAATCCAAGTCTTGTATCTAGCTCTCTTAATAAAGTATTAAGTCTTATAATCAATATTAAGCTGATCATCAAGTCAAGTTCTTGTACATTGTGAGCGCCTCCTCTTGCTCTCTTCTAGCTCTATACGTGCTCATAACAGTTTGGCAAGACTGACATCTCTTAATCTTCTCAAGCCATCATGGAGCCGATGATGGAAGGTGTCATCAATGCATTGCAAAGCTTCCAAGCTCAGTTACAAGAACTTGGAGAGAGTAACGCTCAACTTCAAGCAGGGCAACCCCTAATCTTGGGACCGGCGTTGCAAAATCTTCGACGTCAAATTCAAGAGCTTCAAGAGACAAGCACACATTAAGCACAAGCTGCAAGATCTAGCTATTCTCAACAACATAAGAAGGACCCAAAGGTCAGCATGCCTGAAAAATTTGATGGGACTAGATCAAAGTTTAGAGGTTTTCTCCAACAAGTGCGTCTCTTCATTCGAGAGCGTTATCCAGATGATGCCTCTCAAGTAGGCCTTATTGGGACCCTCCTCTCGGGTACAGCTCTCTCCTGGTTTGCTCCCTTGCTTAAAAAATAATCTCCTCTTCTTCATGACTTTGAAGCTTTTGTGTGGGAGTTCTCTGCAACCTTTGGGGATACTGATAGAGCAAGGGTTGCTGAAACCAAACTTAGAGATCTCCACCAAGGATCAAGACCTGCATCTGTCTATGCATCCGAATTTCAACAGCTCACTTGTGATCTGACTTGGCATGAGGAATATTTCATTAGCCAATTTCGGTGGGGATTACAGGATGACATAAAAGATCTTTTATTGACTATGCCAAAGGTTCACACACTAAGCGAGTTCATCTCTTAAGCAATAGAATGTGATAATCGACTATTTGAGAGGAGACAAGAGAGGTGTCTTGGGGCACCATTGCGACCCCAAACAGAAGTGACACATAATGGCTACATACCTCAACAGGGCCATGAATCAAGCATTGAGCCCATGCAAATTGATTCACCACGGTTTCAACCTCTCTCAACCCAAAAGAAGCAAAGGCGATGCATTAATGGCTTATGTATGTATTGTGGAGAGCAGGGGCACATAGTTCAACAATGTCCAAGGAAGAGAAGGATGAAGGTTCATAGTGCAATGGCCTCAACGTGTTCGGAAAACATGGATGTCTAACCCCAATAGAGACCGACCGGTTGGACAAAAGACAAGCAAAAAAAGGTCTCTTTCTTCCCGTTGATTCCACTTCAAGTTTTATGCTACCAGTCAAGATCCATATGCCGGGTAGGCACATGGATTGTGAAGCATTACTAGATTCAGGTGCAACGGCGTGCTTCAAGGACAAAGAATTTGCAAAAGAACAAGGCATACCACTTGTGGAGAAGTCTAATCCAACAACTATAGAAGTCATTGATGGTCGTCCCCTCGCTTCAGGGGATGTCAGGTATGAAACTCGCCCCATAGAAGTAACATTGCAGGAGCATGTCTCAAGAATAGCGTTCAATATTATACAAAGCCCAAGCAGTCCAATTGTTACTGGGCTACCGTGGCTTGAATTTACATAATCCTGACATTGATTGGAGGGCTCGGAGAATTGAACCATGAAAAGTCCAAAAGAATAAGGGAAGGCATAATAGGCCTGTATGTCTTGGAGCCAAGGTCTTCATGCGTGCAGCCAAAAAGTATCCAACTTTCCTGATATTTGCAACACCAACCGACACATCAACAACAAAAATCATGGAGGCATTGCGACATCAATATTAAATTCACAATGATGTTTTTGAGAAGAAGAATGCATACCTCTTACCGGAGCATCGACCCTATGATTGTGCTATAGAGCTTCAGGAGGGAACCCAGCCCCCTTTGGGCTGAATATACAAGCTATCTCAAGATGAATTGGTAGAATTATGGAAAAATATTGATGAGAATCTTGCTAAGGGGTTCATACGGCATTCAAAGTCCCCATCAAGAGCTCCAATACTCTTTGAAGGACGGAACTCTCCGGATGTGCGTGGATTATAGGGGCCTAAACAAGATCACCGTCAAGAATCGCTATCCCCTTCCCTTGATCCCAAAGCTTCTTGAGCACCTTGGCAAGGCAAGAATATTTACAAAAATAGATCTTTGTGGTGCTTACAACCTAGTCAGAATCAAAGAAGGTGATGAATGGAAGACAGCCTTTCAGACAAGGCATGGCCACTTTGAATATACCGTCATGCCATTTGGTCTCACAAATGCCCCAACTGTTTTCAACATTTAATGAACGATATCTTTTGGGAGTATTTGGATTATTTTGTGGTAATATATTTGGATGATATCTTGATATTTTCCAAGGATCAAGAAGAGCATGAGCACCATGTACGATTAGTGCTTGAAAAGCTTCGTGCATCAGGGTTATATGCAAAGTTGGAGAAGTTCTCTTTCATCAATCTAAGGTTAAATTTCTTGGTTATGTAATTTTTGAAAAGGGAATCTCCATGGATCCAAAGAAGGTTCAAACCATCCTTGATTGGGAGACACGCACCTCGGTAAGAGATGTTCAATGTTTCCTCATATTTGCAAATTTTTATTGTATCTTTATACAGGGATACTCCAAGGTGATTGCAGCACTCACAAGGTTGATAGGCCATAATAAGTTTGTTTGGAACTCAGAGGCCGCGAAAGCATTTCAGACTCTCAAGAAAGCTTTCACGAGCGCACCCATTCTAATTCACGCAGATCCTACAAAGCCTTTCATCCTAGAAATAGACGCTTCAGATTTTGCCCTTGGTGCTATTCTATCCCAAGTAGGAGAGGATGGTCGAGTACATCCAGTGGCTTTTCATTCCCACAAGTTCTCAGGTGCAGAAATCAACTATGAAATCCATGACAAAGAGCTCTTAGCAATCATCGACTCCTTCAACACCTGGCGCGTCACCTACTTGAAGGACCTCCTCATAAGATCACTGTCTATACAGATCACGGAATTTGGAATATTTCATGACATCCCGTGTCTTGAATCGTCGCCAAGCCAGGTGGAGTGGTATCCTATCAAGGTATGATTTTCTTATCTCTTATAGACCTGGCCGTCAACAAGCTAAGCCAGATGCCTTATCAAGAAGATCCTACCTTGCACCTAGAGAAGGCGACGCAACATTTGATCAACAAGAGTCAGTGATTTTGAAAACTTAGCAGCTTAAGCTAAACGCCACCATGAGCCAAGCTCCTGAAGATTCTACTTTTCTTTCTAAGGTGAAGACGCAAATTGCCAAAGACCTACTTGCTCAGAATATTAGACAACAAGTACAAGGACAAGAGGTTAATGAGGACTTTTAAGAAATTGATGGACTAATTTACTATAAGGGTCTTCTCTATATTCCGCCAGGACCAACACGCTTGGAGGTACTTCAGCAACGGCATGATCTTCCATCAGCAGCAGGGAATTTTGGGGTTAATAAGACAATTGAGCTTCTCTCCCATGACTTTTGGTGGCCTCAAATGTGGAAGCTTGTCAAGGAGTATGTAGGCACTTGTGACACTTGCAATAGATCAAAGGCCCCTCGTCATCGTCCTCATGGGTTACTCCATCCCTTGCCCATTCCAACCAAACCATGGTCATCCATCTCCATGGATTTCATTGTAGAGCTACCCTTGTCACAAGGATTTGACTCCATTTTAGTAGTCGTGGATCGGTTTACAAAAATGGCACACTTCATTCCAACCACTAAAACCATCACCAGCGAAGGTATGGACAAAATCTTTCTAAGCATATCTATCGTTATCACGGATTACCGGATGACATAGTTTCTGATCGAGGCCCACAATTCATCTCTAGCTTTTGGAAAAGCTTATTCAAGCTACTCGGAGTATAAATCAACCTCTCCTCAGCCAATCACCCACAAAGTGATGGACAAACAGAGAGAGTAAATCAAGTTTTGGAATAGTATCTCCATTGTACTATCAATTATCACCAGGATAATTGGGTCGAGCTCCTACCACTAGCAGAATTCTCCCATAATAACAGTTTTCATGCTTCCACCCGTCACACTCCATTCTTTGCTAATTATGGTCAACATCCCAAATAGGATATCCACATACACTATCAAGTCAAGAATCCAGCTGCTATTCATCTTACACAACAATTATCTACAATTCACAAAGAACTTACAATTCATATCAAAGAAGCTCAATCCAAGTATAAGGAAAGTGCAGATCTCCATCGCATGCAGCATCCAAAATACAAACAAGGGGATAAAGTGTGGCTCCTTCGATGTGATTTGCGTTCATCTCATCCCTGTCAAAAGCTTGATTATCAAAGGCTTGGCCCATTTAAAATTATCCGTCAAGTCAATCCAGTCACCTATCGACTCCGATTGTCCTCATCCATGAAAATCCAGTCACCTATTGACTCCGATTGCCCTCATCCATGAAAATCCATCCGGTCTTTCATGTCTCAGTCCTAGAACCTTGTCACACATCTAAGATCCCAGGAAGAGCCCTACAACCACCTCCTCCGGTTGAGATTCAAGGACATGACGAATATGAGGTCGAGAAAGTCCTAGATTCTCGAGTTTTGTGTGGCAGGTTACAGTACTTGGTGCATTGGAAAGGCTATGATGTTAGTGAACGAACCTGGGAACCAGCACACAATCTACAACATGCATCTCTCAAAGTCCAAGAGTTCCATCAACAACATCCATGGAAGCCCAACTCAAGGAACACCACTGCTCCTCGTGGAACTCGTTGCTAGAGGAGGGGGTAATGTCATGGATGCTTGAGAGTCAGTCGCTGCCTGCATCATCGCCTATGTCATTGCCTACATCATCGCTAGAAGGATCTAGAAGATTCTAGAAGTTCTAAAAGTATCAAGGAGATTCTAGAAGTTTCTAGAAGCATGGAGAATATTTCGAAAGAATCTAGAAGTTTTTGGAAAGCTCTAGAAAGTTGAAGAAGGATCTAGAAGGTTCTAGAAGAACTAGAAGGATCAAGAAGGTTCTAGAAGATTCTAACCTCCTCAAGAAGAACCTAGAAAGTCCTAACCTCCTCAAGTAACCTCCTGAAGCACTAGTATAAATAGGGGTCTTCGGCCACAAGCCCCTCAGTCTTGCCAACACTAGTTGTGAGGCTCCTATGAGGAAATCCCTCTTCTAGTTCTTATGTTCAAGTCTTGTCCATGCAAGCCTAGTCTTGTACTCAAGTCATGCAATCCAAGTCTTGTATCTAGCTCTCTTAATAAAGTATTAAGTCTTATAATCAATATTAAGCTTATCGTCAAGTCCAAGTTCTTGTACATTGTGAGTGCCTCCTCTTGCTCTCTTCTAGCTCTATACGCACTCATAACAAATGATCCACAAAAATACTCCATCATCATAAAGATAAGAGCAAAAACATATCCATCCTTCAAGTTTCAATGCATGGCTAGGTATCAATACCCCTTCATGCTTTACATAGGCACCAATTGTGTGGATAAATACACATATCCCATCACACAACATTGCCTCAAGCAACCTATTCCACAAACTGAGGGTATGTTAATTTCTTGATTCATCTCATGATAAACAACAAACAAATCTATGTTATCATCATCATTTACTACATCAAAATTATGCAATTCTCCATAAAAATTTGATGCAATTTGACCCACAATGCTTTGGTTGATGGTGCAAGATGTGAGTATAGAGCTACTCAGGGACTCTCCTTGGCTCTCTTGGCTCATAGGGTCCTCTCTCTTCACTCCAATATCCATCCCATTCTTGCCATTCCCATGTTCATTACGATCTTCATCATCAATTGAGTAATCATCTCCTCCCTCCTCGGCTATGGTATGCCATGCTCTCAAAAAAAATTTAAGAAACCTTTGTTGATGAAGCAACTCATGCAAATTTTGAGTGTTCTGGTGCAACTCTTTAATGAGATTCAAATGCAGATACACATTGTGTGTGCTCCCTCCATGCTTGTGAAACCATACATATGCTTTCTCTATTGCACCAACAAAATCGGTCAACCATGCCTTGGGTTTATGCAAATTGTTGTGTTCAATGTCATACTTCAAGATATAAATGTTCTACAATAATGTCAATGAGCAATGCCGAGCTTTATGATCATTATGATTGCATTGTGCCAATGGCTTATTGCAACACTTTTCCCATTTGTGGTTACTCTCCCCACAAAAAATACAATGCTACTTATTATTTTTCCCCATGCCATCATTTTTCATTATTGATGTATTGCAATGCACTTAAACATCTCCTAACATCATGTCAATGACGATCTTTGTAGCGAGAAACTTTATTCTTGTATCATTCACGAGCTTCATGTTAACAGTGTCAGCATCACCTCTTAAAAAGTTGAAAATTTACTCATTTCCAAAATCCGAACTGCTTTGTCTAGTGTGTGCCTTCAGACCAAACCCTACGCCTTCATCCCTATGTTGCAACCATCGTCTACAGCACACAGCGATTCTACAGTTGGAAATTCCCTAAAGCGATTTTGCTTCGATGTTGCATCTGCCTGGTCTAGCGCACCAAAATCCCTGCAATTGTTTGCATCCTTATCCCCAGTTGTAGCCAAGTGCTTCTTCGTAGTCGCCAGTTCATAGAGAAATGAAAATGATATTATATTAAAATTACGTTCAATTCATTACTAAAGTGGTTGTGCTATGGATGCCCCGAAGCCAACAGCTTTTCCTGTGGTGTAAACTTTTATATCTCGTATTCAACATTGCACATGAAAATCATTGTAGATGGATGCCTCCTTGCACTTGACCTTGTCATTTTTCTACCCTCACAATTAAATAAGGGTTTTGGTAGTGCATTTACAGTGTTCCTTTGACATGGTGCTACCTTGCATTCACAAAATTGTTGCAGTCTCTTTCGTTGTGCTTGACTGTTTTGTGATAGCACTTAGAGAAAATATACAGATTACTATGTGTTAAGTATGAAAGACAATTGTGAAGTACTGTTACCCCTTTGGTTGCAACTCAGAGCACTAAAATCCCGTCATCTACACCGCATTGTGGTTGTTCCTCATACCCTACGCTGCAACCGAAGTACTTCCTTGCAGAATGTTTTATGTGACATTCATAGAAACCATAGAGTATACTAAATGTTGAATGCAACTTTTGATCACTGAAGATGGTTACTTGAGCGACTGCAGTTGCCTAGTGCATGAGCAGGTCGCCCCTTTTATTGGTGCAAAATTCAAAGCAGAGGGTCTTGAACTCAATCCATGTCGACAAAGAGCTCTCAAAGCCTCGTGATAACCACCTCGCCATCTCCTCTTCAATGATATGGTTTTGTTCCCATGTCTATATAGACACACGCAGCAGGGATCGCCAAGTGTAAGAGGGAGAGAAGAAGGCGGTTAGAGCACGAGCATGAGGGAGGAAGACATGAGAGAGACGGTTAGAGAGAGGGCGTGAGGAAGATGATGCGAGAGAGAGAGAGAGAGAGAGAGAGAGAGAGAGAGAGAGAGAGAGAGAGAGAGAGAGAGAGAGAGAGAGAGAGAGAGAGAGAGAGAGAGAGAGAGAGAGAGAGATAATGCAACAATCTTTGCTCGTTCATATAATTGATGCTTGATATTACAATATAGAAGCCTTATTTATAGCTTTCCCATGCCCTTTGGTGCCTCCACCTAGGCAACCCTTTAATTCTCCTAGACCTTAGTGCTAACCTAGTGAATAGTGCACATTTATGGTTCAACACTTTTGCCGTGTACTTCTTCTTGTACATCCATTTGCAAGGCAATGTCTATTTACCCTCTAGTAACTCTATCAATTCCCAAGTCTCATTGGATAAAATTAAGTTATACTCAGATTGCATAGCATGCTCCCACTTCATGCTATCTTCCATCTCGACAACTTCTTTGCAATAAGTGGGCTCATCGTCGCAGCCAATGATTAACACACATTCCAATGCTTGCTCAAACCACTCAGGGACACAAGATAAACATGTAGATCTCGTCACTACCTAACTACTAGATTTGGCTCTCTCTGGAGCACTACTAGTGGTAAGAACATCACCAATAGAGTGAGTTGGTTTTCCCAAATTTCTGAAGGTTACATGCTCAAATTTGACTTTTCGATATTCGGCCTCTTTAACAAGCTGTATGCATTTTAGATTCATTGAATATCACTTGTGAGATGCAAATAATCTTTCTAGATTTTGAATGCCAGAGACGATCTCTCGTCTCTCCATCTGCAACATAACCAATGAAGATGCACTTGTGTTACTTGGGATCTAGCTTCTTGCGAAGTTCTTTGGGAATGTTTGAGAATGCTTCATACCCAAACACACATAATCTATCATAGGTTGGCTTCTTGCCAGTCCACATCTCCTACGGAATCTTGAAATTCAAGTTGTGACTCTTTCTTGAATCGTGTGATTGATACGCTCAGCAATGCCATTTTGAGAAGGTATGTTTAGTGTGGTAAACTATCATTAAATCCCTCGTTTGCTACAAAAATTCTTAAACTTTGTGGAGACATACTCTCCACCATTGTCCGTTCAAAAAGCTTTTAGCTTTCCACTAGATTGGCTCTCAACCATGGCTAAGAATTGTTACCAGATACATGTGGTAGTGATGTGTGTGAACACACTAGGACCGCCGGGGCATTTTTCCCCTCTTTAGGAGGTTTTTTCCCCTCTTTAGGAGGTTTTTTCCCCCGAGCATTGTATATACGCCCATCACTCTAGGGCTATCTATCTGTTAACCCTCACGGCTCACGGACACCCCATCACCTACGACGGACGTGTATTATATATTTGGTAGAGTCAGGTACCGGGCTTGTCGGACCAATAGGAAAAGGGTAAGAGTGATCGCCGATGAGAGGCGCACTCTAACTGGGACATTCAAGGGATTAGTTGGCTAAGCATGGGCGCCCAAGTGTGAATGGGGTGAGCTCATATAAAAGCCAACTAAACCTAAAATTCATTCATTCTGTCATTTGTGCAATAGAAGAGTGCTCTTGCTCCATCTCCATCTCCATCTTCTTCTTCTTCACCTCCTCGTGTGTGTGTGTGTGTGTGTGTATGTGTATGTGTGTGTGTGTGTGTGTGTGTGTGTGTGTGTGTGTGTGTGTGTGTGTGTGTGTGTGTGTGTGTGAGAGAGAGAGAGAGAGAGAGTGCGATCGAGCATTGCGGCGGCACGACGGTGGTGAAGCGGTTGAGCGCGACGTAGCGGCGTCTCCTTCTTCTTCGTGCCGAGGAATCCTCCACAGCAGGAGCATAGAGCGGTGAGTGACACACCATTGCCCTCTTTTGAGCTTACTAGTTAAGCTAGTTGTGTGCTTGGAGCCGTCTATGGCTCGCACACAGTGTTAGGCAAGGTCCTTGCTTCGACAGTGCGGCAAGGAGCGCACATTTTTGGCGCCGCTGCCGGGGAATCGCCCTACACTAAGCCCAAGAGGCACTTTGTGCTTCTCCTATGAGTTGTTTGTAGTAGGAAAGAAGAGGAAGAGGAAGAGGAATGAGTTGTTTTTCTGCAAGTTGTTAATTTCTGTGTTGTCCACAAGTTCTGTGATTTCTGCATAATGTTGTGTTTTCTGTTTGCACACAGTCTTTGCACAATTAGTAGTCGTTAGCTTGTTTGCAGCGAATGAATAAGTAGGAAGGCAGTTAGCAATTTCTGCTTGCACACAGTCTGTACACAGTTTTCTGTCAAGGTTTGCCTGCACACAGTCTTTGCACAGTAAGGTAGTGAGAGAGGAAGTAGGTGGACAGTTAGCTCACTGTCAGTAAGCAGTTAACAGATTAGTTAGTAGATTAGTTAGTGGTTAGCAGCACTGTTAGTAAGTAGATAAGGTAGTGAGCTGTCTGTAAGTAGATAAGGTAGTGAGCTGTCTGTGAGCTGTGAGCTGTTGACTGGGAGGTTAGGTAGGTGACAGCGTGTGTGGCCAAGAAAGAGTCACCAAAACCGCGTGGTCGTCGCCCAAAAAAAAAAACTAATTTTTAAAAAAAATATTTATAAAAAAACCGAAAATATTTAAGCGTGAGTGACTGGGGGGCTACACTAAAATTTTGATCGGGATCGGGATCATTTCCCCAAGCCCAAGCCCAGGCCTCAATCCTATGATATATACTAGACTCACTCTTATATATATACCCTACCCCCTCAAGAGGGAATGAGAGCATGTGGGGCAAGTCCTCCACTCTCCTCCCTTCTCTTCCCACGTGCACCCTTAGACTTTCTAATTTGGGCCTAGTTCCCTACTAGAAATTGACGGTTTTAGGGATTCCGAGGGCATAAAGTGACCAAATGGAGGGTTGTAAAGCACGGCGCGTCCCTCTGACCGAGACGCTCGTTTTGAGCTATCATACGTTCTATTCTATAGCTGGGTCAGAAAAAAAGGACCAAAAAATCAAAAAATAAGAAAAGACTTGGGTTGCAAAACACCCAAAATTACTAGGTGAGCAGCCTTCACGGGCCCTCACTGACACTTCTAGGGGATCCAAGTCATATGAACCTACGCTCTGGACGAGTGTTAGAGCTCGAGCATATTGGTAGTGCCTCCATTTACGCGGGCACCCATTATTCCTCCACCCTAGGTTCTGGACCTTCGGCCGGGACTCAAGGTAGCGCGACCCAAGATCCTCATATCGCGTCTAGTGATTCTTCCTCTGACTACGAAGTCATGGAGGGGTATCCTACACCAAACCATGATAGTTCAAGTCAAGACATGCATGACATGGGCCCACGGCCTGGGTCCCAGCGTGTTTAGCCGCTTAAAAGAGACCCTTAGTAGAGCTACTCGCTCCGAACATGCGGTTAATGAAATAAATGAAGGG
The DNA here is from genome assembly GCF_014529385.1 of Adiantum capillus-veneris. Taxonomy (NCBI): domain Eukaryota; kingdom Viridiplantae; phylum Streptophyta; class Polypodiopsida; order Polypodiales; family Pteridaceae; genus Adiantum; species Adiantum capillus-veneris. Next base: position 141,578,677 of record NC_140938.1, on the reverse strand, counting down.
AGTGGGGAAGTAAATTCGTCATTTATGCCTAAAATGGACCCTATGCTTCTTGAGAGTGTGCATGTGAATGTTCCATCCACTGCACCTCCTGATCCTTTAGGCCTATCTCCCTCTGAGGTTTTACTACCCGATGGTAGGAGTCTTGCCGAAGTGCAAGAGATCGAACGCTATATGCAAGCAACAAGGGAGAGGGAAATTGAGAACCTACGAGGGCTAGAACAAAGTCGAGCCCTGAAAGCAAAGGCCCCTATGACAACAATCATGCCAGCCGAGCAACCGAGTGCTCCCAAGGTAGCAGTCACGGAGGGGCAAGCTATGGGGAGCAATAATGCTTCCACTTCAAGGGAAACCTCCAGCACGACAAGCCTAGATGGGATATTCTTAAACGAAAATTGGGAGTATGACCTACAAGCAGAAGCTTTAACTGATCGGTACACAGGACACACCTATCATGTGGGTTGGTTAGATGTTCTACAATCCACATCTGGTGCTACTAGCATAGATGAGCAACAACAGAAAGTTTGTGATATCCTCCATAGGATTGTCGAGTTAGAAAGACAAAACACAGAGATCAACATGCCTTCAACAGGCCTAATGAGATTCTTGGATACGGGAAAGGCCAACCAACCAACCCTGTCACAAATGGAGACTCCCTCAGTGAGCCCCATTGATCCTCCATATGTTGTTTCGCCAGGAGCCTCAGTACAATCTGAGCCCACAAGTGGCAGATTTACCTTCCCAGATCTAGCTCATCTTTCCCTTAATGACACTACGGCTACCATGCATATCCCAATGGTGAGCATGACAAGAAGTACACCATGGAGTTCATTTGTTAACACTGCGCCGATGCCTAGTAGCACAGTGTCCCCAACTATACCTACATGTATGTATCAATCATGTGCACCTGTCGTACCTCAGCCTCATGTAGCTCCTACACCTCCGATTATTCCAAGAGCTTACAATCCACAATGGAATTATCCAAGCTCTTATACAAGTGGAGCCATGCCATTTAATAATAACATGCCATATCAGGCACCCCCTATGCCTAGGGCCACGCCTGTAAACTTTGGAGCATCGTCTGGTACACCACCATACGAAATATGGGACCCAAGAGCCGGGCGTATGCCAAGGCCAAGGCCAACTCCCATCTCACATGTGGTTCCAGGAGCACATACACCCATTATACCTGCTCAAATAGGAGATTTGGCAGCATTTGCTCAAACTATCGGTCGCTCTATTGCGGAAAACATGCGTAGTGCACCTGATAGAGAGCCTAGGAGCAAGGCAGTTCAAGTAGCTAAGCTCACACAGAAATTCAATGGAGACGGAGATGCTAGAAAGCATATAGAAGTCTTTGAACATGTGTGCGATTCCTTGGAAGAGCACAATGAGCTACATAAGTGTAAGGCTTTGAGTTTGACCCTAAGCGGAAAGGCTGGAGATTGGTATAGAACCTTAAGAGTAGAAGAGAAAACGATCTACTCTACTCTTAGGAGACTGTTCTTAAAAGAATACATACGAGAGGGAGTACTTTGGGGTGTAGCCTCTCAGCTCCAGAAAGCCCAACGAGAAGAAAGTGAATCCGTGAGAGACTTCATTAGTCGCCTAAAGAATTTGAATTCTCGATGCAATCCAAACGAGCGATTCAACAACAACCAATTGCTCGATAGATTCATTAGGGGACTACGACATGAAAGTATCTATAATGGCCTAGTCATTAGAGGTATCACTACTTGGGAAGCAGTCACCATGAATGCAATCCAATTGGAGGATAATTTAATGATTGTAGGAGAAAGAGTGTCTGTCGAGCCGAAGTCTAGTAGCTCGCAAGCATCAGGGCATGAGCCAATGAAGATAAAGCCAATCGTGAAAGAGCAAACGATATCTGAGATGACTTTGGCAGATCTCACAAAGGCCATCCAAGAAAGCCTTAGGGGTAATCGTGCTCCACAAAACACTCATATGTATCCAAGAAGGGAGCAACAATGGTGCTCAATTTGCTTGGGCCCACATACTACGAGTGAATGCCCTACTTTCAGAGTAAAGTTTAACGGGACTTGTAATGCGTGTGGTAGGTATGGCCATCAAGCGAAGGATTGCCTTATGCTTAAACACATCATGGAAAATAGACCACCTATAGCTGGGGCAGACTCACCTCGAGTTCCTGCATTGATGCCTACCCCACCCATGGAGCAACAGTTGCCATTACAACACATGGTCCCTAGAACCCAAAATGTGGTCCAAACCACACCGTTGCCACCTCCAGTGCTAGGACCGCAACCCCCTCATCCAAGAGTTACACCTATGAACCAAATAGGTTGCGAGTCATCTAGTACTTATGTAGATTGCGAAGAAGACATAGACTCTAGTATCACCTATGGAGTCGACATGCTTGAGGAGTGTCCCATGTACTATATGGAAGACCATTGGGGACAAATCAAACCGGTATATCAAGCTACTGCGCTAGCAGCAAAGGCCAAAACATTAATAGTTTTACCAAGAGACCACCTCTTCAGTGCTACAAATGTGGTGGACCACATCGAGTAGCTGAGTGCCCCATTAGAATGCAAAAGAATGCTGCACTAATGCAAACAAGTCAAGGGAGTGCATTGGCAATGCCAATACTCATTTGTAATCGTTGTGGCATAGATCATTTGATCGCATAGTGTCCTAACAATCCAAACGCACCAAAAATCACACCATTGAACATAATAGAGATTGTTGATGGGACACCACCAACTATAAACATAGCACCAGTGAATGCACTCACACGATCGATGCTCCAAAAGCAAAATTACATCCTCGAAGAGAGAGATGCTGCATCCATTGGCCGAGCGAGAAAGAAGAAAACACGAAGAAAGAAATCCCTTAATGCTTCTAGCTCAAAACCTAGTTCAAAGACTAACATAGGGACAGGAGAGGATCCCGTCTATATGAATGACCCTGAGGATGACTCAGATTTGATAGAGACCACGGAGACCAAAACTGTTACTACAAAGGAAAAAGGCAGTGAGGAGGATCACGAGAGGGAATTACGACGAACACCAAAAGAGTATTCAATGTTAAACTACCTAGTTGCGAACCCCCAAGATAAGCCACGAGAGACAAAAAATGAGGATTGCAAGAGAAATATTGGAACCTATCCAAACCCAACAATGGAAATTGAACGAGTCCAACAACTGAGGGGTTTGGTGGAAGAAACTCAACGAACATTAGAACCTGAACCCAAACATATCCAGATGACGGACACAGTGTTTCCCACACAAGTTCAACCTCACAAGAACTACAGGCCGTTAGCTATACCCAGTATCATTCGGGAAGAGAGTGAGGGTAGGACATCTGAAAGTGGACACACACCTTTCCTACTAGAGAGAATATTTGGTGAGGGAATGCTCGACCCCCTTGAGGAAGTGGAGATTCCATCTTCACCATTCTCTTGTCAAGGTCCTACGTCCCACAAGATGCCATTAAATGTTGCCAAATTGATGGATTTCATGTCTTCAGAAGTTAGAACCACCATCATGTCCAAACTATATAAAGACCCCGAGCTAGTCTCAGCTCTTCGAGCCTTCCTCAATGGAGAATTACAGGCCGGATTACCACAGTTTGCACATATGAACAAACCTGACTCGGTAATGAATGATGAGGAACATTTAGCACCACCATCTGACCTAGCGGGACATGAATCTGTAATTGAAGTACCCGTTAACAAGTTGGGGCAATACTTTGAAGGTGATGAATCTAATGCTACTCTAAGAACACGACCCTTGTAATATTTGCACTCTAACCATCATCTATTTGCGTGTACAGATATGGCTAGTACGCTAGAGTCATCCACTCCTGCCTTGGGTGAGAGGTACCCTCGTTACTTTTCACAAATATTTCACATGGTCTTTCCAGTGCTTGCATGTGAATGGGATTTGATAGGTACGCTAGCATGTGAGAGGAATTTTGAGGAGTTAGAATGGCTAATACATCTCTTGACCACGTCTGATCCATACTTAGTAGAGAGCGTTTCTCCCATTGCACAAGCCTACCCTTTTGACCAAGATGACTATAGGCGTCTAGTGACCTTCTTAGTAAACTTGGGCACCTATGATGAAGAAGAAAATTTACAGGACTACACGGATGGCACATATGGTCTCATGGATGATGACTTTGTTTATCTCGACGACGAGGATAGGGGTTTAGCCTTAGGGTTTCCCCCCAACCTCTACAATATCCTATTCCCTTGACTCTCTAGGGGGATTGCAAATAATTAGGTTAGGGTTCCTTATGTTTTTTGTTGTGTTCAATAAGTGTTGGTACCTTTTTCCACTAATGTGCCTCCTGGAGGTATTCCTGTTGTTTCCTAGTGTGTACAGGAGCGTGTTGCTATTGGTAGGATTTGGAACCTCATGGAATCTTTATCTCGACTCACTCTTCAAATCAAGCGTGACCATCGACACAAACAGGTGTTTCTTGTCCATTATCATTGCCCCTTATCTTTTTTGCATCTATGATTGTCTGCTTTAATTGTGATTGGTAGGATAATATCCAGCACATTTGCTTAGTAACAAACATTTAATTCAACGTAATTTTTTGTCATAATCACTTGTCTAGGTTTAAAAATCAAGCAGTCCAACTAAGCTAGTTTGACCAAGTTAGGTGTTAGAGATCTTCTCTTAATACCATGGGGAATGCCTTCCTAATAATCAATGGTTACTTAGGTTCTTAATCTGATTTAGGCAGCATTGTGTGAAATGTACTAGGGTTTTCTAGTGGGCTTGACCCTATTGACCTTTAGCTTAAGTATTATAAAGGGAGTTTACTAGTGTGATGAGCCTGGGGAGGTCTATCAGTGTTATATGACCCCCCAAAGTTACAAAATTAAAATGCTGAAAATGAACAAACAAAAAATCAAAGTGCCACACTGTAAAATCTTAAGCTGGAAGAGAAATCTCAGCTTGATTTGGTACTTCACTCACATGTATTGCCTATGGTACTAGAGCCCTAGAGGTTCCCAGTGTGGGCGCTTTTCCTTGAAAAGCAAAAAACCCAAGGCATACAAAATAAGCACACACATCAAATTGAATCACTGTGAAAAGACTTTGGGGGGTCAAAGAAAAAGTAATCAGTCAGGCGATGATTTCATGAGAAATTCCTTTTATGGTAGCTTAACTATAAGGTCTTCTAGATATAGCCTCTAGTCAGCCCTCGAACATGAATACTTGGCTCTCGCGATTAAACAACTTAATTAACCACAGAAAATTAAGAAGCTTACCCATGGTATTAATATTCGATCTCTAGTGCCTTTCGACCGTCAAATTAGCGACCCCAGACTTGTTTAATTTTTTACCTTTACATATGTTTATGCATTTGATTAAATTGCAATTTAATGTTCATTGCTGACAAATTGTTTGAAATTCTTTTACCAATCAATTTGTCTACCTAAAACTGCGTATGCTTTTTACTCACTTATGAGAATGCAATTACTGTGCCAATGTTGTTTGATTTTGTAGTGACTGAAGAAGGCTAAGGACATTCATCTCAAATTCTCTTCCACCTCGACGAACGAGCTTCAACTCAAATAGCTTCCGAGGATGGAATCTACATCAGGAAGGGGGGCATGTTAACCCTCACGGATCACGGACACCCCATCACCTACGACGGACGTGTATTATGTATTTGGTAGAGTCAGGTACCGGGCTTGTCGGACCAATAGGAAAAGGGTAAGAGTGATCGCCGATGAGAGGCGCACTCTAACTGGGACATTCAAGGGATTAGTTGGCTAAGCATGGGCGCCCAAGTGTGAATGGGGTGAGCTCATATAAAAGCCAACTAAACCTAAAATTCATTCATTCTCTCATTTGTGCAATAGAAGAGTGCTCTTGCTCCATCTCCATCTTCTTCTTCTTCACCTCCTCGCGTTTGTGTGTGTGTGTGTGTGTGTGTGTGTGTGTGTGTGTGTGTGTGTGTGTGTGTGTGAGAGAGAGAGAGAGAGAGAGAGAGAGAGAGAGAGAGTGCGATCGAGCATTGCGGCGGCACGACGGCGGTGAAGCGGTTGAGCGCGACGTAGCGGCGTCTCCTTCTTCTTCGCGGCGAGGAATCCTCCACGGCAGGAGCATAGAGCGGTGAGTGACACACCATTGCCCTCTTTTGAGCTTACTAGTTAAGCTAGTTGTGTGCTTGGAGCCGTCTATGGCTCGCACACAGTCTTAGGCAAGGCCCTTGCTTCGACAGTGCGGCAAGGAGCGCACACTATCATTCTATTGCACACTAAGTAATACACTCTCTATTGTGTGCCTTGAGCTTCCTTCGTCTTCTCCAAGCTATGTGTGTTTCTTTGCGACCCTCATTCCAATATTTGGTATCAGAGCAGGTTGCGTCCTCCTGGGCTTAGTCACCAGCTGCTCCAATACACGCCTGCTCACTTTCTTCGATTTCAGTGAGCTTTGGCGAGTGTTCGCAGGTTGACAAATATTTCGGGAGAGATCATAGAACTCGGTCTGCTCAGATTTTTGATACGTGCTCATTTTGGCCTTCGTTTCCACTACAAGCAGTAGTAGTGCACAGGATATTTTGTCATTTTGTAGAGAATTTCTGTCAGTGCCGTTTTCTGCATAACACATGCCTTATAGTCTTCTACGGTTTGTGCTATATAGCACGTGTTGTTCCCGCTCCATTTCTCCTATTTTCGGGTAGTTTTCACATCAGGTGCAGCATTTACCATGGCTGACAACAACAACACATATGTGTTCAAGATGTTTGCTGTTGAGGACAGGTTGGATGCGGACAACTACCCTATGTGGGCTTATATGATGTAACATGTTCTTGTGTCAAAGGGCCTCTGGAACATTGTGCAGGGCATTGATGTACGTCCTAGTTTTGAGGATGTAGGCAATGTTGAGGATGTTGCAGGTCTTGCTGCAAGGTTTGCTGCTGTTAGAGTTGTTTTGCCCACGACAGAGCAAGCTCGTTGGGATGTAAAGGATGCGCAGGCTCATGCATTGATTGTGTTGTTTGTGAAGCGCACCATTGTTCCACACATCCGTTCAGCAAAATCTGCAAAACAGGCTTGGGATATTCTAGCATGTCTTTATGCAAGCCGTAATGAGGCTAAAATTGCTTTGCTGCGTAAAGAGTTGGAGTCAAAGATTATGCATGAGGAAGATGATATGGACACTTTCCTTGCTAGTGTCAAGGATATCAATGAGCAACTCATTTCTGCAGGTGAAGTCATTTCAGACAGTTCCCTTGTGCAGACTGTTCTTGATGCCTTACCAGACTTTTGCTAGTACTTGCAGACTTATGACCCAAGGAAATCCATAAGTTGTCAAGTTTGATGCATTATGCACATTGCTGTTGCAAGAGTCACTTTCTAGAAAAAACAAGACTAGACAGCGTGCAGTTGAACACGCTTTTATTACTTCTCAAAGAAAGGTAACAGCAATGCAGCCACTTCTTATGGTTCTGCTGCGAGTGGCAAAACTTCTGTTCCTAATGCTTCTGTTGGCAACACTTCGTCTAGCAATTCTGGTGATAAGGGAAAAAAAAAGATGCGTTGCCATTATTGTAAAGCTAATGATCACTTGATCAAGTTGTGTCCTAAGTTGAAGGCCAAAGAGGCTAAGAAAAAAAAGGGTGCTTCCACTGCAAATGCTGGTTCCACTACAAATGCAGCAATTGTTGAGTCTTCTGTGAAAGGATATTGTGATGCTGATGTTGATGCAGAATGGGCTTTTAGCGCAGAGTGCACTTACAATCCTGCTGTCCATGATGAATACTTGTCAATTGCTGCAGATTCATATGTGTGGTATTTCGACAGTGGTGCTACAAAGCACATTACCTCACATCGTAAATTGTTTACCTCTCTCGAATCTATCCCTCATGGGAATTCAGTCACTTGTGCCAACAATGCCTCTTATCCAGTTCAAGGAGTTGGAAAGATTGTGCTTACTGCTGCTAATGGTGGTTCTTTCACACTTGTTGATGCACTTTATGTACCTAGGATCAAGAAGATTCTCTTGTCTATATCTGCACTTGCTAGACTTGGACTTGTAGTCAAATTTGTGGATGACAAATGTACAGTTCATGATCTCAGTTTTGGTGATGAAATTGTTGCATTTGGCCTTTTGTGCCATGGGTTGTATAAGCTCACTTTGTATGACAAGTGTGGATAAAATTTTGCAAATGCTGTTGCAGATTCAAGGGCTATTCCAGATGCAAAACTTTGGCATGCACGTTTTGGTCATCTGAATTTTTCCAGTTTGCTACGTTTGCAGAAATCTGATATGGTTGCTTCTTTGCCACCTCTTGAAGCACCTGTCAAACATGTTTGTGAAGGCTGTATTTTGGGTAAGATGCAGCGTTCTAAGTTTCCAAAGGATGGTTCAGTTCGGGCCACATGCAGGTTGCAGCTTGTGCATAGTGATGTTTGTGGGCCCATGCAAACTCCGTCCTTGCGCAATTACCTGTACTTTGCGACTTTCATTGATGATTACTCTAGGCATACATGGGTATTTCCGCTTAAAGCGAAGTCCAAAGTTTTTATGTGCTTCAAACAATTTCTAGCTATGGCTGAAAATGTCTCGAAATGTACTATGGGCACCCTCCGTTCTGATCGAGGGGGGGAGTATACGTCTCATGAATTTAATGCATTTCTGGCTAGTCGTGGGATAAAACACCAATGTACAGTGCCTTATACACCTCAGCAAAATGGTGTTGCTGAGAGGAAAAACAGGTCACTGACGGAAATGGCACAATGTATGGTCAAAATTCAAGCTTTGCCACATTCTTTTTGGCTTGAGGCCATCATGTGTGCCACTTATGTACTTAACAGGTGTCCTACGAAAGCTTTACAGTCTATTACTCCATACGAAGCATGGCATGATAGAAAGCCTTCTATTGAGCACATGCGTGTTTTTGGATGTTTGGCATATGCTTTGGTGCCACAAGTGCAACGCAGAAAATTGGATGATAGGGTTGTCAAATGTATTTTGTTCGTTATAGTGCTGAAAGCAAAGGTTACAGGTTGTATCATCCGCAAACAAAACGTATTCTGGTTTCACGGGATGTAGTGTTTGTGCAAGATTCTGTTCAGCCCTTGTTGTCATGTACTAGAGACAATAATGTAAGCTCACAGGACATTTATGACACTTTGTTGCCTCTTTTCAGTGGTGGAAATACGAATGTAAGTTCCAATGAGGCAAATGTATAGCCTATGGGGGTTTTTGAAAATGTTACAGATCAGCCTATTACTGATGTAGATGTACATGATGTACTTGATGAGGAAAGGGCTGAAAATGACCACGCTAGAAGTATGCCAAAATGGCTGGTGCACACTTTGCGTGATAGTAAATTGGATGCACCTTTGTCTAGTCGTACTCGTTTAGGCTCTCTCCATGCATCTTATGCATCAGATTGTTATGATTTGGCTGTGTCTAGCTTACATGATGTTGAGGAGCCTCTCTCTTTTGATGAAGCACAGAATTTAGAAAATTGGATGGTTGCCATGCAATCAGAATATGATGCTCTTATAGAAAATGAAACATGGACTTTATGTGATTTGCCTCCTGGCAAAAAGGCCATTGGTACGATGTGGGTTTACAAGTTGAAACGCAAGCCGGATGGTGAGATTGATCGCCATAAGGCTCGACTTGTTGCAAAGGGTTATGCACATCAAAAGGGCATTGATTATGAAGAGACTTTTCCTCCCACTTGTCGTATGAGTACTGTGCGTTTTCTATGTTCATTGGCAGCTCATTTTGGTTGGGATGTACATCAATCAGACATTGTTACTGCTTTCTTGAATGGTGACATATTTGAGGAAGTTTATGTAACGCAGCCTCACGGTTTTGTCATAAAAGGACAAGAGGACAAAGTGTGCAGATGTAAGAAGGCTTTGTATGGGTTGAAGCAATCTCCTCGTGCTTGGTATGAGAAAGTTGACACTCATTTGATTAAACGAGGCTTTTGTAACAATCCAACAGAAAGCACATTGTATGTAAAGCGTGAGGGTGATGTACTTCTCATTGTGGTTCTTTATGTTGATGATTTGCTGATCACTGGACCAAATGAGAGACATATTGCTGAATTTAAGGCTGATTTGAATGCTACTTTCAAGATGAAAGATTTGGGCCTGTTGCATCATTACTTGGGTATACAGTTTAAGCAGTGTGATGGTGGTATTGCCTTGTGTAAGAAAAGTTACATAGAGACATTGCTATGTAAGTTTGGACTTGAGGATTGCAAACCTATTGCCACTCCCATGGAAATAGGTTTGAAGTTGAGTCTACATGATGCTGGCGATCCTGCTAATGTCACTCTTTACCAAACTGCTGTTGGCTGCCTCATTTATGTATGTAGTAGTGATGTGTGTGAACACACTAGGACCGCCGGGGCATTTTTTCCCTCTTTAGGAGGTTTTTTCCCCCGAGAATTTTATATACACCCATCACTCTAGGGCTATCTATCATTCTATTGCACACTAAGTAATACACTCTCTATTGTGTGCCTTCAGCTTCCTTCGTCTTCTCCAAGCTGTGTGCGTTTCTCTGCAACCCTAATTCCAGAAAGAATTTTTGGAATGTAGCAAACACTTCGTATTTCTCCTTCAAGAGGTAGACCCACACCTTCCGAGTAGAGTCATCTATAAATTTCAAGAAATATAGTGCTCCCCCTAGAGATTTGTGTGGCATAGGCTCACATAAATTGCTATGAACCAAATCTAGAGGGTTTCCCAACTCTTGATGTAATGGCAAGGAAGTTTTCTTAGTTTGCTTTCCATAGATGCAATGTTGACATAAATGAAATTAGAATAGTTTAACACAGGTAAAAAGTCCAAACGTTGAAATATTTTCATTCCTTTCTAGCTCATATGGCCTAGCCGGCTATGCCAAAAATAGAACTCTCTTTGACTGAAGAGACATATAAAGCGTACAATCAACCACATTTGCGACCTTTTATGACAACCAAATTTTTTTAATGCACCATTCAAGAACCATTGCCAAAAACAGTAGTATAGCCTAGAGCATGAAGCTGACCAATTGACACCAAACTCTTGGTCAATTTAGGAACATGTCTAATGCCACAAAGCATAAATTCAGTGCCATTTGTCATGCATAACTTGACATCTCCCATACCGCATGTATCAAGTTGATAGGAATCTCCAAGCTTGATTGAACCCTGATAGAAGTATATATGGAGAACCATTCCCCATGGGGAGTAACATGAAAACTGGCACATGAATCAATGATCCAATTTTGCACATAACACTCATCAAGAGCCAATAACGCATCTGGACTCAAATCGGAAGTGAAAATAAGCACATCCTATGGCTGCTGCACATCAGGAACAACCTCTAGAGGTGGAGATTCGACAACATTGATCTCCTCCATCCTTACACTATTCTTTGGAGCATCAAACTTCACAATATCTCTTTCCCTTTTCACTCTACAAAACACGTCAATCTTTCTTTAAATGGCCTTTCTTTTACCAAAATTATAGCATTGTATGTTTTTGAAATCACAACCTTGACTCTTGCTACAAAGTGGCGATCCTTACAATCCTATGAACGACCGCAACTGTGACTACATCGACCTCTTTGCCTATGGCGATTATGGCCACTTGCCATATATACATCTCCATGTCCACCACTATCTAGAGATTAACGTCTAATCTCTTTGGTGAGCAATGTATTTGTAACATCACTGAACTTCAATTTACTGCCTGGTACGGAGTTACTAATTGCAGTATTGAATGTATCCCAAGAAGGCAAAGAGCATAGCACAAATATGGTCTTCATTTCATCATCAAAATTGAACCCTTTTGATGTCAGCTGAGAAAATGTGCTATTGAACTCATTCAAGTGTGCGTTAATACTACTACCTTCTTTCATATTCAAACGCATAAGTTTTTTCATCAAGAAAACTCTAGAAGCACTCTTTCCATCCAAGTTGCACATAGAGAGTTTTAAAGATCTCGTGTTGTAGTCTTGTCCATAATCGTGAAGAATATGGTCTCACTAAGATGTAATATAATAGTGGCCATGGCATAAGCATCCAACTCTTCCCATTGATCATCAATGTAAGCATTCTCTCTACAATGGTGCTACCATGACCTTGTTGACCAAAACATCAAGCATACATTGCTTCCAAATTGTGAAATTTGTGCCATCAAACTTCTTGTTGTAGTAGTCTTCCCTTTCCAAATCACTACCAACAGCCATAACTGAAGAGAAAATGACCAAAGATTTATGGTAAAAATTGATGGGAGAATCTGCCAAGTATGCTTGAAAGGCGTTGTACCTGCGAGTATTTGAAAGCATGTAAAAGTTGTAAAACTCTACTTGTAACGTCGATGTAGAACACTATGCCTCAACCAAAAAGTGATCTACAATTGGATCTCCAATGCTAACACCACCGGTAGTGTCGATTTCAATTCTATGCCTCCAAGCAGTATTCTCAATGAATTGGTTTTATAAACCACTTGAATGATTTGGTTTTGTAAACCACTTGAATGACTTCAACATCAACAGAATTCGGCTTCGATCGGTGAAAGTCAACTTTAATGATGAAGTCCGAGCTCCTCTAATACAATTCAAGATCAGTGATAGTCTTGTGATGGTCGTACAATTCAATCTCTGATACAAATGCTCTCAAGTTTGATCACGTTGCGGATGTTCTCTTAAGCGAGAAAATACAAAGTAAGAGCACATGAGAAATATCAACAAAGAGCACTGGAGAAACATCAAGTGCTGCATTGTTAGTAGAAATGAGAAGAAAGCCAAAGGAGAGATTCAAGAACCAAAAGAGTCAATATTGCTCAAGGCATAGCAACTCACGGACAAAGTCACCTCTCTAGAGTATTGGATTTGTGACAAGAAGGGTCACATTAAAAAGGATTAATGGTCCAAGAAGAAGGTCTTAAGAAAGCAAGCCAACATCAGAGGCCAATGTGGTAGGTAAAGTACAGCAAGATGCTTTAATTCTTTCATTAAACAATGTGTCAAATTCTTGGGTAGTAGACATTGGGGCTTCATTTTATGCAACACCCCAAAAGAAGTATTACACAAAGGTTAATTTGGATACATGTACTTGGAGGATGGTGAAGCTTGTGGAATTATTGGCAAAGATACAATTTTTGTTAGGACTAAAAATGGAAATGAATGGAAGCTTAAAGATGTTAGGCATGTTCTCTTTCTTCACAGAAATTTATCCTCTATAGGTTAATGGGATGATGAAGGCCATAGCTTTGCATTTGGAAATAAACAATGGAAGGTCTCAAAAGGATCTTTGGTGGTTTTGCAAAGGGAAACAAGGTGGACGCACTCTACTTGTATGTTGTTAGCGCACAATCTTCCATTTGTGTAACATTTGCAAAAGTTGATGGTACATCATGGCACTATTGGCTTGGACACATGAGTGCCAAAGGAATACAAATCCTTCCATCAAAGAAAAGTCTACCAGGGTTGAAGATAATAGACACGGAGTTCTATGAGGATTGTGTTTTTGGAAAGCAAAAATTAAAATATCTTGAAGTTAACAAGAAAGGAAAGAGGTTTGTTCACCTTCCGGTGCGACACTTGAAATTGTGCCTCTTCTTCGATCTCCATGCCCATGATTGTCATGTGCTCGCGAACATTGTTCAAGGTCTAGTGCTTGTTTACTTGCACTCTTTCCATGATTCCATTTGGCAACTTGACAACTACATCAAAATGTTTTGATTGTCTCCTCGGTAGATTTCAAACGAATCCATTCACCTTGCTTGCATATCCATCGCCCATAATAGTATTGCATGTACAAAGTGGTGCAAGCCTTGAGAAAGCACAAATCAACTCCAAAGGAGCCCACTTTTCATCAAAAGCAATCCTCATTATGTAAGCCCTCCATTAAACCCCAATTGGCATCAAGTACGGCCTTTAAAGTTTCATAACTAAGATCCTTGCATACATACATAGTGTTGTTTTGGTGACAAGACAATGCTCCAGATACAGGAACAAACAAAAGAGGTGGCTAGAACCAACCAACGCCCCCCAAGAAAGAAGTTGTACCAAAATTCAAAGATTCTCTAATGTTGGACACCATCTTTGCCTTGATGCTTATGATGGAGTATGTGTCAAGTGTTGGCCACTCCAAAATGTGAAACGATGGAGAGGCAATGGGATCCAGCTTCCCATAGCCGTTTTCAATTGAGGGTGGCACATACAAGTGGGTGTAGAAGAAGAAGAGGCGTTGTCTTGCAAGGCACGATGTGAAAGTGTCCGGAAACATCTGTATGCATAGTAGTGAATGTGACTGAGAGGCAAGGCAGGGGCTGTTCCTCCAATAAACAGAATGGGAAGATACACAAGAAGATATAGAAATTTTCTCATGTAGGAAAACGGAGCCTTTCTCAATGTTTTTCATACACTGCATAACATCATGAGCTTCTGCTCAAGAGGCGCCGCATACCTAGCTAGGTACGATTGGGGATAGGGGGACCGCCGGCCCGCACTGCATCACATCATGAGCTTCTGCTCGAGAGGCGCCGCATACCTAGCTAGGTACGATTGGGGATAGGGGGACCGCCGGCCCGCCGGTATCATGAGCTTCTGCTCGAGAGGCGCCGCATACCTAGCTAGGTACGATTGGGGATAGGGGGACCGCCGGCCCGCCCACCGGCGGGCCGGCGGTCCCCCTATCCCCAATCGTACCTAGCTAGGTATGCGGCGCCTCTCGAGCAAAAGCTCATGATGTTGAGGTAAGTCACAATGTGGGAAATATTGTGAGAATTTGTCCAAAACTTATTGTGATATATCCGCAAGACAAAAGGAATAAATAAATACTTTTTATAACAAACAGTCGTCAATTCCAAACTAACAAATTAGAAATGTAGGACACAACTTTAGATGGAAACGTCCTTGGTGGGATATTGAGGAATAAGAGAGTGAGAGAGAGAATATGGACCATGGAGAATGAGGATGAAGAAGCCATGGCAAGCTTGGAGGGAGGACCTCAACACCAAGTTACACCTATATTTAATGTGGGGCCAAGTAATGGGATCAACGACGGGGACGTTCACACACGAAGATTGAAAAGATTGCAACCACAGATCTCTGCTTAAAAACTAAACTTGTACACGCACTAAACCTGGACTGCTCAAAAACTAAACCTAGACAGGTGCTAAACTTAGACAATGTGGCCAATGCACCTCGAACTCACAATATTACAGCGTCAAAACGGTTTGGGATACACAATGTGCGCATGGGTGAGGTGGTTAACCCATTCAACCCTAAACGCGGGACCTCTGAGGTCCTGGGTTCAAATCGCGCCGGTGCGGCTCACTTTTTGTGCTGGCCACGTTTAGTGCCCCACATTTTTCCGATGACGCACTTCGTTTTTTGCGCCTGGTTTAGTGTGCCTCGAGATCCCGCCCCCAACCTCGACTGTCGATCCCATTACTTTGCCTAGTGTTGAGGGAGGACGTGGGCAATGACAATAAACGTAAATTTTGTGTTTTTGGCTATGAGTGGATGTTTTACACAATAGGAGTTTAGAAAATGGATTTTAGAGAGAGGAAGGACTTTTTGACTATAGAGTGGATTGGCGAGGGAACTTGAATTTTCAAGCTCTTCAAATAAAGTGAGAGAATTCCACCCGCCCCCCCCCCCCCCCCCCCCCCCCCCACCACCCCACACACACACACAAAGGGAGGCACTAAAATGGTTCACTCCCACCTTGATATTGGTTGGAGGCTTGCTTAAGACTAATCCCAAAAGGGTCCAAAGTTCTCCCTAATGCAACCATCCTAGGTCAATACAACCTTTTGTTTTAGGGCCCATGAGGACATGTGCTCGATAGGATGGGGGAGTTGTGTAGTACATTGAAAGAATTGCAAATTGGCAAGCTGCATTGTCAAATTGAAGATCCAATTGCTAATACAAGTTGCAAAAGTATTAAGTATAAAACATCTCAATGTAACAATATTTTTTACGTAAAATATTTGCACTGCAACGGTAGATTGAGTAAACAAGCTTACTAAGTGCTCCATTATTGTAGTAAGAATCTCTAGATTTCAAAGATTTGATGATTAAAATTGTTGATTTTGTGTTCTCTAGCTCTTGTAGTCAAACCAATTACTGTCGATCGACGTGGTGTCAGTCGACACGGCATGATCAAATCCCGTGGTAACCCTAACTACTTTCCTCATGCTTTAATGACTTACCATCAAGTCACATGGTTTGGTATATGCTTGTGAAATTTAGTTGAAATTGTGGTTTATGAGCTATAAATTACAATTTCAACCAAATTTCACAAGCATATACCAAACCATGTGACTCTATGGTTGATCCTTTCAAGACTTGAATAGGTAACACTTCAAAGTTTCATTAGTTTATGTGAGCTTTGTATTTTTAAATATGCATATAGTGAAACACAACAGAGTGTATATCCTTTTTGAAACATCATCATAGTCATATAGCCAATACCTTGTTTATTCCATGACTAAATAGTTGTGTCATATCACAATTATGTTGTTTGATTTGGTGATGTCTATTTGAAAGCATAAACTTACCAAGGACTTTTACATTTGTCATCTTATAATTGTCCACACAAATCGAATAACAATCTAATCGGTTTTTTATGACGTCAGAGTAACTTCATCAGCTGAGTCTTAAAAATGGGCTATTTGGAATGAACTAGATGCTTGTTTGGAATGACTGAGACTATGCCAATAAAAATATTCTCGTGTATTCAAGAAGTTGAGATTATCTACATGCAGTTTTTCCACATTGATTAATTTTGACTCAGTCAATCAATAGGCTCTTTAGATTAGAGATAGCTGCTAGTTTTTCAACCCAAAATGGTAAATTAGCATAGTGTTATTGGTCATTTACATAAATGTAGTTTGACCAATAAACACCACATATCCTCTATGCTTTGCTTTAACTATATTTTTAAAATTGCCTTAGATGGGACTTCACTAACTTAGAGAGTTGAGCTCATGTTCGTTGACCACTAAGAGGATTAAGAGATGAACTAGAAAGATCACAGGATAATTTCCAGAAGGCATGTTTTTGAGACAAAAATATCCTTCATCCAAAATTTGAAAGAATATTAGTGCTAATGTGGAGAAATTAAGAGGATATAGTATTCACATGGAGTACTCAATCGAAGTTCTGATAGTAAAGCATGAAAGTAATTTAAGTTTAAAAAAGGATTCTTTGGTTGCTTTCTATTGGAATGGTTGTGCAATTGTCCTACTCATAGAGAGGTGATTACCTTTCTCAAAGGAGACATATATGTAGGTTTCACCTCTCTCATTTTGGTGCTAATATGATGGTATAGGATATTACGTTGTCAAAAAAATAGATCACAAGCTTCATGATAGCATATGCAAAGGTTGGTGCACATAT
This sequence comes from Adiantum capillus-veneris, assembly GCF_014529385.1. Lineage (NCBI taxonomy): Eukaryota > Viridiplantae > Streptophyta > Polypodiopsida > Polypodiales > Pteridaceae > Adiantum > Adiantum capillus-veneris. The sequence goes on along the minus strand of NC_140938.1, from coordinate 141,561,303 downwards.
GTTGACTCTTTGGCATATGAACAACCTAGGAAAGTAATGTAAAACTCAAATTTGAATTAAAAAGCTAACACATAGCATTTAGCTAGGTAATGGCTAACTATTGAGGTCCAAGTAGCATATAGTGATATCTTGCTCACTAGATAAGAAATGAGTTTGATTCAGTGATGGAGGTAGGGTTTGGCGTTGACAGTGGATCTTTTGGATGGTTTCATGCATGGCAAATGCTCTGTCACACAAAAAGCATAATGGCCCTTCCTATATCCAACAAAAAATATAGTCATTGATGGACATTTTTGGAATTTGGTTTGATAAGAGTGATTGTTAGTATTTCAAATATTCTTCTTTCAACAAGAAGATAAACTCAATGTTGGATATATAAGCACATATGATTATTGAGAGTGTAAACACTTTGATAAAGATACAGATGGAGAAATACCATATACTTAGGGCAGATTACAAATGCTTCCTTAGATATGATTGTGTAAATACTATAACATACCACGATTGCAAGATGGAACATTGTACAACCCAAGGCAACAACATTGGTGTATCAAAACTCACATGGAGACCTCTAGTGATTCAATGCTTTGTTTTACTATTAATATTTGCAAGTGATCATCACATCAAAACCACGACGACTCTAAGTGTTCGAAGGCAATACCTTGAAAGAAGACATTATTATATGGGCATTTAGACTAACCTGCACTCAAATCACTAGGGAATTTTATGGAAAAAACTCATATAATTATGCTCAACCAACTATACAATATATCTTCTTACATTAGCCTCTAAAGATTAATGGCGTGTGATCAATCAGTAACAGGCTAGTTGTAGCAAGGTTATATTCATTAGTAGTGTCATGTTCATTAGTATGTCAATCGTCGTCTTTGAGGATTTATTATTTGCAATACACCATCAACCAGCTTGTTCATCCTTGGATTGCTTCTTAAAACCTTGCAATCTAAAGTTCTGTACTTTGGATTGCCAATTTTTGCTTATTTGCCAATTAGGTTTACATGTAATCTAATTCTAGACACATAATTTAGCATCAACTAAACTGTACAGCTGCATTTACAAAAGCAGGTGACATATAAACTCTTGTACAATTAAACCCCGCCATATGGCTTACGAATTCAGAGCTTCAAAAGAACTGGTAGCACTTCCATTCAACGCCCCCTGCCAAGTTCAAACATGCATAAAAACGGAAGGTCTTCCTACTCCTTACAAGACCTACACAGCACTTTAAAGATAGCAACATCCAAATCACATCACTGACAAGTTAACATAATGCTCCGATAGGCAAATGCATACAAATAATATTACCACTACACTAGTCTACACAATTCCTCCCTCCTCCTTCCCTTTTTAAGACATCAAAACCCACTAGCACAAGCATCTTCCAAGCAAATACCCTTGTGTGTCCAAGGAGTCTCGTAGACATAGTCATAGGCATGCTGAAGCACAATTATTTATTTTGGTTAGATTAAGCGTCTACATAAATATAGCCGCACTACAACAACTACCCAAAAACCCTTAAAAAGAGTTTTCTGCCGGAAAACTTTATTAAGCCTAGCCGCTAGTACTGCTTAATCCTCATCCTCGGACTCAGCACTCCGCAACCACTCAACAAATCGAGTAACCAATTTCTTCACCTGGCCAGCTTCTGAGTTGAAACCTAGAGCAGCACCCTGGTCATACCAGGCTAGGATAGGTTCCTCCTCTAAAACGTCCATTTCATAAAGCACTTTAAGCAGCCCTGCAACCTCCACCTCCTTCCTCCTCTCAACTGGCCCACCCACAAAGTAAGCCTCTACTGCCCCCAGCAGCAATACCTGGCCCTGCGCATCCGTGACCACACTGGTCAAATAACTCTTCTTTATTGCAGCTTCCTTAGCAAGTCCTTTGGTGATCCCTTTGAAAAGGGCCTCAAAGTATGCACTCATCAATCCCTGTTGGTTAACATTCGGTCTGTCAAGCCGAAAATGGGCCGCAAGCTGATGAGCATCATAACCACTCTCCAAGCATCCTTTGAAGTCTCTCACAAGTTTGTCATGAAGACTTGGCATTTTCAGAGGTGTGCCATTCTCATCAGCCCCTCCCTTCTTTGAGCTTTTGACAGACACACTCTTCCCATTGCTTTCTAGCTCATCGCTTCCTGTGCTCAGCACAACCATCTCACTTGTGGCCATGGTAAGCTGTTCCTTGATGCGCTGCTGCGCTGCGTTGTATGAAGTATCCGTTAGCCATTCCACCTCCTCATCATCTTCTTGGGCTTCTGCAATGTCAACTTGGCTTGAAGTGGGGGAATGTTCCTCCTCATCTGAGCCAGATGCCTTCTTCTTAGGGATATTTTTAGTGTCATCTTGCCCCTTCTTTTTCTTGCTTTCCTTCTTGGCCTGCTTAATCTCCTCATCTAGAGCCTCACCCTCCTTCTGCCTCTCTCTCTCCGCCCGTCTCATTCCTTTCTTGTCCGATCCTTTCTTCTTCTGCTCTGGAGGATTCTTCAATATAAAAGTTGTCAGTTTATCCCTCATATCTACATCAGAAATAAACCCACAAGCTGCACACTTCAAATTGATAAGCTGACTCTTGGTAATGATGATCTCTGTCTCGGGATTTCCACACCCATAGCATTGAACATATTTCTTGATGAAAGTCTCTAGCAGTGCTGCAAGCTTGGGCGTATCATGAGATCCATTCACTATTGCTGTCCCTGTTTTCTCATCAAACTTGGACTGCGCACCAAGCTCACAGCCGAAAAACTTGGTTGTATAAGATGGAGGCCTAGCAAGAGCCTTGGCAACATCAACCATATTGACAAGGTTTGTCTTTATTCCATTGCCCCGACCCTCTATCTTTGTAATGAGCCGAGGCATCTTATACCTGTAAAAGGCATCATCCTTGTTGCCGGCCCCGATGTTCAAGAGAGCCATTGCAATTACTAGTGACAAACAGGAAGGTGAATCTTTGAAAGAGCGTGATTTGTCTTTTTCTGCAAAAGATCGACGTCCTTGCGCCTAGAGGTCCCCTTGAAGAGAAGCGATGTGGAAGGGTATGCGCAAGGACACACCTCGCTTGAAGAGTTTGGAAGGAAAGGATGCATAAACCTCCGATTCAGCTTGAGCTCCGGCTGCATACAGACAGTCGTTTCGCACATGACAAATGACGTCCTGCACGAACAAACGAAGTTGAGTGAGGATAGATCAGCATCAGAATTATGAAAACAACCTCTGGCATACAGCATAAAACAGTTCAATGACTATATGAAACACAAACATGTGATGTATGAACATATACAAACAAAAAAATCTCCATTAAGCACGCATATGAGCTCGAGCATCTACATACCTTCATAATAAGGCCAGCACACATACATATAGCACCAATCAAGCACATGAACCTATAAGAAAAACAAAAGTGACAGCGCAATACCAATTTAATCTACTTTATTAATATAAAACGAAGTGATAGCTACTTTAAACCTGACCTTGAATGATAGCTATAGTGCAAGAACAACTTTTGTGTCCTTGACATGAAGGACACAAAAGTTGAATGATAGCTATAGTGCAAGAACAACTTTTGTGTCCTTGACATGAAGGACAAATCAGCCCGCATAAGCTATTTAGGAAAGACTCCATTTTCTGCCTTAAATTCTTCAATAAAAACAATCAGTTTTCCTTCAAGGATGTAAACTGGTCCTTATGACCAGAATTGATCAAACATAGCCCAGAGAGAGACAAAAGAGAGGGCAGCAAAGCACCAGAACAAACAGGAGACAAAAAACTAATGAAGCAGCTTGTCAATCCAGAGCAAGTTGAGATGTGTGTGCATCCTAGAAAGCCCTTGTACTTGCCAGAAGCGAGTACAGGAAAGTTTTGAAAAGGCCCTTAAATGTATGAACTTGAGCTTGTCCAATGGAGCCTCTAAACCAGTCAACATAACTGTCAATAGCATCGACTCAAATTTGGGACAAATAAGTGCGTCCATCCAGCCTCTCTTACATTCATGTGGATGGTTATTGAATGACAATTTCCCCCCTAGAAGGCATCTTAGAAGCGCCATTAAAATAACAGGTAAAAAAATAGATGTAAGAAATCGGACATTTCCACTATAAGTTACAAAAGGCAGTCACAGAAGCCAATATAACCATCAATACACAGATACAGGCATAAGCTTCCGAGTCTGTCATGACTCTAGACATGCAGAATCGGCCGCATTGAAGTCTGGTAGCAACAGGATGAACTTTAAAACCCCCACATGATGAGCACAGCAGTTAGACCTTCAGTCCGATGTCAATGCAAAAGAGATCGGAGTTGGTTTGCCAATGGTATTAAAATAAATGATTATGACTACCTCATCGAGATCCATGCACGAACAGGCGCGCATACCCACACCATGGTTACTCAGGGATCAATAACTCTCTCTCTCTCTCTCTCTCTCTCTCTCTCTCTCTCTCTCTCTCTCTCACACTCACACACACACACACACACACACACACACCGCATGCGCACGCGAGCGCGCACAAACACTGCAGGAAGAGGTGAAATACGGCAGCTGTTAGATAAGGTAGACCATACCTGTAGATAGCAGACGCGAAAGGCGACAATGGCAATCTGCTCCTTCGCCTTCTGCCCCGTCTTTTGAGGAGTCTGTGTAAATAAACCGACTAGGTAGCACAAACCCTAGCTTTTTGCATTTTACTCGGTAAGCTTTTTGAGTTTTTGGCCTGTCCCAAAGGGGTAAGGTCTTAGTGATGCGTCCTCGTGACTAACTTCTCTCAGGTGAGATCTACGGTCCCTATTAATTGGGGGCGACGGGATCGGTTTTGCACCGTCTGATGGCGGTTTAATCTCCAAGTGATCACCATGTGATCACAATTAAAGTGAACCCCAAGTAAATTTGATGTGAACATCAAGTGACCGCCAAGTGATCCCCATGTGAATCCCAATCGACATGTGATCACCTTGTGACCCCACCCATTACCAAGTGATTACAGTGTGATCCCGACTATCCCAAAGTGATTACAGTGTGACCCCGTCCATCCCAAAGTGATCTCCAAGTGAACACCATGTGATCTCCACCCCGGCATTTTTGTTATATGATTCTATGTTCACGCCTCCATTTCAAGTGACGTGCGATAGCTTAATGGGAGAGTTCTGGCCTCCGGTTGTGTAGGTGGTGGGTTCGAGTCGCAGGGGCTCAACCGGCCGGAATCTTTTTATTCTTGAGAATAAATGGACGGTCCACATCATTCAAAGATGCTGGACCGTAGATCCCACCTGACAAGGTGGTGTCAAATAGTCCCGTGGGTGATGTGTCCCCTTTTTGGCCTGCCCCAAAGGGGTCCTCGTCACTAATTGACACACCCCTAGGGAGGTGGGATCAATGGCCCACATTAGACGTCGCAAGACGGGTGCAATCCAAGCCGTTCGATTGGTTTTTAAACTAGGCGTTGTTGGGAAAACAAGAGCAAGGGGCACCTCTATGGCAATGTCTCCCAATAGCGCTCAAGACACAAGATCAGCACCACAAACGGTACCAAAAGAACCTCAACAAAACCACAACTAAAAGACAAGTGATCTCTTGGGAAATTTTCATCACACGCCCACCCATAAAACCACCATGAAAATTAGGAAGCACTTACCCTGGCATGGATTTACAGCACACGCCGAGACCAATGCACTTGAGAGAAAGAGATTCCACCTTCACCAAATAACTCTTCAAAAACACACTTTTGAAGTGTACACACATCTCCAAACAAGAGAGCTTCCACAACCTACCATACACCAAACTGCCTACAAGATGCCATATCCTGTGCGTTGTGAGAAATAGACTCTATCTCCCAAACCACAACTCCAAAAGGGATGCTTTCAAGCCTCAAAAAAACTATTTTCTACAACAAAAGCTCTGAAGACCACAAATTTCAATTCAATGTACCTCTATGTGCAAAATTGGCGCGAACAACAAGCTGCCATGGCCCGACTACGCGTAGGAAGGCTAGTCGAGGGCAAAAAACTGCATCCATAAGCATCAAGAAGCCACAACGACCCAAAACTTGCAAATTTCTAATTTTTGACTGATCTTTTTTCAGTTTGTACATGAGTTTTAGTTATATACAAGTCTCCCTTCAAAAAACTCACTCACGGGCACTTACAGCAACCCACTAGACTAACGACTTGCAGTGCATGTACATGTTCTTGCTAAAGCAATCTAAATACCCCACACAAAAAAAGCCCACACACACTTTTGACATCAGGCGTCATGTCCGTTTGTACAAATTTACAAAAAACAGGTGTCAGAAATGCGCCCATCATAGTTTGCCAAACCCCAAGTCTGCTAGAGCATTTATGCTCAGCAGTAGACTATGCAAAAGCTTATGTACAAAGATACATCATGTACAAAGTAATCAACACCATATACCCTTACCACGATCAAATGGAAAAGTATTATCCCTTGCATCCATCGTGCACGCATAATGGCATCCTTCAAAGTCACAAGGACAATCATGAATCACTTGTGAGCTCCAACCATCAAGGCTCATGTCATACAAATCAAAAGACCATGGATCAGCATTCTCACCATCGTGAGATGTATCACTCACATCAAGCCAAGACAAAACATCCATTGTATCCATGTCATCATGGTTGTCCCAACTTTCCACACTACAATCCTCTTCAACATCCACACATGCATGTGAGGTTTTCATAAGCTTCTTCACCCTTGACAATGCATGACACACACTAACTTGCATCTCCTCATCCATCTCAACTTGCGGATCATCAAAGCCCCAATCAAGACTACCATCATCATACTCGTAGGTCTCATAAGCATCACTTTCACTACATACCATCTCTTGAGCATAACTAGTAAGCAAACATGAATCCCGACCAATGTCACCAACACAATCTCAACATCCCAAATGGGTGCACATGCCCACAAGTCATCAGGATACCATGTCAACTCATAAGATGGAGGAGCAAAAACATTACCCATAATGTCAACATGCGTGTCATTTGTATCACAAGTAAAAACATACATAGGCACATCATGCAAACACATAGAGTTAGATAAGGCCTTAACTTTTTGAGCATCCATACATGGAACTAAGACAACCATATCATTGCCCTCTTTGTCATACATGCACTCCAAGGTCTTTTCTTTCACAATATTGCTTGCACATAACTCCTTATCAATATCTACATCATCAAGAGAGAGAACCTCATCTTCTACATCTGACTCAACCTCATCATCATTGCTACAATCCTCACTAGTGACAGAGGAGCTCTTGTGTGAAATGCATGAAGAAGTACACGACTGATTGACATCTTTCAACCCTCTTTTTTGCTTCAAGAAATCAACAGTTCTCTTCACACCGAGCAAGTCAGTGCAAGCAACCTCAATGCCCAAGTATCCTGGAAGGGTACCAATGAACAAGAACTTCTCTTCCTTTGCATCCAAAACCATATCCTCAAGAACCTCTAGCTCTTGCTTGAGAGATCAAAACCTCATGTAATGCATGTCCAACTCTTCTAGCCTGCTTAGCTTCAATTGTTTCATCGCATCATTCATCCTTGTTGGGATTCAGGCCAACTGACCGGACATCCCACTTACTACTAACCCATCTACTAACTTAACCATGTATACACTTATTCTTTAATACAACAAAATAAGGAGCTGCAAACAACAGGATAACGTTGTTGTGTGCTCCACCCAAAGCAGGTCTCTCTCTCTCTCTCTCTCTCTCTCTCTCTCTCTCTCTCTCTCTCTCTCTCTCTCTCTCTCTCTCTCTCTCTCTCTGTTCTTGCACTTGCACTCGCACACTCTTCCCGCGGCACCTTCAACTGGTATCAGAGTAGGGTTTGTGCTTGCCGTTTTTGCGTTTGCGTGCGTGCTCACTTTCAAAAGTGTAAACAGGTTTCCGATTTTGGTATCGGCAAACTCAACATTCCGAGAGCGTTTCCAACAGGTGTCCTGTAGGTTTACCCCCCTTTCGAAGCTGTTCGTGCATTCGAAAGCTTTATTAGAGCTACGCTTCAGGAGTTGTATTTTTTCAACTCCACTTCTTCTACAGATACAGGTACAGGTACAGGACACAGGTGCAGGTTGTTCAGAGACTATTTTGGGATGGTATATAGCCGCTTTATGGCTATTATGTGCTTTTGAGATGGTGTTTATGGGCTGATTAGGAGCACTTTTTGGCATCGACATTGTCTCAGGTTTTTCAGGCATCCATCTCCTCATAGGTTCTTGCATACATACAGGACATCCAGGTTTCTTACAGGTTGCAGTGTTTAGCATCAGTACAGATTTCAGTGGAAGTATTTGATGCACATAGGCATTGTTTGGCACTTTTGATAGTGCTTGAGCTCTTTTGAGAGAGTTTTTACTCCCCGCAGGGATTTGTTTACTGTTTGCACATTTTGTTTGGCGCCTGTTTGAGTGCGTATACTATTGTTGACAGTGGATGTACGCTGAGTTGCGGAAACTGCCATATGTACCTTTTGTGGAGCCAATTTAGCTTGTTTCTGGCAGTCCCGACCGTTTCTGAGACTCGGTTCGGAGGCCCTTTCTAAGACTGGGCTGGTTTCTTGTCTGCATAACCTTTTGTGAGGGTCGATAGCATGAGGTTTTCTTGAGCTGGGGGATTCTCGAATGTTGAGATCCTTTCGGTGATACAGGTTGCTGGAGTACCCCTTTTTCGTGGCCTCGCCATAGGACATGTATAGAGAGGGCTAGGTGCATTTGACGTTGTGTTGGCAGTCTTGGGTCAGTCTTTTGACTTTTTATGCACAATTAGTGGTTGATGCGCCTGTCTTATGCTCTAAGAGCATTACTTTTTATGCGTTACTGATCTGTTGTGACAGTTTTGGATTGAGATTCTGTCAGTTTTTCTGGGGAAACTCTGTCGAATTTTTTCCAGAATTACCAGTGTTTATCACCATATTATCTTTAGCTTGCAGCCATGTCATCTAGTGGTGAAAAGGATATTTACAATATTCAAAAATTTAATGGGATGAATGTTGCTATCTGGAAAGAGCAGATTCAAGATGTTCTTATACAAAAAGGCGAGCTGGATACTATCATGGAGCGCCCAGAGGGCGAGTATACAGATGTTGAGTGGGAGAAACTTGATGCTAAGGCCAAATCTACCCTCCGTTTGCATTTGGTGAATCTGTGTACTTTACTATAGTTGGAGAAAGAACTGCTAGAGATGTATGGGATAAGTTGTGTTCCAGTTATGAGAACAAAAGTGCCACTAATAAGGTTTTCTTGATGAAGAAGTTGTTTGACCTTTGTATGAAGGAAGAGGGCACTATTTCTACTCACATTAATATGATTTCAATATCATTTTCACTCAGTTGACCACTCAGGGTTTGGTCTTCGATGAGGAAATCAAATGTATAATCCTGCTATACAGTTTACCCTCATCTTGGGATACGTTCTGTATTGCGATTAGCAACTCAGCACCTGGTACTGGTCTAGTGTACAATGACGTCCTTGGGAGTCTGTTTACCGAAGAGATTCGCAGGAAATCTCTCGATGGCAAGAAGGATGGTGATGCGTATGTTGCTAGTGATAGACAGAGGGGTCGCACTCAAAGTCGTGCCAAAAGCAAGGAACGTAGGGGCTCACACAGTATGTCTCGGGGTTCTATGCGTAATGTCGAGTGCTATCACTTCCATAAAAAAAGGCATGTGAAGAAGGATTGCAGGAAATGGCAGCAAAGCAAGAAGGATAAACAATCCGGTGAAACTTCTAAGTCTGATGATTCAAACAAGGGCAAAGCAAAGTTAGAGGAGATCAATGTGCTAGAGTCTTCAAATGCTCCTATTGTAGAGACTCTTCTAGTGGTTGTTATGGCACTTACCTCTGATGTATTGGTCTTCACAACAGATCTACCTGTCGAGGCTCTTGTTACAGAAGATGTGCAGTATGCATAGAATTGGATAGTAGATTTTGGTGCAAGTTTCCATGTGACACCACATAGAGAGTGGTTCTCTACTTATTCTCACTCTTGTGGCAAAGTGAGACTTGGTGATGCTTATGAACTAGATCTACATTGAGGGTGTCGGAAACATCAAATTGCATCTAAGGAATGGCACGCACTTTACTTTATGTAATGTCAGACATGTGCCCAAGTTTACTAAAAGCTTGATTTCTGTTGGTTAGCTTGATGATTTGGGCTACAACACCACATTTGGCGATGGTTCGTGGATAGTACGCAAAGGTAATCTTGTTGTACTCAGAGGTCAGAGCATGGTACCTTGTATTCCATGCATGTGTCAGATGTTGGTCATGATTACATATCTATAGTCGAGCTGCCGTCTACTGAGTTGTGCATTGCCGGCTAGGTCATATTAGCCAAAAAGGAATGAGAACTCTGACTCGTTTTGGCTACTTACCTGTATTGTCTTATGTTGACTTTCCTATTTGTGAGCACTATATTTATGGCAAATAGACTAGGTCGGCGCACTTACCATTGGGTCAAAAGCGAGCTGAACCTCTAGATTTGGTACATAGTGATGTTTGTGGTCCTATGTCAACCAAATCTCTAGGGGGGGCATCTATTTTGTGACATTCATAGATGACTCTACTCGAAAGGTGTGGGCATATCCTTTGAAACATAAGGATCAAGTTCTTCCCGTGTTCTATAAATTTTTAGCACTTGTTGAGAATCAGTCTTGCAAGAAACTCAAGAGGTTGCGGACTGACAACGGTGGAGAGTATTTCTCCAAGGAGCTTGACAATTTTTGTGCTAAAAGGGGGATTAAAAGGCAGTTTACTGCACCATACACACCGGATCATAATGGAGTTGCTGAGTGCATGAATCGTACGATTCAGGAAAGAGTCACAGCCATGCTTTCTAGAGCAAATCTCACACAAGGCTTTTGGGCAGAAGCCGTCTTGACTGCAGTTCACATTATAAATCGTTCGCCTAGTACGCCATTGAATTATGAGATTCCAGAAGAGTTATGGTCTAAACGTAAGCCCCACTATGACCATCTATGTGTTTTTGGTTGTGAAGCTTATGCTCACGTGCCTAAACAAATTCGATAGAAGTTAGAGCCAAAGTCACACAAATGCATTTTCATTGGATATGGTGCAGATGGAGAGATGGGATATCGTCTCTGGCACCCAGAATCTCGTTGAGTCATCCGTATTTGAGATGTGATCTTCAATGAGTCAAAGATGCATAAACACCTATCAAGGAAATAGAGATTCGGAGAGTCATTTTTGAGGATGTTGCCTCAGAGACAGTGAAATCAACTCAGTGGGCTAGTGATGTACCTTCCACTAGTAATGCTCCAGAGGGAGCGGATAGCAACGGTCAAGGAGTGAGACGGTCTACTAGAGTCTCTCGTCCACCTACGCGTTTTGAGCCAAGTCTTGATTACATCATGTTGACTGATTCCGATGAGCCAAGCTGCTACCAAGAAGCCATGATGACGGATTATGTGGTGAAGTAGGAGCAAGCTATGGAATCTGAGTATAAATCTGAGCAATAGCTCATGCATGGCGTTGGGCAGAGCATGTCTTTCTATCTTCTCTCTCTCTCTCTCTCTCTCTCTCTCTCTCTCTCTCTCTCTCTCTCTCTCTCTCTCTCTCTCTCTCTCTCTCTCTCTCTCTCTCTCTCTCTCTCTCTCTCTCTCTGAGTTCCACGGACACAGGTCGCGGGAGCGGTCCCTTGGAGGATGGGGTAGTTGGGATAGTCATCGACCGTGTGCAGAGCCGCTTAGAGCGGGATGGGAGGTGGCCTCGACCTACGTGAAACCGGGCCGATTGGGGCTGGCTGGGTTCGCCTTGGTCTACTGACAGTGGTTCGTCACATGGCCGTGGCATGAAGATCTTCGCAGAGCCGTCACAACTTGGATCTCCTCCTGCGCAGTCGTCTGCAGCCCACCATCTCCATTTTCTTTTCTATTTTCAAAAGTGGGTGCCCTAATTTTGGGCAACCCCCAATTAAGGGCTTTTGCCCACGGCTTCAGTCGACAGAACCGCAAGCCATTGCTGTGCAGATTTCGACCCCTTGATTATGCCAAGCTTGGAGATCCGAGGTCGCTGACCTGCCGAGTTTCATGACGACTTCCCAACAGCAGCAGAACCCGCATGCGATCGTGGCCATTCATGTCATGGAGTACAACCAAAACACTCCTATGATGGAATTCACACAAAGGCAGGGCCGGTATGCATACAGTTATCGGGAAGATCCGATAGGATTGGCAAAGCATGCAATCCTCTTGGTGCAACTCGAACAAAGGCAACAAGACTCTCCGATTTCAATGAACGAGGTCAAAGATCGAGGCGGATAAAGGATGCGTTGATTGAGGTAAAGTAAGAGTTTGTTATCAATTTTGTGTGAGCTTATTACAAATATACAACACCCGGCAAGGCGGCAAATCGCCAAGGATATACCCTACCATGGTAAGGACCATGGTTAGGGCTACAACAAGTCCTCAAGCACGACTTGAGAGTCAACAAAGATCATCACCAAGGTATGCAATAGCTTTTGTTTTATTTTGATCACGTTTTCAAACATGCTATGTAGCTCTTGCCTGCAGGCACAAGCATAGCTTGTGATACGTTCCGTACACAGTCAAATTTCTTCCACTGCTTTGTTTGCAAAGAGCCACTGTTTGGTTGAGAGATCAACATCGAGCATGGCTGGACTACACAATATTCAAGCCATGCAAAGGTACTTGATACTTACAGGAATTGGCACGGCTGATAACTTTTACTGCTCAAGGGTCCAAGTTTTTTGGCATGGCCGACTATTTGTCACCATTTGCAACAGCCGATGATAGATGTGATTTCCGATCTCTCGCATATTGATTTTCCAAGTGCTGACATGACGGCACTTTGCAAGTATTTATGGAGGATCTTTCAGTAGGCATGAAGCCAAGGGGCATTCATTATCTATTGGAGGGCGTGGCTATGAGCCAGAAGGCTCCAATTTATCACGTACACCTCAATCTACAAGGACGCTAAAGTACTTATCGGAAGTATGACATCCATTTTGAAATCTTGCATTGAACTTTTTATGATACATACGCCAACTCTCTCTGGTGCACAACAAATGGCTACGAACTACATTGAACGAGCTTTTCTTCCGACATCTCCAGACAACTGGTTACAACAGGATGACCATGTTAGACCATGTTCAATAATGTTTATTTTTCCATGTTTATACATTTACAGTGGAAATTAATGCTTTTGGTGCAAAGCAAAGTTCTTTGACGATTTTACATGAAGCAAGGCTTCTCCCTTGTGCCAAGGTACTGCACACTGACTTGGAATCACGGGCAGCGGCACACAAGTTTGAAAAACTGGCAAAATAGGGCATATCACCTTACAACATCCCTACCAGTGTAGACTGTGCAAGGCATTAATGGTTTGGCTCTCACGATTTGAGACCATCACTCTCCACAAGGGCTTACAATTCTGCATGCAAGGCATGCTAGTGAGGTGGATTCAATTCTACCGCTTCATGCATTACACTTCCGCTATCACACTCGCAACTCTGTCAAGGACATACTAAGTGATGGGTTGTTTAATATGATTTTTGGTTGCTATCAACACACAACAACCCTAAAAGGAACCTAAACCTAGGACTTATTTTACGAGCAAAGTGCCACCGCTAAGTCGTCCTCATACAATCACGACCTCTGCATGGTAGGTGGGTTGGAATGAGTTTTTTTTTTTTTTGTTACCTCTCTTGATGAGAGAGTCATATCGAAAAATTGCAAAATGCTTATATGATAAGCTGCAATTTAGGCATAAGATGCGTAAGAGCACACAACTTGGGTACACACTCTACAAACTTAAGGCAAGTTCCTCAATCTAGCATGCTCTTCTTTCTCTCTTTTTCTTAATTCTCTCAAGAATAGTGAAAACTTTCTAAGAAGCTTTTGATACATGTTTTGTTTGGGAGTCAGCGTGAGCCAAGGTGCTCTAACTCTCAGCTAGCAATTGGCCAAGATGCCATTCACAGTAGTCTTCATCGGTTTATCAATTGAACACTAATTGCCGTAAGAGCTACAAGCCACACATAGGCTGGCTAAGAGCCGTTGTCTGATTTTGGGTAGGACCCAACTATTGGCATTCCTTGGGTGATTGTTCTTATGACCGAACAGATCTGCCCAGGGGGAATACACATCGAATACATTGACGTTAATGGACGAGCAAGAATCGACTCATTTCGGATGATTCGGGTCTCATTTTGCACTACATGTTTCTAGTGCGACGCTCAAGTTGAGTTTTTGATACTCTTGCACTTACATCAGCTGAGCTATACCATGGAGTCTAGAGGCAGCAAACAATTGAGACAGCATGGCTGTTGATACGAGCTAGGTATCTCACTTGTGTGGATCTCTTGCTCTCTCTATAGTACTACGAGTGTCTATGGCATCACAGTTTTGGGGTACGACCCAGCGGGTGCTTACTAAATCACCCCATATGCATTGAGGATCTTTTATACTTTCAAGGAAAGAATTCCGCAATCTACCACGCGGTAGTGGGAAAATTCAACTTTTTAGGTTGATTCTCATCATTCTGTACACGGTTAACTAGGTTGGTTACCGGTATGTGCTAGTTGTGCAGTTCTACAAAGGGTCTTACCAAGGCGTTTGACTATGTAGCTTCTACCCAACGGGTTTGGATTACGAAGGCAACACCCAGGGTTTCTAGTGCAATGTTGCTTGTTTTTTCACACGTGGATGACGTGTTCCTCTGTATTTGAATACGGGTAAGTGAACATTCAGTTCAATCTCCAGGTATGCATCTATTGATTTGGTGTTATTCCAGTTTTTAGTATGCATTGCTTGGTTTTTTTCAAGTCGTTAAATACGCTTGAATATTTCATGGCCATGCCAAGGGCAGGTCAAAACAAGTATTTTGGGCCGTAGTGTCCAAAGTACATTATGTTGTTATGAATCACTTGTAGGATTAGATTTGGCACATGTTGTCACATGGGATACAACATGGTCTAGGGACTCAAGGAGTTCAATTTAGCCAGTGTGGAGCAAAGAATGAGGGTCCCTCTCACTCTTGTCATGAGTGTTTAGAGTCACCTCCACACACAAGTACATCTTGTACTTGAAGAATGTTCTTTTTTAGACATTCTTACATGAGACATATTCCACATGTGGAGGATATGGTCTCTGGGACTGACACTGGTGCCCACTATTTCAAATATGTGTCACGACAAAGTCCCTAAGTGCTGGTCCAATCAGTTTTCTAGACCATTTTTAGCACGACGTATTAGGAGCAATTTTAGTGGCTAGAAATTATCGGATACTTAGAATGACTTGTTAAGGTACAAGTACGGCATCTGGCCTAGGGAGCTGACATGTGTCCCTCATTCCCTTTGTGTAAAGGGAGCTTGTGTGTATGTGTGTGTGTGTGTGTGTGTGTGGCTTTCTCTCTCATCCCCTACATGCAAGGCTCGCCCCCTCCCAAGTAGGGATTGCAAAGACTTTTTTGTACACACACAAAGCATCCAATTCCCTTAAAGTTGACCTTTGGACACAACCTTTGAATTTTGGAACCTTAGCATTTTGGAAGTCTTAATGGGCTGAACCTTAGGGTCTTTTTAGCCCATTGTTGCACATGGCTCTTTTGCAGATGGCCCCCCCTTTGGATTCCTACTGTGGCCGGTCTGCTCGCTTAACCAATATTCTAGCTTTTTCTCCCCTGGCACTTCCCTATATTACATGATCAGTTTAACATGAGAAAATCATTTAGGAGAATTAGATATTGATTATTATGACATTACCTCTCTCTTGAAATCATAGTCGTCCTCAACTATGGTGTAGAGAAGATAAAGCATATTCATGAGTCCTTTTCTGAGCGGGTAGAGGATCCCTATGTTACCCTGCGACATCATTCCACAATGGATGACTAGTCCATTTGGCGCTTGAGAGCCTGAGGCTGCCGCAAGCATGTCTGCACATTAGTCCTATCAATCTTCCATAGTAGAGTGACAAGCTCTACTTGGTGTTTGGGAGACGTCGTCTCCGTAAACTTGATCTAAGCATGCATACTACTTCATTTTTGTGCACGATAAAGAAAAAGAGAGTCTTATAAGACCAAAAACTTTGTTCATTTTTAACATTTTGTACATTTGCTTACTCTTGGGAAGCATTGTAAGCATTGACAAGGTTTAGGTTATCCTTTAATTGTATGCCTTGCATCCATCTAGCATCTTCAAAAGGATAATTCTTAAACTTAATAAGATATCATCGGATAGTCTTACCGCCTCTTAGTACCTTGTCTTCATGTCGGAGAATGGACTCGGGCTGCAGCACCTCCTCTTGGTCCTCGATCTCCGGTGGGTCTTCAATAGTTGGTTCTTGAGGTGGCTCTCCTTTGTAAGGCTTTAATAGGCTCACATGGAAATCATTGTGTATGAGCCAATGATTGGGAAACTTGAGTTGATAGGCCATTTCATTGATTGGCCTAAGCATCTGGAAGGGACCATAGTACCTTTTTGCTAGCTTAGCATAGTACTTTTGGTGTCCCGTAGGATTCTTGCCCGTCGTGTGCCTTAATCGAGCCTTGGGATACTTTAATAAGACCCAATCATTTTCTTTAAAGGCTTGGGCTCTTCTGTGCTTGTCAACAGCAGCCTTTTGCCTTTGCTGTGAGATAGAGATAGCATCCTTAATCTTTTGAAAAGATTCTTGTAGGTCTCAGCTATACTCATCTGCAGCGAAGATCTTCCCATGTACCTTAAGTAGCAAGGGACTTTTTGATCTCCCCTCAATTACCTCGAAAGGTGCTTTTCCCGTGGAAGTATGTACAGTGTTATTGTAAGCATACTCCACTAAGGGTAAGTACTTCTCCCATTGGGATCTTTGATCTACTTCCGTTACATAGGCTTTTAGTAGATCGAGAATGGTTAGGTTAGCTATTTCACTTTGGCCATCCGTTTGTGGATGAGAGGCCGAAGAGAAGTTTAGCCTTGTCCCTAAATTCTCAAAGAGACCCTTCCAGAAATTACTGGTCATTCTAGGATCTCTATCCGACACTATGGACATTGGCAAGCCATGGTACTTGAAAATTTGTGAAATGAAGAGGGTTGCCATTTGATGGGCTTTGATAGTCTTTTTGACAGGTATAAAATGAGCTTGTTTACTGAACCTGTCTACTATCGTCCATATTCCCGTATTCCCATGGATAGACTTAGGCAATCCAAAGATAAAATCCATGGATATGCTCTCCCATGGTGAATTAGGGATTGGCAAGGGTTGAAGCAATCCAAGTTGCTTCCCTCTATCAAATTTTGTCTTTTGGCATACCACACATTTAGAAACATACTCTTGTGTGTTCACTTTCATGGTAGGCCAATAGAAATATGTTTCAATTCCCTTTAAGGTAGACTGAATCCCTCTATGCCCCGCATAAGGTGGAGCATGAGATTCATACATTACTTTCTTACGTAGTGAGTTAGTAACGCATAGTCTATTGCCATAGAGATGATAACCATCTTGTAAAGTAAATGGTTCTTCTTTCTTCCCTAATGCAAGGGCTGAAATCACATCTCTAAAATCGGGATCAATAGCATACTCATCTATCATTGAAGATAGATCATTGTGAGTTGCTATGGAAACCGCATTCACTCTCGGCCATCTTGAGAGTGCATCAGCTACTTGATTATGCTTGCCAGCAATGTGAGCAATATGAAAATGAAATTGCGAAAGGAAATTTGCCCACCTCATTTGTTTGTCGGAGAGCTTGGTCTGCGTCATGAAGTACTTAAGACTTTGGTGATCCGTTCGTAGAATGAAAGGAGTCCCCAATAAATAGTGCTTCCATGAGTCTAAGGCATGTAGAACCGCAAGGAGTTCCTTTTCATATATGCCTAAATCTTGCTCAATAGGGTCGAGCCTTCGACTCTCATAGCCTATGGCGTGCCCTTCTTGGAGCAAAACAGCTCCAAGGCAATCACCATAAGCATCACGTTGGACCTCAAATGGTTTTGAGAGATCCGATAGTGTAAGCACAGGTTGAGAGATAAGCTTTTCTTTAAGCTTTTTGAAAGCATTGTTCTCCTTAGCAGACCATGTATACCTAACACTTTTCTTTGTTAGGTCATGTAATGGTCCCGCAATTTGTGAGAACTTTTCTATGAAGCGTCTATAGTATGCACACATACCTATAAAGCTTCTTAGGTCATGAAGATTCCTTGGTTTAGGCCATCCTTTTATTACCTCTAACTTTGATGGATCCATTTGGATGCCATCTTGAGAGATAATGTGACCTAAATACTGAATCTCTTGCAAGAAAAATTCACTTTTCTTTCGATTAACATAAAGTTTATTCTCTCTCAAAACTTGAAATATTACCTGGAGGTGTTGCTTGTGTTCGTCTAATGAATTAGAGTAGATGATAATATCATCAAAGAACACTCCAGTGAAGGTTCGATGAGGCCTGAACAGCTTCTCCATCAAGCGGTTGAATGTGGCTGGTGCATTGGTCAAGCCAAAAGGCATGACAATGTATTCATAAAGACCAAATGTGGTGCGAAATGCGGTCTTTACAATGTCTTGATCAACTATCCTTATTTGATGATAGCCACTTTTTAGGTCAATCCTACTGAAGTAGGTCGATCCTTGTAGCTTATCAAATAGGTCTTCTACCCGTGGAACGGGAAACCTATTCTTGATAGTGATCCTATTTAGGGCTCTATAGTCGACACACATACGATATGTGCCGTCTTTCTTTTGCACTAATAGCACAGGTGAGCAAAATGGAGATGAGCTAGGCCTAACCATGCCCTTCTCAACTAATTCATGCACTTGCCGCATAATCTCCTCTTGTTGAGCTTGAGAAACTCTATAAGGAGGTTTGTTAGGCGGTGAACTTCGTGGAAGAAGTTCAATTGCATGGTCATCATTACCTTGTTTATGAGGTAGGTCACAAGGGATGTCGTCAATAAAAACATCTTGAAACCCCTTGACAAAATTGGATAGCTCTAATTCCTTTTGGTTGCTTTTATTTTCTTTTGCTAAAGCATTAGGTTCATTTTGAGAATCTTTAACAAAAATCATGTACACGGAAATAGAGCTCTTTATTGACTTGTTGAAAGCTGGTGTATGTACAATGGGGATAGTGTTACCCATTTCCTTAGCATCTATATACATGTCTTTTTCCCTAAACTTAAAGGAGATTCTCCTTTCAGGGACTTTAACATTGGC
This sequence comes from Adiantum capillus-veneris, assembly GCF_014529385.1. Lineage (NCBI taxonomy): Eukaryota > Viridiplantae > Streptophyta > Polypodiopsida > Polypodiales > Pteridaceae > Adiantum > Adiantum capillus-veneris. The sequence continues at coordinate 141,542,107 of NC_140938.1, read as the reverse complement.
AACCAGGTGGTCAAACTATGGTGCCCCTAGGATTACATCCTCATGCTTGAGAGGAGAGATAAAGAAGTCCTCTTTGTCCACATAGCTTTGAACATGAAGCCTCAATTTCCCGATTAAGGGAGTGACTGAAGGTTCTTGCTCCTTGAAAGCACTGTCTACGGGTAGGACATCTCCCATCTCATAGGCTTGTATGCTTAGCTTGGTGGCCAACTCTATAGATATAAAGTTGTGAGTAGAACCAGGGTCAAAGAGAATAAAAGCATCATGTTCTCTTACCTTTCCCCAAGCATGGCATAGAGGAGATCCTTTGTGGTGAGTTTGGTGAGTCTCCTCCTCTTGGATTTCAACCAAGGAAGCTCTAGGAGGATCTTGGCGGTTGTTCTTTTGGGGACAAGCGCGGTACGCATGCCCTTGTTCGCCGCACTTGAAACACCGGTTATCCTTGCGATAACGCTCAAGCTCTTCAGGAGAGAGTTTGTTCTTACCTTTGTAAACTCCCTTCTCTTTAGCTTTGTTGGAATTGCCCTTAGGAGACTTTTGGACATTGTCCTTCCCCTTAGGCTTGTTGGAACCCTTGTTTTTCGTGGGCTTATTATTTCTTTTAGCCCCCGTTTGGAAATTGATTCGAGAGGCCACCATAGTATGGTGTATTACCGCCGCTATGGTGTATTTCTTTTAGCCCCCGTTTGGAAATTGATTCGAGAGGCCACCATAGTATGGTGTATTACCGCCGATATGGTACGTGGCCTTTGGGAGTTGACATACTCCGCCATTTCTTCGGTTAAGCCCGCACAAAATTGTTGCTTTTGCTCTCCAAAATCCAACTTTTTGAAGACAGTGGCTTTGAGTTGTAGGTCCCAAAACTTGTCTACATATTTGTGGATGGATTCATAGGGAGAGAGCTTTAAGCTTCGCCATTCGGTGAGTACTTTGTCTTTGGCATCGGTGGCCAAAAACTGCTTCATAATGGAAGCTCTTAAAGTTTTCCATGTTCGTGGAGCTTCATCGTTGGCTCGTAGGCTAGACCACCACTGCCTGGAGGACTTTTGAAAGTGCATAGCTACATGGCGTCGTAGCTTAGAGGACTCCGTGAAGCCCTCATCTCCAAATGCCGCATCAAACTGTTGGATAAAGGCCAAGATTTTGTCCATAGCACCAACGGTGCCATCATAGGTAAGGAAAGAGATGCTCTTCCCTCCCTCTTTGAACTTCTTCAGCTTGAATGACCTCTTCCATGCGGCATAGGATTTCCTATGGCCTCTTCTTTTTGATGGTTCAAAGGTCACTTTCTTCAGAAGGTGAAGAAATTGAAGAAGGTGGAGAAGAGGGTGACCTCTTTCTCGCCTTTTTCTTGTCTTGATCTTCGTCGTCTTCACCATCACTTTCATAAGAGGAAGAGGATGAAGAAGATGGAGAAGAGGGTGTCCTCTTTCTCGCCTTTTTCTTCTCTTGCTTTTTATCATCCCTCTTTGAATTATGGTGTGGAGAAGAGTGTGATGGTCTTGTCTGCTTTGGTGGTGATGGAGAGCGTTTAGCCCGCCGTCTTCGAGAAGGAATATCTTACGAGAAAGATGTACATCTCCTCACATAATCACTCATATTAGCATAGCTTAGCTTAGTAATTAGCATGGTAGAGGAGATGAGCATGTATTGAATCTTGGCTCTTGGTTGTATTTGCATCCACATGCCAACAGTGTGTCGATGTAGGCTTCTATCTCACAAGCTTGGAGTAGGTGATGAGCTCTCCATTAAAGCTTGGGAAGAGATAGTCTTCTTTTCTTCACACATGAGATTGTGTGTGTGTGTGTGTGTGATAATGCCTTGCAAAAATCAGCCCCCTCTCTCTCTTGGGCGAGCCCTCTTGCTATTTGCTCTTCCTCTACCCTCATTGGACCTCCCCAGGTCAAGCCGATGACTATTAAGCAGCATAAGTGATAGCCTTCTGACATGTGTCCCCCTTTCCCCTTTAGTCAGAGCTTTAGGTAATTTAATAATTCAACTAAACTCTCATTGGACCCCTTTGCCTCCTGGCCAATAGGAATCAGGCAAGCCATTGGGCTGTTGAATGCTCATTGGACCCCTTGGGAGACTGTCCAATAGTCTTCTAGAGGACTTAATTCTCATTGGTTCTTTTATTAAGTGTTTTTAAATTAATTAAACTAGATTTACTCTAGCCTAATTCTCATTGGTCCACCTCAAAGGCCATCCAATAGGAATTGGGTACACCTTGTGGGCATCTGGCCTAGGAAGCTGACATGTGTCCCTCATTCCCTTTGTGTAAAGGGAGCTTGTGTGTGTGTGTGTGTGGCTTTCTCTCTCGTCCCCTACATGCAAGGCTTGTCCCCTCCCAAGTAGGGATTGCAAAGACTTTTTTGTACACACACAAAGCATCCAATCCCCTTAAGGTTGACCATTGGACACAACCATTGAATTTTGGAACCTTAGCATTTTGGAAGTTTTAATGGGCTGAACCTTAGGGTCTTTTTAGCCCATTGTTGCACATGGATCTTTTGTAGATGGCCCCCCCTTTGGATCCCTATTTTCCCTCCTTCGGATCCCTACTGTGGCCGGTCTGCTAGCTTAACCAATATTCTAGCTTTTTCTCCCCTGGCACTTCCCCATATTAAATGACCAGTTTAACATGAGAAAATCATTTAGGAGAATTAGATATTGATTATTATGACATACAACATGGTCTAGGGACTCAAGGAGTTCGATTTAGCCAGTGTGGAGCAAAGAATGAGGGTCCCTCTCACTCTTGTCACGAGTGTTTAGAGTCACCTCCACACACAAGTACATCTTGTACTTGAAGAATGTTCTTTTTTAGACATTCTTACATGAGACATATTCCACATGTGGAGGATATGAGTCTCTGGGACTGACACTGGCGCCCACTATTTCAAATATGTGTCACAACAAAGTCCCTAAGTGCTGGTCAAGTGCTGGTCCAATCAGTTTTCTAGACCATTTTTTGCACAACGTATCAGGAGCAATTTTAGTGGCCAGAAATTGTCGGATACTTAGAATGACTTGTTAAGGTACAAGTACGGCTAAACAACATTACAAATGGTTGTTTATACATATAGGAAATGAAAAAGTTTCATTGTTTGTACCTAGAAGTGATCATTGTCTCACCTTCTATTATGGTTCAGACGTTTCAACAAAGCTTGCAAAAGTTTGCAAATGAAAGTATTTGGTTTCTTTTTAGAACTATTTACATTCCTGTTAATGTGTGCTAGGCGCATCACATTTGCCATAAGTATTGGCAAACATCACCATGGATATACAAGTTCGGATCTGTTTTTTACTAAATGCATCCACACTAGGTGTTATGGACCCTAGTGTTTAGCAAAGGCTGATTTGGAACGGCATGCATATTCCTCAAGATTGTTGCTTATGAAAAATTTTGCACTCTATGTGCAATATCTCTATAAGATTACTTTTGGGTCTACTAATTTCTAATAGAGGTCATGGCTCGGTTTGGGTGTTTGTGGATTCTCAAATTAACCACGATGGTTATTCCGGACATTGTTGATTCCTCAACAATGTTACACGATATTGTGATTCCCATTTACCAGTCATTTGGAACGACTGTTTGTAAACCGTGAGGGAACACACCTCAGTACTGTCAGTTATCCAAGGGGATAGTCAGTTATCTGAAGGATATGCAAAGTGCGTATGTTAGCACCAAGCGATCCAATCAGTAAGCATTTACCGCTCTACTTGGAGTTTGCTTATCATCAGTTTAAGCATGTATTTAAGGGGATAGTCAGTTATCCAAGGGGATAGTCAGTTATCTGAAGGATATGCAAAGTGCGTACGTTAGCACCAAGCGATCCAATCAGTAAGCATTTACCGCTCTACTTGGAGTTTGCTTATCATCAGTTTAAGCATGTATGCGATTAGGTGTAGTCTCTTCATGTTTAAATCAAGTTCTCAACCTTGAACACTAGTTACAGTGGGGTTATTTACTGTTGAACTTGGAAAACAAGTCAAGGACTTATACTTGGCTAATGAGTCATGTTAGCAAGTTACTTTCATGGAAAGTGGAAAGAGGTACTCATTAGGGCACATCTTTGTGTGATAACTCGTTTTGAATACTCATTTGTGTTCTAAATGGAGTTTACACACGATGATCGGATAGGAATCGATAACACAAGCTGGTTGCTAATGGACAACAATGTGGAAAATCAAGATGTTACTCTTGGTTTCATTGAACCTCTTGTGGAACTGTGTTCCAATCAACCAAACAATTGGATCCATGAAGGATGCCACTTGGGAAAACATTAGTGTTCTTAAGAAGAAGTCTCCTACTTTTGTTTTCGAGGACGAAAACTCTTCTTAAGGGGGGGAGTATTGTTAGGACACCGGCAAGGCCGGACTAGACAAGGGCACGGCCGGGCTAGGCGGTGTGGAATGGGGAGTCCAACTAGGGAAAAGGGCCAGGGGCTTGCCTATATAATGGGTGGTTGGGTGGTGGACTCTCAGGCCTAGCTTCCCTGGTCTTACAAGACCAGAGATTTCTTTTGCAGTGGGAGTGGTGAGCCGATATATGACAAATCCTGGCAGCAAGCATTGGGAAGCAGTGAAGCACATTCTTAGGTACCTCAAAGGTACGGTTGGTAGGTGTTTACACTTCAGGAACAGTGATGCATCCATCGTGGGTTATGCGGATGCAGACTATGTGGGTTGTATCGACAATAAGAGATCGACATTTGGCTATGTCTTCATATTTGCTGGAGCAGTGGTATCTTGGAGATCATGTCTTCAAGATTGTACGTCATCTTCCACTACGGAAGCAGAGTATGTTGCATTGTCGGATGCAAGTAAAGAGGCTCTATGGTTATCTTGCTTGGTCAAAAATCTTGGCATTGATGAGACTCCAGTGATTTATTGTGATAGTCAGAGTGCTCTTGCATTGGCAAGGAATCCCGTGTTTCACTCCAAATCGAAACACATTGAAGTCAGGTAGAGATTTCTTGGCCAAAGAGCTCATTGATTTGGTCAAGGTACACACTGACGACAACCCAATAGATGCTTTGGCCAAAGGCTTAGCTTTGGAGTGGTTTACACATTGCAGTGAGTTGATGGGTATAGGTTGAAGCCACTAGATTGCTTCACGGTTGTACATACCAGTGTCAGGGGATTTGTGTTCGAAAGGTGAGCCGGGAAGGCGCGGGGCCTCTGGCTGTGAGAGGTGTGTGGAAGACAGTTGTAGCAGACACAATGAATGTAGACAAAGCTTGAAATTAACAGCTTGAACAAGATCCTGAAGCTTGATTATCATTAACAATACCGCTGCTATAATTAAATGTTAATTGAGGAGTTTAAGCTTCATACATCCGTTTAACCTGCCTTAATTCATATTATAATAAAGAAAATAACACTTCAACTATCTCGATGATGATAGTGTTGAGATCGATGATGATGATGTTGTTATGCTTTCCCCTTTACCTTAATTGTCCTGCCAAGCTTGCCTTGATAATATTCCTCTCCTTCGTTCTTCTCGTGCTGCTTTAAGAGAGAGAGAAATGGTAGGATTAGAGTGGGCTATGGTGGCTTTGATTAGATTGGCTATGGAAGCTTGGATTAGAGTGGGCTAGGGAAGCTTGGATTAGAGTGGCTATGGAAGCTTGGCTTAGGATTAGAGTGCTCAAAGCTTATGGCTTCCTCTCCGCTAATACAACAGAGTACGAAAACTTGAATATCTCGTAATCGGTGCATAATTAGTCTCTGTGCGTGAGACGCAAAAATGTTTAAAACGCCCTTTTCCTTCTTCCATTTTGACTTGTTTTTACCAAAAACCTGTTTTATGGAAATTTTACAGATCGAGACTTTTTCGGCCTCCCTCATGCAGAGATGTGAAGTCTCTCACACACTTTCCTTTTTACCATTGACCACATGTCTTCCTCTACCCAAGTTGCCTTATATGTCCTAAGAGACCTTTCACATGTAAAACCTTTTCTTCAAGCATAAAATCTCTACGCTTAGGCCTTCATAACCACATAAAGCATACACTTTCTGGATCTCCTTGCTTGTTTCGAGCCCTGGTCTCACTGCTCAATAAATGTGTGAGCTTCAAATAGAATTTTTCTGCTTCTCTTTACTCTTTTTTCCATCGTGGAAGCAGAGCGGCACTACACCAGGTCACTTGGGCTGCGTTGGCCTTCAAGTGGGAGTTTGTTGGGATTCAGGCCAACTGGCCGGACATCCCACTTACTACTAACCCATCTACTAACTTAACCATGTATACACTTATTCTTTAATACAACAGAATAAGGAGCTGCAAACAGGATAACGTTGCTGTGCGCTCCACCCAAAGCAGGTCTCTCTCTCTCTCTCTCTCTCTCTCTCTCTCTCTCTCTCTCTCTCTCTCTCTCTCTCTCTCTCTCTCTCTCTCTCTCTCTCTCTCTCGCACTTGCACTCGCACTTGCACTCGCACATGCTCTCCCTGGCACCTTCAATCCTCAACAAGGCATCATTGAGCTTGATCATGGCTGCAATTTTATGTCTACACCATCAAGATTGAAGGTAACTTGAAGCACTCCTCGGTGGCGGGCACCAAAACACTGTTGTGAAAACAAGAGCAAGGGACACCTCTATAGCAATGTCTCCCAATAACACTCAAGACACAAGATTAGCACCACAAACGGTACCAAAAGAACCTCAACAAAGCCACAACTCAAAGACAAGTGATCTCTTGGGAATTTGCCAGCACACGCCCACCCAAAATACCACCACGAAAATTAGGAAGCACTTACCCTAGCATGGATTTACAGCACACGTCGACCAATGCACTTGAGAGAAAGAGATTCCACCTTCACCAAATAACTCTTCAAAAACACACTTTTGAAGTGTACACACATCTCCAAACAAGAGAGCTTCCACAACCTACCATACACCAAACTGCCTACAAGATGCCATATCCTGTGCGTTGTGGGAAATAGATTTTATCTCCCAAACCACAACTCCAAAAGGGATGCTTTCAAGCCTCAAAAAATATCTGCATTTTCTACAACAAAAGCTTTGAAGACCACAAATTTCAATTGTATGTGCCTCTATGTGAAAATTGGCGCGACCCCGACTACGTGTAGGAAGGCTAGTCGAGGGCAAAAAATTGCATCCAAAAGTATCAAGAAGCCACAACGACCAAAAACTTGTAAATTTCTGTTTTGACTGAACTTTTTTAAGTTTGTACATGAGTTTTAGTTATATACAAGTCTCCCTTCAAAAAACTCACTCACAAGCACTTACAACAGCTTGACAGCTATCACTAGACTAGCGACTTGCAGTGCATGTACATGTTCTTGCTAAAAAAATCTAAATACCCCACAAAAAGAAAGCCACACACACTTTTGACATCAGGTGTCATGTCCGTATGTACAAACTTACAAAAAACGGGGTGTCAAAAATGTGTCCAATAGCGTGAACTAAGAATGAACTTGGGACGTACGTGCACCACACCAAATTTGGTGTCGACTTTGAGGTGAACTAAGTGTGAGCTTGGTGTGAACTTGGGAGGGTATGCACACCACACAAAATTTGGTGTGAACTCAATGTGAACTAAGTGTGAACTAGGTGTAAACTCATTAGCGACAATGTGATGTATAAACTTAAGACACATGCACCATTCAATGAACGTGCGATAGCTTAGTGATTAGAGTCAATTCAAAGGAGGAGAGAGGCAACGGGTTCAAACCCCGGATCCGACAACGCGAGAATATGTTGCATTCCCTAGGCAATCCAACGATCCTTAGTGATGCCTTCCCTTTTTGCTAATGAAAAAGGAGGTTATTTTTTAAGAAATAAACAATTTTTTATTGGTTGGATGAGGTTGAAGATACTCATTACATAGACACAAGCAAATATATTCATGTCAACCTTGAATCATGGAAAGGTGACTTATGAGTCACTTTTATAGTAGGTATGATTAATTTATTGTAGCGCTCTTCTCTCTTTGTGTGTGTGTGTGTGTGTGTGTGTGCACGTGCGTGTGCGCGCGCGCTTGTGGTGGAGAGTGGAGGCTGGTAGAAGGCTCCCTAATTGTCATAATAACTAATATCTAATTCTCCTAAATGATTTTCCCACAATAAACTGATCATTTAATATGGGGAAGTACCAGGGGAGAAAAAGCTAGAATATTGGTTAAGCTGGTATACCGGTCAGAGTAGGGATCCAAAGGAGGGAAAATAGGGATCCAAAGGGGGGGCCATCTGCAAAAGAGCAATGTGCAACAATGGGCTTTGAAGACCCTAAGGTTCAGCCCATTAAGACTTCCAAAATGCTAAGGTTCCAAAATTCAAAGGTTGTGTCCAATGGTCAAGCTTAGTGGAATTGGATGCTTTGTAGTGTGCCCAAAAGTCTTTGCAAGCTCCTACATAGGAGGGGGTGAGCCCTTTTAGTAGGGGGTGAAAGAGAAACACACACACACACACACACACACACACACACACATACACACTCATGCAAGCCTCTTTACACAAAGGGCATAGTGGACACATGTCAGCTCCCTAGGCCAATTGCCCACAAGGTGCACTCAAATCCTAATTGATGGCCATAGAGGTGGACCAATGAGAATTAGGCTAGAGTAAATCTAGTTTAATTCATTTAAAAACACTTGATAAAAGAGTGTTATTTTCCGCTACACACAAGTTACTAGGCCATTAAATGTTACATTGGTATTAGAGCACAAGGTTTCTCTTTTCTTGCTCACGAAGGGAGGTCCTCAAGCTAGCTATAAATGGTTGTTATTATTAATTGCAATTGAGTAAGTAGAATAGGGATTTTTTAGCCTTGCAGTGCGTGTGTCTTCGTGCAGATAACGGGGCATCACCGTTGAGAGCTATGGTCTTAATAGTGGAGTCCTACAGGGCTTGCCTACAACTTAACCACTATTGAGCTATTAGAAGCTTGACAGGAGCCGATACTATTTTGATGTTGAAAGACCCTCTCTTCTATTCCTTGAAATTAATGATATTCGAGCCACGGGTACAGTAGCTTTAGTGCTTTTCTAAAGGGATAAAGAGGAGTAGCAACGAGGGCTTGAAGTGCCAAAGTACACCTAAAAAAGTTTACACTTAAAAGTTGTTAGAATGGCTTACAATAGTCAAGAGAGGTGCACAAGTTGCACTCAAATCCTATTGAATGGCCATAGAGGTGGACCAATGAGAATTACGCTAGAGTAAATCTAGTTTAATTCATTTAAACAAACTTGATAAAAGAACCAATATGAATTAAGCTCTCTAGAAGACTATTGGCCAGTCTCCCAAGGGGTCCAATGAGCATTCAGTAGCCCTATGGCTTGCCTGATTTCTATTGGCCAGAAGACAAAGGGGTCCAATGAGTGTTTAGTTGCATTATTTAATTACCTAAAGCTCTCACAAAAGGGGAAAGGGGGACACATGTCACAAGACTACCACTTATGCTTCTTAAACCCTATTGGCTAAGCTTGGAGAGGTCCAATGGGAAGCCAACAAGAGGATTTAGCAAGAGGGGTGGACCAAGAGAGAGAGGGGGACTGGTTTTTTAAAGGCATTATCACACACACTCACACAATCTCATGTGTGATAATGCCTTTTTCAAAGGCATTATCACATACACTCACACAATCTCATGTGTGAAGCAAGAAGACTCTCTCTCTCTCTCACTTTAATGGAAAGCTCATCATCTACTCCAAGCTTGTGATAAGGGAGGCCTACACTAACTACTCTTGGATTTGTGATGCAAATCCAACTGTTAACCCTCACGCACATTCCTATCACCTACGACGGACGTTGTATTATTTATTTGGTAGAGTCAGGTACTGGGCTTGTCGGTCCAATAGGCAAAGGGTAAGAGTGATTGCCGATGAGAGGCGCACTCTAACTGGAACATTCAAGGGATTAGTTGGCTAAGCATGGGCGCCCAAGTGTGAATGGGGCGAGCTCATATAAAAGTCAACTAAACCTAAAATTCACTCATTCTCTCATTTGTGCAATTGAAGAGTGCTCTTGCTCCATCTCCATCTTCTTCTTCTTCATCTCCTTGTGTGTGTGTGTATGCGTGAGAGAGAGAGAGAGAGAGAGAGAGAGAGAGAGAGAGAGAGAGAGAGAGAGAGAGAGAGAGAGAGAGAGAGAGAGCATTGTGGCGGCATGACGGCAGCGAGGCGGTTGAGCGCGGCATAGCAGCATCTCCCTCTTCTTCGTGACGAGGAATCCTCCACGACAAGAAGCGTAGAGCGGTGAGTGACACACCATCGCCATCTTTGAGCTTACTAGTTTAGACTTGTTGTGTGCTTGGAGCCATTTGTGGCTCACACACAGTGTATCGGCAAGTTTCTTGCATTGACACGTGCGACAGACGCGCACATTTTTGGCACCGTTGCCGGGGAATGCCATACACTAAGGTTGAATGGCACTCTGTGCTTCTTTTGTGGTGCAGTTTCAATTGTAGGAAGGGTAAGGAAGAAAGGTGTGTGTGTTGAGAAGAAGCATTTTGTGTTACTACTGTGTATTGTTTTGTTAATGAAGTTTTGAAAGGTTACTGTGGTTTCTCTATGTAAGGTGTTAGTATTAAGGTTGTTAGTCTGTGTAACGTAATGTACAATAAGTAGGAAGTAGATCTGTGAGAGCTAATGAAGTGTGTTAGTGTGTAACAATAGGTGTATTAGTTGTAAGTAGGTAGGTGTTAGTATTAAGGTTGTTAGTTCTGTGTAACGTAATGTACAGTAAGTAGGAAGTAGATCTGTGAGAGCTAATGAAGTGTGTTAGTGTGTAGCAATAGGTGTATTAGTTGCAAGTAGGTAGGTAGAGCGTGTGTGTGTGCTCGCGCGCAGGCCGCGACGACCTTATCCAAAAAAAAAAAAGATTAAAAATTTTTTTAAAATTTTTTTAAAGGTAGGACTTGGATCGGGAATATCTCCCAGACCCAAGCCCAAGCTCACGCTCAGGCTCAGCCTCATTCGCCCTTTGAAATTATGTATTTTAGCTTCACACGTAGCTAAAAATCGACTTTTTTGAGGACCAACGGAGCTTCAAGTGTCCGAACCTTGTGCTGTAAAGCACACCACGACCCTTTGAGTGATACGCTTGTTTCGAGCTATCACACACTTTAATCAAAAAATTGATCATTAAAAAATATTTTAAAAAAATAAAAATAAAAAAACGAGTGAAAACGGACGCCTAAAAAAGTAAGCGGTTAACCTTCGAGGTTATTTGCCGACGCTTGTAGGGTGACAAAGGCACATGCATCTATGCTCTGGTCGTGTGCTAGAGATGGAGCAACTAGAGAGAATTTTGACTTACGCGAGTTCTCAATATACACCTACCTTAGGTTCCGGGCCCTCGGCGGGGACCCAAGGTAGTACAAACCAAGACCCGAACATAGCGGCTAGTGACTCTTCCTCTGACTATGACGTCATGGGGGGTTTCCCAATGCCTAATCCCGATAGCTCAAGCCAAGACATGCATGCCATGGACCCACGGTCCGGGCCGAGCATGCTTAGCCGCTTGAAGGAAACCTTTAGTAGAGCCACTCGCTCCGAACATGGAGTTAATGATGTAAATGAGGGGGGTGGGGAAGTAAATTCTCCATTCATGACCAACGTAGAGCCTATGCCCTTAGAGAATGTGCACATGAATACTTCATTCACTGCACCTCCTCACTCTTTAGAGCTATTCCCCTCCGAAGTTATATCACCTGATGGTAGAAGCCTTGCCGAAGTGCAAGAGGTTGAGCGGTATATCCTTGCACCGAGGAAAAAAGAAATTGAGAGCTTACGCAAGGCGAAGCAACGAAGAGAGTTAAAATCAAAAGCTCCTATGTCAATATCTTTGCTAAGAGAGCAATCGAGTGCTCCTGACTTAGCAACCGCTAAGGGCCAACCCGTAAATAGCAACATTGCATCTAGCTCAAAGGACACCCCTAGCACCTCAATCCTAGATGGAGCGTTCTAATGAGAACTGGGAGTACGAAATACAAACGGAAACTCTAGCCGACTTATACACAGGTCACACCTATCACATGGGTTGGTTAGATTTCCTACAATCTACAATGGGTGCTACTAGTGTGGAGGATCAACAACAAAGAGTTTGTGAGGTCATCCATAGGGTCATTGAGTTAGAGAGATAGAACAAGGGGATCAACATGCCTTCAACGGGTCTCATGAGATTCTTGGATATAGGGAAGGCTAAACAACCAACCTTATCGCAAATGGAGACTCCCTCGGTAAGTCCGATGGATCCTACATATGTTGTTTCGCCAGGGGTCTCAGTGCAATCTGAGCCCACAAGTGATAGCTTTACCTTTCCAAGTCTAGCTCATCTTTCCCTTGATGACACCACGGCTACCATGCCTACCCCAATGATGGGCATGCCAAGAAACACGCCATGGACCTCATTTGTTAGTAAAGCACTGCTACATGGCAGCTCAATGCCTGCAAACAGTACCTACAAGTGTGTACCAATCGTATGCACCTATGGGTCATCGCACTCATGTAGTTTCTACCCCTCCCATTGTTTCAACTACCTATGCTCCACAACCACAACACCCAAGTTCTTATTTCCATGGGACTATACCGGCTAGCATTAGCATGTCACATCTGACGTCTGCTATGCCTAGGGCCACACATATGAACTATGGACCACCACATGGCACAACATCGTACCCAACGTGGAACCCAAGGGCTTCCTATGCGCCAAGCTCAATGCCAATACCTACTCCACATGTAGTCTCTGGAGCGCCTTCACCCACGGTGCCTGCTCACTTAGCTGACTTGACAACATTTTCTCAAGCTATCGGTCGATCTACTGCTGAGAATATGCGTAACACTCCTGATAGAAAGCCTAGAATTAAGGCAATACAAATAGCCAAGCTCACACAAAAAATTAGTGGAGACGGGGATGTGAGAAAGCATATCGAAGTGTTTGAACAAATATGAGATTCTCTAGGAGAACACAATGACCTGCATAAGAGTAATGATTTAAGCCTAACCTTAAGTGGGAAGGCAGGGGATTGGTATAGAACCCTAAGGGTGGAAGAAAAAATGATTTACCCTACTCTTAGGAGACTGTTCTTGAAAGAATACATACGAGAGGGAGTGCTTTGGCGTGTAGCCTCTCAGCTCCATAAAGCCCAACAAGAGGAAGGAGAGTCGGTGAGAGACTTTATTAGTCGCTTGAAGCATTTGAATTCTCGTTGTAATCCAAATGATCGAGCGCTTCAATAATAATCAATTGCTTGATAGAATCATTAGGGGATTACGACATGAGGATATCTACAATGGCCTAGTCATTAGAGGTATCACCACTTGGGAAGCAGTCACCACCAATGCAATCCAATTGGAGGATAATTTAATGATTCAAGGAGAAAGAGTGTCTGTTGAGCCTAAATCTATTAGCTCGCAAGCATCAGGGCATCAACCAATGACCCTAAAGCCTATTGCTAAGGAGCCAAAGATATCTGAGATGACTTTAGCAGATCTCACCAAGGCTATTCAAGAGAGTCTTAGAGACAATCGTGCCCCGCAAAACAATCATATGTATCCAAGAAGGGAGCAACAATGGTGCTAAGTATGCTATGGACCGCATAGTACCAGTGAATGCCCTACTTTTAGAGTAAAATTCAATGGGAAAAGCAATGCCTGTGGGAGGTATGGTCATCAAGCTAAGGATTGCATAGTATTTAAGCACGCGATGGCCAGACCGACCTTAGCATGGACAGACACACCTCGAGTGCCTGCATTGATGCCGGCCCCACCTCTTGAACAAACGTCACAACACATGGTCCCTAGGGCCCAAAATGTTGTTCAAACAACACCCTTACCACCTCCAATGCTAGGACCGCAACCACCACATTCGAGAATCACTTCTGTGAATCAAGTGGGTTGTGAGTCATCTATTGCTTGTTTGGAAGGATGTGAGGAAGATATAGATCCTAATATTTCCTATGGGCTGGATGTGCTTGAAAAAAGTCCACAATACTACATGGAGGACTATTGGGGACAAGTCAAACCTGTATATCAAGTAGCTGCTCTTGCGACAAGAGGCCAAAACATCAATTACACTGCTAAGAGACTACCTCTTCAATGCTATGAGTGTGGAGGTCCACATTGTGTAGCCGAGTGTCCTATTAGGCTACAAAAGAACGCCGCACTAATGCAAACCAATCAAGCGAGCACGTCTACAATGCCGACACTCATGTGTAATCGATGTGGCATAGATCATTTGATTGCCCAATGTCCAAATAATCCAAATGCACCGAAGGTCACACCATTAAACTTGATTGAAGTTACCGAGGAGCAATCACAAAGTACACCTGTGGTACCAGTAAACGTACTCACATGATCGATGCTCCAAAAACAAAATTATATTCTTGAGGAAAGAGACACGGCATCAATTGCCTAATCTCAGAGAAAGAAGAAAACACGAAGAAAGAGATCGCAAAAAGCAGCGAAGTCAAACCCCAGTTCAAAGACCAACATAGGGACTGGTGACGACCCCGTACATATGAATGATGCTGAAGAGGATTCTGATTCAGGTGAAACCCTGGAGACCAAAACGACCACTAAGATAGAAACCAACAAGGAAGACCTTCATGAGCCACAATGGCCAGGATCCAAGAAGAAGATAGGAACTTATCCAAACCCTACAGAGGAGATTGAGCGAGTCAAGAAATTAAGGATTTTGGTAGAAGATACCCAAAGGGATCTAGAACCAGCACCTAGGCAGATCCAGATTACAGACACCGTGTTCCCTACACAACAACAACCTCACCAAGTCCATAGACCCTTAGCCATACCTAGTGTCATCCTAGAAGAAAGTGACTTAAAGTCATGGGAAAGTGGGCGTACTCACTTCTTGATGGAAAGAATGTTTATAGAGGGACTACCTGATTGGAGATCCCATCTTCCCCACGTCAAGGGACTGAAGGCCAAAAGGTGCCGTTAAACATTACCAAATTGATGGATTTCATGTCTTTAGAAGTCAGAACCACCATCATGTCCAAACTATATAAAGACCCTCAGCTAGTCTTAGCTCTTCTAGCCTTCCTCAATGGAGAATTGAAGTTTGGGCTACCACAATTTGCACAGATGGAGGGAGCTGGGGAGATGCCAATAGAGGAGGAGCACTTAGATCCACAACCCAACCTAGATGAGAACCTTGTTATAGAAATACCTGTTAACAAGTTGGGACAATACTTTGAGCGTGATGAATCCAATGCGACCATACCAATCACTACTAAGGGATTAACTGTGAAGGGAATCCTTGATGGTGGCGCTGGGGTTAGCATTGTGACTAAAAATTGCTGGGAAACTATGGGAAGACCTCACCTTGCGACCATAACCATAGTAGTGAAGATGGCCAATGGGTCTATTGTTAAACCTATTGGGATGCTAGAAGATCTCAAGATCAAGGTCTTTGGGCATAAAATAAGAATTACCTTCATTGTTATGGATTTCTCCAAACACACTATGGCCTCGGAGATGATCTCAGGACGTCCTTGTATGAGGGATGCAAAAATGGTGCATGACTGGTCTAAAAACCATGTCTACTTGCAGTTCCAAGATTCTGTTATTCGAGTAGATCTTGTAATGGTCGAGCACATCCTCTAGGAGACCGGTTTATAATTGATCATAGATCTGACACCACAGTTCACTCGGCCCCATTGCAGTATTGTTACACGTGTAAAGCTGACACTGATGCTGGGGAAGATTCTCCTTATATGGATGTACTACATGGGATGACTGAGTCGGACAATGTGGATTGGGTCCACCTAGCAGCAACCATAGACACTTGGGAAAATAGGGGGACGACATGGGTAACACCTGGAGGGGATGAAATGCATGTACCCTTAAATATGCTACAAGCAATGCATATAGCTTCTGACAAGACTCATCCTAATATAACAACGAAAACATACAAGTGGGTCCCTAAAGCTTCTTTAGCGACCATAGCTAGTGCTAAAAAACAGAAGCCTTGTAAGAAACTTTCCACTCACTCGAAACATGGTGTTGGATTCCTAAACGACTATTGGAAGCCCAAGGCTACTATCAAGGAAATGATCAAATCTGGGTGCCAAAACGTAGATTGTATTCTTACCTGTCACCTGACCCATGTGCGCCCAATCCTGTAGCTCCAAAATAAATTGACGATCGTGGAAAGAAACAAATCACAAAATGCTACACACCCGCTCCAGAGCTAGTTTGGGTATCGAAGAAAGAATGATTTGTTCCACCTAGCTCAGGAACAGCGGAATCAAATGAAGCTTCTTGCTCTTCGTGTAGTTCCTATACAGAAATAGAAGCTTCAACACAACCCCCACCTACCATTGTACATTCCATACAAGCAAGAAAGAGTTTGCACCTCCCGTTGTAAGTTCACCACCTACAACAATGTTGCAAATAAAATCATGGGAGAGTACCTTACCACCCTTGCAACTAGATGAAACGCATAGGGCGGTCAAAAAATATTGGTTAAAGCCTTCACCCATAACAACTTGGAACAATTGGTTTCAAAAGGTGACGACATCATTCCAAAAGGTATGATCTACCCAAGGAAGGGGGGAGTGTTTGCTGACATCCATCATTCACTTGCTCCCCTCTCAACCTTCCTCCCTGACCTCTCAATCTCCTAATCTTAGGGAATGTATATATAAGCCTTATACTCACAAAAAATAAAAAAAATAAAGAGCAAGAGCAATTAGCAAACGAGTATGCACAATAAAAGTCAAAACATTGACCAAGACCTACACATTCACATCCGGTACACCGAAACAAGGACCTATGTCATAAAGCACCTTTCATCCTCATCACTCAAGTGATGGAGGGTAGGTAGGAGTTCTGTTTTAGAGTTTAGTGATTAGCAAAGTTCTTTCTTCCCATTGATGTGCCTCCTCGAGGTATTCTTTGTGTTTCCTCGTGTGTACAGGAACGCATTGCTGTGGTTAGGATTTGGACCTTCATGGAATCTTTATCTTGATTCACACTTCAAATCAAGCGCAACCATCAACACAAACAGGTGTTTCTTGTCCATTAGCATTGCCCCTTATCTTTTTGCATCCATGTTTGTCTGCTTTAATTGTGATTGATAGCATAATATCCAGTACATTTTCTTAGTATCAAACATTTAATTCAATGTAATTTTTTGTCATAATCACTTGTCTAGGTTTAAAAATCAAGCAGTCCAACTAAGCTAGTTTGACCAAGCTGGGTGTTAGAGATCTTCTCTTAATACCATGGGGAATGCCTTCCTAATAATCTATGGTTACTTAGGTTCTTAATCTGATTTAGGCAGCATTGTGTGCAATGTACTAGGGCTTTCTAGTGGGCTTAGTCCCTATTGACCTTTAGCTTAAGTATTATAAAGGGAGTTTACTAGTGTGATGAGCCTGGGGAGGGTAACCGTGTTATATGACCCCCCAAAGTTACAAAATTAAAATGCTGAAAACGAACAAAAAAATAAAAAAAAATCAAAGTGCCACAATGTAAAATCTTAAGCTGGAAGAGAAATCTCAGCTTGATTTGGTACTTCACTCACATGTATTGCCTATGGTACTGAGCCCTAGAGGTTCCCAGTGTGGGCGCTTTTCCTTGAAAAGCAAAAAACCCAAGGCATACAAAATAAGCATACACATCAAAATTGAAACAATGTGAAAAGACTTTGGGGGGTCAAAGAAAAGGTAATCAGTCGGGCGATGATTTCATGAGAATTTCCTTTTATCGTAGCTTAACTACAAGGTCTTCTAGGTATAGCCTCTAGTCAGCCCTCGAACATGAAATACTTGGCTCTCACGATTAAACAACTTAATTGACCAGAGAAAATTAAGAAGCTTACCCATGGTATTAATAGTCAATCTTTAGTGCCTTTCGACCGTTAAATTAGTGACCCCAGACTTGTTTAGTTTTTGACCTTCATAACTGAAGGGGATCGGAGAGCACCACAGACGGAGAGTGAGAGAGAGAAGGAGACACACAACACACAGATGGGTGGGGAGACTCAAAAGAGTGAGCAGCCCCCTATACACTTATGCTATGTATAAGGTATACAAGTCAGTGGGCGCCCAGACTCTGGGCGGTCGGGCAAGGCACAGGCGCCTATACCCCAACAACCTCCCACTTAAAGGCGACTGTGCCTTTAAGCAAGGGAACCTAGTCTAAAGACCACAAAAGGCAAGAGAAAATCGCTCTCAACCGATGCCCATTGGCTGGCTGGCTGGCTGTGATCGTGTGCATCCGGCTGTCTTGCTCCTGTGTAAGTCCATACACAACCAGACGTACCGCACACGTACTGCAAGTATGTACGCAATGCCTGCATATCTCCCTCGTGCACTGTGCCATCATCAATCAACAAATGATTGACAACCCCAACTGCAAATGCTCCCACTGAAGCTGCGATATCCGGTCTCAAGATCAGCATCTCATACATGAGACCACCGAATGCCGATGCAATGCTAGCGGGCCCTGCTAGCTCTACATAGCATGCATCAACATATATATCCCTGGAAATAGGCATCTCTTACTGACAAGGCGTGTCAACCACATGCATCTCCTGACTGTTCGCAAAAGACGCATCAACCTGGCATGCAACCTCAGAGCAAACCAGCTGCTCTAGGTGTCTGCTGGAAGACATATCCTGCACAACTATATCACCATGCTCACTGTCGAGCATAGAAAGGAATGATTGCATAATTGCTGAGCCTCCTCTACAATCATCCACTGCAAACATGACCACTCAATCTGCTGTGACTCACTAGAGCTCTCATGCTCTAACTCCTTATACATAGACTCTTGCACAACGTCCTCCTGTCGTGACTCACTAGAACAAGACTGCTCTACGTGTCTATCCTGCATAGAAGTATCTCGCACAACTGACTCTCTGCTTTGCTCAGACACTAGCAAAGCATGCATGTCTGACTCTGTCACCTCTCTGTGTGACTGCTCAAGTTGTGCCCCAGCTGTGTGCACAATGAGCTCACTACTTTGCACTCCATGCAAAGCACCCTGCAACCCATGAGCAAAAGAGACTGTCCGGGTCTCTCGCTCTCTGCATGGCTGTAACAAGATTGAGACTAGACCATATTGCACCAGTACTACGTGCAATGGGTACCATGTGCCAACTCTAGCACCTCTCGCAATCACTAGCGAACCCAAATGCAACTCAAAAGATCACAAACATGACCACTCAATTTGCTGTGACTCACTAGAGCTCTCATGCTCTAACTCCTTATGCATAGACTCTTGCACAGCGTCCTCCTGTCGTGACTCACTAGAGCAAGACCGCTCTACCTATCTATCCTGCATAGAAGTATCTTGCACAACTGACTCTCTTCTTTGCTCAGTCACTAGCAAAGCATTCATGTCTGACTCTGTCACCTCTCTGTGTGACTACTCAAGTCGTGCCCCAGCTGTGTGCACAATGAGCTCAGTACTCTGCACTCCATGCAAAGCACCCTGTAACCCGTGAGCAAAAGAGACTGTCCGGGTCTCTCGCTCTCTGCATGGCTGTAACCAGATTGAGACTAGCCATCTCGCACCAGTACTACGTGCAATGGGTACCATGTGCCAACTCTAGCACCTCTCACAATCATTAGCGAACCCAAATGCAACGCAAAAGATCGCTCAAGCAGCGATACCCGATATCCACTATCCCTGAGCTGACCAATGGAGATCAAAATCATCGTCAAATCTGACACATAACGCACATGACGTAGGGTAAATCTCATACCACTGGGCAAGGACAAACATACGTCTCCTGCACCCTCAATGTCATACACAACACCATCAGCCATGTGCACACAACCAAGTCTCCCACTAAAAAACGTGCTAAACCAATCATGATGCGACGTGACATAGAAAGTAGCATCTGAATCTAGTAAACAATGTGAAGACAATGTGCAATCCGATATGCAATCCGTAGACATAAGATCGTCTGAAGACAAGATAGATGTAAATGTGACATCGCCGTCACAAGCATACTCAGTAACCACCGTACTGATCTCACTAGCATCTGTCATGCCCAAATCTGCATCACGGATTAGGCGTTCTCCGTTGTCTCAAACGCCTGAAATATCGACGCCTAATGTGCCCTCTATGTCCACAATGCCAACATGTCAAGTCTCTATGCCGTCGAGAATTGCGTGTGGGACCAATCTCTCCCATGGACATAGAAGTGGGACTAGACTCCCCTGTAGACATGGATGTCGCGTACATAGCATGTAAACTCTGCCATAAAGGATGAGTTGTAGTCTCCCTCGAGACTTGCCAGTAAACAGACTCAACCAGATGCAAATGAATCGTAGACATGGCTAACTCATCAAGATCCTGCCAATCATCATCACGCATAGACTTGGGCTTCACCGATAAACCACGCAAGGGTTTATCGTGCCCCAAATCCACCAATGCAACAAGCATATGCTCCTTCCAAGCAACAAAATCTGCACCATCAAACTGTGTCAGACCATAACGCTCGAAGTCAAATGAAAAATCAGCCATAATGCTCGCAAAAGAGCAACCAACAATAAGTAGCAAATGTCAACCAAATCAGTCCTAAACTGGCTTGAATCGCATCAACAAAAGTCTGCAAATATGGCTCAAAACCTGATGCAAAATTGCACCAATAACCGTGCAAAACCTTGCACAAAATCACAAGTCAATATGACTCGAATCCGGCTACCTAGCTCATAGCCACACAAGCATACATCACAATATTCACTCTTGTGAGTGTGCCAAGATAATTGTACACTTGTCAAACCGTGAGCTAATCACCAAGCCCACACTGTGCGGTATCGATGCATACACATGCACAAATCTCCCACCTGCAGAGAACACCGCACGCAAATGCTGAGTGCAACCCGCAATCTCTACCTAGATCGCATAAATGATGCGCATAAAACTCCTGGGAAAATTTCGCCAGAGTTTTGACGCACAATGGCTATTAACACAAAATAACCATTGTCCTGCAAGCTCAATACAATGAGCAATCAATGCGCATCAAACTACACTCAACATACATGCATAAGCTCTGCAAACCTGTGTCCAACAAATGCTCACAAAGAGTACCATAGGTGACCATACATGTCATCCACAACCAACCTTTGCGCTTGCTCACAAGATCTACTGCTCACCACATAAGCATACATAGAGCATTACCTGCTCAAAGGCCATGTATGCAAGCCACAACACTGCAGAAGAACCACTCATGTAACATTTAATGGCCTAAAATCTTATGTGTAGCGGAAATTAGCATGAACATAGTGGGCATTTCATTAGAATAGATTCCTAACGAAAATTACAAGAGTGCTTGGGTGGAGAGAGCAACAAAAAGCATAACACCTAGTTAGATAGCATCGACAATACTTTCAAAAGAGAGAGCAATTAAGCTATTGACAACAGTTGAGGACCGGATTTGCATGGAGCCGGTCCCCCCTCCAAAAGGCTTTGTATTATGGTTTCTCCCATCAAGAGAGACATTGTACAATACAATTCTTTGTGTTCCTTCAAGACTAGCTAGTGCAACAATGAAGATGGAAGCTTCATACACCAAGCAAAACACTTAATCAAACACAACTTGAATTATCCCCGTTCTCAGACCCAAGACCTCACACACCTTCGAAGATGGTGAGAGCTAGCAGGGTATGAGAGTAGATTGAGAGGAAAAAGAAGTATCTTACGAGAAAGACGTACATCTCCTCACATAATCACTCATATTAGCATAGCTTAGCTTAGTAATTAGCTTGGTAGAGAAGATGAGCATGCATTGAAGCTTGGCTCTTGGTTGGATTTGCATCCACATGCCAAGAGAGTGTTGATGTAGGCTTCTATCTCACAAGCTTGGAGTAGGTGATGAGCTCTCCATTAAAGCTTGGGAGGAGATAGAGTATTCTTCCTTCACACATGGTCAAGTGTGTGTGTGTGTGTGTCAATGCCAAGCAAAAATCAGCCCCCCCCCTCTCTTGGGCGAGCCCTAGCTGCTAAATAGGTCTGGCTTTTGCCTCATTGGACCTCCCCAGGTCAAGCCAATAGGAATTAAGCAGCATAAGTGATAGCCTTTAGACATGTGTCCCCCTTTCCCCTTTTGTGAGAGCTTTAGATAATTAAATAATTAAACAAAACTCTCATTGGACCCCTTTGTCTCCTGGCCAATAGGAATCAGGCAAGCCATGGGGCTCCTGAATGCTCATTGGACCCTTTGGGAGACTGCCCAATAGTCTTCTAGGAGACTTATTTCTCATTGGTTTCTTTTATTAAATGTTTTTAAATTAATTAAACTACATTTACTCTAGCTTAATTCTCATTGGTCCACTTCAAGGGTCTTCCAATAGGAATTGGGCACACCTTGTGGGCATCTGGCCTAGGGAGCTGACATGTGTCCCTCATTCCCTTTGTGTAAAGGGAGCTTGTGTGTGTGTGTGTGGCTTTCTCTCTCATCCCCTAGCTTTGGGGCTCGCCCCCTCCCATGTAGGGATGTGCAAAGACTTTTAGGGCACACACAAAGCATCCAATTTTCCCTAGGGTTGACCTTTGGACTCAACCTTTGAATTTTGGAACCTTAGCATTTTGGAAGTCTTAATGGGCTGAACCTTAGAGTCTTTTTGGCCCATTGTTTCACATGGCTCTTTTGCAGATGGCCCCCCCTTTGGATCCCTATTTTCCCTCCTTTGGATCCCTACTGTGGCCGGTCTGCTAGCTTAACCAATATTCTAGCTTTTTCTCCCTTGGCACTTCCCCACATTAAATGATCAGTTTAATATGAGAAAATCATTTAGGAGAATTAGATATTGATTATTATGACATTACCTCTCTCTTGAAATCATAGTCGTCCTCGACTATGGTGTAGAGAAGATAAAGCATATGCATGAGTCCTTTTCTTAGCGGGTAGAGGATCCCTATGTTACCCTACGACATCATTCCATAATGGATGACTAGTCCATTTGGCGCTTGAGAGCCTGAGGCTGCCGCAAGCATGTCTGCACATTAGTCCTATTAGTCTTCCATAGTAGAGTGACAAGCTCTACTTGGTGTTTGGGAGACGTCGTCTCCGCAAACTTGATCTAAGCATGCATACTACTTCATTTTTGTGCACAAATAAAGAAAAAGAGAGTCTTATAAGACAAAAATTTTTGTTCATTTTTAACATTTTGTACATTTTCTTACTCTTGGGAAGCATTGTAAGCATTGACAAGGTTTAAGTTATCCTTTAATTGTATGCCTTGCATCCATCTAGCATCTTCAAAAGGATAATTCTTAAACTTAATAAGATATCGTCGGATAGTCTTACCGCCTCTTAATACCTTGTCTTCATGTCGGAGAATGGACTCGGGCTGCAGCACCTCCTCGTGGTCCTCGATCTCCGGTGGGTCTTCAATAGTTGGTTCTTGAGGTGGCTCTCCTTTGTAAGGCTTTAAGAGGCTCACATGAAAAGCATTGTGTATGAGCCAATGATTGGGCAACTTAAGTTGATAGGCCATCTCATTGATTGGCCTAAGAATCTGGAAGGGACCATAGTACCTTTTTGCTAGTTTAGCATAGTACTTTTGGTGGCCCGTAGGATTCTTGCCCGTCGTGTGCCTTAATCGAGCCTTGGGAAACTTTAACAAGACCCAATCGTTTTCTTTAAAGGTTTGGGCTCTTCTGTGCTTATCAGCAGCAGCCTTTTGCCTTTGCTGTGAGATAGAGATAGCATCCTTAATCTTTTGGAAAGATTCTTGTAGGTCTCGGCTATACTCATCTGCAGCGAAGATCTTCCCATGTACCTTAAGTAGCAAGGGACTTTTTGATCTTCCCTCAATTACCTCGAAAGGTGCTTTTCCTGTGGAAGTATGTACAGTGTTATTGTAAGCTTACTCTACTAAAGGTAAGTACTTCTCCCATTGGGATCTTTGATCTACTTCCGTTACATAGGCTTTTAGTAGATCGAGAATGGTTAGGTTAGCTATTTCACTTTGGCCATCAGTTTGTGGATGATAGGCCGAAGAGAAGTTTAGCCTTGTTCCTAAATTCTCAAAGAGACCCTTCCAGAAATTACTGGTCATTCTAGGATCTCTATCCGACACTATGGACATTGGCAAGCCATGGTACTTGAAAATTTGTGAAATGAAGAGGGTTGCCATTTGATGGGCTTTGATAGTCTTTTTGACAGGTATAAAATGAGCTTGTTTACTGAACCTGTCTACTATCGTCCATATTCCCGTATTCCCATGGATAGACTTAGGCAATCCAAAGATAAAATCCATGGATATGCTCTCCCAAGGTGAATTAGGGATTGGCAAGGGTTGAAGCAATCCAAGTTGCTTCCCTCTATCAAATTTTGTCTTTTGACATACCACACATTTGGAAACATACTCGTGTATGTTCACTTTCATGGTAGGCCAATAGAAATATGTTTCAATTCCCTTTAGGGTAGACTGAATCCCTCTATGCCCCGCATATGGGGGAGCATGAGATTCATACATTACTTTCTCACGTAGTGAGTTAGTAACGCATAGTCTATTGCCATAGAGAAGATAACCATCTTGTAAAGTAAATGGTTCTTCTTTCTTCCCTAATGCAAGGGCTGAAATCACATCTCTAAAATCGGGATCAATAGCATACTCATCTATCATTGAAGATAGATCATTGTGAGTTGCTATGGAAACCGCATTCACTCTCGGTCGTCTTGAGAGTGCATCGGCTACTTGATTATGCTTGCCAGCAATGTGAGCAATATGAAAATGAAATTGCGAAAGGAAATTTGCCCACCTCATTTGTTTGTCGGAGAGCTTGGTCTGCGTCATGAAGTACTTCCATGAGTCTAAGGCATGTAGAACTGCAAGGAGTTCTTTTTCGTATATGCCTAGAGCTTGCTCAACAGGGTCGAGCCTTCGACTCTCATAGCCTATGGCATGCCCTTCTTGGAGCAAAACAGCCCCAAGGCAATCACCACAAGCATCACATTGGACCTCAAATGGTTTTGAGAGATCTGGTAGTGTAAGCACAGGTTGAGAGATAAGCTTTTCTTTAAGCTTTTCGAAAGCATTGTTCTCCTTAGCAGACCACGTATACCTAACATTTTTCTTTGTTAGGTCATGTAATGGTCCCGCAATTCGTGAGAACTTTTCTATGAAGCGTCTATAGTATGCACACATACCTATAAAGCTTCTTAGTTCATGAAGATTCCTTGGTTTAGGCCATCCTTTTATTACCTCTAACTTGGATGGATCCATTTGGATTCCATCTTGAGAGATAATGTGACCTAAATATTGAATCTCTTGCAAGAAAAATTCACTTTTCTTTCGGTTAACATAAAGTTTATTCTCTCTTAAAACTTGAAATATTACCTGGAGGTGTTGCTTGTGTTCCTCCAATGAATTAGAGTAGATGATAATATCATCAAAGAACACTCCAGTGAAGGTTCGATGAGGCCTGAACAGCTTCTCCATCAAGCGATTGAATGTAGCTGGTGCATTAGTCAAGCCAAAAGGCATGACAATGTATTCGTAAAGACCAAATGTAGTACGAAATGCGGTCTTTACAATGTCTTGATCAACTATCCTTATTTGATGATAGCCACTTTTTAGGTCAATCCTACTGAAGTAGGTCGATCCTTGTAGCTTATCAAATAGGTCTTCTACCCGTGGAACGGGAAACCTATTCTTGATAGTGATCCTATTTAGTGCTCTATAGTCGACACACATACGATATGTGCCATCTTTCTTTTGCACTAATAGCACAGGTGAGCAAAATGGAGATGAGCTAGGCCTAACCATGCCCTTCTCAACTAACTCATGCACTTGCCACATAATCTCCTCTTGTTGAGCTTGAGAAACTCTATAAGGAGGTTTGTTAGGCGGTGAACCTCCTGGAAGAAGTTCAATTGCATGGTCGTCATTACCTCGTTTAGGAGGTAGCTCACAAGGGATGTCGTCAATAAAGACATCTTGAAACCCCTTGAGAAAATTGAATAACTCTAATTCCTTTTGGTTGCTTTTATTTTCTTTTGCTAAAGCATTAGGTTCATTTTGAGAATCTTTAACAAAAATCATGTACACGGAAATAGAGCTCTTTATTGACTTGTTGAAAGTTGGTGTATGTACAATGGGGATGGTGTTACCCATCTCCTTAGCATCTATATACATGTCCTTTTCCCTGAACTTAAAGGAGATTCTCCTTTTAGGAAATTTAACATGGGCAGCCAGGCGGTCAAACCATGGTGCCCCTAGGATTACATCCTCATGCTTGAGAGGAGAGATAAAGAAGTCCTCTTTGTCCACATAGCCTTGGACATGAAGCCTCAATTTCCCGATTAAGGGAGTGACTGAAGCTTCTTGCCCCTTGAAGGCACTGTCTGCGGGTAGGATATCTCCCATCTCGTAGGATTGTATGCCTAGCTTGGTGGCTAACTCCATAGATATGAAATTGTTAGTAGAACCAGGGTCAAAAAGAATAAAAGCATCATGTTCTCTTACCTTTCCCCAAGCATGGCATAGAGGAGATCCTTTGTGGTGAGTTTGATGAATCTCCTCCTCTTGGATTTCAACCAAAGAAGCTCTAGGAGGATCTTGGCGGTTGTTCTTTTGGGGACAAGCGCGGTACGCATGCCCTTGTTCGCCGCACTTGAAACACCGGTTATGTTTGCGATAACGCTCAAGCTCTTCAGGAGAGAGTTTGTTCTTTCCTTTGTAAACTCCCTTCTCTTTAGCTTTGTTGGAATTGCCCTTAGAAGACTTTTGGACATTGTCCTTCCCCTTAGGCTCATTGGAACCCTTGTTTTCCGGGGGCTTATTATTTCTTTTACCCCCCGTTTGGAAATTGATTCGCGAGGCCACCATAGTATGGTGTATTACCGCCGATATGGTACGTGGCCTTTGGGAGTTGACATACTCCGCCATTTCTTCGGTTAAGCCCGCACAAAATTGTTGCTTTTGCTCTCCAAAATCCAACTTTTTGAAGACAGTGGCTTTGAGTTGTAGGTCCCAAAACTTGTCTACATATTTGCGGATGGATTCATTGGGAGAGAGCTTTAAGCTTCGCCATTCGGTGAGTACTTTGTCTTTGGCATCGGTGGCCAAAAACTGCTTCATAATGGAAGCTCTTAAAGCCTTCCATGTTCGTGGAGCTTCACCGTTGGCTCGTAGGCTAGACCACCATTGTCTGGCGGACTTTTGAAAGTGCATAGCTACATGGAGTAGCTTAGAGGACTCCGTGAAGCCCTCATCTCCAAATGCCGCATCGAATTGCTGGATAAAGGCCAAAACTTTGTCTGTAGCACCGAAGGTGCCATCATAGGTAAGGAAAGAGATGGTCTTCCCTCCCTCTTTGAATTTCTTCAGCTTGGACGACCTCTTCCATGCGGCATAGGATTTCCTATGGCCTCTTCTTTTTGATGGTTCGAAAGTTGCACCATCACTTTCTTCAGAAGATGAAGAATTTGAAGAAGGTGGAGAAGAGGGTGACCTCTTTCTCGCCTTTTTCTTGTTTTGATCTTTGTTGTCTTCACCATAGCTTTCATAAGAGGAAGAGGATGAAGAAGATGGAGAAGAGGGTGTCCTCTTTCTCGCCTTTTTCTTCTCTTGCTTTTTATCATCCCTCTTTGGATTATGGCGTGGAGAAGAGTGTGATGGTCTTCTCCGCTTTGGTGGTGATGGAGAGCGTTTAGCCCGCCGTTGTGCGCTCCTTGCCGCACTGTCGAAGCAAGGGACTTGCCAATACACCGTATGCGAGCCACAAACGGCTCCAAGCACACAACAAGCCTAAACTAGCAAGCTCAAGAAAACAAAGGGTGTGTCACTCACCGCTCTACGCTCGCCTTCGTGGTGGATTCCTCGCCGCGATGAAGAAGAAGCTGCAGTCGTGCCGCGCTCAACCGCTTCGCCGCCGTCGTGCCTTCGTAATGCTCGATCGCACACACACTCTCCCTCTCTCTCTCTCTCTCACATACACACACACAAGGAGGTGAAGAAGAAGAAGATGGAGATGGAGCAAGAGCACTCTTCAATTGCACAAATGAGAGAATGAGTAAAAATTAGGTTTAGTTGGCTTTTATAGGAGCTCACCCCATTCACACTTGGGCGCCCATGCTTAACCAACTAATCCCTTGAATGTCCAAGTTAAAGTGCGCCTCTCATCGACGATCACTCTACCTTTCCCTATTGGACCGACAAGCCCGGTACCTGACTCTACCAAATACATAATACGCGTCCATCGTAGGTGATGGGTGTCCGTGTGCCGTGAGGGTTAACATGCCCCCCTTCCTGATGTAGATTCCGTCCTCGGAAGCTATTGAGTTGAAGCTGGTTCGTCGAGGTGGAAGAGCATTTGAGATGAATGTCCTTAGCCTTCTTCAGTCACTGCAAAATCAAACAACATTGGCACAGTAATTGCATTCTCTTAAAAAGCATATGCAGTTTTAGGTAGACACATTGATTGGTAAAAGAATTTCAAACAATTTGTTAGCAATGAACATTAAATTGCAATGTAATCAAATGCATAAACAGATGTAAAGGTAAAAAATTAAACAAGTCTGGGGTCGCTAATTTGACGGTCGAAAAGCACTAGAGATCGAATATTAATACCATGGGTAAGCTTCTTAACTTTCTGTGGTCAATTAAGTTGTTTAATCGCGAGAGCCAAGTATTCATGTTCGAGGGCTGACTAGAGGCTATATCTAGAAAACCTTGTAGTTAAGCTACCATAAAAGGAATTTCTCATGAAATCATCGCCTGTCTGATTACTTTTTCTTTGACCCCCCAAGGTCTTTTCACAGTGATTCAATTTTGTTGTGTGTGCTTATTTTGTATGCCTTGGATTTTTTGCTTTTCAAGGAAAAGCGCCCACGTTGGGAACCTCTAGGGCTCTAGTACCATAGGCAATACATGTGAGTGAAGTACCAAATCAAGCTGAGATTTCTCTTCCAGCTTAAAATTTTACATTGTGGCACTTTGATTTTTTGCTTGTTCATTTTCATCATTTTAATTTTGTAACTTTGGGAGGTCATATAACACTGTTACATTCCCCAGGCTCATCACATTAGTAAACTCCCTTTATAATACTTAAGCTAAAGGTCAATAAGGTTAAGCCCACTAGAAAGCCCTAGTACATTTCATACAATGCTGCCTAAATCGGATTAAGAACCTAAGTAACCATTGTTTATTAGGAAGGCATTCCCCATGGTATTAAGAGAAGATTTCTAATACCTAGCTTGGTCAAACTAGCTTAGTCGGACTGCTTGATTTTTAAACCTAGACAAGTGATTATGACAAAACATTACATTGAATTAAATGTTTGATACTAAGCCAATGCGCTGAATATTATGCTACCAATCACAATCAAAGCAGACAAACATAGATGCAAAAAGATAAGGACAATGCTAATGGACAAGAAACACCTGTTTGTGTCGATGGTCGCGCTTGATTTGAAGGTTCCATGAAGATCCAAATCCTATCAATAGCAACACGTTCCTGTACACACTAGGAAACAAAAGCAATACCTCTAGGAGGCACATCAGTGGGAAAAGAGAACTTTGCTAATCTCTCAACTGTAAAACAGAAACACTCCTATCGTACTAATCTTACCTACCCTCCATCACTCAAGTGATGAGGATCAAAGGTGTTTTATGGCATAGGTTTCTGTTTCACTGTACCAAATGTGACATGTGTAGGTCTGAGTCAATGTTTTGACTTTAATGTGCATACTCGTTTGCTAATTGCTCTTGCTCTCTTTTTTTTTTTTTTTTGTGAGTATAAAGCTTTATATGTACATTCCCTAAGATTGGAATTGAGAGGTCAGGGAAAAAGGTTGAGAGGGAAACAAGTGAATAATGGATGTCAGCAAACACTCCCCCCTTCCTTGGGTAGATCATACCGTTTGAAATGAGCTTGCCACCCTTTGAAACCAATTGTTCCAGTTGGTAATAGGTGAGGATTTTTGCCAGTAGTTTTCTATTACCCTAGGTGCCTTGTCAAGCTGCAAGGGTGGTAAGGTACTCTCCCAGGATCGAACTTGAAGTGGTTCATTAGGTGATTCTTGAACACTGGGAGGTGTGGATTCTTTTGTAGCTTCATGGAGGTCCACTACTATAGATGGAGGCTGTGTAGAAGCTTTTACCTCTATGGATGTATTACATGAGGAGCTAGAAGCTTCATGGGACTCCCCCCTTCCTGAGCTAGGTGGAACAAATCGTTCTTTCTTTGGTACCCAAACTAGCTCGGGAGCGGGTGTGTAGCATTCTGTGATTTTTTTCTTTCCACGATCATTGATTCGTTTTGGAGCTACGGGATTGGGCTCACTTGGGTCAGGTGTTAGGTAAGAGCACAATCTACGTTTTGGCACCCAGATTTGATCATTTCCTTGATAGTAGCCTTGGGCTTCCAATAGTCGTTTAGGAATCCAACGCAGCGTTTCTTTACATTTCTTGGAGTGAGTGGTACGGTTCTTACTAGGTTTCCGTTTTTTAGCACTAGGTATGGTCACTAAAGAAGCTTTAGGGACCCACTTGTATGTTTTCTTCGTTACCTTAGGATGAGTCTTGTCAGAAGCGATATGCATCGCTTGTAGCATATTTAAGGGTATATGCATTTCATCCCCCTCAGGTGTTACCCAGGTCGTCCCCCTATTTCCCCAAGTGTCTATGGTTGATGCTAGGTGGACCCAATCCACATTGTCCGACTCGGTCATCCCAGGTAGGATATCCATATAAGGAGAATCTTGGCCAATGTCTGTATCCTTCTTACAAGTGTAACAATATTGTAGTGGGGCCGAGTGAACTGTGGTGTCAGAGCGATGATCAATAATGGTTTTACTCCCTAAGGGGTGTACCTTACCAGTCACCAAATCCACTCTAAGGACAGAGTCTTGGAATTGCAAATAGACATGATTTTTAGACCAATCGTGAACCATTTGTGCTTCCCTCATGAATGGTCGTCCTAAAATCATTTCATATGACATAAGGTGTTTAGAGAAATCCATTACAATGAACGTATGTCGTACCTTGTGTCCTAGAACTTTGATCTTAAGATCCTTGAGCATCTCCATAGGTTTGGCTATGGTACCATTTGCCATCTTTACCACAATGTTAGTAACACTGAGGCGGGGTTTTCCCATGGATTCCCAACAATCTTTTGTAACGATGCTAACTCCCGCACCACCATCAAGAATTCCCTTTATAGTTAATCCCTTGGTAGTGATGGGTAGGGTCGCATTAGACTCGTCGCCTTCAAAATACTGCCCTAATTCGTTAATGGGTACCTCAATCACAGACTCGTGTCCATCTAAGTCAAGTGATTGCACATGATTTTCCTCATCAATCATAATCGAGTCAGGCCTATTTGGTTGCGCAAACTGCGGTAATCCCATTCGTAGCTCTCCGTTAAGGAATGCTCGAAGTGCAAGGAATAACTCAGGATCTCCATACAGCTTTGCTATGATCGTGGTTCGGACCTCAGAAGACATGAAGTCCACTAGTTTGGCAACATTCATTGGCGTTTTGCAGGGTGTAGGTCCTTGACTAGGAACTGGTGAGGATGGAATCTCATATTCCTCAATGGGATCAGGTATTCCTTCGTTAAACATCCTTTCCAACAAGAAGGGTGTATGCTCACTTTCTGATGTCCTGTCCTCACTCCCTTCTTGGATGATACTAGATATGGCTAACGGTCTATGGTTCATGTGGGGTGGATGAACTTGCGTGGGAAACACTGTGTCATGAATTTTTACATGCATGGGTTCTGGTTCTAGTTTCCTTTGAGTCTCCTCCACTAAACCTCTTAGATGTTTCACCTGCTTAATCTCGTCTACAGGGTTTGGGTACGTCCCAATCTTCTTTTTACGATTCTTCCCTTTTTGCCCCTGCGGTTTATCTTGGGGGTCTTGGATTGGATTTGGAAACACTTGTGGTGTTTTCAGAGGCTCTTTATGGTTTTCTCTCATTAGGTTTTCATTTGGTTCCATGTTACGGTTTTCTTTGTCGGTCTTTCCCTTTGTGGTATTGGTTCTAGTCTCCATTGTCTCGACTGAATCTGAATCATCCTCGAGGTCATTCATATACACGGGGTCATCTCCTGTTCCTATGTTTGTTTTGGAACTTGGCTTTGAATTTTCCGTATTCTGCGACTTCTTCCTTCGTGTCTTCTTTTTCTTTGCTTGGATAATTGACGCGGTATCTCTCTCTTCGAGGATATGTCCTGGCCCTTGAAGCATGGACCGTGTAATCGCATAAGTGGGTGCGACGGGTGGTATTGGCGATGTCACACTAGCAATTTCGACCAAATTTAGGGGTGTGATTTTAGGCGCATTTGGGTTATAGGGGCATTGGGCAATCAAGTGATCTATGCCACAACGATTACATGTGAGTATTGGCATTGCAGACGTGCTCCCTTGATTCATTTGCATCTGTGCAGCATTCTTTTGCAGCCTAATAGGGCACTCCGCTACTCGATGTGGTCCACCACACTCGTAGCATTGAAGAGGTGGCCTCCTAGCCTGGGTGTTGATATTTTGACCTCTGGATGCGAGAGCAGCAGCTTGATAAACCGGCTTGACTTGTCCCCAACAATCTTCCATGTAGTATATAGGACACTCTTCCAATGTATCAAGTCCGTAGGCAATACTAGTGTCTATTTCCTCCTCACAACCATCTGGATAAGCATTTGATGGCTCGCAACCCACTTGGTTCATAGGGGCGACTCTTGGATGCGGGGGCTGCGGTCCTAGCACAGGAGGTGGTAGCGGTGTAGCTTGTACAACATTTTGAGATCTAGGGACCATGTGTTGCGGTAGTTGCTCAACAGGTGGAGCAGGCATCAATACAGGAGCTCGAGGCGCATCCATCCAGGCTACAGGTGGTCTATTTGCCATCATACGTTTGATCATTAAACAATCCTTAGCTTGGTGACCATACCTACCACATGCGTTGCAAGTTCCATTAAATGTTACTCTTAACGTAGGGCACTCACTAGTGCTATGTGGACCTAAGCAAATGGAACACCATTGCTGCTCCCTTCTTGGATACATGTGACTATTTTGAGGGGGTCGATTATCCTTAAGAGACTCTTGGATTGCCTTGGTGAGGTCTGTCAAGAATGTCTCAAATACCTTTGGCTCATTGGCAATGGGCTTTGCAGTCATGGGTTCATACTCAATGGCTTGTGAGCTAGTGGATCTCGTGTCAGTAGACACCCTCATGCCTGCTATCATCAAGTTGTCCTCTAATTGGATTGCATTGGCAGTGACATCTTCCCAGGTTGTGATACCTCTAATCACTAGTCCATTATAGATTCCTTCATTCCTCAACCCTCGAATGAATCGATCAAGCAGTTGGTTATTGTTGAAGCGCTCATTTACAGGGCAACGAGAGTTTAAGTGCTTTAGATGACTAATGAAGTCCCTTACTGACTCTCCTTCCTTACGTTCGGCCTTCTGTAGCTGAGATGCTACACCCCAAAGCACACCTTCTCGTATGTACTCCTTTAGAAACAACCTTCGAAGGGTAGGGTAGATTGTTTTCTCGTCCACCCTTAGGGTCCTATACCAATCTCCAGCCTTCCCACTTAATGTCAAGCTTAAGGCATTGCACTTATGTAGTTCGTTGCGTTCCCCTAAGGAATCACATACTTGTTCAAACACTTCAATGTGTTTCCTAGCATCTTCGTCCCCATTGAATTTTTGCGTGAGTTTGGCAATTTGTACTGCCTTACTTCTAGGCTCTCTATCAGATGCATGACGCATATTTTCCGCGATAGATCGACCTATGGTTTGAGCAAACGCTGCCAAGTCACCTATGTGAGGAGGCAGGGCCGGTGGAGGTACTCTTGGAATCATATGTGGGAGAGGAACGGGTACCGGTCTTGGCATATGTGTAGATGATGTAGGATATGGAACATAACCGGGCATAGGTCCACTCGGATAAGAGCTAGGGAGCGGCACTCGAGGAGCATAAGCAAGTGGTACAATTGGAGGTGTGGGGGCCATGTGTGCATAAGGGGCTAGAGGCACATATGGTCGAGGCCCCATATTAGGTACTACGACACTAGGTAGTGGCACTGCGCTAACCGTAGATGTCATCGGTACATTCTCTGTCAGGCTTATCCCTGGAGTGAGCATTGTGTTTTCCTTGATAGAGGGTTGAGCCAAGTTAGGGAAGCTAAAGTTTTCACTCGGAGGCTCAGATTGCATAGAGACCCCAGGTGAAATGACGTAAGATGGGTCCATGGGGCTCATTAGAGGAGTCTCCATTTGTGATAGAGTAGGCTGTTGAGCCTTGCTCGTATCCAGAAATCTCATGGGGCCAGCTGAGAGTATATTTACCCCTCGGTTTTGCCTTTCTGATTGAATAATGCCATGGATAACATTACAGATCATTTTCTGTTGATCTTCGATGTTCGTGGCACTAGAGGTGGATTGTACAATCTCTATCCATCCTACATGGTAGGCGTGGCCAGAGTGTAGATCCGTCAACACCTCAGTGTGGAGGTCGTATGTCCAATGATCATTAATGAACAATCCTTCTAGAGTCGACGTGTTAATGGTTTCTTGTGAGGTAGAAGCAATGTTGCTCCCCGTGGTTTTACTTGTCACCAACGGTACTCGAGAGGGAACTTCTGAAGGAGGCAGCTCAACAGGGCCTTCTTGGTAAGAAGTTGGTAGGATATCCACATGGACACTCCTTGGGGGTGTGGGGTCCACGTGCGATGTGAAAGGAGATTCCACTTCCCCACCCCCTTCGTGTGCTTCATTTGCATCAGGTTCCGAGCGAGTAGCTCTACCTAATGTTTCCATGAAACGGCTAAACATACTAGTACTAGGCAGTGGAGCTTCGGGAGGTGCATGGCCTTCTCTCTCAGTGTTTTGGGTAGGGTATGCTTCCATGATTTCTGAGTCGGAGGAGGAATCACTAGCGGCTATTTTAGGGTCTTGGGTGGTGCTACCTTGTGTCCCCGCTGAGGGTCTAGAGCTTATCGTGGATGGGTAATGGGTGTCCGTATGAACAGAGGCACCCTCAATATGCTCGTGTTCTAGCACCCGCCCAGAGCGTAAGTGCATGTGCTTTTGATACCTTAAGGTGTCAAAAAGCTGCTCTAGGAGGCCTTGTGACTAGTTTTTAGCGTGTTTTTTGTTTGTTTTTTTGCTAGATTTTTTAGAGCGTGTCGTGGAATGGGCCGTGTGATAGCTCAAAACGAGCGTATCGGTCAGAGGGTCGTGCCGTGCTTTACAGCCCTCCGTTTGGTCACTCTATGTCCTCGGAATCCCTAAAACTGTCAATTTTCAGTAGGGAACTAGGCCCAAACTAGAAAGTCTAAGGGTGCAAGTGGGAAGAGAAAGGAGGAGAGTGGAGGACTTGTCCCACATGCTCTCATTCTCTCTTGAGGGAGTAGGGTATATATATAAGAGTGAGTCTAGTATATATCATAAGACTGAGGACTGAGGCCTGGGTCTGGGCTTGGGCTTGGGCTTGGGAAAATGATCCCGATCCCAATCTATCTTTTATACAAACCAACCCGTCCGTTTTAAGAGTCACGTTTTTTATTTTTGAAAAATATCGCCGCCCACTCGCTCGCGTTTTTAATTTCCGGTTTTTTTTCCTTGAAAATTTATTTATTTATTTATTTATTTTTTCTCAAAAAACTTTTTTTTCCCCAATTTATTATTATTATTTTTTTCTTGATGCAAATAATACAGAAATTGAAAACGCAGATATGCAAAAAATACAGAAATTGCAGAAAATTGCAGAGATTGCACGAAAAAACGCAGAAATTGCAGAAATTACAGAAAAAACGCAGAAATTGCAGAAAATGCAGAAATTACAGAAAATTAAAAAAACGCAGAAATGCAAAAAAAATGCAGAAATTGAAAACGCCGAACTTGAAAATGCAGAAATTGCAGAAATTGAAAAAACGCAGACAATAGCAGAAATTGAAACTTGACAGCAATTGCAGAAAACGCAAAAAACAGAAATCTTCCACACACCCCTTCCCCGCCTTTCCTATGATAGAAATTGCACCACAAGGAAGCGTAAAGTGCTAACCGAGCTAAGTGTAGGGCATATCCCCGGCAGCGGCGCCAAAAATGTGCGCTCCTTGCCGCACTGTCGAAGCAAGGGACTTGCCAATACACCGTATGCGAGCCACAAACGGCTCCAAGCACACAACAAGCCTAAACTAGCAAGCTCAAGAAAACAAAGGGTGTGTCACTCACCGCTCTACGCTCGCCTTCGTGGTGGATTCCTCGCCGCGATGAAGAAGAAGCTGCAGTCGTGCCGCGCTCAACCGCTTCGCCGCCGTCGTGCCTTCGTAATGCTCGATCGCACACACACTCTCCCTCTCTCTCTCTCTCACATACACACACACAAGGAGGTGAAGAAGAAGAAGATGGAGATGGAGCAAGAGCACTCTTCAATTGCACAAATGAGAGAATGAGTAAAAATTAGGTTTAGTTGGCTTTTATAGGAGCTCACCCCATTCACACTTGGGTGCCCATGCTTAACCAACTAATCCCTTGAATGTCCAAGTTAAAGTGCGCCTCTCATCGACGATCACTCTACCTTTCCCTATTGGACCGACAAGCCCGGTACCTGACTCTACCAAATACATAATACGCGTCCATCGTAGGTGATGGGTGTCCGTGTGCCGTGAGGGTTAACAGCCGTCTTCGTGGAGCCATCTCCGCCGAGGTGGCGGGAGACTCGCTTCTTTCTCGTTCCTTCGGTGGAGGCTCTTGAGTTCTCCTTTGGGAAGGAGATGCATCATCAAGAAGTAAGTTCTTGAGCCCTTCATATGGATTCTCTTCTTCTTCCCGAATCGGAGAGAGACCTCTTTTGGTAGTCTCACAAGGAGGCTTCCTAGGTGTTCTCTCGTCATGGTGATGAGCTTGGAGAATCCCGTGAGCACGGAGCTGCCGTTGCACTTCACTTTGGAGAGATGGATTGCCCATGGCTTGTTGAAGCCTAGAAACAAGATAGTTAACAAGCATTGAAGCATCATTAGTAGCTTGCTCATGAGCAAAATCAAAGTTATCAACATTAATTTCACTCTCTTTACTATTGTCAGCCATTCTAACAACTTTTAGGTGTAAACTTTTTAGGTGTACTTTGGCACTTCAAGCCCTAGTTGCTACTCCTCTTTACCCCTTTAGAAAAAGCACTCAAGCTACTGTACCCGCGGCTCGAATACCATTAATTGCAAGGAATAGAAGAGAGGGTCTTTCGACACCAAGACAGCACCGGCTCCTGTCAAGCTTCTAATAGCTCAATAGTGGTTAAGCCATAGGCAAGCCCCGTAGGACTCCACTATTAAGACCATAGCTCTCGACGGTGATGCCCCGTTAACTGCACAAAGGCAGGCGCACTGCAAGGCTGAAAAATCCCTATTCTACTTACTCACAGGCAATTAATAATACCAACCATTTGTAGCTAGCTTGAGGACCTCCCTTCTTGAGCAAGAAAAGAGAAACCTTGAGCTCTGATACCAATGTAACATTTAATGGCCTAAAATCTTATGTGTAGCGGAAATTAGCATGAACATAGTGGGCATTTCATTAGAATAGATTCCTAACGAAAATTACAAGAGTGCTTGGGTGGAGAGAGCAACAAAAAGCATAACACCTAGTTAGATAGCATCGACAATACTTTCAAAAGAGAGAGCAATTAAGCTATTGACAACAGTTGAGGACCGGATTTGCATGGAGCCGGTCCCCCCTCCAAAAGGCTTTGTATTATGGTTTCTCCCATCAAGAGAGACATTGTACAATACAATTCTTTGTGTTCCTTCAAGACTAGCTAGTGCAACAATGAAGATGGAAGCTTCATACACCAAGCAAAACACTTAATCAAACACAACTTGAATTATCCCCGTTCTCAGACCCAAGACCTCACACACCTTCGAAGATGGTGAGAGCTAGCAGGGTATGAGAGTAGATTGAGAGGAAAAAGAAGTATCTTACGAGAAAGACGTACATCTCCTCACATAATCACTCATATTAGCATAGCTTAGCTTAGTAATTAGCTTGGTAGAGAAGATGAGCATTCATTGAAGCTCGGCTCTTGGTTGGATTTGCATCCACATGCCAAGAGAGTGTTGATGTAGGCTTCTATCTCACAAGCTTGGAGTAGGTGATGAGCTCTCCATTAAAGCTTGGGAGGAGATAGAGTATTCTTCCTTCACACATGGTCAAGTGTGTGTGTGTGTGTGTCAATGCCAAGCAAAAATCAGCCCCCCCCCTCTCTTGGGCGAGCCCTAGCTGCTAAATAGGTCTGGCTTTTGCCTCATTGGACCTCCCCAGGTCAAGCCAATAGGAATTAAGCAGCATAAGTGATAGCCTTTAGACATGTGTCCCCCTTTCCCCTTTTGTGAGAGCTTTAGATAATTAAATAATTAAACAAAACTCTCATTGGACCCCTTTGTCTCCTGGCCAATAGGAATCAGGCAAGCCATGGGGCTCCTGAATGCTCATTGGACCCTTTGGGAGACTGCCCAATAGTCTTCTAGGAGACTTATTTCTCATTGGTTTCTTTTATTAAATGTTTTTAAATTAATTAAACTACATTTACTCTAGCTTAATTCTCATTGGTCCACTTCAAGGGTCTTCCAATAGGAATTGGGCACACCTTGTGGGCATCTGGCCTAGGGAGCTGACATGTGTCCCTCATTCCCTTTGTGTAAAGGGAGCCTGTGTGTGTGTGTGTGGCTTTCTCTCTCATCCCCTAGCTTTGGGGCTCGCCCCCTCCCATGTAGGGATGTGCAAAGACTTTTAGGGCACACACAAAGCATCCAATTTTCCCTAGGGTTGACCTTTGGACTCAACCTTTGAATTTTGGAACCTTAGCATTTTGGAAGTCTTAATGGGCTGAACCTTAGAGTCTTTTTGGCCCATTGTTTCACATGGCTCTTTTGCAGATGGCCCCCCCTTTGGATCCCTATTTTCCCTCCTTTGGATCCCTACTGTGGCCGGTCTGCTAGCTTAACCAATATTCTAGCTTTTTCTCCCTTGGCACTTCCCCACATTAAATGATCAGTTTAATATGAGAAAATCATTTAGGAGAATTAGATATTGATTATTATGACAACTCAACTACAACTGGCAACACTTGTGGGGGTACTAGACTCAACATGTACTTGGGAGTCAAACCCGATCTTGTAACATCTACAAATGTGCCTGCTACCTGCAGTGTGCATGGGTAAGCTGTCTGCAGCAAAGAAAACAACAGAGCCCAAAACTGTCCTGAAAAATAGTCTCTTTGTTTTTAATTTCAGACCCACCTGCACTCCGAATCAAAAAACAATTCCTTATACAAAGTCGTAGAGCTTGAAGCTAGCTCCGTTTTGAACCAAAAAGTTTTGGAATCGGAGCTTTGTAGCTCAAGTTATGAGCAAAATAGTAGACTGCTGTCAAACTGCCAAAAACCGAACAACTTTCTTCTGTGCTTCTTTGAGCTCATAGAAAAAAGGCTCAAACTCACTTCCCACCTCGATGCGTGAGTTGAATACGTCAATCTCACAATGCTTCCATGTCTATGGAAGCTCCAAGCTCCAACATGTCGCGCCGATGTAGCCGTTGCAAAGCTTGGCGAGAAGAGGGAAAATGCTGTACACAGTGGGCTGATCTGTAGAGAAACTGTGGACTGATCTGTGAGCACTAGGAAGCTCCTGAGAGCTCTACTGCAAGCCTCTGTATGGCTGCCCACAAGCCTCCTCTATTTCTTTGCTCAGATCTATGACCTCTCCGCCATAGCCGACGAGTTCATCACGAAGCCATCCATCTACGCTCCCACACCTGTCGCTCTGATACCAATTGAAGGGGATTGGAGAGCACCACAGACGGAGAGTGAGAGAGAGAAGGAGACACACAACACACAGATATGGGTGGGGAGACTCAAAAGATTGAGCAGCCCCCTATACACTTATGCTATGTATAAGGTATACAAGTCAGTGGGCGCCAGACTCTGGGCGGCCGGGCAAGGCACAAACGCCTCTATCCCAACAATAATTGTTTATGCGTTGGATTATATTGCAATTTAATGTTTATTGCTGACAAATGGTTTAAATTTTTGTTACCAATCAATTTGTCTGTCTACAACTGCATATGACTTTTAATTGTATATGAGAATGCAATTACTGTGCCAATGTTGTTTGATTTTGCAGTGAGAGTGAAGAAGGCTAAGGACACTCATCTCAAATGCTCTTCCACCTCAATGGACAAGCTTCAACTCAATAGCTTCCGAGGATGGAAGCTACATCAGGAAGGGGGGCATGTTAACCCTCACGCACATTCCTATCACCTACGACGGAAGCTGTATTATTTATTTGGTAGAGTAAGGTACCGGGCTTGTCGGTCCAATAGGAAAAGGGTAAGAGTGATCGTCGATGAGAGGCGCACTCTAATTGGAACATTCAAGGGATTAGTTGTCTAAGCATGGGCGCCCAAGTGTGAATGGGGCGAGCTCATATAAAAGTCAACTAAACCTAAAATTCACTCATTCTCTCATTTGTGCAATTGAAGAGTGCTCTTGCTCCATCTCCATCTTCTTCTTCTTCATCTCCTTGTGTGTGTGTGTATGCGTGAGAGAGAGAGAGAGAGAGAGAGAGAGAGAGAGAGAGAGAGAGAGAGAGAGAGAGAGAGAGAGAGAGAGAGAGAGAGAGAGAGAGTGCAATCAAGCATTGCCGCGGCACGACGGCTGGCGAGGCGGGCGGGTGAGCGTGGCGTAGCGGCATCTCCCTCTTCTTCGCGACGAGGAATCCTCCACGACAGGAAGCGTAGAGCGGCGAGTGACACACCATCGCCATCTTTGAGCTTACTAGTTTAGGCTTGTTGTGTCCCTTGAGCCATTTGTGGCTCACACACAGTGTATCGGCAAGTTTCTTGCATTGGCACGTGCAACAGACGCGCACACCAACCAAGAGCCAAGCTTCAATGCATGCTCATCTCCTCTGCCATGCTAATTACTAAGCTATGCTAAGATTTTATGAGTGATTATGTGAGGAGATATACTCCTTTCTCAGACTACTCCTTCTTCCTCTCAATCTACTCTCATACCCCACTAGCTCTCACCATCTTTGAAGGTATGTGAGGTCTTGGGGTCTGAGACCGTGAGGGAATTGATGTTGTGTCATATAAGTGTTTGCTTAGTGCTTGAAGCTTCCATCTTCATTGCACTGCTTACACTGCCAGATCTCTCAAAACCATTTGAGCTCCAATGTGACGCTTGTGGTAATTGCCTTGGAGTTGTTTTGCTGCAAGAAGGGCACGCCATAGCCTATGAAAGTCGAAGGCTCGACCCTGTCGAGCAAGCTCTAGGCATATACAAAAAGCAACTCCTTGCAGTTCTACATGCTTTAGACTCATGGAAGCACTATTTATTGGGGACTCCTTACAGACAGATTACCAAAGCCTTGAGTACTTCATGATGCAGACCAAGCTCTTGGACAAACAAATGAGGTGGAAAAATTTCCTTTCCCAATTTCATTTTCATATTGCTCACCTTGCTGGCAAGCATAATCAAGTAGCCGATGCACTCTCAAGACGGCTGAGAGTGAATGCGGTTTCCATAGCAACTCACAATGATCTATCTTCTATGATAGATGAGTATGCTATTGATCCCGATTTTAGAGATGTGATTTCAGCCCTTGCACTAGGGAAGAAAGAGAAACCATTTACTTTACAAGATGATTATCTTCTCTATGGCAATAGACTATGTGTTACTAACTCACTATGTGAGAAAGTAATTTATGAATCTCATGCTCCTCCTTATGCAGGGCATAGAGGGATTCAGTCTACCCTAAAAGTGATTGACACATATTTCTATTGGCTTACCATGAAAGCAAACATACAAGAGTATGTTTCTCAATGTGTGGTATGCTAAAAGATGAAGTTTGATAGAGGGAAGCAACCTGGATTGCTTCAACCTTTGCCAATCCCTAATTCACCATGGGAGAGCATATCCATGGATTTTATCTTTGAATTACCTAAGTCTATCCATGGGAATACGGGAATATGGACGATAATAGACATGTTAAGGAAACAAGCTCATTTTATACCTGTCAAAAAGACTATCAAAGCCCATCAAATGGCAACCCTCTTCATATCACAAATCTTCAAGTACCATGGCTTGCCGATGTCCATAGTGTCGGATAGAGATCCTAGAATGACTAGTAATTTCTAGAAGGGTCTCTTTGAGAATTTAGGGACAAGGCTAAACTTCTCTTCGGCCTATCACTCGCAAACAGATGGCCAAAGTGAAATAGCTAACCTAACAATTCTTGATCTACTTAAAGCCTATGTAACAGAAGTAGATCAAAGATCACAATGGGAGAAGTTCTTACCCTTAGTGGAGTATGCCTACAATAATACTGTACATACTTCCACGGGAAAAGCACCTTTCGAGGTAATTGAGGGAAGATCTAAAAGTCCCCTGCTACTTAAGGTACACGGGAAGCGAGACCTACAAGAATCTTTCCAAAAGATATAGGATGCTATCTCTATCTCACAGCAAAGGCAAAAGGTTGCTGCTGATAAGCACAGAAGAGCCCAAGCCTTTGAAGAAAATGATTGGGTCTTGCTTAAATTTCCCAAGGCTCGATTAAGGCACACCACAGGCATGAATCCTACGGGATACCAAAAGTACTATGCTAAGTTAGCCAAAAGGTATTATGGTACCTTCCAGATTCTTAGACAAATCAATGAGATGGCCTAGCAACTCAAGTTGCCCAGCCATTGGCTCATACACAATGCTTTCCATGTGAGCCTACTAAAGCCTTACAAAAGAGAGCCACCTCAAGAACCAACTATTGAAGACCCACCGGAGATCGAGGACCAAGAAGAGGTGCTACAGTCCGAGTCCATTCTCCAACATGAAGACAAGGTATTAAGAGGAGATAATATTATCTGACTGTATCTTATTAAGTTAAAGAATTATCCTTTTGAAGATGCTAGATGGATGCAAGGCATACAATTAAAGGATAACCCAAACCTTGTCAATGCTTACAATGCTTCCCTAGAGTAGGCAATGTACAAATGTTTGAAATGAACGAAGTTTTTGTCTTATAAGACTCTCTTTTTCTTTATTGTGCACAAATGTTAAGTAGTATGCATGCTAAGAATCAAGTTTGTGGAGACGACGTCTTCCAAACACCAAGTAGAGTTTGTCACTCTACTATGAAAGTCTGATAGGACTAATGTGCAGACATGCTTGCGGCAGTTTAGGCTGTCAAGCACCAAATGGATTAGTCATCCATTCTGGAACGATGTCGTAGGGTAAGATAGGGATCCTCTACCCGCTAGAAAAAGGACTAATGAACATGTAATATATTGAAAGCCTCTTAATCTTAGAAACCTTTTTTCTCTAATTAGCCTCGTAGGCATCACATATTATACTTAATTACAATTTGTGGACATCGAACATTTGGAATCAACTCACCAAAACAAATCATAAAACATATGTGAATCACATCCAACTCACGATGTCATATGGTACTCCCCCTCGGTAGCATCCCTACACACGTAGGTAGTCCCATACATGGAAAAGTGATCTTAGAGACCTAAATACATTTATCAACAAGTCTAATCAAGTTTTTTATTTGGTTAAGTGGGTTTGTTTATCCCATGAATGTATATAGTGGTTCTTCAAGGAGCACGGGGTCCAAAGTTTTCACAAGTGCAGTGGGCAGCAAGCTGTATTTTTACCATAACTCTTTGCTCCTGCAAAATTTTTCATATGACACCTAAAGAGAAATTGTTCTAAATGATTGAATCTCTGGCTTAAAGGGTTCGACCTGATTCATAGTGGTTTGAGAGATATGACCAAAATAGTGTTCCTACCGATGTGAAACAGAAAGTGTTTTTCATGTACACATGTGACCATAAACACACCATGTGCATAAATCAGCGTGCTAAACATGATGAAACAAGTATGAAGCATCCTCATACACATCCAACAAGTCCATACATGCCCTCGTATATGAAAAAGAAACCATCGAGAGAGTAACTACTTAGAAAACGGAGTAGAAAGAGAAATAGATGATGGCTATGGACTTTAGAGCTTCTTACCGTGCTTTAGGAATGATTACCAGATGTCAAAAGGCTTCTTGCTTTGCTGCAAGAGAGCAATAATGAGAGCTACATAGAGGTTTATGCCACAAAGTCGTTGGAGAAAGCACACCTTGAAAAGAGAAGAGAAGGTAGTAAGCAAGTAGAGAGAGAGAGAGAGTGTGTGTTCTTCTTCTCCCCACGAACGAGAGAGGAAATTTTATAAAGATGATGATGAAGAGCTTGCACCGCTCGGTATAATAAGTACGTATTGTTGTGCGGTAGTAGTCGCAACTGTCGGCTCTCAAAATCGAGCACTAGAGGCTGCTTTTATAGGGCACTAGGCAGAGGTTGGAGTGAGCCCCAAGCTACAGATTGTTGGAATTAGGGTTGCAGAGAAACACACATAGCTTCGAGAAGACGAAGGAAGCTCAAGGCACACAATAGAGAGTGTGTTACTTAGTGTGCAATGGAAAGATTGATAGCCCTAGAGTGATGGGCGTATATACAATGCACGGGGGAAAAAACCTCCTAAAGAGGGAAAAAATGCCCCGGCGGTCCTAGTGTGTTCACACACATCACTACCACATGTATATGGTAACAAATCCCCCATGGAGTGATGTGGTGAGCGAGAGCTGGCACATGAGTAAAGGGAAGTTCCATGCCCTGAGGACAGGATCAGTCCACAAAGGGGAGTAAGTGCAGAGCTTTGCGGAAAGCTTCAAGCTTCTCACGAGACAATGCCTTTGTGAAAAGATCTGCAAGGTTGTCATGTGTTGGCACATAAGCCAAGCTGATCTCTCCTGCTGAGAGCCTCTCCCTGACATAGTGGTAATGCACCTCAATGTGCTTTGTGCGATCATGAAAAACTGGGTTC
The DNA here is from genome assembly GCF_014529385.1 of Adiantum capillus-veneris. Classification (NCBI taxonomy): domain Eukaryota; kingdom Viridiplantae; phylum Streptophyta; class Polypodiopsida; order Polypodiales; family Pteridaceae; genus Adiantum; species Adiantum capillus-veneris. The sequence continues at coordinate 141,497,270 of NC_140938.1, read as the reverse complement.
CTCGCAACTGCCAATGCGCTCTGATTGTGAGTGTAGATAGTGTTGGCAGTGTCCTGTCCAACACCCAAATTAGCCATAAGGCGTCTGAGCCATACACACTCAACCGTAGCTGTGAAGACTGCACTGTACTCAGCCTCACAACTCGAAGTGGCCACAGTAGGTTGCTTCTTGCTCAACCATGATATACATGAACTGCCAAGCATGAAACAAAAACCACTTGTGGACACTCGCATGTCAAAACAACCAGCCCAATTTGAGTCCGAAAAAGCATGTAAGTCTGGCGGAAATGATCCCCCCTTGGGGTAAAACAAGCCAAGATGTAAAGTGCCACTAAGGTAGCGGAAAATCCTCTTGACAGCCTGCCAATGCTTAGACCCTGGGCTATGCATAAATCTGTTGACCTGTGAGATTGCAAACTGAATATCCGACCTCGTGTTGCATACATAAATGAGGAAGCCAACAACAGTTTGGTAAAGAGTGACATCAGCAGGATCGCCAGCATCATGTAGACTCAACTTCAAACCTGTTTCCATGGGAGTGGCAATAGGTTTGCAATCCTCAAGTCCAAAATTACATAGCAATGTCTCTATGTAACTTTTCTGACACAAGACAATACCACCATCACACTGCTTAAACTGTATACCCAAGTAATGATGCAACAGCCCCAAATCTTTCATCTTGAAAGTGGCATTCAAATCAGCCTTAAATTCGGCAATATGTCTCTTATTTGGTCCAGTGATCAGCAAATCATCAACATAAAGAACCACAATGAGAAGTACATCACCCTCACGCTTTACATACAATATGCTTTATGTTGGACTGTTACGAAAGCCTCGTTTGACCAAATGAGTGTCAGCTTTCTCATACCAAGCACGAGGAGATTGCTTCAAGCCATACAAAGCCTTCTTACATCTGCACACTTTGTCCTCTTGTCCTTTTATGACAAAACCGCGAGGCTGCGTTACATAAACTTCCTCAAATATGTCACCATTCAAGAAAGCAGCAACAATGTATGATTGATGTACATCCCAACCAAAATGAGCTGCCAATGCACATAGAAAACGCACAGTAGTCATACGACAAGTGGGAGCAAAAGTCTCTTCATAATCTATGCGTTTTTGCTGTGCATAACCTTTTGCAACAAGTCGAGCCTTATGGCGATCGATCTGACCATCCGGCTTGCGTTTCAACTTGTAAACCCACTTCGTACCAATGGCCTTTTTTCCAGGAGGCAAATCACATAAAGTCCATGTGTCATTTTCTATAAGTGCATCATATTCTGATTGCATGGCAGCCATCCAATCTTCTGAATTCTGTGCTTCATCAAAAGACAGAGGCTCCTCAACATCATGTAAGCTAGACATAGCCAAAGCATAACAATCTGATGCATAAGATGCATGGCGAGAGCCTGAACGAGTACGACTAGACAAAGGTGCATCCAATTTATTGTCACGCAAAGTGTGCACAAGCCATTTTGGCATACCTCTAGCCTGATCATTTTCAGCCCTTTCCTCATCAAGTACATCATGTACATCTGCATCAGTAATAGGCTGATCTAGAACATTTTCAGAAACCCCCATAGGCTATACATTTGCCTCATTGGAACTTACATTCATATTTCCACCATTGAAATGAGGCAACCAAGTGTCATAAATGTCTTGTGAGCTTACATTACTATCTCTAGTACATGGCAGCAAGGGCTGAACAGAATCTTCCACAAAGTCTACATCCCGAGAAACCAAAATACGTTTTGTTTGCGGATGATACAACCTGTAACCTTTGCTTTTAGCACTATAACCAACAAAAATACATTTGACAGACTTATCATGCAATTTTCTGCGCTGCAGTTGTGGCACCAAAGCATATGCCAAACAGCCAAAAACACGCATGTGCTCAATAGAAGGCTTTCTATCATGCCATGCTTCATATGGAGTAATAGACTGCAAAGCTTTCATAGGGCACCTGTTTAGTACATAAGTGGCACACATGATGGCCTCAAGCCAAAAGGAATGCGGCAAAGCTTGACTTTTGACCATACAACATGCCATTTCCGTCAGTGACTTGTTTTTCCTCTCAGCAACACCATTTTGCTGAGGTGTATAAGGCACTGTACATTGGTGTTTTATCCCACGACTAGCTAGAAATGCATTAAATTCATGAGACATATACTCCCCCCCTCGATCGGAACGGAGGGTGCCCATAGTACATTTCGAGAGATTTTCACCCATAGCCAGAAATTGTTTGAAGCACATAAAAACTTCGGACTTTGCTTTAAGCGGAAATACCCATGTATGCCTGGAGTAATCATCAATGAAAGTCACGAAGTAAAGGTAATTGCCCAAGGACAGAGTTTGCATGGGCCCACAAACATCACTATGCACAAGCTACAACCTGCATGTGGCCCGGACTGAACCATCCTTTGGAAACTTAGAACGCTGCATCTTACCCAAAATACAGCCTTCACAAACATGTTTGACAGGTGCTTCTAGAGGTGGCAAAGAAGCAACCATATTAGATTTCTGCAAACGTAGCAAACTGGCAAAATTCAGATGACCAAACGTGCATGCCAAAGTTTTGCATTTGAAATAGCCCTTAAATCTGCATTAGCATGTGCAAAATTTTGTCCACACTTGTCATACAAAGTGAGCTTATACAGCCCATGGCACAAAAGCCCAGATGCAACAATTTCATCACCAAAACTGAGATCATGAACTGTATATCTATCATCCACAAAGTTGACTACAAGTCCAAGTCTAGCAAGTGCGGATACGGACAAGAGATTCTTCTTGATCCCAGGTACATAAAGTGCATCAACAAGTGTGAAGGAACTGCCATTAGCAGCAGTGAGCACAATCTTTCCAACTCCCTGAACTGGATAAGAGGCGTTGTTGACACAAGTGACTGAATTCCCATAAGGGACAGACTCGAGAGAGGTAAACAATTCACGATGTGAGGTAATGTGCTTTGTAGCACCACTGTCAAAAGACTACACATGTGAATCTGCAACAACTGACAAGCATGCATCATGGATAGCAGGATTGTAAGTGCACTCTGCGCTAAAAGCCCATTCTGCATCAACATCAGCATTACAGTCTCCTTTCACAGAAGACTCAACAATGGCTGCATTTGTAGTGGAACCAGCATTTGCAGTGGAACCACCCTCTTTCTTCTTAGCCTCTTTGGACTTCAACTTAGGACACGACTTGATCAAGTGATCATTAGCTTTACAATAATGGCAACGCATCTTCTTTTTGCCCCTATCACCAGAATTGCCAGACGAAGTGCTGCCAGCAGAAGCATTAGGAACAATATTTTTGCCGCTTGCAGCAGAACCATAAGAAGTGGCTGCATTGCGGTTGCCACTTCTTATGGTTCTGCTGCGAGCGGCAAAAATACTGTTCCTAATGCTTCTGCTGGCAGCACTTCGTCTGGCAATTCTGGTGATAGGGGCAAAAAGAAGTTGCGTTGCCATTATTGTAAAGCTAATGATCACTTGATCAAGTCGTGTCCTAAGTTGAAGGCCAAAGAGGCTAAGAAGAAAGAGGGTGGTTCCACTGCAAATGCTGGTTCCACTACAAATGCAGCCATTGTTGAGTCCTCTGTGAAAGGAGAATGTAATGCTGATGTTGATGCAGAATGGGTTTTTAGCGCAGAGTGCACTTACAATCCTGCTATCCATGATGCATGCTTGTCAGTTGCTGCAGATTCACATGTGTGGTCTTTCGACAGTGGTGCTACAAAGCACATTACCTCACATCGTGAATTGTTTACCTCTCTCGAGTCTGTCCCTCATGGGAATTCAGTCACTTGTGCCAACAACGCCTCTTATCCAGTTCACGGAGTTAGAAAGATTGTGCTCACTGCTGCTAATGGCAGTTCCTTCACACTAGTTGATGCACTTTATGTACCTGGGATCAAGAAGAATCTCTTGTCTGTATCCGCACTTGCTAGACTTGGACTTGTAGTCAAATTTGTGGATGATAGATATACAGTTCATGATCTCAGTTTTGGTGATGAAATTGTTGCATCTGGGCTTTTGTGCCATGGGCTGTATAAGCTCACTTTGTATGACAAGTGTGGACAAAATTTTGCACATGCTGTTGCAGATTTAAGGGCTATTTCAAATGCAAAACTTTGGCATGCACATTTTGGTCATCTGAATTTTGCCAGTTTGCTACGTTTGCAGAAATCTAATATGGTTGCTTCTTTGCCACCTCTAGAAGCACCTGTCAAACATGTTTGTGAAGGCTGTATTTTGGGTAAGATGCAGCGTTCTAAGTTTCCAAAGGATGGTTCAGTCCGGGCCACATGCAGGTTGCAGCTTGTGCATAGTGATATTTGTGGGCCAATGCAAACTCCGTCCTTGGGCAATTACCTTTACTTCGTGACTTTCATTGATGATTACTCCAGGCATGCATGGGTATTTCCGCTTAAAGCGATGTCCGAAGTTTTTATGTGCTTCAAACAATTTCTGGCTATGACTGAAAATTTCTCGAAATGTACTATGGGCACCCTCCATTCTGATCAAGGGGGGGAGTATATGTCTGAAAAATTTAATGCATTTCTGGCTAGTCGTGGGATAAAACACCAATGTACAATGCCTTATACACCTCAGCAAAATGGTGTCGCTGAGAGGAAAAACAGGTCAATGACGGAAATGGCACGATGTATGGTCAAAAGTCAAGCTTTACCGCATTCTTTTTGGCTTGAGGCCATCATGTGTGCCACTTATGTACTTAACAGGTGTCCTACGAAAGCTTTGCAGTCTATTACTCCATATGAAGCATGGCATGATAGAAAGCCTTCTATTGAGCACATGCGTGTTTTTGGCTGTTTGGCATATGCTTTGGTGCCAAAAACCTAGTGCGAAAAATTGGATGATAAGGCTGTCAAATGTATTTTTGTTGGTTATAGTGCTGAAAGCAAAGGTTATAGGTTATATCATCCGCAAACAAAGCGTATTCTGGTTTCTCGGGATGTAGTGTTTGTGGAAGACTCTGTTCAGCCCTTACTGTCATGTACTAGAGACAGTAATGTAAGCTCACAAGACATTTATGACACTTTGTTTCCTCTTTTGACTGGCGGAAATACGAATGTAATTTCCAATGAGGCAAATGTACAGCCTATGGGGGTTTCTGAAAATGTTACAGATCAGCCTATTACTGATGCAGATGTACATGATGTACTTGATGAGGAAAGGGCTGAAAGTGAGCATGCTAGAGGTATGCCAAAATGGCTGGTGCACACTTTGCGTGACAGTAAATTGGATGCGCCTTTGTCTAGTCGTACTCGTTCAGGCTGTCGCCATGCATCTTATGCATTAGATTGTTATGCTTTGGCTGTGTCTAGCTTACATGATGTTGAGGAGCCTCTGTCTTTTGATGAAGCACAAAATTTAGAAAATTGGATGGCGCCATGCAATCAGAATATGATGCACTTATAGAAAATGACACATGGAATTTGTGTGATTTGCCTCCTGAAAAAAAGGCCATTGGTCTGAAGTGGGTTTACAAGTTGAAACGCAAGCCGGATGGTGAGATCGATCACCATAAGGCTCGAGTTGTTGCAAAGGGTTATGCACAACAAAAAGGCATAGATTATGAAGAGACTTTTTCTCGCACTTGTTGTATGACTACTGTGCGTTTTCTATGTGCATTGGCAGCTCATTTTGGTTGGGATGTACATCAATCATACATTGTTGCTGCTTTCTTGAATGGTGACATATTTGAGGAAGTTTATGTAACGCAGCCTCGCGGTTTTGTCATAAAAGGACAAGAGACAAAGTGTGCAGATGTAAGAAGGCTTTGTATGGGTTGAAGCAATCTCCTCGTGCTTGGTATGAGAAAGCTGACACTCATTTGGTCAAACGAGGCTTTCGTAACAGTCCAACATAAAGCACATTGTATGTAAAGCGTGAGGGTGATGTACTTCTCATTGTGGTTCTTTATGTCGATGATTTGCTGATCACTGGACCAAATGAGAGACATATTGCTGAATTTAAGGCTGATTTGAATGCCACTTTCAAGATGAAAGATTTGGGGCTGTTGCATCATTACTTGGGTATACAGTTTAAGCAGTGTGATGGTGGCATTGCCTTGTGTCAGAAAAGTTACATAAAGACATTGCTATGTAATTTTGGACTTGAGGATTGCAAATCTATTGCCACTCCCATGGAAACAGGTTTGAAGTTGAGTCTACATGATGCTGGTGATCCTGCTAATGTCACTCTTTATCAAACTGCTGTTGGCTGTCTTATTTATGTATGCAACACAAGGCCGGATATTCAGTTTGCAGTCTCACAGGTTAGCAGATTTATGCATAGCCCAGGGTCTAAGCATTGGCAGGCTGTCAAGAGGATTTTTCGCTACCTTAGTGGCATTTTACATCTTGGCTTGTTTTATCCCAAGGGGGGATCATTGCCGCCAGACTTACATGCTTTTTCGGACTTAGATTGGGCTGGTTGTTTTGACACGAGAGTGTCCACAAGTGGTTTTTGTTTCATGCTTGGCAGTTCATGTATATCATGGTTGAGCAAGAAGCAACCTAATGTGGCCACTTTGAGTTGTGAGGCTGAGTACATGGCAATCTTCACAGCTACGGTTGAGTGTGTATGGCTCAAATGCCTTATGGCTAATTTGGGTGTTGGACAGACACTGCCAACACTATCTACACTGACAGTCAGAGATTGGAAGTTGCGAGGAACCCAGTTTTTCATGCTCGCACAAAGCACATTGAGGTGCATTACTACTATGTCAGGGAGAGGCCTTCAGCAGGAGAGATCAGCTTGGCTTATGTGCCGACACAGGACAACCTTGCAGATCTTTTCACAAAGGCATTTTCTCGTGAGAAGCTCGAAGCTTTCCGCAAAGCTTTGGGCTTGCTCCCCTTTGTGGACTGATCATGTCCTAAGGGCATGGCACTTCTGTTTACGCATGTGCCAGCTCTCATTCACCGCATCACTCCAGGGGGGATTTGTTACCATATACATGTGGTAGTGTTGTGTGGGAACACACTAGGACCGCCGAGGCATTTTTTCCCTCTTTAGGAGGTTTTTCCCCCGTGCATTGTATATACGCCCATCACTCTAGGGCTATCCATATTTCCATTGCACACTAAGTAACACACTCTCTATTGTGAGCCTTGAGCTTCCTTCATCTTCTCCAAGCTGTGGGTGTTTCTTTGCAACCCTAATTCCAACAGTTTAGGTTGTCCTTGCTTCTTGGTAACTGTAACCCTGGAGTTATACTCATTTACAATACAAAGCTTAATGAAGCAGTTTTACAATGTATATGAGAATCATTGGCCTTAAGCCAATCCATTCCTAAAATTCCATCATATACTCCTATGGGTAAGACTCTAAAGTGAGCTGAAGTTTTATGACCATCCGAAACAAAATTGAAGTTACCCATTGAAGTGGAAGACTTAACCTTCCTACCCGTAGCTAATTCCACTGTAACATCTGAATCAGGGTGTTCAGGCAAAATGAGGTTTCTAATGCAGGAGAGAGGAAAGAATGTGTACTCTCAGAATCAACCAACAAGGTAAAATGCTTACAATGATATTCTATTGGGGTTTAGCTTACCAAAAAGGGTTTATTCACTCCTTAATGTTCGATAACATCATGAACATATGCATTTTCTTGAGTTCCTTTGCCTCTAGCACCTTGAGCTTTGTTGGCTTGAGCTCTTCGTTGAGGTTGTTGATTTATTCCCCCTCCTCTTGGATGAGGTTGACAATTCAAGATATTCCCATTGTTTTTATTGTTGTTGTTGTTGGGTGGTCCATTTTGCACAAAAGGAGGGTTTCTTGGACTAAGTCCCAAACACATCTAGGCTTCTCATAGTCATCGAAAGTGATGGTAACATTGTGAGGATTGAACTTAAGGATAGGTCCATAGACTTTACTAAATCAGCCTTAAGGTACATAATAGAATCAATTGCCATTACTTGACTTGTTCTTGACCCGGATTATGAATCTCTCACAGAAGTCATATCTTTGGTTGAGCATGAGTGCCTTCTTACTAAGGATGATTTCATGGCTTGGTATATCCAGAAGTGAGCATAGGTTAAGATAAAGAACATATCCTTGTACTAATGTCACCCTCCTATGGGTCGACTATGTATCGATTAGGTACTTGGATTTGGTGTTTAGGTTGTGCATCGATATACAATTTCCATGCTACATAGGAGTTCAGAACAAGATAATATCTAGTCCCCTTCAAAGCTTGAACCACTTCAACTCCCCAACAAACATTGAATCCAACCGCATAGCTGAAAAAGACATGTCTTGCAAAGGGAGTTCATCTAGAGGGTTAAGGAGATCCATCTAAAAACAAGACAAGGAGAGAGAAGACTTAATACACATGGCTACCAATATTGAGTCTATGCTCTTTATTCATCAAATGATTTTTATGTCTTCTTACAACATGTATCAGGCTTCGAGCTATCCCCATAACCTTAGGCTCTGATACCAGGTGAAAGATATCCCTCCCTAGGGGTCTATGCAAAAAATATACAATTTACACTTTTATACAATTTCCATATATACATCAAAGTTGCAAAAATGTTTGCATAGGGGAGGAGTTTCTCAGCACCTGACCTAGCACGGAGTTTACGCCATGAACCATCCAGAGGCACCTAAAAACTAGTGCTACCTCTGAATGAGTGATATGGATGAAAGCGTACTCAAGAAAAATAACATGGTGGAGAGTGAATATAAGTGTACGAGGCATTGTAGGAATAGAGAGAGAGAGAGAGAGAGAGAGAGAGAGAGAGAGAGAGAGAGAGAGAGAGAGAGAGAGAGAGAGAGAGAGAGAGAGAGAGAGAGAGAGAGAGAGAGAGAGAGATGGAGGTGAAATAGAGTGCACAGAGACACAAAAGAATGACAAAAGAGAATCTTTAAATGCCCTATCTAAATGAAATAGGCAACGATGAATTAATGCAATAACAAAATCTAGATATACCATAACATCAAAAAATATAAATTACTAGCAGAGCACCGTATCCTGTGTAGGGATTGACCGGTCCACCCATCCACTTTTACTCTACTACAGACATAGAAAATTCCACTTTGCAGGGAGTGATCTAGAACACCTCCAACCTACTTGAGCCAAACATAGGCTGAGGCCGCTTCGCCTCCCTCCATGAACCTGAGCCCTCAAAGGATATCTGATATTTTGCCACTTCCCCCAAACTAGTCTAGTATTAAAAAAAATTAAAGATTCTTTGTATGGCTTTGAATTGGCCTCCTAGACTGGTGTTGATAGAGTTTCATATGGTCTGGCATTGTACAACTTGATTTTGGCTCCATTGTAGACCCCTGGCAATAGTTCTCACGATAAATCCTTAAGCCTAACTGTGTCATTGGAGAAAACCCAATCCACTTGATCTTTTTGTGTGATATCATTATCATGAGTTCCCAATACCTTGAGTTAGTTATAGGGACTCATAAAAACTCTCAAAAACTAATCTATTACTTTTTTTCTTTGACCTATAGTAAAAAATAGTAGCTTTTTGACATAGTGATTTTCTAAAAAAACATATGAGCAAGATATTTTATCCTAGCTTCCTCATAGGGTATTTAGGCTCTAATAATTATCCAATAATTTTATGAGTTAATTTCCTAATTTCATCGTTTTAACTATAGTAAAATAAGACCATTTTTTACTTAATAATCAATAAAAGCAAATATCCAATGAAAGTATATTTACCCTAGCTTCCTAATAGTGTATTATAACTCTAAAAAGTTATCTTACAAGTTTCTAAGTTGATTTGTCCCCTTTAATTTTCTAGTAAAGTAGAAATTTTATGGCATAGTAATTAGAAAAACTAATTAATTAATTAAGATATATCTGTCAAAAATTTCTAATAGTGTAATATAGCTATGAAAATTATCTCATTGATTTCTATGCTGATTTACTAATTATCTCTTAATTTTTTGCTAAAATCAAAGAATTTAAGCAATAATAATTAGCAAAAACTAATTATCTAATTAAATTTTTTATCACAAGTTTTTAACAATTTAATGTAGCTTTGAAAATTATATCATCAACTTTTAAGCTAATTTACAAATTATCTCATTAGCACATTCACAAAGATGACACTCTGCGAGGGATAAAAGACGTTAATACTTAACAAATTCACAAGGATGGCACTCTGAGAGAGCTAAAAGGCGTTCTCATTCACATGGCTCTTGACGTTCACTTGGAAAAGGGAAAGAGAAATTTTATATTGATACCTTTTAAAGGCAGTTGTAGAGATGAAACAAATGTTCATATTTAGGCATTTGAATAATATGCTAATCTAGAGGATATAGATGAAGATGACTGGACACAATATTTTCCTCAAACTCTAAAAGATGCTTCACAAAAGTTGTACTATCATTATTTAGCATGTAAGCTGAGAACATACAACGAATTGAAGAAAGATTTCATAATAGAATATAGTGAGAGTTAAGGGGATGAGGATATTCTCTATGAGCTAGACAATATCAAACAAGGAAAGCAATATGTTAAGAGCTACTCGAGGAAAAGAAAAGATCTCACAAGGCAATTGAAGGAACCACCATTAGAGAAACAAATGCATGCATGGTTCATGAGTGGGTTCATAAGCAAGAAATTAAAAAAACAAGAGGTACCAACACCAACTCAAAAGTTTAATGATCAGGTGCAAAGATCTCTAAAACTAGAGCAACAAGCTAAGAAAGAGAAGGGCCAAAAAGGGAAAGAGAGTTCCAGTTCTAGTAGTGAGTCATCTACTGAAAGACTGCCAACCAACTCCGGCTCTTTGGATAGTCGTTTAGAAGATGCATCTAAGAGTAGGAAGAAAAAAACTTGGACTAAGAATATTTCTGGTGGACCATTGCGATCGGACGATGCAGCCTAGCGAGAACTCAAACCAACATAAATATGTCAATCCGAGGATGTAGCCGACCCAACTAGTGCATGGAAACGTCGAATGCACCGAGGAGAGAGGTGTTGCTCTCAAGCAAGGAAGCAACTAAGTGGAAAATGCAAAGTCTTTATTAGTGCGGTCTAACTAACACTCAAATGGTCGTAGAGGTGTCAACAAATGAACTCCAAATGACTTGAAACTTGAGATCGGGGGTCTATAGGCTACAAGAAATAGGTTTCCAACATCAAAACCTACAAATGTCAAAGTCGGCCAGGTGAGCAACCCAAATTGTTGTCATCTCTCACCTTTACAAAAATAAACAAGTAAGGGGTCATTTGGCTCCTCCTAAGGCCTACTTATCTCTTTCCATGCTTAGTTTCACCTAAAACACCATCAACAACTCAAAACAAGCAATTAAACACACTAAGCAACCTAGAGATAAAACCGCTCATTGCGTCGTGCACACACACTCAAAGATAGCACATTGAGCATGTACATGATGCCAAGAGTATGAGGAAGCAACACATGAGGTTTCATTAGCAAAGCTTACCCGTACAAAGAGTAGTGAGTGCACGAGCGTAAGTGTACTCTTCACTATGTGACCTCCAAAGTAAAAACAACCCCCTAATAATTACAAGTTTTGGGTTATATACCCAAAGTAGAAAATTTGGTTTTTTGGATAGAAAGGGATAGTTACTTCAAAAATATGATGGACTTTGGCATCTAACCTCTTCATGAAGTACAAAATGGTTTGGAAAATAATTAGACTCGTTGTAGTTTAGGATTTATAATGTCTGCTTAGGTGGAAAATAAAAGAGTAAGGGGAAAAGGTTTTGTAGGCCCGTCAAATTGGTGTGATTGGGCTCCTTGCTTCAACGCTCCCCTCTCCCAGCTTCTTGTTGTCCCTGACAAGACTTCAATCTTTTAGCAAGGGCTTCCTTTGCTTTTGTTCACCGGCATACTGCTAAAAAGGTAGCATCGGATTTGTTGTACTTGGCCTTCTTCCTGTGGCTTGTAGATTCTGGTCAAGGGGTTTTCTCATTCGTGGAGGGTGTATGCCACAAACTTGAGCCTGAGATCTTTGCAGATTGATGTGAACATGACCCGTATAGAAGGCCTCCTCAAAGGCCGTTTGCACGTAGTGGTTGGGCAAGAACACGACTCTAGAGAATAGGCCATAAATTACCTTCATCTTGGGAGTATCATTCAAGTTGACTATTAATCCTTTGTAGCCCTCCAAGAATGAAGTCCATTTGACTTTGGTGGCCTCGGTATGTTGATGCATGCAAATAGCATGTAGCATATCTTTAGAATCATCTTGCACGGTATATCTAGCCTTCCTCAAACTAGGGTGATCATCTGCTTGATGGCCTTCCTCATGTAAGCGAGTGAAGGTGGTTCTCTTGGTTTGGCGAAGAAGACTAGGTAGTTTAGCAATGTGGGGTGAGAGACAAGCAGTTGCTTGAAATCTACCCACCTTCTCCTTTTGATGATTGGATAGTATGTCGGGCCGATTTGAAGGTGGGTTGGGATTGCCTGCTTGTTCTCCCCCATGAATTTAATTTTCCATTCTGGTCTAGCTTCTTTGATCTATTATGTGGTCCATTTTGAAAGGTCTGCTTCTTTGTAACTTCCCTCGTCATCTGGCAGAATTGCTAGTAGCAGCTCTTTTCTTTTCTATTGTAAGACATTTGAGTAGTGAATAGGGAAGTTTTGGCTGAGGAACCTCTTCTTGTAGCTGCTTTGGAGTGATGTACTTTAATGAACCTGATTTCAATAAATGGTGCTCATAGCAGAGGTTCCTGGCCACAATTTCCCTAGTTACTTCCCAGTGCTCCTCTGGTAGATGCGAGTACTATTGAGGTAATTTGTGGGGCTCAGTTGAAGTACTCACCTCTTTCGGGCCTTCAAACTATCTGTCCTCCTGCTCTCTCTCTTGTTTTGTTTGCTCAACTCTCTAGGTGGGAGGTTTTGGAACTACTCTATTGTTGATAGTTGCTTTCTTAAATCCTCCACCTCCTTCATAAGCATCTAGATGCTTTTATCTTTTGCCTTTCCTTCTTCTGCCATGGCCTTGATCTTGGTGTGTAGAGCTTCTTCCAATGTGATTCTCGTTTTTTGAGAAACTTCTAGGGCCTGTTTTGCAGTTATGAGATCTGTTTCTTGTAAATGTCGGTCTGCTGATAACTACTTGTTGGGATGAGCAAGGAATATTTTGTAAATGCCTCTAGCTGTCTGTTCTGATCAGCTATCCGACCTTTAAGTACATCTATTGATATTTGTTAGCAGCAAGCTAACTTGGATACCATTTTTTGAAGCTCTCATTTTAAAAACATTTATTTTTTGATGAATCGAGAATATTGTAACTCCTATTTTCGAGATAAATATTGTAATCGATGAGCCAGGGCTACAAGCTTCCAGATTGTATCAACCTGTCTTTAGTTTAGAGCTCCCAGATTATTAGTTTTGACCACCAAAAACCTTGGCTAAGGTATAAAAGCCAATTTTGTAAAGTTATTATTAAGTTTTGGATAATGAAATACACAGCTTCCTACTCCCTCCCCGGTTGTCACATTGTAATTGTGTCTGTTGCGTTGCAACCATAGGTAAGAGCTCTACGCATTGACGTAAACAATTCACGGTATTTCGTAGTTTTTGGCGTCGTCGACCCGCGGCCTAATTTTATGATAAGTAGGAATTTACACTTCAAAATAAAAACCTAAGTGTAGACGAGGTATTGGGATATCATTGCTAACCATTTAGATGCATTCTGGGTCGAAAACGACTAGGTCAAAAATCCACTGCTGTTAATAATCGCGATTTTTGCACTTGACCTATTTTGGAATTTGAAACCATAAGCATGTGTGCTTAGGTCCTATAAGCATTTCCTAGAAGTTTTGTTATGTTTGAATGTCATATGATGCTGTAACGTATGTGATTTGTTTGCCGATGAGTAATTGGCTTTTGGTGATTTCAGTCACTTGAGTGTAGCTTGAGTTAGATGCGATTTGTTTGCTGTTTTCCAAGAGATTGACAACCTCTTGTAGCCTCTATGCACTAGTCGAGTCAGCTTCGTCCCATGGATTGACAATTTATTCATTGCTCTTGCTACGTCTGCAATAAGATAAGAGTGAGGTTAGACACTAGTCTCACTTTGGCGGTGCGGCCGGGGATCAAAGAGACCTAAACTAGGGAAAAACACGAGCGTTTTGTATAGTTATCCTTTAACTTCCTCTATAATCTCCTGGAGTAGAAACTTTATTTTTAAAACCGCATAGCTTAAGACCGTCATCTTTTGATGTGTAGAGGTAGTTTGGAAGTAATCGTACTTGCTGAGTGCCTTTAGGATTGTAGGATTGTAGAATTCGATTAGGGTTTTGAAAATGATTGATAGACAAAACAAGTCTTAAGATCAAGGCTCAAAAAACCATAAAAAACAAGAAAACGAGTGTTTGTGGACACTTTTCACAACTCCACTGCAGTAGAATCTAGGAGTAGGGTAAGTAGAATCCAAGGTAGATTTCAGAACATTGCTATCCCCAAAAGAATCACTTGTGAGTTGTTATGTGAAGTTGCAAAATTTCAGGTCTACGGCCAGAAATAGCACGAAAAGACTGCCAACCACTCAATTAGACTGGAGAGTATGCTTTAAAAGTTGTATGAACCAGTGGGTAAGCTCAATGACACATTGAGGTAAAAATTTCAAGTGTTCAAAATCTCAGATTATTACTTTTTCTTGACATTTTAGGCCAAATTAAGTTTTGGCTCGACTCAGAGGCTTAAAATAGCTCATGAAAAGACTGTCCAATGAAAAAGTTCATTTTGGGCTTAAAGTAAATAATCGTGGTTATTTACTTTCAGCTCAAAGCTAATCAATCTGGGTACCAGAAACTCTATGCATGTGTACAAATAACTTTTGTAAAGGCACATAGGATTTGGATCACCAAACTGACCAAAAATTGGGTAAAAACTAAATTCTGTACTGACTTTTGAAAACTTGAGTGTAAATTGAGAAAATTTTGTTCAAACTCAATGAAACTTGACCCATAGGCTTATATTGATGTGATAAACATGTGTACTTGCTCAGTTGACCAATAAGATGCAAAAAATTTACCAAAAATAAATGATCGTGATTATTTACATCTGTCCCATTTTTCAACTTTTTTGACCAAGTTAGCATACCACTAGCTTTATCATGTTGTATTAAGCCCACAAACCAAATTTGGTAAGATTTGGATCATTGTATTGAAAATTGTGACCAAATTTGCAAAGTCGGTTTGCGGACACGAAACTGATGACCATTTGAACAAAAATTGTCCAAACTTGATGAAACTTGGCTAGGGAGCTTAAGTTGAGATACTTAATAGATCTATGTCAAGATTGGGATAAAAACTTGCAAAAAAATAGCTGGAATAAATAATCACGATTATTGAAACAATGTCGCGTGATCTACTAGTCTTTTGACACTACATATAGTACAATTGTTAACATAAGCATGTGTGTCTGCGTACATAGTGGCCAATAAACCCCTAACTCTTTCAGTCTCTGGTGTGTTTTCACTGTTGAACAATGAAATGCACAATCTTGGACATGCGCTTCTTCTAGGTAACACTCGAGTTCCTCCGGATTTATACATAATCGTAGAATCTGGTCCGATCCTAGATGATACAGCCGTCCTGCAATCAACTGGAAGTTTTTTGTTTGTCGAATTGTTTGTTGTTTGGATCTGTCTTGCGTACTATCAAACCTTTCCTCCAAAGGAAAGGATGCTAAAAATTTCCTGAGACCATTTGGATATCATTTCAATATTGAAAAGATAAGCATCTGGTATGCCATCATCTACTCCTTCAGGAGCTTCCCCCTTGTGTAGCCTTGAAAGATGATCCGCCCGTAGATGGGTTTTACCATTTTTTACCACCACTGTGAAATCAAACTCTAGCAATATAATAAACCAGCGTACAATTCTCCCTGTATTGCATGGTTTATTCACCAGATACAAAAGAGCTTGATGATATGTGAAGAACACAAATTTGTTTGCGAGCAAATAATGCCGAAATTTCTTTCTAGCATACATCATTCCTAACCCCTCTCTTTCGGTGGTTGTGTAGTTCTTTTCCGCAGTGTTTAACTGCTGTCAGCTTGCATAACAAACTGGAAAATCCATTGTTCCGTCTCCAGGTTGAGCCAGAATACTCCCGATTGCATATGCAGAAGCATCAATGTGAACATGGAATATTTTTTTCCAATCCGGTGCTTTAAGTATAGGTGTTGATCCTTCAGCTTTTGGAATGAAGTTTCACACTCCTCGTTCTAGTCGAAATTGACTAGCAAACGATACAGAGGTTGTGCGATGAATTGCATACATATATTTGAATCTTCGATAATACCCACAGTGTCCCATGAAGGATTGCACTTGTTTCGCATTAGTAGGCCTGGGTAGGTCTACTATGACTTTGACTTTGTCTAGGTCAGTGGTTATGCCATTTCTTGAGACAATGTGTCCTAAGATGCGGCCTTGCCTAACCATAAAAATACATTTTTCTAGGTTAAGACAGATTCGATATGTCCTGCATTTTTCAAATACCTTTTGCAAATGGTCAATATGTTCCTCTCGTAGAAGAGAGTGTACACAAAGATCATCCATGTAGATTTCTAAGAATATTCTCAGGTATTATTTGAACGCGTGCATCATTAACCTTTGGAAGGTAGCTGGGGCATTAGTTAAGCCGAAAGGCATAACTCGATACGGATATATTTTCCATTCTGTGGCAAACGCTATTTTGTGTTGATCCTCCATTGCAATTGCCAGTTGGTTATATCCTGAAAACCCATCCAGAAAGGTATAAGCCCGTTTTCCGGCCACCCTCTCAAGTACATGTTCTGTGATCGGCAAGGGATAATTATCCCTTATTGTCAACCGTGAGTTTTAGCTTCTCTCACAACCAAGGGTTTTGGTATACCTTGGTGCTATGATAGTGAACCCCCCCTTAAACATAGATAGGGTGTAGGTCAAGAATTAGCTACCAACAAATGGAGTTTTTGGTTCACTGCTAAACCATGGGTTGTAATAGAATTGGCCTATTAACTTGAGAGTAGCGGAAATTAAGAGAGTACTTTTGAGAAACTACTTTGTGAGCATAGCGGGTGAGCATAATTGAAGTTAGCCACATAAACATGTCATTTGGTTGACTTGGCATGAACAATACTTTTGCAATAGAGGGAATTTAGAGAACATGACAACATCTGAGGACGGGATTTATGTGGAGCCGGTCCCCCCTCCAATAGGCATTTGTATTATGATTTCTCCCATCAAGATAGACTTGTTACAATACAATCTTTGTATTCCTTGTGACCTAGGTGGTGCAATGAAGATGGAGAGATTCATGCATCGGAAGCATAACATAAACTTTGAAGAAAGCATTAACTATCCCAAGCCTCAATCCCAAGACCTCAAACACCTTCGAAGGTGGAGAGAGCTAGCAGGGAATGAGTTTAGGGAAGGGAAGAAGAAGCATTTCATAGAAGAAAGAATTAGTTCTTCACTTATCATCACTCTTCTTGCTAGCATACATAATAGCATAGTAATGAAGATGGAGAAGATGGCAAGCTTAAGCATTGAAGCATGGCTCTTGGTTGGATTTGCACTCCATAGCCAAGAGTGTTGGTGTAGGCTCTCGACCTCTACTTGCTTGGAGAAGGAGCGGGAGCTCTTGCACTTTGCACAATGCACAATGAGAGTGTGTGAGACTGTGTGTGGGAGAGTGAATCTTGACTTTTTGACACCTCAAGCCCCTCAAGCTTAGGCCCAGTTCCCACCACAAGGTTGGCCCTTAAGCACTTTAAGCTTGGGTTGGGTTCTCACCTCAAGTACAGCCCTAGCATCTCAAGCATGACAAGCACCTCAAGCATCTCAATCACCTTAGTCATAAGACACGACAAGCACCTCAAGCACCTTAAGCTTGGGCTGGGTTCCCACCTCAAGCTCAGCCCTAGCTTACCTAAGGTCAAAGGACTTTTACACTCACTATTGGAGGTCTTCAATGAAGCTAACCCTAAGACCTTAATCTCCATTGGTTAGCCTTGCTCTTTGATAGACCATCTCTCATTTGGGCCCCTTTACCATTGGCCCTGTGTTGAGATAGATCTATAAGCAAATGTCTATATCTTAACCATTATTCCCATTTATTCTCCCACGTTAAATGATCAATTTAAAATGTAAAAATCATTTTCATTGGTTAGATATTAGATTTCATGACATGAGTGTGCGTGTCTGTCGCACGTGTCAATGCAAGGAACTTGCCAATACATTTAGTGCGAGCCAAAAATGACTCTAAGCACGCAACTAGCCTAAACTAGTAAGCTCAAAGATGGCGATGGTGTGTCACTCACCGCTCTACGCTTGTTGTCGTGGAGGATTCCTTCTCGCAAAGAAGAAGAAGCCGTCGCTGCGCTGCGCTCAACCGCTTCACCGCCGCCGTGCCGTCGTCGCAATGCTCGATCGCACTCTCTCTCTCTCTCTCTGTCTCTCTCTCTCTCTCACACACACACACACACACACACACACACACACACACACACACACGCATACACACACACACACACAAGGAGATGAAGAAGAAGAAGATGGAGATGGAGCAAGAGCACTCTTCAATTGTACAAATGAGAGAATGATTGAATTTTAGGTTTAGTTGACTTTTATATAAGCTCGCCCCATTCACACTTGGGCACCCATGCTTAGCCAACTAATCCCTTGAATGTTCCAGTTAGAGTGCGCCTCTCATCGGTGATTACTCTTACCCTTTTCCTATTGGACCGACAAGCCCAGTACCTGACTCTACCAAATAAATAATACGACGTCCGTCTTAGGTGATAGGAATGTGAGTGAGGGTTAACATGCCCCCCTTCGTGATGTAGATTCTGTCCTTAGAAGCTATTGAGTTGAAGCTCGTTTGTCAAGGTGGAAGAGCATTTGAGATGAATGTCCTTAGCCTTCTTCAGTCACTGCACAATCAAACAACATTGGCACAGTAATTGCATTCTCATATACAATTAAAAAGCATATGCAATTGTAGGTAGACAATTTGATTGGTAACATAATTTTAAACCATTTGTCAGCAATAAAGATTAAATTGCAATATAATCAAATGCATAAACAGTTGTAAAGGTAAAAAATTAAACAAGTATGGGTTGCTAATTTAACGGTCGAAACGCACTAAAGATTGACTATTAATACCATGGGCAAGCTTCTCAATTTTCTTTGGTCAATTAAGTTGGTTAATCGCGAGAGCCAAGTATTTTATGGCCGAGGGCTGACTATAGGCTATACCTAGAAGACCTCGTAGTTAAGCTACGATAAAAGGAATTCTCATGAGTTCATCACCTTACTTATTTGCTTTTCTTTGACCCCCCAAAGTCTTTTCACAGTGATTCAATTTTGATGTGCGTGTTGGGAACCTCTAGGGCTCTAGTACCATAAACGATACATGGGAGTGGAGTACCAAATCAAGCTGAGGTTTCATTTCCAGCTTAAGATTTTACATTGTGGCACTTTGATTTTTTTGGTTTGTTCGGTTTCAGCATTTTAATTTTGTAACTTTGGGGGGTCATATAACACTGTTACCCTCCCCAGGCTCATCACACTAGTAAACTCCCTTTATAATACTTAAGCTAAAGGTCAATAGGGACTAAGTCCATTAGAAAGCCCTAGTACATTTCACACAATGCTACCTAAATCAGATTAAGAACCTAATTAACCATTGATTATTAATAAGGCATTCCCCGTGGTATTAAGAGAAGATCTCTAACACCTAGCTTGGTCAAACTAGCTTAGTCGGACTGCTTGATTTTTAAACCTAGACAAGTGATTATGACAAAAAATTACATTGAATTTAATGTTTAATACTAAGCAAATGCGTTGAATATGATGCTACTAATCACAATTAAAGGAGACAGACATGGATGCAAAAAAGATAAGGGGCAATGCTAATGGACAAGAAACACCTGTTTGTGTTGATGATTGCGCCTGATTTGAAGAGTGAACGAGAGAAATATTCTATGAAAGTTCAAATCCTAACCATAGCAACACGTTCCTGTACACACTATAAAACACAAACAATACCTCTACGAGGCACATCAATGGGAAGAAAGAACTTTGCTAATCACTAAACTCTAAAAAAAAAACACTCCTATTGTACTAATCCTACCTACCCTCCATCACTCGAGTGTTGAGGATCAAAGGTGTTTTATGACATAGGTTTTTGTTTCAATGTACTGGATGTGAATGTGTAGGTCTGGGTCAATGTTTTGACTTTTATTGTGCATACTCGTTTGCTAATTGATCTTGCTCTTTATTATTTTTGTTTTTTGTGAGTAGAAGGCTTTATATATACATTCCCTAAGATTGGAAGATTGAGAGGTCAGGGAGGAAGGTTGAGAGGGAAATGAGTGAATGATGACTGTCATCAAAAACTCCCCCCTTCCTTGGGTAGATCATACCATTTGGAATGTGCTCATCACCCTTTGAAACCAATTGTTCCAGTTGGTAATAGGTGAGGATTTTTGCCAGTAGTTTTCTATTACCTTAGGTGCCTCATCGAGATGCAAGGGTGGTAAGCTACTGTCCCATGCTTTTATTTGCAACGTTGTTGTAGGTGATGAACTTACAACGGGAGGTGCAAACTCTTCCTTGTTTGTATGGATATGTACAATGGTGGGTAGAGGTTGTGTCGAAGCTTCTGTTTCCGTATAGGAACATGAAGAGCAAGCAGCTTCATTTTACTTCCCTGTCCTTGAGCTAGGTGGAACAAATCGTTCTTTCTTTGGTACCCAAACTAGCTCTGGAGTGGGTGTGTAGCATGTGGGATTGGGCTCACATGGGTCAGGTGACAAGTAAGAACACGATCTACGTTTTTGCACCTAGATTTGATCATTTCCTTAATAGTAGCCTTGGGCTTCTAATAGTCGTTTAGGAATCTACCACCACGTTTCCTTACATTTCTTGGGGCAAGTGGGACGTTTCTTACAAGGCTTCTGTTTTTTAGCACTAGCTATGGTCGCTAAAGAGGCTTTAGGGACCCACTTGTATGTTTTGTTTGTTATATTAGGATGAGTCTTGTCAGAAGCTATATGCAATGCTTGTAGCTTATTTAAGGGTACGGGCATTTCATCCCCCTCAGGTGTTCCCCAGGTCATCCCCCTGTTTCCCCAAGTGTCTATGGTTGCTGCTAAGTGGACCCAATCCACATTGTCCGACTTAGTCATTCCAGGTAGTACATCCAGATAAGAAGAATCTTCCCCAACATCAGTGTCCGCTTTACACGTGTAACAATACTGCAATGGGGCCGAGTGAAATGTGGTGTCATATCAATGGTCAATTATAAACCTGTTTTCTAGGGGACGTGCTTGACCATTTACAAGATCCACACAAATGACAGAATCTTGGAACTGCAAGTAGACATGGTTTTTAGACTAGTCATGCACCATTTTTGCTTCCCTCATGAACGGACGTCCTAAGATCATCTCCAATGCCATAGTGTGCTTGGAGAAATCCATAACAATGAAAGTAACTCTTATTTTATGTCCAAAGACCTTGATCTTGAGATCTTCTAGCATCCCAATAGGTTTAACAATAGACCCATTGGCCATCTTCACTACTATGGTTGTGGTCACAAGGTGGGGTCTTCCCATAGTTTCCCATCAATTTTTAGTCACAATGCTAACCCCAGTGCCACCATCAAGGATTCCCTTCACAGTTAATCCCTTAGTAGTGATTGGTATGGTCGTATTGGATTCATCACCCTCAAGATATTGTCCCAACTTGTTAGCATTTATTTCTATGACAAGGTTCTCATCTAGGTTGGGTTGTGGATCTAAGTGTTCCTCCTCTATTGGCATCTCCGCAGCTCCATCCATCTGTGCAAATTGTGGTAGCCCAAACTTCAGTTCTCCATTGAGGAAGGCTCGAAGAGCTGAAACTAGCACAGGGTCTTTATATAGTTTGGACATGATGGTGGGCTAACTTCTGAAGACATGAAATCCATCAATTTGGCAATGTTTAACGGCACATTTTGGGCTTCAGCCCCTTGACATGGGGAAGATGGGATCTCCATTTCTTCGATAGGATCAGGCAGTCCCTCTATAAACATTCTTTCCATCAAGAAGTGAGTACACCCACTTTCCCATGACTTTAAGTCACTTTCTTCTTGGATGACACTAGGTATGGCTAAGGGTCTATGATCTTGGTGAGGTTGTTGTTGCGTAGGGAACACGGTGTCTATAATCTAGATCTGCCTAGATGCTGGTTCTAGATCCCTTTGAAACTCCTGAATTGCTTGACTCGCTCGATCTCCTCTGTAGGGTTTGTATAAGTTCCTATCTTCTTCTTGGATCCTGGCCATTGTGGCTCATGAAGATCTTCCTTGTTGGTTTCTATCTTAGTGGTCGTTTTGGTCTCCATGGTTTCTCCTGAATCAGAATCCTCTTCAGCATCGTTCATATATACGGGGTCGTCACTCACCAGTCCCTATCACTGGTTCTATAATCAGACACTCAAATGTCCTGAGACACTAAAGTGTCCTGTTTTTCTAGCAACTTGTCATAATTAATTGGTGAATCTAGAAATAAAATTCATAGGTCACGTTCATATCTTAGGTCAACTATGAGGTAAAGAACGTAGCCAAATTTTAGTTTTGCCAAAATTAATGCCAAATTAAGATTATAATGATAAGTTTTAAGATGAAAATCCATAGAAATTTAGTGCAGTTTTAACAAAATTTTCATAAATTTAATATAACATCTCATCAAAATAAGATCTTGCATAGATTGCAAGGTGTATGGATAGGAAAAAACTTATTATAGCAAGAAATTGAGCTTCATAACTTAGTTATGGGACTAGTTTTTTGTTATAATCAAAAGACCAATATCTTGAAAATGCTGACAAAGAGGAAAATTTTGGTCTTTCAAGCACTCTTTCATTAACATGATAAGGTTATGGGACAAAATCTAAGGTGTATAATGTATCTATACGTCAATACCCATCAACTAAGAAATTTTTAAGGGTTCAAACTCATAGGCATCTTGTAATTTAAGCTCATTTTAAAACAAATGTAGTGCATAATTTCTTGCAAAAAAAACATTACTATGAAAAACTAATGAAAGTGTGTATATAAATCTCCCAATTGTGTCCATATGAGGTATTTGTATATAAATAAGTGAGATGAATGGAAAAATCCAAAGTGGACTTTATTTTAAGGCTTATCTTTGATAAATAAAAAATCATAATTACAACATGCGCAGTTTTTTGGATACGCCATAAATCACCAAACGTGGCTTGCATAACCATTAAAAATTATCACCTTATGCAATGGAGTCATAGATCTAGTATATATGCATCATAAGACATTGTAAATTTAGATGAACTAAATGTTTTTTGTCATCCTTAATTGAATTTGTGAACGTTGCATATTTGACCCACATGAATTTATATATTTAATTCTAGTCACAAAGGATTTTTTTCTCACATGACAATTGCAAAAATATCAAACACATATATAAGTAGCTACCACGGAATATTGTATGCACCTTGTTCATTTTTTTCTTAGGCAAGGGTACGAGTTTTAATGAAACATTGGAATGCTATTTTATGTAGTTTTTTTTCATGAGTGTAGTTACTATTGAGGTTATGATCAAAAGTGAGGGATTATAATTTCTATGAGTACTTTGAATAACATTTTATAAGTTTGCAAAAGCATTTCTTGAGATGTGTTCTAGATCTCATGTGCCATTTTATTTAAATTAGCAAGGTGTCCTTTTTGGTACCAAACCAATGCTATGTTCGTCTGACTTCGCTGCTTTTTGCGGTCTCTTCCTTCGTGTTTTCTTCTTTTTTTGAGATTGGGCAATTAATGTCGTGTATCTTTCCTCAAGAATATAATTTTGTTTTTGGAGCATCGATTGTGTGAGTACGTTTACTGGTACCACATGTGTACTTTGTGATGGCTCCTCGGTAACCTCAATCAAGTTTAATGGCGTGATCTTTGGTGCATTTGGATTATTTGTACATTGGGCAATCAAATGATCTATGCCACATCGATTACACATGAGTATCGGCATTGTAGACGTGGTCGCTTGATTGATTTGCATTAGTGTGAAGTTCTTTTGTAGCCTAATAGGACACTCTGCCACACGATGTGGATCTCCATACTCATAGCATTGAAGAGGTGGTCTCTTAGCAGTGTAATTGATATTTTGGCCTCTTGTAGCAAGAGCAGCTACTTGATAGATAGGTTTGACTTGTCCCCAATAGTCCTCCATGTAGTATTGTGGACATTCTTCAAGCACATCCATCCCATAAGCAATATTAGGATCTATATCTTCCTCACAGCCTTCCAAACAAGCAATAGATGACTCATAACCCACTTGATTCACAGAAGTGATTCTTGGATGTGGTGGTTGCGGTCCTAGCACTGGAGGTGGTAAGGGTGTTGTTTGAACAACATTTTGGGCCCTAGGACCATGTGTTGTGACGTTTTTTCAAGAGGTGGGGCCGACATCAATGCAGGCACTCGAGGTGTGTCTGTCCATGCTAAGGTTGGTCTATTGGCCATCGCACACTTAAATACTATGCAATCCTTAGCTTGATGACCATACCTCCCATAGGGATTGTAGTTCCCATTGAATTTTACTCTAAAGGTAGGACATTCACTGGTACTATGCGGTCCATAGCATACTGAGCACCATTGTTGCTCCCTGCTTGGATACATATGATTGTTTTGCGGAGCACGATTGTCTCTAAGACTATCTTGAATAGCCTTGGTGAGATCTGCTAAAGTCATCTCAGATATCTTTGGCTCCTTAGCAATAGGCTTTAGGGTCATTGGCTGATGCCCCGATGCTTGTGAGCTAATAGATTTAGGCTCAACAAACACTCTTTCTCCTTGATTCATTAAATTATCCTCAAATTGGATTGCATTGGTGGTGACTGCTTCCCAAGTGGTGATACCTCTAATGACTAGGCCATTGTAGATATCCTCATGTCGTAATCTCCTAATGAATCTATCAAGCAATTGGTTATTGTTGAAGCGTTCATTTGAATTACAACGAGAATTCAAATGCTTTAAGCGACTAATAAAGTCTCTCACCGACTCTCCTTCCTCTCGCTATGGCTTTCTGGAGCTGAGAGGCTACACCCCAAAGTACTCCCTCTTGTATGTATTCTTTAAAGGAAATTCTCCTAAGAGTAGGGTAAATCGTTTTTTCTTCTATCCTTAAAGTTCTATACCAATCCCAGCCTTCCCACTTAAGGTTAGGCTTAAAGCATTACTCTTATGCAGGTCATTGTGTTCTTCTAGAGAATCGCATATTTGTTCAAACACTTCGATATGATTTCTCACATCCCCGTCTCCACTAAATTTTTGTGTGAGCTTGGCTATTTGTACTACCTTACTTCTAGGTTCTCTATCAGGCGTGTTACACATATTCTCAGTAATAGATCGACCAATAGCTTGAGCAAATGTTGCCAAGTCACCTAAGTGAGCAGGCATTGTGGGTGGAGGTGCTCCAGAGACTACATGTGGAGTAGGTATTGGCATTGGGCTTGGCGCATAGGAAGCCCTTGGGTTCCACATTTGGTACGGTGTTGTGCCATGTGGTGGTCCAAAGTTCATATGTGTGGCCCTAGGCATAGCAAACGTCGGATGTGAGATGCTAATGCTAGCCAGTATAGTCCCATGGAAATAAGTAGTTGGGTGTTGTGGTTGTGGAGCATAGGTTGTTGAAACAATGGGAGGGGTAGGGACTACATGAGTATGAGGACCCATGGGTGTATACGATTGGTACACACTTGTAGGTACTGTTGCAGGCATTGAGCTACCATGTAGCGGCGCTTTACTAACAAATGAGGTCCATGGCGTGTTTCTTGGCATGCCCATCATTGGGGTAGGCATGGTAGCCGTGGCGTCATCAAGGGAAAGATGAGCTAGACTTGGAAAAGTAAAGCTATCATTTGTAGGCTCAGATTGCACTAAGAGCCCTGGCAAAACAACATATGGAGGATCCACCAAACTTACCGAGGGAGTTTCCATTTGTGATAAGGTCAGTTGTTTAGCCTTCCCTGTATCCAAGAATCTCATGAGACCCATTGAAGGCATGTTGATCCCCTTGTTCTGTCTCTATACTTCAGTGACCCTATTGGATGACCTCACAAACTCTTTGTTGTTGATCCTCCACAATAGTAGCACCTGTTGTGGAGTGTAGGACATCTAACCAGCCCACGTGATAGGTGTGACCTATCTATAGGTCAGTTAGAGTTTCCGTTTGTAGTTCCTACTCCGAGTTCTCATTTAGGAACCCTCCATCTAAGCTTGAGGTTCTAGGGGTGTCCTTTGAACTAGATGCAATGTGGCTCTCTATGGATTGACCCTTAGTGCTCCCTAATTCCGGAGCACTTGGTTGGATATTGACATAGGAGATTTTGATTTTAACTCTCTTCGTTGCTCCGCCTTGCATAAGCTCTCGATTTCCTTTTCCCTAGCCGCAATGATATATCATTCAACCTCTTGCACTTCGGCAAGGCTTCTACCATCGGGTAATATGACCTCGGAGGGAAATAGCTCTGAAGAGTCAGGGGGTGCAGTGAATGAAGTATTCACGTGCACACTCTCTAAGGGCATAGAGTCTACGTTGGTCATGAATGGCGAATTTACTTCCTGACTGGGCCCTCATTTACATCATTAGCTCCATGTTTGGAGCGATTGGCTCTACTAAAGGTTTCCTTCAAGCGGCTAAGCACGCTCAGCCTGGATCGTGGACCCATGGCATGCATGTTTTGGCTTGAGCTATCGGGATTAGGCATTGGGAAACCCTCCATGACGTCGTTGTCAGAGGAAGAGTCACTAGCCGCTATGTTTGGGTCTTGGTTTGTACTACCTTGGATCCCTGCCGAGGGCCCACAACCTAAGGTAGGTGGATAATGAGAACTCGCGTAAGTTGAAATTCTCTCTAGTTGTTCCGTCTCTAGCACACGACCAGAGCGCAAATGCATGTGCCTTTGACACCCTATAAGCGTCGGCAAATAACCTCACTCGTTTTTTATGTTTTTTAAAGATTGGTTTTTTGATTAAAGTGTGTGATAGCTCGAAATGAGCGTATCACTCAGAGAGTTGCGGTGTGCTCTACAGCACAATGTTTGGTCACATGAGCTCCGTTGGTCCTCAAAAAGGTCAATTTTTAGCTACATGTGAGGCTAAAATACGTAATTTTAAAGGGCGATTGAGGCCTGAGCCTGAGCGTGAGCTTGGGCTTGGGTCTAGGAGATATTCCCGATCTCGGTCCTACCTTTAAATTTTTTTATTTTTTTTAAATTTAATTTATTTTTATTTTTAATTTTTTAATTTTTTGGGGATAAGGTCATCGCGGCCGCGATGTGCGCACGAGCACACACACACCTAACCTACCTACTTACCACTAATAGAGCTACTGTTACACACTTACACACTACTACAACAACTCACTAGCTAACAAAACTACTTACTGTACTTTACACAGAACTAACATTATGGATCTACAACCTTAATACTAACACCTTATCACAGAGAAAACACAGTACCTTTCAAAACCTTATTAACAAAGAAAACACAGTACCTTTTAATTCCTTATTAACAAAATAATACACAACAGCAAAACAAACTCCTTGTCAACACACACACCTTCCTTCTCTACCTTTCCTACAATTGAAATTGCACCACAAAGGAGCACAAAGTGCCATTCAAGCTTAGTGTATGGCGTTCCCCGGCAACGGCGCCAAAAATGTGAACGTCTATCGTACGTGTCAATGCAAAGAACTTGCCAATACACTGTGTGAGAGCCACAAATGGCTCTAAGCACGCAACTAGCCTAAACTAGTAAACTCAAAGATGGCGATGGTGTGTCACTCACCGCTCTACGCTTGCTATCGTGGAGGATTCCTCGCCGCGAAGAAGAAGGAGCCGCCGCTGCGCCGCTCAACCGCTTCGCCGCCGTCGTGCCATCGTCACAATGCTCGAATGCACACACACACACACTCTCTCTCTCTCACGCATACACACACACACACACACACACACACACACACAAGGAGATGAAGAAGAAGAAGATGGAGATGGAGCAAGAGCACTCTTCAATTTTACAAATGAGAGAATGACTGAATTTTAGGTTTAGTTGACTTTTATATGAGCTCGGCCCATGCTTAGCCAACTAATCCCTTGAATGTTCCAGTTAGAGTGCGCCTGTCATCGGCGATCACTCTTACCCTTTTCCTATTGGACCGACAAGCCCAGTACCTAACTCTACCAAATAAATAATACTGCGTCCGTCTTAGGTGATAGGAATGTGTGTGAGGGTTAATAATGGGTTTAAGATGTACCCAATAACCTCATGAGAAGTAGGAAAAAATATTGGACTTGAACAAAAACGGGTATTTTTTGGGAGGTTTACCACTTAGTATGTGTGGTAGTGTCTAACACGTACATGTTTGTTTGACTAGGAAAAAGATGAAAAGAGTTGATCTAAAGAACATCGTTGTCAACATAAACTATTTGGGATTTGGTATCTCCATCAATCACATGAATTTGATTTTTATCCTTTTGAAAGCACTTATTTGAAGGATGATTTGTCTTGTTGCAATGAATACAAGGATTCTTCTTAAACAGTCCTTTGTCTAGTGATTGTTGCGCCCACAAATGGCACAAGACCTGGTACCAATGGATGGTCGAGATGAAGCTGGGTAGAAGCACAATTACTGTCTTCCTAGTCAGTGGGAGTATCAAAAGAACTGGTGGGGAATACTAAAGGGGATATTGTATATGCACTAGGAATAATGAGAGAATTGGTACAAGATATCCTTTTTTGTCTTCTTGCAAACAATGAAATGATGATACTATCCAAGGAGGGCAATGAATCTTCCTTTTTTAAAATAGTGACAATCTAATGGAATCCATCATGCAAACCTTTAAACAAAATAGCTATAAGATCTTCTCCTGGCACTGGGGCTTTGACATAAACAAGTGGAGTATTAATACTCTTCATTCTGTTTTCTAAAGATGTAATATTTTCATTGACATGCATAGTAAGAGAGTATAACTCATCTTTAGACGCATCATTGAATACTTAACTTTAGCACCAAAACCTTCTCTAGTTGTATCCAGGCAGCACTAAAAGATTTCACATCATCCAAATAATGAATAAAGTCATCTTCAAGAGATGTCATAATAATACCTAATGCTTGCTCATCCTTACATTGTTGCTCGATAGATAGCGCTCTCATAACTATAGCCGATGTGCTTGCTTTGTTTGTTGATAGGGGCTTCATGATAATCCACATTTTTTTTTGCCTTTTATCTTTATTTGCCAATTATGGAAGCCAGTTCCATTGAACTTGTCAACTTTTGACGCCATATTGAAGCCTTCAAGAAGCCTGATAACGAGGGTTGTTGTTTACTGCACTGTCTTGACCTTTGTGTTTATATGCTAAGAAGTTGTCTTCATCGGTAGACCCTTTGACTTGATTCACAACTGACTCTTGGAGCCTCAGCAATCCAAACGCAGCTATAGCATTGATGTGCGATGCTCATGCAATGGATGGATATGATCCAAACCCAATTGCCAAGACCCAAGCTCTCCTTATAGGCCGATGCATCCGCACTCAACTCCCTCTGAAACACCATGCATCTGTCCCTCTGAAATGCACTGCACCTATCTCTATTTGACCAACATTCGAGGAGTTCGAGCGTCTGACCACCTTGACACTATACCTACCTCCTCAAGACTTTTGAAAACATGCAATCCATAGGCTTCATTTGCCAAGGGAACCACTCTGATGTAGTGTCTATGTTGTCGATGGTCAAATTTGAACCATTTTTTAATGGCAATAATAACAGGATATTTTTTTAGGATCCAAAAGACATTACATTTGTTCCGACAAAAAAACTATTTGAGACAAAACATGCCAATTGGCTAGGTGGAGAAGGAAACAAACAAATGCCCAGTCTGTATGATGCAAGTGTTTTTGATTTAGCAAACTTGTTGCTGCAAAACATGAAGATGCTTGCATTTGTGGAAGGTAGATACCATGGGGCTAGACTTGCTGTAGAAAAACTAGCAAGATGGATGTCACAAGGGTGTGCTCCAGCTACTCTAATGGTTTCTTCATAGGTGGATGAGGTGATTAGGGGGACCCCAATTCACCAACGGCCTCATGTGAAAGGGGATAATATCATAGTAACACAAAAGCGAAGACAAATGGTACTGTGACACAAGAGGAGGAAAATATTTCCATGTGCATGTCTGTCGCACGTGTCAATGCAAGGAACTTGCCGACACTGTGTGAGAGCCACAAATGGCACCAAGCACGCAACTAGCCTAAACTAGTAAGCTCAAAGATGGTGATGGTGTGTCACTCATTGCTCTACCCTTGCTGTCGTGGAGGATTCCTCCCCGTGAAGAAGAAGGAGCCGTCGTTGCACTGCACTCAACCGCTTCGCCACCGTCGTGCCATCGTCGCAATGCTTGATCACACACACTCTCTCTCTCTCACGCATACACACACACACACACACACACACACACACACACACACACACACACACACACACAAGGAGATGAAGAAGAAGAAGATGGAGATGGAGCAAGAGCACTCTTCAATTGCACAAATGAGAGAATGAGTGAATTTTAGGTTTAGTTGACTTTTATATGAGCTTGCCCCATTCACACTTGGACACCCATGCTTAGCCAACTAATCCCTTGAATGTTCTAGTTAGAGTGCACCTCTCATCGACGGTCACTCTTAACCTTTTCCTATTGGACCGACAAGCCCGGTACCTGACTCTACCAAATAAATAATACAGTGCCCATTATAGGTGATAGGAATGTGCGTGAGGGTTAACATGCCCCCCTTCTTGATGTAGATTCCGTCCTTGGAATCTATTGAGTTGAAGCTCGTTCATTGAGGTGGAAGAGCATTTGAGATGAATGTCCTTAGCCTTCTTCAGTCATTGCAAAATCAAACAACATTGCCACAGTAATTGCATTCTCATATACAATTAAAAAGCATATGCAGTTTTAGGCAGACAAATTGATTGGTAGCAGAATTCTAAACCATTTGTCAGCAATAAACATTAAATTGCAATATAATCAAACGCATAAACAATTGTAAAGGTAAAAAATTAAACAACTCTGGGGTCGCTAATTTAACAATCGAAAGGCACTAAAGATCGACTATTAATAGCATGGGCAAGATTCTCAATTTTCTCTGGTCAATTAAGTTGTTTAATTGTGATAGCCAAGTATTTCATGTCTAAGGGCTGACTAGAGGCTATACCTAGAAGACCTTGTAGTTAAGCTACGATAAAAAGAATTTCTCATGAAATCATCGTCTGACTGATTACCTTTTCTTTGCCCCTCCAAAGTCTTTTCACAATGATTCAATTTTGATGTGTGTGGTTATTTTGTATGCCTTGGGCTTTTTGCTTTTCAAGGAAAAGCGCCCACACTGGGAACCTCTAGGGCTCTAGTACCATAGGCAATACATGTGAGTGGAGGACCAAATCAAGCTGAGGTTTCTCTTCCAGCTTAATATTTTACATTGTGGCACTTTGATTTTTTTGGTTTGTTCGTTTTTAGCATTTTAATTTTGTAACTTTGGGGGGTCATATAACACTGTTACCCTCCCCAGGCTCATCACACTAGTAAAATCCCTTGATAATACTTAAGAAGCTAAAGGTCAATAGGGACTAAGTCCATTAGAAAGCCCTAGTACATTTCACACAATGCTGCCTAAATCGGATTAGAAACCTAAGTAACCATTGATAATTAAGAAGGCATTCCCTATGATATTAAGAGAAGATCTCTAACACCTAGCTTGGTCAAACTAGGTTAGTCGAACTGCTTGATTTTTAAACCTAGACAAGTGATTATGACAAAAATTACATTGAATTTAATGTTTAATACTAAGCAAATGCGTTGAATATTATGCTACCAATCACAATTAAAGCAGACAAACATGGATGCAAAAAAGATAAGGGGCAATGCTGATGGACAAGAAACACCTGTTTGTGTTGATGGTCGTGCTTGATTTGAAGTGTGAACAAGAGAAAGATTCCATGAAGGTCCAAATTTTAACAACAGAAACACGTTCTTGTACACACTAGGAAACACAAAGAATACCTCTAAGAGGCACATCAGTGGGAAGAAAGAGCTTTGCTAATCACTAAACTCTAAAACAGAAACACTCCTATTGTACTAATCCTACCTACCAGCCATCACTCGAGTGATGAGGATCAAAGGTATTTTATGACATAGGTTTCTGTTTCAGTGTACCAGATGTGAATGTGTAGGTTTGGGTCAATGCTTTGACTTTTATTGTGCATAGTCGTTTGCTAGTTGCTCTTGCTCTTTACTATTTTTCTTGTTTTTTGTGAGTATAAGGCTTTATATATACATTCCCTAAGATTGGGAGATTAATAATTCAGGGAGGAAGGTTGAGAGGGAAGTGAGTGAATAATGACTGTCAGCAAACACTCCCCCCTTCCTTGGGTAGATCATACCATTTGGAATGTGCTCATCACCCTTTGAAACCAATTGTTCCAGTTGGTAATAGGTGAGGATTTTTCCCAGTAGTTTTCTATTACCTTAGGTGCCTCATCCAGTTGCAAGGGTGGTAAGGTACTCTCTCAGGATCGAACTTGAAGTGGTTTATCAGGAGATTCTTGAACATTGGGAGGTGTGGATTGCTTTGTAGCTTCATGGAGGTCCACTATTGGAGGTGGAGGATGTGGAGAAGCTTTTACCTCTATGGATGCATTATATGAGGAGCTAGAAGCTTCATGGGACTCCCCCCTTGCTGAGCTAGGTGGAAAAAAATGTTCTTTCTTCGGTACCCAAACTAGATCTGGAGCGGGTGTGTAGCATTCTGTGATTTTTTTCTTTTCGTGATCGTTGATTCATTTTGGAGCTACAGGATTGGTCTCACATGGGTCAGCAGGTGACAAGTAAGAACACAATC
The DNA here is from genome assembly GCF_014529385.1 of Adiantum capillus-veneris. Lineage (NCBI taxonomy): Eukaryota > Viridiplantae > Streptophyta > Polypodiopsida > Polypodiales > Pteridaceae > Adiantum > Adiantum capillus-veneris. The sequence continues at coordinate 141,464,345 of NC_140938.1, read as the reverse complement.
TACGTTTTGGCACCCAAATTTGATCATTTCCTTGATAGTAGCCTTGGGCTTCCAATAGTCGTTTAGGAATTCAACGCCACGTTTCCTTACATTTCCTGGAGCGAGTGGGACATTTCTTACAAGGCGCCAAAAATGTGGGCTTCTGTTTTTTAGCATCAACGATGGTCGCTAAAGAAGATTTAGGGACCACTTGTATGTTTTCTTTGTTATATGAGGATGAGTCTTGTCAGAAGCTATATGCATTGCTTGTAGAATATTTAAGGGTACGGGCATTTCATCCCCCTCATGTGTTATCCAGGCCGTCCCCCTGTTTCCCCAAGTGTCTATGGTTGCTTCTAGGTGGACCCAATCCACATTGTCCGACTTAGTCATCCCAAGTAGTACATCCATATAAGGAGAATCTTCCCCAACATCAGTGACCGCTTTACACATGTAACAATACTGCAATGGGGCCGAGTGAATTGTGGTGTCAGATATATGATCAATTATAAACCTGTTTTCGAGGGGTTGTGCTCGACCAGTTACAAGATCCACTCGAATGAAAGAATCTTGGAACTGCAAGTAGACATGGTTTTTGGACCAGTCATGCACCATTTTTCCTTCCCTCATGAACCGACGTCCTAAGATCATCTCCGATGCCATAGTGTGTTTGGAGAAATCCATAACAATGAAGGTAATTCTTATTTTATATCCAAAGACCTTGATCTTGAGATCTTCTAGCATCCCAATAGGTTTAACAATAGACCCATTGGCCATCTTCACTACTATGGTTGTGGTCGCAAGGTGAGGTCTTCCCATAGTTTCCCATTAATTTTTAGTCACAATGCTAACCCCAACGCCACCATCAAGGATTCCCTTCATTGTTAATCCCTTAGTAGTGATTGGTATGGTTGCATTGGATTCGTGTCCCTCAAAGAATTGTCCCAACTTGTTAACATGTATTTCTATAATAAGGTTCTCATCTAGGTTGGGTTGTGGATCTAAGTGTTCCTCCTCTATTGGCATCTCCCCAGCTCCATCCATCTGTGCAAATTGTGGTAGCCCAAACTTTAGTTCCCCATTAAGGAAGGCTCAAAGAGCTGAGACTAGCTCAGGGTCTTTATATAGTTTGGACATGATGGTGGTTCTAACTTCTGAAGACATGAAATCCATCAATTTGGCAATGTTTAACGACACCTTTTGGGCTTCAGTCCCTTGACGTGGGGAAGATGGGATCTCCATTTCTTGGATAGGATCAGGTAGTCCCTCTCTAAACATTCTTTCCATCAAGAAGTGAGTACGCCCACTTTCCCATGACTGTAAGTCACTTTCTTCTTGGATGACACTAGGTATGGCTAGGGGTCTATGGACTTGGTGAGGTTGTTGTTGCGTAGGGAACACGGTGTTTATAATCTGGATCTGCCTAGGTGCTGGTTCTAGATCCCTTTGGGTATCTTTTATCAAACTCCTTAATTTCTTGACTCGCTCAATCTCCTCTGTAGGGTTTGGATAAGTTTCTATCTTCTTCTTGGATCCTGGCCATTGTGGCTCATGAAGATCTTCCTTGTTGGTTTCTATCTTAGTGGTCATTTTGATCTCCATGTTTCACCTGAATCATAATCCTCTTCAGCGTCGTTCATATATACGGGGTCGTCACCAGTCCCTATGTTGGTCTTTAAACTGGGGTCTGACTTCACTGCTTTTTGCGATCTCTTCCTTCGTGTTTTCTTCTTTTTCTGAGATTGGGCAATTGATTCCGTGTCTCTTTCCTCAAGAATATAATTTTGTTTTTGGAGCATCGATCGTGTGAGTACGTTTACTGGTACCATAGGTGTACTTTGTGATGGCTCCTCGATAACTTCAATCAAGTTTAATGGCATGATCTTCGGTGCATTTGGATTATTTGGACATTGGGCAATCAAATGTCTATGCCACATCGATTACACATGAGTATCGACATTGGAGAGGTGGTCTCTTAGTAGTGTAATTGATAGTTTGGCCTCTTACAACAAGAGCAGCTACTTGATAGACAAGTTTGACTTGTTCCCAATATTCCTCCATGTAGTATTGTGGACTTTCTTCAAGCACAGCCATCCCATAGGCAATATTAGGGTCCATATCTTCCTCATAGCCTTCTAAAAAAGCAATAGATGACTCACAATCCACTTGATTCACAGAGGTGATTGTCGGATGTGGTGGTTGCAGTCCTAGCACTGGAGGTGGTAAGGGTGTTGTTTGAACATTTTGGGCCCTAGGGACCATGTGTTGTGCTGTTTGTTCAAGAGGTGGGGCCGGCATCAATGCAGGCACTCGAGGTGTGTCTGTCCATGCTAAGGTTGGTCTATTGGCCATCGCACGCTTAAATACTACGAAATCCTTAGCTTGATGACCATACCTCCCACAGGGACTGCAGTTCCCATTAAATTTTACTCTAAAAGTAGGGCATTCAGTGGTACTATGCGGTCCATAGCATACCGAGCACCATTGTTGCTCCCTTCTTGGATACATATGATTGTTTTGTGGAGCACGATTGTCTCTAAGACTCTCTTGAATAGCCTTGGTGAGATCTACTAAAGTCATCTCAAATATCTTTGGCTCCTTAACAATAGGCTTTAGGGTCATTGGCTGATGCCCTGATGCTTGCGAGCTAATAGATTTAGGCTCAACAGGCACTCTTTCTCCTTGATTCATTAAATTATCCTCCAATTGGATCACATTCGTTTTGACTGCTTCCCAAGTGGTGATACGTCTAATGACTAGGCCATTGTAGATATCCTCATGTCGTAATCTCCTAATGAATCTATCAAGCAATTGGTTATTGTTGAAGCGTTCATTTGAATGACAACGAGAATTCAAATGCATTAAGCGACTAATAAAGTCTCTCACCGACTCTCCTTCCTCTCGTTGGGCTTTTTGGAGTTGAGAGGCTACTGCCCAAAGCACTCCCTCTCGTATGTATTCTTTTAAGGACGGTCCCCTAAGAGTAGGGTAAATCGTTTTTTCTTTTATCCTTAGAGTTCTATACCAATCCCAGCCTTCCCACTTAAGGTTAGGCTTAAAGCATTACTCTTATGCAGGTCATTGTGTTCTCCTAGAGAATCGCATATTTGTTCAAACACTTCGATATGCTTTCTCACATCCCCGTCTCCACTAAATTTTTGTGTGAGCTTGGCTATTTGTACTGCCTTACTTCTAGGTTCTCTATCAGGCGTGCTATGCATATTCTCAGTAATAGATTGACCGATAGCTTGAGCAAATGTTTCCAAGTCACCTAAGTGAGCTGGCACCGTGGGTGGAGGTGCTCCAGAGACTACATGTGGAGTAGGTATTGGCATTGGGCTTGGCGCATAGGAAGCCGTTGGGTTCCACATTGGGTACATTGTTGTGCTATGTGGTGGCCCAGAGTTCATATGTGTGGTCCTAGGCATAGCAAACGTCGGATGTGACATGCTAATGCTAGCCCGTATGGTCCCATGAAAATAAAAGCTTGGGTGTTGTGGTTGTGGAGCATAGGTAGTTGAAACAATGAGAGGGGTAGGGACTACATGAGTACGAGGACCCATGGGTGTATACGATTGGTACACACTTGTAGGTACTATTGCAGGTATTGAGATACCAGGTAGTGGTGCTTTACTAACAAATGAGGTCCATGGAGTGTTTCTTGGCATGCCCATCATTGGGGTAGGAATGGTAGCCGTGGTGTCATCAAGGGAAAGATGAGCTAGACTTGGAAAGGTAAAGCTATCACTTGTGGGCTCAGATTGCACTGAGACCCCTGGAGAAACAACATATGGGGGATCCATCGGACTTACCGAGGGAGTCTCCATTTGCGATAAGGTTGGTTGTTTAGCCTTTCCTATATCCAAGAATCTCATGAGACCCGTTGAAGGCATGTTGATCCCCTTGTTCTGTCTTTCTAACTCAATGACCCTATGGATAACCTCACAAACTCTTTGTTGTTGATCCTCCACACTAGTAGCACCCATTGTGAATTGTAGGACATCTAACCAACCCACGTGATAGGCGTGACCTATGTATAGGTCGGTTAGAGTTTCCGTTTGTAGTTCATACTCCCATTTCTCATTTAAGAACGCTCCATCTAGGATTGAGGTGCTAGGGGTGTCCTTTGAGCTAGATGCAATGTTGCTTTCTAGGGGTTGGCCCTTAGCGGTTGCTAATTCAAGATTACTCGATTGCTCTTCTAGCAAGGATATTGACATAGGAGCTTTTGATTTTAACTCTCTTCATTGCTCCGCCTTGCATAAGCTCTCGATTTCCTTTTCCCTTGCTGCAAGAATATATCGCTAAACCTCTTGCACTTCGGCAAGGCTTCTACCATCAGGTAATATAACCTTAGAGGGGAATAGTTCTGAAGAGTCAGGGGATGCAGTGAATGGAGTATTCATGTGCACATTCTCTAAGGGCATAGGGTCTACGTTTTGGTCATGAATGGAGAATTTACTTCCTCACCCCCTCATTTACATCATTAGCTCCATGTTCGGAGCGAGTGGCTCTACTAAAGGTTTCCTTCAAGCGGCTAAGCACGCTCAGTCCGGATCGTGGATCCATGGCATGCATGTCTTGGCTTGAGCTATCAGGATTAGGCATTGGGTAACCCTCCATGATGTCGTAGTCAGAGGAAGAGTCACTAGCCGCTATGTTCGGGTCTTGGTTTGTACTACCTTGGGCCCCCGCTCAGGCCCCAAAACCTAAGATAGGTGAATAATAAGAAATCGCATAAGTCAAAATTCTTTCTAGTTGCTCCGTCTCTAGCACAAGACCAGAGTGTAGATGCATGTTCCTTTGGCACCCTACAAGCGTCGCGGCGAATAACCTGGAAGGTTAACCGCTTACTTTTTTAGGCGTCCGTTTTCACTCGTTTTTTTATGTTTTTTTATGATCGATTTTTTGATTAAAGTGTGTGATAGCTCAAAACGAGCATATCACTTAGAGGGTCGCTGTGTGCTTTACAGCACACCGTTCGGTCATCTGAAGCTCTGTTGGTCCTCAAAAAAGTCAATTTTTAGCTATGTGTGAAGCTAAAATACGTAATTTTAAAGGGTGACTAAGGCTTGAGCCTGAGCGTGAGCTTGGGCTTGGGTCTGGGAGATATTTCCGATCCCAGCCCTGCCTTTATTTTTTATTTATTTTTATTTTTTTATTTTTTTTGGGGATAAGGTCACCGCAGCCTGCGCGCGAACACACACACACTCTACCTACCTAGTTACAACTAATACACCTACTGTTACACACTAACACACTTCATTAGCTCTTACAAATCTACTTCCTACTTATTGTACTTTACATTACAAAGAACTAACAACCTTAATACTAAGACCTTATCACAAAGAAAACACAGAACCTTTCAAACATTCATTAACAAAGAAATATATAGTAGCAACACAAAATCCTTCTTCTCAACACACACACCTTCCTTCCCTACCTTTCCTACAATTGAAATTGCACCACAAAAGAAGCACAGAGTGCCATTCAAGTTTAGTGTATGGCATTTCCCGGCAGCGGCGCAAAAAATATGCGCATCTATCGCACGTGTCAATCCAAGGAACTTGCCGATACAATGTGTGCGAGCCACAAATGGCTCCAAGCACGCAACTAGCCTAAACTAGTAAGCTCAAAGATGGCGATGGTGTGTCACTCACCGCTCTATGCTTACTGTCGTGGAGGATTCCTCACCGTGAAGAAGAAGGAGCCACCACTGCGCCGCGCTCAACCGCTTCGTTGCCGCCGTGTCGTCGTCACAATGCTCGATCGCTCTCTCTCTCTCTCTCTCTTTCTCTCTCTCTCTCTCTCACACACACACACACACACATACACACACATACACACACACACAAGGAGATGAAGAAGAAGAAGATGGAGATGGAGCAAGTGCACTCCTCAATTGCACAAATGAGAGAATGAGTGAATTTTAGGTTTAGTTGACTTTTATATGAGCTTGCCCCATTCACACTTGGACGCCATGCTTAGCCAACTAATCCCTTGAATGTTCTAGTTAGAGTGCGCCTCTCATCGTTGTCACTCTTACCCTTTTCCTATTGGACCAACAAGCCCGGTACCTGACTCTACCAAATAAATAATATAGCACCCATTGTAGGTGATAGGAATGTGCGTGAGGGTTAACATTCCCACATACCAGAGTATGTCACTCATAATTTACCAAGGAGGGGAAGAAATTCATCTCAAGCAACACCAACAATCATGGAAGAAGACAAAAATAAAGAGATGATTGTTGAAGAATCTGATATTCACAAAACAATGTGGGCAATTCAAAGAGTCCCTAGAGGTAGCAGAGTACAGTGGTCAAGCTAGAAAATGCAAAAAGAATATTACAAATGTTGAAATGGTTGTATTAGAACCATCATTTTGGGGCATTAGAATTTGGAACAATGGAAATGAGGGAGGGTGGGGTTGAGGGTCAAAAGCCCAATACATGTGGTTTTGCAATGACAGTGTGGACCACACGTGGCAAATTTGCAACACAATAACCCATTGTCCAGGGCGAGTGCCTAACACATGGTCTGTGGAAAAAGGGACAAATTTGACTCTAAGTGAAATGAAGATTCTAGAGGAAGGAGGATTTAAGGTTCAAAAGAGGTTAGTGAATGAGCAGACAAACATGCACTATCGTCCACGTGTCTCAGCCGTTGTAGCCAAATGAACTGACTCTGCAATATCTACAGAGGCTAAGATTGAGGAGCATGTTAAAATCAAAGAAAACCATCATGAGAGGTTTATGGTGGGGACTTTGAGTTTGCTCGTGCATGATGAGGTATACAAAGTGCACATTGCCACAAACCCCATGTGTGTTACCATATACATATGGTAATGATGTGTGTGAACACACTAGGACCACCGGGGCATTTTTTCCCTCTTTAGGAGGTTTTTCCCCCCGTGCATTGTATATACGCCCATCACTCTAGGGCTATCTATCTTTCCATTGCACACTAAGTAAGACACTCTCTATTGTGTACCTTGAGCTTCCTTCATCTTCTCCAAGCTGTGTGCGTTTGTCTGCAACCCTAATTCCAACAATTGGTATCAGAGTAGGTTGCATCCTCCTGGGCTTAGTTGCCAGCAACTCCAGCACACACCTACTCATTTTCTCCTATCTCAGTGAGCTTTGGTAAGCGTTCGCAGGTTGACAAAAATGTCGGGTGAGCTCATAGAGCTCAGTCTGCTCAGATTTCTGATTCGGGCTCATTTCGCTCCGTTTCCACTACAGGCAATACTACACAGACTATTTTGTCATTTTGTGTAGCAGAATTTCTTTCAATGTCGTTTTTTGCATAACAGGTGCCTTACAGTCTTCTATGGTTTGTGCTATATAGCACGTGTTGTTCCCGCTTCATTTCTCCTCTTTTCGGGCAGTTTTAACATCAGGTACAACATTTACCATGGCTAACAACAACACAATGTGTTCAAGATGTTTGTTGTTGAGGACAGGTTGGATGGGGACAATTACCCTATGTGGGCTTATATGATGCAACATTTTCTTGTGTCAAAGAGCGTCTGGAATATTGTGTAGGGCATTGATGTACGTCTTGGTTCTGAGGATGTAGGCGATGTTGAGGATGTGGCAAGTCTTGCTGCAAGGATTGCTGCTATTAGAGTTGTTTTGCCTACGGCAAAACAATCTCGTTGGGATGTAAAGGATGCATAGGTGCATGCATTGATTGCGTTTTTTGTGAAGCGCACCATTGTTCCTCACATTTGTTCAGCAAAATCTACAAAACAGGCTTCTGATATTTTGGCTGGTCTTTATGCAAGTCGCAATGAAGCTTAAATTTATTTGCTGCGTAAAGAGATGGAGTCGAAGATTATGCATGAGGAAGATGATATGGACACTTTCCTTGCTGGTGTCAAGGATATCAATGAGCAACTTATTTTTGCAAGTGAAGTCATTTCAGACAATTCCCTTGTGCAGACTGTTCTTGATGCCTTACCAGATTATTACCAGACTTTTGCTAGTACTTGGAGACTTATGACCCAAGGAAATCCTGAAGTTGCCAAGTTTGATGCATTATGCACATTGCTGTTGCAAGAGTCACTTTCCAAAAAAAATAGGACTAGACAGCGTGCAATTGAACACGCTTTTATTGCTTCTCAAAGAAAGGGTGGTAATAGCAATGCAGCCACTTCTTATGGTTCTGTTGCGAGTGGCAAAACTTATGTTCCTGATGCTTCTGCTGGCAGCACTTCGTCTAGAAATTCTCGTTATAAGGGAAAAAAGAAGAGGCGTTGCCATTATTGTAAATCTAATGATCACTTGATCAAACAGTGTCCTAAGTTGAAGGACAAAGAGGCTAAGAAGAAAGAGGGTGGTTCCACTGGAAATGCTGGTTCCACTACAAATGCAGCCAGTTTTTAGTCTTTTGTGAAAGGAGACTGTGATGCTGATGTTTATGTAGAATGGGCTTTTAGTGCACAGTACACTTACAATCCTGTTGTCCATGATGCATGCGTGTCAGCTGCTCTGCAGATTGGAATGTGTGGTATTTCGGTAGTGGTGCTACAAAGCACATTACCTCACATTGTGAATTGTTCTCCTCTCTCGAGTTTGTCCCTCATGGGAATTCAATCACTTGTGCCAATAATGCCTCTTATCTGGTTCAGGGAGTTGGAAAGATTGTGCTTATTGCTACAAATGGCAGTTCTTTCACACTTGTTGATGCACTTTATGTACCTAGGATCAAGAAGAATCTTTTGTCTGTATTTGCACTTGCTAGACTTGGACTTGTAGTCAAATTTGTGGATGACAGATGTACAGTTCATGATCTCAGTTTTGGCGATGAATTTGTTGCATCTGGGCTTTTGTGACGTGGCTATATAAGCTCACTTTGTATGACAAGTGTGGACAAAATTTTGCAAATGCAGTTGTAGATTCAAGGGCTATTTCAGATGCAAAACTTTCGCATGCACGTTTTGGTCATTAGAATTTTGCTAGTTGTCTATGCTTACAGAAATCTCATATGGTTGCTTCTTTGCCGCCTCTTGAAGCACCTGTCAAACATGTTTGTAAAGGCTCTATTTTGGGTAAGATGCAACGTTCAAAGTTTCCAAAGGATGGTTCAGTTAGGGCCATATGCAGATTGCAGCTTGTGCATAGTGATGATTGTGGGCCCATGTAAACTCCATCCTTGGGCAATTACGTTTACTTTGTGACTTTCATTGATGACTCCAAGCATGCATGGGTATATCCGCTTGAAGCGAAGTCCGAAGTTTTTATGTGCTTCAAACAATTCCTAGCTATGACTGAAATGTCTCGAAATGTACTATGGGCACCCTCCGTTCTGATCTAGGAAGGAGTATATGTCTCATGAATTTAATGCATTTCTGGCTAGTGGTGGGATAAAACACCAATGTACAATGCCTTATACACCTCAGCAAAATGGTGTTGCTGAGAGGAAAATAGGTCACTTACGGAAACGGCACAATGTATGGTCAAAAGTCAAGCTTTGCTGCATTCTTTTTGGCTTTAAGCCATCATGTGTGCCACTTATGTACTAAACAGGTGTCCTACGAAAGCTTTGCAGTCTATTACTCCATATGAAGCATGGCATGATAGAAAGCCTTCTATTGAGCACATGAGTGTTTTTGGCTGTTTGGCATATGCTTTGGTGCCACAAACACAACGCAAAAAATTGAAAATTGGATGATAAGGTTGTCAAATGTAATTTTTGTTGGTTATAGTGCTGAAAGCAAAGGTTACAGGTTGTATCATCCACAAACAAAGCGTATTCTGGTTTCACGGGATGTAGTGTTTGTGGAAGATTCTTTTCAGCCCTTGCTGTCATGTACTAGAGACAATAATGTAAGCTTGCAGGACATTCATGACACTTTGTTGCCTCTTTTCAGTGGTGTAGGTTTGAATGTAAATTCCAATGAGGCAAATGTACAGCCTATGGGGGTTTCTGAAAATGTAATGGATCAGCCTATTACTGATGCAGATGTACATGATATACTTGATGAGGAAATGGCTGAAAATGGGCAGTCTAGAGGTATGCCAAAATGGCTGGTGCATACATTGCATGATAGTAAATTGGATGCACCTTTGTGTAGTCGTACTCGTTCAGGCTCTCGCCATGCATCTTATGCATCAGATTGTTATGCTTTGGCTGTGTCTAGCTTGCATGATGTTGAGGAACCTCTGTCTTTTGATAAAGCACAGAATTCAAAACATTGGATGCACTTATAGAAAATTACACATGGACTTTATGTGACTTGCCTCCTGGCAAAAAGGCCATTGGTACGAAGTGGGTTTACAAGTTGAAATGCAAGCCGGATGGTGAGATCGATCGCCATAAGGCTTGACTTGTTGCAAAGGGTTATGCACAACAAAAAGGCATAGATTATGAAGAGACTTTTGCTCCTGCTTGTCGTATGACTACTGTGCATTTTCCATGTGCATTGGCAACTCAGTTTGGTTGGGATGTACATCAATCAGACACTATTGATGCTTTCTTGAATGGTGAAATATTTGAGGAAGTTTATGTAACGCAGCCTCACGGCTTTGTCAAGAAAGGACAAGAGGACAAAGTGTGCAGATGTAAGAACACTTTGTATGGGCTGAAGCAATCTCCTCGTGCTTGGTATGAGAAAGCTGACACTCATTTGGTCAAACAAGGCTTTCGTAACAGTCCAACAGAAAGCACATTGTATGTAAAGCGTGATGGTGATGTACTTCTCATTGTGGTTCTTTATGTAGATGATTTGCTGATCACTGGACCAAATGATAGACATATTGCTGAATTTAAGACTGATTTGAATGCTACTTTCAAGATGAAAGATTTGATTACTTGGGTATACAGTTTAAGCAGTGTGATGGTGGTATTGCCTTGTGTCAGAAAAGTTACATAGAGACTTTGCTATGTAAGTTTGGACTTGAGGATTGCAAACCTATTGCCACTCCCATGGAAATGTTAGGAAATAAGACGTAGCTAAATACATAATTGAGTAGATTACTTAATGGAGAGAGATAGATTTACATACACGAGATTATAGAGTAGAGAGAGAGAGAGAGAGAGAGAGAGAGAGAGAGAGAGAGAGAGAGAGAGAGAGAGAGAGAGAGAGAGAGAGAGTACACACGATATATGTGGTTCACCCAATGTGGGCTACCTCCACGGGAAAGCAGCCACTCAATGGCTTTAGTACTTCAAAACAAGAAGTAGTTTACAAAGGGATTATACCCTTAATGGAGCTCTCGCCTTGCTTCCCTCTCACCACCTCACACTCACCTTGTTGCATCAACTTCACACTATGAAATGCGTGTAGAAATGGCCTCCTTTTATAGGCCAAAAGGGCTGCCCTCTCTTATGAGAGACAGCCATGTGTAGCCGCCCTTGTGTAGATAAGTCCAAATCTGACCCTCCAATCTGCCCATGTGTGGCCGCCCTTGAGAAGACAAGTCCGCTTTTGAATTCGGCCACCGGCCACCGGCCATTGAATTTTGACCACCGGCCACCGGCCATTGACTTTCGAACACCGGCCATCGGCCATTGACTACCGGCCACCGTCCAACCGACCGGTTGTTTTCCGACCACTTTCTGGCCGCCGTCCTCTAAAGTTGCCCTTGATTCTTGTCCATGAAAATTTTGGTTTCCGGTGAGTGATTTTCCTTCACGCACGATGGCTTCTCCTCATAATGGGGGCCTTACAAATGTGCGCTTTTACCACAGAAAATTACAAGGGTAAATCAGGCTCCATACTTAACAATCTCCCACTTGGAGACTGATCTCCAAACCAAACCTGTGACTGCTTTCCATTCTGGCTTCTTATCCTTGAATGCCGATTGAAGATGAGCAAAAGCTCAACTTCTCCTTGTTGACCACCTTTGTAAACATGTCTGTAGGATTTTCACTTGTATGCACCTTTCCTAGCTTTAGCTGTCCCTCTTCCAAAAGAGCGCGTATGAAGTGATATCTCACCTCAATGTGCTTTGTCATTGAATGAAAGGCTGAGTTCTTCGAAAGATGGATAGCGCTTTGGCTATCACTATACAAGACACAATTGTCTTGTTTGAATCCAAGCTCTTCTAAGAATCTGTGAAGCCACAGAATTTCTTTGCTTGCCTCCATCATTGCTACATACTCTGCTTCCGTGGTAGAAAGTGAAACCACTTTCTGCAGCTTTGAAGCCCAACTTACTGCTGTGCCTCCAACCATGAACACATAGCCAGTAGTGCTCCTTCGAGTATCTTTGTCACCTGCCATATCTGCATCAGCATACCCTTCTAGAAAAATATCAGTTCCTCCAAAATACAAAGCATTTGTTGTTGTCCCTTTTAGATACCTAAGTATCCACTTCACAGCTTGCCAATGCTCTTTACCTGGGTTGTCCATGAACCTACTCACAACTCCCACTGCATGTGCAATTTCTGGCCTTATTTAGACCATAGCATACATTAGAGAACCTACCGCTGCAACATATGGAACTTTAGACATATAGGCTATCTCCTCTTGTGTCTTTGGACACATATCCTTCGTTAGTTTAAAATGACCAGCCAAAGGTGTAGAAACTGGTTTTACATTTTGCATTGCAAACCTTTCTAGTACCTTCTTGATGTAATCTTCTTGAGATAGCTTTATTGTCTTCTTCGTCCTGTCCCTTGATATTTTCATACCAAGTATCCTCTTTGCAGCACCTAAATCTTTCATTGAAAAAGATTTGGACAGCTCCTCTTTTAGGTCTTTGATGTCCTGCATGTTAGCACTTGCAATCAACATGTCATCAACATATAACATTAGGATGATGAATTTCCCATCTCCCAAATTCTTCGTGTAGACGCAGTGATCCGAGTTGCATCTTGTGAATCCATGATCCAATATCCATCGATCAAACTTCAAGTACCATTGTCTTGATGCTTGCTTTAAACCATACAAGCTCTTCTTTAATCTGCAAACCATTTTCTCCTTACCTTTTACTTCATACCCCTTTGGTTGAAGCATGTAGATTTCCTCCTCTAAATCACCATGAGGAAATGTCGTATTTACATCCATTTGCTCGAGATTTAGATCTTGAGCAGCCACAAGGCTTAAGACAAGCCTAATTGAGTTCATTTTTACAACAGGAGAAAATATTTCATTGAAGTCAATACCTTTCTTTTGAGAAAAACCTTTTACCACAAGCCTAGACTTGTACCTTTTCTTCCCACCTTCTTCTTCCTTCAGCTTGTACACCCATTTGTTTTGAAGTGCTTGCTTACCTTTAGGCAACTCAACCAACTCCCATGTTTGGTTGCGATGTAGTGAGTCCATCTCCACTTGCATGCTCTTCATCCATTCTTCTTTGGATTCATGTTGCATAGCTTCTTCGTATGATTCCGGCTCTCCAGAATCTGAGATCAAGAGATGGTTGAAGGAAGGAACAAACCTTTCTGGAGGTCTACTTGCTCTTGTAGATCTTCGGGGAATAGGTTGAGGCTCCTCATTCAGTTGACGTTGTTGCACATTGTCACCGTTTGCAGTCCTTGAGTCTTCACCGTCCTCAAGCTCCATGTACTCATCACCTGTTTCTTTTGTTTGTTTTCTTTCCAAGTAATCTTTGTACATATTTTGTTCGTTAAAAATTACATCCCTACTCCTTAAGATTTTACCATCTTCAGGATTCCATAGGCGATACCCAAAGTCTCCTTCTCCATAGCCAATGAAGAAACACTTTTGGACTTTGCATCTAGCTTTGATCTTAGGCTTCTATCTATGTGCATGAAAGCCTCACACCCAAACACGTTGAGAAATGCATAATTCACCGGTTTACCTGTCCATGCCTCTTCTGGAACTCCCCCATCCAATGCCGTTGAGGGTGACCGATTGATTAAGTACACAGACGTACTTACAGCTTCCGCCCAAAGCTCAAGCGGTAGGCCTGCATGTAGCCGCATGCTTCGTGCTCGTTCCATGATTTTCCTGTTCATCCTTTCCGAAATCCCATTTTGTTGAGGTGTCCTTGGGGTTGTCCTTTGCCTCCGAATGCCATTGCTAGCACAAAATCTTTCAAAAGCTTGGCTGCAATATTCGCCTCCATTGTCGGATCTGAGGCATTTAACCTTGGTACCTGTTTCATTATCCACAAAGGCTTTCCACCTTTGAAATATGGAAAATACATCGGATTTATTCTTCATGACATAAACCCATGTTTTTCTAGTCGCATCGTCTATGAATGTTACATAGTACAATGAGCCACCAAGTGATGGTGTACTTGCAGGACCCCAAACATCAGAATGAACAACCTCAAGTTTTTTATTTTTTCTTTCATTTCCATATTTTTGAAATTTTACCCTCTTTTTTTTACCATAAACACAATCTTCACAGAACTCTAAGTCCACTTCTTTCAAACCTGGTAGAAGCTTCTTTGTTTGAAGGATTTGCATTCCTTTGGCACTCATATGCCCAAGTCGGTAGTGCCACACCGCACTGTCAACTTTTGTAGTTGTTGCACATGCTGAAGGTTGCGTTCTAACAGTACACAAGTAAAGTGTACCGACTTTTTCACCCTTGGCAACCACCAAAGATCCCTTTGAGATCTTCCACTGTTTGTTTCCGAATGCAATGTTGTGACCTTCATCGTCCAATTGTCCTGTAGAGATCAAATTTTTGCGAAGAGAAGGAACATGCCTAACATCTTTAAGCTTCCATTCATTTCCGTTAGCAGTTTTGACAGAAACTGTACCTTTGCCGACAATCTCACAAGCTTCATCATCTCCCAAGTATACATACCCAAAATTACCTTTGGTGTAGTCTTGGAAATGTTGCTTGTGTGGTATCGCATGGAATGAAGCCCCGGAATCTACTATCCAGGAATTAGACACATTGTCTAATGAGAGAATTAGAGCATCTTGCTCTACTTTACCTGCCACATTGGCCTCCGATGTTGGCTTGTTGTCTTGAGACTCTGTCTCCTTCTTCTTCTTGGACAAGCAATCCTTCTTCACGTGGCCCTTCTTGCCGCAGTTCCAACATTCAAGAACTGACTTTGTGCGTGACTTGCTCCGCCTTGAGCGATCACGACCCTTTTTTTGAACCTCTCCTTAGGCCTTCATCTTGTTTCCACTGACAATGCAGCACTTGATTATTCTCCTGTGCTTCTCCTTCGTATTTCCTCGCTTAGGAGAACACCCACAACATCATCAAACTTAAGAGTATTTGTACCAGAGATAGAATTACTTACAGCCATCACAAGGCTGTCCCAACTATCCGGTAGAGATGATAGTATAAGGAGAGCTCGCACTTCGTCATCGAAATTTATTTTTACCGATCGAAGTTGACTTATATTTGTGTTAAAGTCATTTAGGTGTTCTGCAACTAAACCATTCTCTGCCATCTTTAGATTGAACAAGCGCTTCATAAGAAATACCTTATTGGATGCTGATGGTTTCTTGTAGAAGTTGTCAAGTGACTTCATCAAGTCCTCCGTGGTCTTCATCTCCGAAACATTGAAGGCCACCGTTGATGCCAAGCTTAACCGGATTGTTCCCAGTGCCTTTCGATCAAGGACAATCCTGCTTCATCTGCCATTGTTGCGGGCTTCTTCGCAAGACCGCCTAGTGGCAAATAGAGGTCCTTCTGGTAGAGATAGTTTTCAATCTATATCTTCCAATGTTGGTAGTTATTGCCATTGAACTTCTCAATCTTGAGCTTCCCTTCCTCCGCCATAACTCCCACTCAATTCAAGGAATCCTTTCCTTGAGATAATTTAACTACGAGCAAACCTTGCTCTGATACCAGTTGTTAGGAAATAAGACGTACCTAAATAGATAATTGAGTAGATTACTTAATGGAGAGAGAAAGATTTACATACACGAGATTATAGAGTAGAGAGAGAGAGAGAGAGAGAGAGAGAGAGAGTACACACGATATACGTGATTCACCCAATGTGGGCTACGTCCACGGGAAAGCAACCACTCAATGGCTTTAGTACTTCAAAACAAGAAGTAGTTTACAAAGGGATTATACCCTTAATGGAGCTCCCGCCTTGCTTCACTCTCACCACCTCACACTCACCTTGTTGCATCAACTTCACACTATGAAATGTGTGTAGAAATGGCCTCCTTTTATAGGCCAAAAGGGCTGCCCTCTCTTATGAGAGACAGCCATGTGTAGCCGCCCCTGTGTGAATAAGTCCAAATCAGACCCTCCAATCCGCCCATGTGTGGCCGCCCTTGAGAAGACAAGTCGGCTTTTGAATTCGGTCACCGGCCACCGGCCATTGACTTCCGACCACCGACCAACCGACCGGTTGTTTTCCAATCACTTTCCGGCCGTCGTCCGGCCATAATATTCCGGCATAAAGGAATATTTTGGCAAAGCCCCTGATTCTTGTCCATGAAAATTTTGGTTTCCGGTGAGTGATTTTCCTTCACGCACGATGGCTTCTCCTCATAATGGGGGCCTTACAAATGTGCGCTTTTACCACAGAAAATTACAAGGGTAAATCAGGCTCCGTACTTAACAGGAAACAGGCTTGAAATTGAGTCTTCATGCCACTAATGATCCTGCTGATTTCACTCTTTACCAAACAGCTGTTGGATGCCTCATTTATGTATGCAACACGAGGCCAGATATTCAGTTTGCAGTCTCACAGGTTAGTAGATTTATGCATAGCCCAGGGTCTAAGCATTGGCAGGCTGTCAAGAGGATTTTCCGCTACCTTAGTGGCACTTTACATCTTGGCTTGTTTTATCCCAAGGGGGGATCATTGCCGCCAGACTTACATGCTTTTTCGGACTCAAATTGGGACAAGTGGTTTTTGTTTCATGCTTGGCAGTTCATGTATATCATGGTTGAGCAAGAAGCAACCTACTGTGGCCACTTCGACTTGTGAGGCTGAGTACAGGGTAGTCTTCCCAGCTACGGTTGAGTGTGTATGGCTCAGACACCTTATGGCTGATTTGGGTGTTGGACAAGACACTGCCAACACTATCTACACTGACAGGCAGAGCGCATTATCAGTTGCGAGGAACCCAGTTTTTCATGCTCGCACAAAGCACATTGAGGTGCATTACCACTATGTCAGGGAGAGGCTCTCAGCAGGAGAGATCAGCTTGGCTTATGTGCCAACACAGGACAACCTTGCAGACCTTTTCACAAAGGCATTGACTTGTGAGAAGCTTGAAGCTTTCCACAAAGCTTTGGGCTTACTCCCCTTTGTGGACTGATCATGTCCTCAAGGCATGGCACTTCCCTGTACTCATGTGCCAGCTCTCGTTCACCGCATCACTCCATGGGGGATTTGTTACCATATACATGTGGTAGTGATGTGTGTAAACACACAAGGACCGTCGGGGCATTTTTTCCCTTTTTAGGAGTTTTTCCCCCCGGTGCATTGTATATATGCCCATCACTCTAGGGCTATCTATCTTTCCATTGCACCACTAAGTAATACACTCTCTATTGTGTGCCTTGAGCTTCCTTCGTCTTCTCCAAATTGTGTGCGTTTCTCTGCAACCCTAATTCCAACAGTGTGTACATGTAGAGACTTTGCAGATTGAGCGGCACAAAGACGACTCTACCTAGCATTCAAACACATCTACTATATCTTCTTGCCTATCTTTGGGTTAGATGTAAACTATAACATGTTCATCCATCAATGTACGCTCACAAATGAGAACCTTGCACACGTGTTCAATGCATGTCGCACCTTCTAGATTGTGGGAATTTCATGTCCTTCAGTCAGACTCCTCATTAGAGATCACTGCTTATTGCAAATTGTAACTTTATTGATCTCTTTAATTGTGTTGGTACTTTTCGCTCATGTGTTGAGCATTCGATGGAAACATTGTTGCTAAGATCTTGGAATTGACCTGTTTTTGTTGCCCGGTTTATGCTCATTGTTTTTCATCAATTTAACCCTTCTAATTCTAAATCTTGAGTTGTTCAATGACCTTATATTGTTGGTTGATCTTCACACTATCTAACTTAACTACTACCATTAGTGTCTTGGTGCCACAAGAGTTGAAGATTATAAATTAGTGATAATACATGAGTGCCTCTTAGGCCAGGGCAATCAAAAGAGCGGCCAACATGCACATTAGTTGGATTTTACAATGTAGTGCAAAATAGTTATTTTCTTGAGACGACAAATTAAGACTCCAACCATGTGAAAAACTTAGTAAGAATGATGCTCTCAGGTCTGATGCTGAGAAAGCAAAAATGGATAAGGTAATACTTCAAAACTTGGGGCCACGTGTTGGAGCCTCTTTCCATTGTTGTGTCTTGGTGCCACAAGAGTTAAAGATGATTAAATAATGGTGATATATGAGTACCTCTTAGGGCATGACAATCGGAAGTAGCATGCAACACGCACGTAATTTGGTTTTTACATTGCAATGCAAAATTGTATTTTTTTTGAGATGACAAAAGAATTTTGAGAGATTCTCACATTTAAGCTATGATACAAATAGGTTTTATAGATTTTTTGACCATACTTACTGATACCTAGTTTTACCAATGCAAATCACATACACACATACACATTGAAAATCTTCCTCTTCACATGTCAAACAAAGAAATAGAAGATGACGCACTTCAAGGAAACAAAGACACGATGATGGTACGAAAGCAGGACCTACTTTCCTTCATGACAGAAAACCAAGGACACATAGTGTTACCATATACATGTGGTAGTGATGTGTGTGAACACACTAGGACCGCCGAGGCATTTTTTCCCTCTTTAGGAGGTTTTTTCCCCCGTGCATTGTATATACGCCCATCACTCTAGGGCTATCTATCTTTCCATTGCACACTAAGGAATACACTCTCTATTGTGTGCCTTGAGCTTCCTTCGTCTTCTCCAAGCTGTGTGTGTTTCTCTTCAACCCTAATTCCAACAATTGGTATCAGAGCAGGTCACGTCCTCCCGGGCTTAGTCGCCAGCTGCTCCAGCACACGCTTGCTCACTTTCTTCGATTTCAGTGAGCTTTGGCAAGCGTTCGCAGGTCGACAAATATTTTGGGAGAACTTGAAGAGCTCGGTCTGCTCAGAATTTTGATTTGGGCTCATTTCGGCCTCCGTTTCCACTACGGGCAGTACTGCACAGGTTATTTCGTCATTTTGTGCAGATTTTCTGTCAGTGCCGTTTTCTGCATAACAGGTGCCTTATAGTCTTCTACGGTTTGTGCTATATAGCACAAGTTGTTCCCGCTCCATTTCTCCTATTTTCGGGCAGTTTTCACATCAGGTGCAGCATTTACCATGGCTGACAACAACAACACAGATGTGTTCAAGATGTTTGCTGCTGAGGACAGGTTGGATGGGGACAACTACCCTATGTGGGCTTATATGATGCAACACGTTCTTGTGTCAAAAGGTGTCTGGAACATTGTGCAGGGCATTGATGTACGTCCTGGTTCTGAAGATGTAGGCGATATTGAGGATGTTGCAGGTCTTGCTGCAAGGATTGCAGCTGTTAGAGTTGTTATGCCTACAGCAGAACAAGCTCGTTGGGATGTTAAGGATGCGCAGGCTCATGCATTGATTGCGTTGTCTGTGAAGCGCACCATTATTCCTCACATCCGTTCAGCAAAATCTGCAAAACAGGCTTGGGATATTCTAGCAGGTCTTTATGCAAGCCGCAATGAGGCTAAAATTGCTTTGCTGCGTAAAGAGCTAGAGTCGAAGATTATGCATGAGGAAGATGATATGGACACTTTCCTTGCTAGTGTCAAGGATATCAATGAGCAACTCATTTCTGCAGGTGAAGTCCTTTCTGATAGTTCCCTTGTGCAGACTGTTCTTGATGCCTTACCAGATTCCTACCAGACTTTTGCTAGTACTTGGAGACTGATGACCCAAGGAAATCCTGAAGTTGTCAAGTTTGATGCATTATGCACATTGCTGTTGCAAGAGTCACTTTCTAGAAAAAACAGGACTAGGCAGCGTGCAGTTGAACAGGCTTTTATTGCTTCTCAAAGAAAGGGTGGTAACAGTAATGCAGCCACTTCTTATGGTTCTGCTGCGAGTGGCAAAAATTATGTTCCTAATGCTTCTGCTGGCAGCACTTCGTCTGGCAATTCTGGTGATAAGGGCAAAAAGAAGATGCGTTGCCATTATTTAAAGCCAATGATCACTTGATCAAGTCGTGTCCTAAGTTGAAGGCCAAAGAGGCTAAGAAGAAAGAGGGTGGTTCCACTGCAAATGCTAGTTCCACTACAAATGCAGCCATTGTTGAGTCTTCTGTGAAAGGAGATTGTGATGCTGATGTTGATGCAGAATGGGCTTTTAGCGCAGAGTGCACTTACAATCCTGCTGTCCATGATGCATGCTTGTCAGTTGCTGCAGATTCACATGTGTGGTATTTCGACAGTGGTGCTACAAAGCACATTACCTCACATCGTGAATTGTTTACTGTTACCATATACATGTGGTAGTGATGTGTGTGAACACACTAGGACCGCCGGGGCATTTTTTCCCTCTTTAGGAGGTTTTTTCCCCCGTGCATTGTATATACGCCCATCACTCTAGGGCTATCTATCTTTCCATTGCACACTAAGTAATACACTCTCTATTGTGTGCCTTGAGCTTCCTTCGTCTTCTCCAAGCTGTGTGTGTTTCTCTGCAACCCTAATTCCAACAATTGGTATCAGAGCAGGTCACGTCCTCCCGGGCTTAGTCGCCAGCTGCTCCAGCACACGCCTGCTCACTTTCTCCGATTTCAGTGAGCTTTGGCGAGCGTTCGCAGGTCGACAAATATTTTGGGGGAGCTCAAAGAGCTTGGTCTGCTCAGAATTTTGATTTGGGCTCATTTCGGCCTCCGTTTCCACTACGGGCAGTACTGCACAGGCTATTTCGTCATTTTGTGCAGATTTTCTGTCAGTGCCGTTTTCTGCATAACAGGTGCCTTATAGTCTTCTACGGTTTGTGCTATATAGCACAAGTTGTTCCCGCTCCATTTCTCCTATTTTCGGGCAGTTTTCACATCAGGTGCAGCATTTACCATGGCTGACAACAACAACACAGATGTGTTCAAGATGTTTGCTGCTGAGGACAGGTTGGATGGGGACAACTACCCTATGTGGGCTTATATGATGCAACACGTTCTTGTGTCAAAAGGTGTCTGGAACATTGTGCAGGGCATTGATGTACGTCCTGGTTCTGAAGATGTAGGCGATATTGAGGATGTTGCAGGTCTTGCTGCAAGGATTGCAGCTGTTAGAGTTGTTTTGCCTACAGCAGAACAAGCTCGTTGGGATGTTAAGGATGCGCAGGCTCATGCATTGATTGCGTTGTCTGTGAAGCGCACCATTATTCCTCACATCCGTTCAGCAAAATCTGCAAAACAGGCTTGGGATATTCTAGCAGGTCTTTATGCAAGCCGCAATGAGGCTAAAATTGCTTTGCTGCGTAAAGAGCTAGAGTCGAAGATTATGCATGAGGAAGATGATATGGACACTTTCCTTGCTAGTGTCAAGGATATCAATGAGCAACTCATTTCTGCAGGTGAAGTCATTTCTGACAGTTCCCTTGTGCAGACTGTTCTTGATGCCTTACCAGATTCCTACCAGACTTTTGCTAGTACTTGGAGACTGATGACCCAAGGAAATCCTGAAGTTGTCAAGTTTGATGCATTATGCACATTGCTGTTGCAAGAGTCACTTTCTAGAAAAAACAGGACTAGGCAGCGTGCAGTTGAACAGGCTTTTATTGCTTCTCAAAGAAAGGGTGGTAACAGTAATGCAGCCACTTCTTATGGTTCTGCTGCGAGTGGCAAAATTTCTGTTCCTAATGCTTCTGCTGGCAGCACTTCGTCTGGCAATTCTGGTGATAAGGGCAAAAAGAAAATGCGTTGCCATTATTGTAAAGCCAATGATCACTTGATCAAGTCGTGTCCTAAGTTGAAGGCCAAAGAGGCTAAGAAGAAAGAGGGTGGTTCCACTGCAAATGCTGGTTCCACTACAAATGCAGCCATTGTTGAGTCTTCTGTGAAAGGAGATTGTGATGCTGATGTTGATACAGAATGGGCTTTTAGCGCAGAGTGCACTTACAATCCTGCTGTCCATGATGCATGCTTGTCAGTTGCTGCAGATTCACATGTGTGGTATTTCGACAGTGGTGCTACAAAGCACATTACCTCACATCGTGAATTGTTTACCTCTCTCGAGTCTGTCCCTCATGGGAATTCAGTCACTTGTGCCAACAACGCCTCTTATCCAGTTCAGGGAGTTGGAAAGATTGTGCTCACTGCTGCTAATGGCAGTTCCTTCACACTTGTTGATGCACTTTATGTACCTGGGATCAAGAAGAATCTATTGTCTGTATCCGCACTTGCTAGACTTGGACTTGTAGTCAAATTTGTGGATGACAGATGTACAGTTCATGATCTCAGTTTTGGTGATGAAATTGTTGCATCTGGGCTTTTGTGCCGTGGGCTGTATAAGCTCACTTTGTATGACAAGTGTGGACAAAATTTTGCAAATGCTGTTGCAGATTCAAGGGCTATTTCAGATGCAAAACTTTGGCATGCACGTTTTGGTCATCTGAATTTTGCCAGTTTGCTGCGTTTGCAGAAATCTGATATGGTTGCTTCTTTGCCGCCTCTTGAAGCACCTATCAAACATGTTTGTGAAGGCTGTATTCTGGGTAAAATGCAGCGTTCTAAGTTTCCAAAGGATGGTTCAGTTAGGGCCACATGCAGGTTGCAACTTGTGCATAGTGATGTTTGTGGGCCCATGCAAACTCCGTCCTTGGGCAATTACCTGTACTTCGTGACTTTCATTGATGATTACTCCAGGCATGCGTGGGTATTTCCGCTTAAAGCGAAGTCCGAAGTTTTTATGTGCTTCAAACAATTTTTGGCTATGGCTGAAAATGTCTCAAAATGTACTATGGGCACCCTCCGTTCCGATCGAGGGGGGGAGTATATGTCTCATGAATTTAACGCATTTCTGGCTAGTCGTGGGATAAAACACCAATGTACAGTGCCTTATACACCTCAGCAAAATGGTGTTGCTGAGAGGAAAAACAGGTCACTAACGGAAATGGCACGATGTATGGTCAAAAGTCAAGCTTTGCCGCATTCTTTTTGGCTTGAGGCCATCATGTGTGCCACTTATGTACTTAACAGGTGTCCTACGAAAGCTTTGCAGTCTATTACTCCATATGAAGCATGGCATGATAGAAAACCTTCTATTGAGCACATGCGTGTTTTTGGCTGTTTGGCATATGCTTTGGTGCCACAAGTGCAGCGCAGAAAATTGGATGATAAGGCTGTCAAATGTATTTTTGTTGGTTATAGTGCTGAAAGCAAAGGTTACAGGTTGTATCATCCACAAACAAAACGTATTTTGGTTTCACGGGATGTAGTGTTTGTGGAAGATTCTGTTCAACCCTTGCTGTCATGTACTAGAGACAGTAATGTAAGCTCACAGGACATCTATGACACTTTGTTGCCTCTTTTCAGTGGTGGAAATACGAATGTAAGTTCCAATGAGGCAAATGTACAGCCTATGGGGGTTTCTGAAAATGTTTTAGAACAGCCTATTACTGATGCAGATGTACATGATGTACTTGATGAGGAAAGGGCTGAAAATGAGCAGGCTAGAGGTATGCCAAAATGGCTGGTGCACACTTTGCGTGACAGTAAATTGGATGCACCTTTATCTAGTCGTACTCGTTCAGGCTCTCGCCATGCATCTTATGCATCAGATTGTTATGCTTTGGCTGTGTCTAGTTTACATGATGTTGAGGAGCCTCTGTCTTTTGATGAAGCACAGAATTCAGAAAATTGGATTGCTGCCATGAAATCAGAATATGATGCACTTATAGAGAATGACACATGGACTTTATGTGATTTGCCTCCTGGCAAAAAGGCCATTGGTACGAAGTGGGTTTACAAGTTGAAACGCAAGCCGGATGGTGAGATCGATCGCCATAAGGCTCGACTTGTTGCAAAGGGTTATGCACAACAAAAAGGCATAGATTATGAAGAGACTTTTGCTCCCACTTGTCGTATGACTACTGTGCGTTTTCTATGTGCATTGGCAGCTCATTTTGGTTGGGATGTACATCAATCAGACATTGTTACTGCTTTCTTGAATGGTGACATATTTGAGGAAGTTTATGTAACGCAGCCTCGCGGTTTTGTCATAAAAGGACAAGAGGACAAAGTGTGCAAATGTAAGAAGGCTTTGTATGGGTTGAAGCAATCTCCTCGTGCTTGGTATGAGAAAGCTGACACTCATTTGGTTAAACGAGGCTTTCGTAACAGTCCAACAGAAAGCACATTGTATGTAAAGCGTGAGGATGATGTATTTCTCATTGTGGTTCTTTATGTTGATGATTTGCTGATCACTGGACCAAATGAGAGACATATTGCTGAATTTAAGGCTGATTTGAATGCTACTTTCAAGATGAAAGATTTGGGGCTGTTGCATCATTACTTGGGTATACAATTTAAGCAGTGTGATGGTGGTATTGCCTTGTGTCAGAAAAGTTACATAGAGACATTGCTATGTAAGTTTGGACTTGAGGATTGCAAACCTATTGCCACTCCCATGGAAACAGGTTTGAAGTTGAGTCTACATGATGCTGGCGATCCTGCTGATGTCACTCTTTACCAAACTGCTGTTGGCTGCCTCATTTATGTATGCAACACGAGGCCAGATATTCAGTTTGCAGTCTCGCAGGTCAGCAGATTTATGCATAGCCCAGGATCTAAGCATTGGCAGGCTGTCAAGAGGATTTTCCGCTACCTTAGTGGCACTTTACATCTTGGCTTGTTTTATCCCAAGGGGGGATCATTGCCGCCAGACTTACATGCTTTTTCGGACTCAGATTGGGCTGGTTGTTTTGACACGCGAGTGTCCACAAGTGGTTTTTGTTTCATGCTTGGCAGTTCATGTATATCATGGTTGAGCAAGAAGCAACCTACTGTGGCCACTTCGAGTTGTGAGGCTGTGTACAGGGCAGTCTTCACAGCTACGGTTGAGTGTGTATGGCTCAGACGCCTTATGGCTGACTTGGGTGTTGGACAGGACACTGCCAACACTATCTTCACTGACAGTCAGAGCGCATTGGCAGTTGCGAGGAACCCAGTTTTTCATGCTCGCACAAAGCACATTGAGGTGCATTACCACTATGTCAGGGAAAGGCTCTCAGCAGGAGAGATCAGCTTGGCTTATGTGCCAACACAGGACAACCTTGCAGATCTTTTCACAAAGGCATTGTCTCGTGAGAAGCTTGAAGCTTTCCGCAAAGCTTTGGGCTTACTCCCCTTTGTGGACTGATCCTGTCCTCAGGGCATGGCACTTCCCTTTACTAATGTGCCAGCTCTCGTTCACCGCATCACTCCAGGGGGGATTTGTTACCATATACATGTGGTAGTGATGTGTGTGAACACACTAGGACCGCCGGGGCATTTTTTCCCTCTTTAGGAGGTTTTTCCCCCCGTGCATTGTATATACGCCCATCACTCTAGGGCTATCTATCTTTCCATTGCACACTAAGTAATACACTCTCTATTGTGTGCCTTGAGCTTCCTTCGTCTTCTCCAAGCTGTGTGTGTTTCTCTGCAACCCTAATTCCAACATTTACCTCTCTCGAGTCTGTCCCTCATGGGAATTCAGTCACTTGTGCCAACAACGCCTCTTATCCAGTTCAGGGAGTTGGAAAGATTGTGCTCACTGCTGCTAATGGCAGTTCCTTCACACTTGTTGATGCACTTTATGTACCTGGGATCAAGAAGAATCTCTTGTCTGTATCCGCACTTGCTAGACTTGGACTTGTAGTCAAATTTGTGGATGACAGATGTACAGTTCATGATCTCAGTTTTGGTGATGAAATTGTTGCATCTGGGCTTTTGTGCCGTGGGCTGTATAAGCTCACTTTGTATGACAAGTGTGGACAAAATTTTGCAAATGCTGTTGCAGATTCAAGGGCTATTTCAGATGCAAAACTTTGGCATGCACGTTTTGGTCATCTGAATTTTGCCAGTTTGCTGCGTTTGCAGAAATCTGATATGGTTGCTTCTTTGCCGCCTCTTGAAGCACCTATCAAACATGTTTGTGAAGGCTGTATTCTGGGTAAAATGCAGCGTTCTAAGTTTCCAAAGGATGGTTCAGTTAGGGCCACATGCAGGTTGCAGCTTGTGCATAGTGACGTTTGTGGGCCCATGCAAACTCCGTCCTTGGGCAATTACCTGTACTTCGTGACTTTCATTGATGATTACTCCAGGCATGCGTGGGTATTTCCGCTTAAAGCGAAGTCCGAAGTTTTTATGTGCTTCAAACAATTTTTGGCTATGGCTGAAAATGTCTCAAAATGTACTATGGGCACCCTCCGTTCCGATCGAGGGGGGGAGTATATGTCTCATGAATTTAATGCATTTCTGGCTAGTCGTGGGATAAAACACCAATGTACAGTGCCTTATACACCTCAGCAAAATGGTGTTGCTGAGAGGAAAAACAGGTCACTAACGGAAATGGCACGATGTATGGTCAAAAGTCAAGCTTTGCCGCATTCTTTTTGGCTTGAGGCCATCATGTGTGCCACTTATGTACTTAACAGGTGTCCTACGAAAGCTTTGCAGTCTATTACTCCATATGAAGCATGGCATGATAGAAAACCTTCTATTGAGCACATGCGTGTTTTTGGCTGTTTGGCATATGCTTTGGTGCCACAAATGCAGCGCAGAAAATTGGATGATAAGGCTGTCAAATGTATTTTTGTTGGTTATAGTGCTGAAAGCAAAGGTTACAGGTTGTATCATCCGCAAACAAAACGTATTTTGGTTTCACGGGATGTAGTGTTTGTGGAAGATTCTGTTCAACCCTTGCTGTCATGTACTAGAGACAGTAATGTAAGCTCACATGACATTTATGACACTTTGTTGCCTCTTTTTAGTGGTGGAAATACGAATGTAAGTTCCAATGAGGCAAATGTACAGCCTATGGGGGTTTCTGAAAATGTTTTAGAACAGCCTATTACTGATGCAGATGTACATGATGTACTTGATGAGGAAAGGGCTGAAAATGAGCAGGCTAGAGGTATGCCAAAATGGCTGGTGCACACTTTGCGTGACAGTAAATTGGATGCACCTTTATCTAGTCGTACTCGTTCAGGCTCTCGCCATGCATCTTATGCATCAGATTGTTATGCTTTGGCTGTGTCTAGTTTACATGATGTTGAGGAGCCTCTGTCTTTTGATGAAGCACAGAATTCAGAAAATTGGATTGCTGCCATGAAATCAGAATATGATGCACTTATAGAGAATGACACATGGACTTTATGTGATTTGCCTCCTGGCAAAAAGGCCATTGGTACGAAGTGGGTTTACAAGTTGAAACGCAAGCCGGATGGTGAGATCGATCGCCATAAGGCTCGACTTGCTGCAAAGGGTTATGCACAACAAAAAGGCATAGATTATGAAGAGACTTTTGCTCCCACTTGTCGTATGACTACTGTGCGTTTTCTATGTGCATTGGCAGCTCATTTTGGTTGGGATGTACATCAATCAGACATTGTTACTGCTTTCTTGAATGGTGACATATTTGAGGAAGTTTATGTAACGCAGCCTCGCGGTTTTGTCATAAAAGAACAAGAGGACAAAGTGTGCAAATGTAAGAAGGCTTTGTATGGGTTGAAGCAATCTCCTCGTGCTTGGTATGAGAAAGCTGACACTCATTTGGTTAAACGAGGCTTTCGTAACAGTCCAACAGAAAGCACATTGTATGTAAAGCGTGAGGATGATGTATTTCTCATTGTGGTTCTTTATGTTGATGATTTGCTGATCACTGGACCAAATGAGAGACATATTGCTGAATTTAAGGCTGATTTGAATGCTACTTTCAAGATGAAAGATTTGGGGCTGTTGCATCATTACTTGGGTATACAGTTTAAGCAGTGTGATGGTGGTATTGCCTTGTGTCAGAAAAGTTACATAGAGACATTGCTATGTAAGTTTGGACTTGAGGATTGCAAACCTATTGCCACTCCCATGGAAACAGGTTTGAAGTTGAGTCTACATGATGGTGGCGATCCTGCTGATGTCACTCTTTACCAAACTGCTGTTGGCTGCCTCATTTATGTATGCAACACGAGGCCAGATATTCAGTTTGCAGTCTCACAGGTCAGCAGATTTATGCATAGCCCAGGGTCTAAGCATTGGCAGGCTGTCAAGAGGATTTTCCGCTACCTTAGTGGCACTTTACATCTTGGCTTGTTTTATCCCAAGGGGGGATCATTGCCGCCAGACTTACATGCTTTTTCGGACTCAGATTGGGCTGGTTGTTTTGACACGCGAGTGTCCACAAGTGGTTTTTGTTTCATGCTTGGCAGTTCATGTATATCATGGTTGAGCAAGAAGCAACCTACTGTGGCCACTTCGAGTTGTGAGGCTGAGTACAGGGCAGTCTTCACAGCTACGGTTGAGTGTGTATGGCTCAGACGCCTTATGGCTGACTTGGGTGTTGGACAGGACACTGCCAACACTATCTACACTGACAGTCAGAGCGCATTGGCAGTTGCGAGGAACCCAGTTTTTCATGCTCGCACAAAGCACATTGAGGTGCATTACCACTATGTCAGGGAGAGGCTCTCAGCAGGAGAGATCAGCTTGGCTTATGTGCCAACACAGGACAACCTTGCAGATCTTTTCACAAAGGCATTGTCTCGTGAGAAGCTTGAAGCTTTCCGCAAAGCTTTGGGCTTACTCCCCTTTGTGGACTGATCCTGTCCTCAGGGCATGGCACTTCCCTTTACTCATGTGCCAGCTCTCGTTCACCGCATCACTCCAGGGGGGATTTGTTACCATATACATGTGGTAGTGATGTGTGTGAACACACTAGGACCGCCGGGGCATTTTTTCCCTCTTTAGGAGGTTTTTTCCCCCGTGCATTGTATATACGCCCATCACTCTAGGGCTATCTATCTTTCCATTGCACACTAAGGAATACACTCTCTATTGTGTGCCTTGAGCTTCCTTCGTCTTCTCCAAGCTGTGTGTGTTTCTCTTCAACCCTAATTCCAACACATAGGTTGGTACCTATGCCATATTGAACTAGGGAGCGATCTTTGCAAGCGATATTTTTTAGGTGGGATGTTTCTATTGGGAGTAAGCTTTATGGGTGATTTTTTTTTTTGGTTGGGAGTGAGCTTTGAAGGTGAGATTTTTTAGGGAAGACCAGCCATGTGGCACGAGAGAACATACAGGCTTGCTCCACAACTCGTTCGCAAAGCTTGCTCCAAACCTACACTCATTCTCATGTGGTGAAGTAAGAGAGAAGGGTTGAGGTGTCAAAATCCTATCAAATGTACTAAAAGGGTATTCCGAATGTGTGAAATGGGGTCCCAATTCAAAAATAAGGCTTCCTTGAGCTGCAAGAGCAAAAAATCTCACCTATTTTTGTTTTCTTTGAAAGTAGGGCTCTCTATAAGAGGATTCTTAAAAGTTATAAAGGTCTTTTTGCAAGGAGAGTTTTGAAGAGGATTGCTATGTGTAAGCCATGGTGGCTCTGTAAGCTTTTGCAAGGAGAAACTCGCCATTCCCGCCCTTCTGTAAGACATGGTGGCTCTTTAAGCTTTTACAAGGAGAAACTCGCCATTCCCGCCCTTCTCGGTGTCAATTCTCTGCTCCCCCTCTTTACTTTTTTGCTCTTGTGCTTTGCCTAGTGTTTCCGGTGTCACTGCGATTGGGTGCAACCCTGAATTGAGGTTTGTGTATGCAAAGAGAGAGAGAGAGAGAGAGAGAGAGAGAGAGAGAGAGAGAGAGAGAGAGAGAGAGAGAGAGAGAGAGAGAGAGAGAGAGAGAGAGAGAGAGAGAGAGAGAGAGAGAGAGAGAGATGATCGTGTGTGTTTGTGGTGTGAAACAAAGGTTTTGGGTGTGTGATATGTGTTGGAGATTCCCGAGAACCATGTGTTGGCATCGGTGTATCAAAATAGGTGTGTGCACGTGTTTTTGTGTCAATTTTGAAGGTGAAAACTAGTGGTTAGGGGTGTTGCATTTGCCCTAGGCTGTAGAGAGGTACACATTGTGTGTTTCGGGTGTATATCCCCTTCCCCCTTTCCAATGTGTGCATTGAGGGTCTACACAGGGACAAATGAACTTTTTTTAAAGCACTCATGTAGAGAAGCAAAATACAGTTAGTGTTTTCCTAGAATGCACCTAGTATACATTGCCAATTACATACAAGGCTCAAGATGACCTTGAATCTAACAGAGACCACTTGTATGGGTGTCATTTACAGCAGAGGTTCCATGACATCATTAATTAATATTGAGTAAGGTGCATCATGCATTGCATGGTTATACGATGCTCACTACAATAGCCAGGAGCATAGTTGTCCTCTGCAAAAATGTAAGCAAAAATAACCAGAAGAGAAACGTAGCATGTATACCTTGAAATCACAACATGACAATCATAGGGAGAAAGATGATGGGTGAGAGCCATGTGCACCTCCCATAGTAAAGTGCTACACATGCATGTGAGAGAGAAGAGGAGACAGAAGAAGGCTGACATCAAACACGGGCAAAGGCTATTCCCCCACATGGGTCTCTCAATAAATACATGTGAGCCTATTTAGATCGAAATGTCTCTATTATCACAAAGCCTCATCCCCAAGAGAATATAACATCATCTATTTAAGTCTGAGAGACAATCAAACGATCCCGGTTGCTTTACACATGTCATCCATATAGTAAATATTTGTTAGTGTACAAAAAATAAATACCATTACATACTCTCTCATTAAGAAAGAAACCACCTTAGTTGCTATTATATTTTTCAAGTTATAACATGTGAAACATAGAGGTTAGTTATACATATCATGAACATAATATATCAAAGCAAAATCTAGCAAAAACAATTTTTGCTTATACTGTGAGTCATCCACATACTATGTATCCTAGTGTCCCATACTACTAAACCTGTTAACATAGATGTATCTAGGTGAAAACCAATTTGGATCAATGTATTATCTCTTGGAATTTAACGGATGATGTTAGATGCTCATGGATGAGGCTCCTTTGTTAATGATAGAAACATTTCTATTTTTGTAACACTTCTTAAATTTATTGAGGGACCCATGTGGGGGTAGTAGCCTTTACCCTATTTGGTGTCAACAACAAAATAAGCGAAAGAGATATGTAGTATGTATGCATTGAAATCACAACACAACAATCATAGAGAGTAAGATGACAAGCAAGACCGCCGTATCTGCACCATTTAGAGCATAGTGTTACACATACATATGAGACAGAAGAGGAGAGAGGAGAAGATCAACACCAAACAAGGGGGCAAAGGATACTCTCTCTCACATGAGATCCTCAATGAGCCCATGTGAACCTATTTATAAATTTCAAGAGTGCTAGAGAGAGAGAGAGAGAGAGAGAGAGAGAGAGAGAGAGAGAGAGAGAGAGAGAGAGAGAGAGAGAGAGAGAGAGAGAGAGAGAGAGAGAGAGAGAGAGAGTTTATAAATAGAGATGTCTTTGTTATTAATAACAGAGCCTCATCCATGAGCATCTAGCATCATTCATTAGATTCCAAGAGATAATCCAATGATTTAGGCTGCTTTTCACTTGCCAAGCCTACAATAAACATATACTAGGTTACCACAAACAAATACCCTTACACTCATGAGGTGTAGGTAGTGACAGCAAGACCATAGAGCGGAGGTGTAGGTTGTTGTGCAAGTGTCATAAGTTAGCAAAAGGTGCTTTTGAGGCTCTAACATCATTACAACCTTGGTAGAACATTGTGTTAGATCATAGATGGAGTGTTCTAAGGGGGATAGATATTGGGTGAGCTTTTTGAGTGAGCTCCAGAGTGAGCTTTTTTCAAATATTCCATGGATGCCATATTTTTAGAAAAAAGCTCACCCGTGAAGTGATTGGAATGATTTGAGCGGGCTTTTTGGAGAGAGCTTTTTTTATTGTTATCTAGCCCACGCAGCAATTCTTTCGAAAAGATATAATCCATGTGCTCCGTTCACCAACAAAATCACTCCTCGCTCGACTATGAAAGAAATGCACATTTTTTTTGAAATTCACTGTGTTTTTTCATCGCCATTTGATCTTATAGCCAACAATTCCAATCCTTGAATGGCCTCCAAAGTTGATACAAACAACATCTTGAACGTTGGTGCGCCCAAGGTGTGTTGGACCATGGAAAGTGCCAGCAGCAGAGCAGGTGCATGACATCAGGTAGGGCAATCGGAGAATGCTTCGGCGAGTAGCAGATCCGGATTTGAGCCAATGCCATTGAGATATGTATGCCATATGTGACACTTCGCAAGTCAACACACGGTTTTTTGGAGCTCTACTAGCCAAAAGCTTAACGGCATGTGTGCCAATTCGGTGGACAAGTTCATCAGGATCGAAGATTGTGATGGTCTTGGCAGTCATCACTTTGTTGTCGGCGGGTATCTCGATGCCCCGATATTCTCTATGCGGAGATACATGTGTTTTCTTGCAGTCATGTTGACCTTGGCACAAGAGCACAGATCATCGTGCTAAGGGATGCAAAGATATACACGGATGGTCGACCCCGGCTGTCACTATTTAGGGGATTCTCTTTGGTGATCAGATCGGAATCAAGGTATGCAGATATCAAGGTAGTCGGAGCTAAGCACGACTACACGACGCGGCTTGCTTTGCTTGCGGGAATGCTACCCAATTGGGGACGTTTTAAAAAAAAAAAAAACTTTTGAAAAGAAAGCCTGCAACAGAGAACAAGCAGCACAGGGAAAGTGGTGCCACCTGGTGGCCATGCAAAAGCAAAAAGTGAGGGCCATAAGGAGGGAGATGGTGTTAACTGCATTGGTGGCAGTCTGAGAGCACTGGAAGGAGGGCTAGGCCAGAAACAAGAGACGTCGCTAGAGGTGGCGGGGCCGGGACCAGTACTAGAGAGGAAGGCCGCTTACCATATGAGGAGGGCCGCCATCTGCAAGGGTGACTATACAAGGCTATACTACAGTGGAGAACCACCAGTGATGGGGGGCTGGTGATACAGAGGAGGACCAGGGGTATGATAGTTTGCATAAGCCAGGGCCACCAATTGCAAGGTTGGGTGTGACGTTTGCTTGCAGGTCGGGACTACAGAGCACATCCAAGAGAAGGTGGATGTCGCAAGCTGCATGGGGGGTGCTATCGAGCTAGAGAACTGGACTACAGTAGGCGGGGAGACCAGAAGGTGGATGTCGCAGGCTACATAGGGGATGGGCCGCCAGGGGTAATAGCAGACTTGGGCTGGAAGGGGGCGTCAATAGCAAGGAGAAGGAGGTGAAGGAGGCCAACAAGGGGTCACGGAGCAGTTGAGGTTGCACCAGTGTGTGGTTGTCATCAATGTTGAAGGCGCTCAAGCCTTGGAACAAGAGGGTTGTTAGGCTTGGGAGAGGGCTTTGAGAAAATCAAGGAGCCGAGCGGCTGCCAGTAGCGAGGTGAAGCCAGGATGCTTTGAAAGCAAGATTATGGCCGATGCCATCATTGTACCCGAGTTTGTTTTGTGGTGATGCTTAGTTTGACTGCAGTCTTTTGTGTCTGATCAATCATTCTATTTTCCTACCTCTTGTCCGTCTAGTCTCGAGCGGGTGTCCATGGAAGTGTGTGGCTCCGGACCCGCTGACAGTGTGTGTGTACAGGGAGTGAGAAAGAGAGTGATTGTGCGGCAATTTTTGTGCGGTTGAGGCTAGTGTAGCCTCCTATTGATTGCGGGTGTGTTTAGAGACATGGGTGATGGTGTGCTGTCGGGAGAGCCTTGTGTGATTATGTCTTGAGTGTGTGCAGTCCGTGGTGCTCGTAGGCAAGTCGCTGCATTGGAGATTGACAAAAAGCGTGCGTGTGTATGTGATTATGTGTGGTTAGGGGTGCGGGTTAATCCCTGGGCTATAGAGAGGCAAGTTTGGAGAGTGTTGGGTTTGTTCCTCCTTTCCATCAGTGGTGCCCCCACTGAGGATCTATTGATTGCTCCTCGGTGAAGTTTTAAAGCCTGAAGATGATGCATGATATCAAATTGGTGCTTGCTGGAGAAGAAGAGGCTGTAGATTGGTTTTCCAATCTGGAGCTATACCTATTATAGATGAGGATTTGCGGAGATGAAGCCAAAGTGAAGGCACTACCATTGGTTTTACGAGGGCGAGCCAAAGCTTGGTTTGAAGGATTAAAGGTTACAGATCAGCAGTCACTGAGCGAGATTCGCAAGCAGTTTGTTGGAGCTTTTGAGAAGTGGGTTTCTCCATCGGACTTGGGTGAACAATTGAGCAAGCTGAAGAAGGATGTAAGTGAGGATTTTGCTTTATTTTTGGATAAATTTGAGTCTATTTGGGAGAGACTAGCTGCTGATACATGCGTGCAAAATGGAGATCATTTCAAGCAAGAGCAGTTTCTAGCCTGCTTGCATCCACGAATCAAGGAGAAGGTCGAGTGTGGTGGGGTAGAGGACTATGCGCAAATGGTCTGTTTGGCGAAGGTAAAGAGCGGGAAAGCCAAGAAGAAGCTAGAGATGTGCTTGTTGAAGCCTGCAATTCATGGGTATAGCTTGACAACGGAGCTTCATCATGTGCCAAAAGAAAGTTCAAGCGTTCAAGAGACAGCTGCGTTGCCATTGGTAAGCCATTTTGGTCATTCCTTTCAATTTGTACCTCCAGTTTGGTATGCTGTTATACAAGAGCCTATTAGCATGGTTAACAAGGATGCGGTCCTAGCCGAAGTATGTATGCATGAAGAAGCAAATGAAGATGTAAAAAGCTCACATGACAAGCTTGAAGTTGTTGGCAAAGCGATCGTCGAAGCTCTGCAAAAAGAAGCTAGTCAGGGGGTTGAGCAACCTTGCCCTACCGATTGTGTTGAAGAGCGACAGTGCAGTCCAAAAGGCGTAGACGATGTCAACGTACCAGAGAGCGAGGTAATAGATCATGGCTTTCTTTCTCGCTTAGCAGATGATATGGTCATACAAGAAGTCCTTGAAGAACATGTTAGTGTTCAAGCAATGGTGGTTGAGCAATCCGATTTTCTCTCGCATGATGCAGTGTTTGAAGATGTAGCATCAAAGGCTATGGTAGTCGAGGATTGGCATGATGAGTCAGGTATGGAGTGTATGCCATTTGAAGGATCTACAATAGAGGGTATGCTTGAGAAGTAGGTAGGCTTGGTTCTCCAAGAAGCAGTGGTAGTGGAAGACAGGTTGCCAAACGTGAGTATTATGCTATTGATGGACATGCTTTTGGAAGTTGCTTTACAGGTAGTTCTGCACGGTTTGCAAAGCTCTCGTGATGAGAGGTATGCTATGGAGAGCTCTCTAGCAGGTGAGAAAAGCATGGTGTATGGTGGAGATGCTTCACAGGTTGGTTTACAAACTTGTTTTGTGTATGAAGCCGGCATATGGATACAGGTAGTTGAAGATCGATGCTATGTCAAGCTGCACGAGAGGCTTGTTTTTGGGTTTACAGGTGCAAAAAAATGGTTGAATATGCAAATACTACGGATGCATGGCTGTGCTCAATGCCATGTATTTGATCCTGGCGGAGTTTGCATCATAGTTGGGAGAGCCTATCGCTTTCCATTTGATCTAGGGGGATTCTACAGCTGATAAACTCTCTCTATATCTATCTACTGCTTATGTACATACTAAGTATTAGTTTTCTAATAGGTAATCATCTCTTATCTAAAATAATGCTATGGTAACGCATCAATGCTCAACGAGGGGGTGGGCAATGATGGTGCGCCCAAGGTGTGTCGGACCATGGAAAGTGCCAGCATGCAGCAGGTGCATGACATCAGGTAGGGCAATCAGAGAATGCTTCAATGAGTAGCAGATGCAGATTTGAGCCAGTGCCATTGAGATATGTATGCCATATGTGACACTTCATAGGTCAACACATGGTTTTTTGGAGCTCTACTAGCCGAAAGCTTAACGGCGTGTGTGCCAATTCGGTGGACAAGTTCACCGGGATCGAAGATTGTGATGGTCTTGGCAGTCTATGCGGAGATACATGTGTTTTTTTGCGGTCATGTTGACCTTGGCACAAGAGCACAGATCATCGTGCTAAGGGATGCAAAGCTATACACGGATGGTCGACCGTGGCAGTTGTTAAGTATGGAGCCTGATTTACCCTTGTAATTTTCTATGGTAAAAGCGCATATTTGTAAGGCCCCCATTATGAGGAGAAGCCATCGTGCGGATTGGAGGGTCCGATTTGGACTTATCTACACAAGGGCGGCTTCACATGGCTGCCTCTCATGAGAGAGGGCACCCCTTTTGGCCTATAAAAGGAGGCCATTTCTACACACATATAGTGTGAAGTTGATGCAACAAGGTGAGTGTGAGGTGGTGAGAGTGAAGCAAGGCGGGAGCTCCATTAAGGGTATAATCCCTTTGTAAACTACTTCTTGTTTTGAAGTACTAAAGCCATTGAGTGGCTGCTTTTCCGTGGACGTAGCCCACATTGGGTGAACCACGTATATAGTGTGTACTCTCTCTCTCTACTCTATAATCTCGTGTATGTAAATTTGTCTCTCTCCATTAAGTAATCTACTCAATTATCTATTTAGCTACGTCTTATTTCCTAACAACCGGTATCAGAGCAAGGTTTGCTCGTAGCTAAATTATCCCAAGGAAAGGATTCCTTGAATTGAGTGGGAGTTATGGCGGAGGAAGGGAAGCTCAAGATTGAGAAGTTCAATGGCAAAAACTACCAACATTGGAAGATGCAGATTGAAGACTATCTTTACCAGAAGGACCTCTATTTGCCACTAGGCGGTCTTGCAAAGAAGCCCGCAGCAATGGCAGATGAAGCATGGATTGTCCTTGATCAAAAGACACTGGGAACAATCCGGTTAAGCTTAGTGTCAACGTTGGCCTTCAATGTTTTGGAGATGAAGACCACGGAGGACTTGATGAAGTCACTTGACGACTTCTACAAGAAACCATCGGCATCCAATAAGGTATTTCTTATGAAGCGCTTGTTCAATCTAAAGATGGCAGAGAATGGTTCAGTTGCAGAACACCTAAATGACTTTAACACAAACATAAGTCAGCTTCGATCGGTGAAAATAAATTTCGATGACGAAGTGCGAGCTCTCCTTATACTATCATCTCTACCGGATAGTTGGGACAGCCTTGTGATGGCTGTAAGTAATTCTATTTCTGGCACAAATACTCTTAAGTTTGATGATGTTGTGGGTGTTCTCCTAAGCGAGGAAATACGAAGGAGAAGCACATGAGAATCATCAAGTGCTGCATTGTCAGTGGAAACAAGAGGAAGGCATAAGGAGAGGTTCAAAAGCCAAAAGGGTCGTGATCGCTCAAGACGGATCAAGTCACGCACGAAGTCAGTTCTTGAATGTTGGAACTGCAGCAAGAAGGGCCACATCAAGAAGGATTGCTGGTCCAAGAAGAAGAAGGAGACTGAGTCTCAAGACAACAAGCCAATATCGGAGGCCAATGTGGCAGAAAAAGTAGAGCAAGATGCTCTAATTCTCTCATTAGACAATGTGTCTAATTCTTGGATAGTAGATTCCAGGGCTTCATTCCATGCGACACCACACAAGCAACATTTACAAGACTACACCAAAGGTAATTTTGGGTATGTATACTTGAGAGATGATGAAGCTTGTGAGATTGTCGGCAAAGGTACAGTTTCTGTCAAAACTGCTAATGGAAATGAATGGAAGCTTAAAGATGTTAGGCATGTTCCTTCTCTTCGCAAAAGTTTGATCTCTACAGGACAATTGGACGATGAAGGTCACAACATTGCATTCGGAAACAAACAGTGGAAGATCTTAAAGGGATCTTTGGTGGTTGCCAAGGGAGAAAAGGTTGGTACACTTTACTTGTGTACTGTTAGCACGCAACCTTCACCTTGTGCAACAACTACAGAAGTTGACAGTGCGGTGTGGCACTATCGACTTGGGCATATGAGTGCCAAAGGAATGCAAATCCTTCAAACAAAGAAGCTTCTACCAGGTTTGAAAGAAATGGACTTAGTGTTCTGTGAAGATTGTGTTTATGGTAAACAAAAGAGGGTAAAATTTTAAAATCAGGAAATGAAAGAAAAAATAAAAAACTTGAGTTGGTTCATTCTGATGTTTGGGGTCCTGCAAGTACACCATCACTTGGTGGCTCATTGTACTATGTAACATTTGTTGGAATTAGGGTTGCAGAGAAACACACACAGCTTGGAGAAGACGAAGGAAGCTCAAGGCACACAATAGAGAGTGTGTACTTAGTGTGCAATGGAAAGATAGATAGCCCTAGAGTGATGGGCGTATATACAATGCACGGGGGAAAAAACCTCCTAAAGAGTGAAAAAAATGCCCCGGCGGTCGTAGTGTGTTCACACACATCACTACCACATGTATATGGTAACAAATCCCCCCTGGAGTGATGCGGTGAACGAGAGCTAGCACATGAGTAAAGGGAAGTGCCATGCCCTGAGTACAGGATCAGTCCACAAAGGGGAGTAAGCCCAAAGCTTTGTGGAAAGCTTCAAGCTTCTCACAAGTCAATGCCTTTGTGAAAAGGTCTGCAAGGTTGTCCTGTGTTGGCACATAAACCAAGCTGATCTCTCCTGCTGAGAGCCTCTCCCTGACATAGTGGTAATGCACCTCAATGTTCTTTGTGCGAGCATGAAAAACTGGGTTCCTCGAAACTGCCAATGCGCTGTGACTGTCAGTGTAGATAGTGTTGGCAGTGTCCCGTCCAATACCCAAATCAGTCATAAGGCGTCTGAGCCATACACACTCAACCGTAGCTGTGAAGACTACCCTGTATTGAGCCTCACAACTCGAAGTGGCCACAGTAGGTTGCTTCTTGCTCAACCATGATATACATGAACTGCCAAGCATGAAACAAAAACCACTTGTGGACACTCGCGTGTCAAAACAACCAGCCCAATCTGAGTCCGAAAAAGCATGTAAGTCTGGCAGCAATGATCCCCCCTTGGGATAAAACAAGCCAAGATGTAAAGTGCCACTAAGGTAGCGGAAAATCCTCTTGGCAGCCTGCCAATGCTTAGACCCTGGGCTATGCATAAATCTGCTGACCTGTGAGACTGCAAACTGAATATCCAGCCTCGTGTTGCATACATAAATGAGGCAACCAACAACAGTTTGGTAAAGAGTGACATCAGCAGGATCGCCAGCATCATGTAGACTCAACTTCAAACCTGTTTCCATAGGAGTGGCAATAGGTTTGCAATCCTCACGTCCAAACTTACATAGCAATGTCTCTATGTAACTTTTCTGACACAAGGCAATACCACCATCACACTGCTTAAACTGTATACCCAAGTAATGATGCAACAGCCCCAAATCTTTTATCTTGAAAGTAGCATTCAAATCAGCCTTAAATTCAGCAATATGTCTCTCATTTGGTCCAGTGATCAGCAGATCATCAACATAAAGAACCACGATGACGGAGTTTGCATGGGCCCAAGAACATCACTATGCACAAGCTGCAACCTGCATGTGGCCCAAACTGAACCATCCTTTGGAAACTTAGAACGCTGCATCTTACCCAAAATACAGCCTTCACAAACATGTTTGACAGGTGCTTC
This sequence comes from Adiantum capillus-veneris, assembly GCF_014529385.1. NCBI lineage: Eukaryota > Viridiplantae > Streptophyta > Polypodiopsida > Polypodiales > Pteridaceae > Adiantum > Adiantum capillus-veneris. The sequence continues at coordinate 141,424,873 of NC_140938.1, read as the reverse complement.
AAGAGGTGGCAAAGAAGCAACCATATCAGATTTCTACAAACGCAGCAAACTGGCAAAATTCAGATGACCAAAACGTGCATGCCAAAGTTTTGCATCTAAAATAGCCCTTGAATCTGCAACAGCATTTGCAAAATTTTGTCCACACTTGTCATACAAAGTGAGCTTATACAGTCCACAACACAAAAGGCCAGATGCAACAATTTCATCACCAAAACTGAGATCATGAACTGTACATCTGTCATCCACAAATTTTACTACAAGTCCAAGTCTAGCAAGTGCGGATACAGACAAGAGATTCTTCTTGATCCCAGGTACATAAAGTGCATCAACAAGTGTGAAGGAACTGCCATTAGCAGCAGTGAGCACAATCTTTCCAACTCCCTGAACTGGATAAGAGGCGTTGTTGGCACAAGTGACTGAATTCCCATGAGGGACAGACTCGAGAGAGGTAAACAATTCACGATGTGAGGTAATGTGCTTTGTAGCACCACTGTCGAAATACCACACATGTGAATCTGCAGCAACTGACAAGCATGCATCATGGACAGCAGGATTGTAAGTGCACTCTGCGCTAAAAGCCCATTCTGCATCAACATCAGCATTACAATCTCCTTTCACAGAAGACTCAACAATGGCTGCATTTGTAGTGGAACCAGCATTTGGAGTGGAACCACCCTCTTTCTTCTTAGCCTCTTTGGCCTTCAACTTAGGACACGACTTGATCAAGTGATCATTGGCTTTACAATAATGGCAACGCATCTTCTTTTTGCCCTTATCATCAGAATTACCAGACGAAGTACTGCCAGCAGAAGCATTAGGAACATAATTTTTGCCACTCGCAGCAGAACCATAAGAAGTGGCTGCATTACTGTTACCACCCTTCCATTGAGAAGCAATAAAAGCCTGTTCAACTGCACGCTGCCTAGTCCTGTTTTTGCTAGAAAGTGACTCTTGCAACAACAATGTGCATAATGAATCAAACTTGACAACTTCAGGATTTCCTTGGGTCATCAGTCTCCAAGTACTAGCAAAAGTCTGGTAGGAATCTGGTAAGGCATCAAGAACAGTCTGCACAAGGGAACTGTCTGAAATGACTTCACCTGCAGAAATAAGCTGCTCATTGATATCCTTGACACTAGCAAGGAAAGTGTCCATATCATCTTCCTCATGCATAATCTTCGACTCCAACTCTTTACGCAGCAAAGCAATTTTAGCCTCATTGCGGCTTGCATAAAGACCTGCTAGAATATCCCAAGCCTGTTTTGCAGATTTTGCTGAACGGATGTGAGGAACAATGGTGCGCTTCACAGACAACGCAATCAATGCATGAGCCTGCGCATCCTTAACATCCCAATGAGCTTGTTCTGCCGTAGGCAAAACAACTCTAACAGCTGCAATCCTTGCAGCAAGACCTGCAACATCCTCAATATCGCCTACATCCTCAGAACCAGGACGTACATCAGTGCCCTGCACAATGTTCCAGACACCCTTTGACACAATAACATGTTGCATCATATAAGCCCACATAGGGTAGTTGTCCCCATCCAACCTGTCCTCAGCAGCAAACATCTTGAACACATGTGTGTTGTTGTTGTCAGCCATGGTAAATGCTGCACCTGATGTGAAAACTGTCCGAAAATAGGAGAAACGGAGCGGGAACAACCTGTGCTATATAGCACAAACCGTAGAAGACTGTAAGGCACCTGTTATGCAGAAAACGGCACTGACAGAAATTCTGCACAAAATGACGAAATAGCCTGTGCAGTACTGCCTGTAGTGGAAACGAAGGCCGAAATGAGCCAAAGCTTACTGAAATCGGAGTATGTGAGCAGGCGTGTGCTGGAGCAGCTGGCGACTAAGCCCAGGAGGACGTGACCTTCTCTGATACCAATTGTTGGAATTAGGGTTGCAGAGAAACACACACAGCTTGGAGAAGACGAAGGAAGCTCAAGGCACACAATAGAGAGTGTGTTACTTAGTGTGCAATGGAAAGATAGATAGCCCTAGAGTGATGGGCGTATATACAATGCACGGGGGAAAAATCCTCCTAAAGAGGGAAAAAATGTCCCGGCGGTCCTAGTGTGTTCACACACATCACTACCACATGTATATGGTAACAACATTCATAGACGATGTGACTAGAAAAACATGGGTTTATGTCATGAAGAATAAATCCGATGTATTTTCCATATTTCAAAGGTGGAAAGCCTTTGTGGAGAATGAAACAGGTACCAAGGTTAAATGCCTCAGATCTGACAATGGAGGCGAATATTGCAGCCAAGCTTTTGTGCTAGCAATGGCATTCGGAGGCAAAGGACAACCCCAAGGACACCTCAACAAAATGGGATTTTGGAAAGGATGAACAGGACAATCATGGAGCGAGCACGAAGCATGCGGCTACATGCAGGACTACCGCTTGAGCTTTGGGCGGAAGCTGTAAGTACGTCTGTGTACTTAATAAATCGGTCACCCTCAACGGCATTGGATGGGGGAGTTCCAGAAGAGGCATGGACAGGTAAACCGGTGAATTATGTATTTCTCAAAGTATTTGGGTGTGAGGCTTTCATGCACATACATAGAAGCCTAAGATCAAAGCTAGATGCAAAGTCCAAAAAGTGTTTCTTCATTGGCTATGTAGAAGGTGAATTTGGGTATCGCGTATGGAATCCTGAAGATGGTAAAATCTTAAGGAGTAGGGATGTAATTTTTAACGAACAAAATATGTACAAAGATTACTTGGAAAGAAAACAAACAAAAGAAACAGGTGATGAGTAGTACATGGAGCTTGAGGACGGTGAAGACTCAAGGACTGCAAACTGTGACAATGTGTAACAACGTCAACCAAATGAGGAGCCTCAACCTATTCCCCGAAGATCTACAAGAGCAAGTAGACCTCCAGAAAGGTTTGTTCCTTCCTTCAACCATCTCTTGATCTCAGATTCTGGAGAGCCGGAATCATACGAAGAAGCTATGCAACATGAATCCAAAGAAGAATGGACGAAGAGCATGCAAGTGGAGATGGACTCACTACATCGCAACTAAACATGGGAGTTGGTTGAATTGCCTAAAGGTAAGAGGGCACTTCAAAACAAATGGGTGTACAAGCTGAAGGAAGAAGAAGGTGGGAAGAAAAGGTACAAGTCTAGGCTTGTGGTAAAAGCATTTTCTCAAAAGAAAGGTATTGACTTCAATGAAATATTTTCTCCTGTTTGTAAAAATGAACTCAATTAGGCTTGTCTTAAGCCTTGTGGCTGCTCATGATCTAAATCTCGAGCAAATGGATGTAAATACGGCATTCCCTCACGGTGACTTAGACAAGGAAATCTACATGCTTCAACCAAAGGGGTATGAAGTAAAAGGTAAGGAGAAAATGGCTTGCAGATTAAAGAAGAGCTTGTATGGTTTAAAGCAAGCATCAAGACAATGGTACTTGAAGTTTGATCGATGGATGTTGGATCATGGATTCACAAGATGCAACTCGGATCACTGCGTCTACACGATGAATTTGGGAGATGGGAAATTCATCATCCTAATGTTGTATGTTGATGACATGTTGATTGCAAGTGCTAACATGCAAGACATCAAAGACCTAAAAGAGGAGCTATCTAAATCTTTTTCAATGAAAGATTTAGGTGCTGCAAAGAGGATATTTGGTATGAAAATATCAAGGGACAGGACGAAGAAGACAATAAAGCTATCTCAAGAAGATTACATCAAGAAGGTACTAGGAAGGTTTGCAATGCAAAACGCAAAACCAGTTTCTACACCTTTGGCTGGTCATTTTAAACTAATGAAGGATATGTGTCCCAAGACACAAGAGGAGATAGCCTATATGTCTAAAATTCCATATGCTGCAGCGGTAGGTTCTCTAATGTATGCTATGGTCTGTGAAAATCCTGCAGACATGTTTACAAAGGTGGTCAACAAGGAGAAGTTGAGCTTTTGCTCATCTTCAATCGGCATTCAAGGATAAGAAGCCAGGATGGAAAGCAGTCAGAGGATTGGTTTGGAGATCAGTCTCCAAGTGGGAGATTGTTAAGTATGGAGCCTGATTTACCTTTGTAATTTTCTGTGGTAAAAGCGCACATTTGTAACGCCCCCATTATGAGGAGAAGCCATCGTGCGTGAAGGAAAATCACTCGCCGGAAACCAAAATTTTCATGGCAAAAAATCAAAGGCAACTTTAGGGGCCTCGGGGGTGGCAGCCCCCGAGACTTTTTTTTTCCTCGCCGGAATATTTCTTTTTCGTCGGAATATTATCGCCGGACGACGGCCGAAAAGTGGTCGGAAAACAACCGGTCGGTTGGCCGGTGGCCGGTAGTCAATGGCCGGTGGTCGGTGGTCGGAAGTCAATGGCCGGTGGACTTGTCTTCTCAAGGATGGCCACACATGGGCGGATTGGAGGGTCCGATTTGGACTTATCTACACAAGGGCGGCTACACATGGCTGCCTCTCATGAGAGAAGGCAGCCCTTTTGGCCTATAAAAATAGGCCATTTCTACACACATATAGTGTGAAGTTGATGCAACAAGGTGAGTGTGAGGTGGTGAGAGTGAAGCAAGGTGGGAGCTCCATTAAGGGTATAATCCCTTTGTAAACTACTTCTTGTTTTGAAGTACTAAAGCCATTGAGTGGCTGCTTTCCCGTGGACATAGCCCACATTGGGTGAACCAAGTATATCGTGTGTACTCTCTCTCTCTCTACTCTATAATCTCGTGTATGTAAATTTGTCTCTCTTCATTAAGTAATCTACTCAATTATCTATTTAGCTACGTCTTATTTCCTAACAACACTCACTATTTAGGGGAATCTCTTTGTTGGTAATCATATCGGAATCAAGGTATGCGGATATCAAGGTAGTCGGAGCTAAGCACGACTACATGACGTGGCTTGCTTTGCTTGCAGGAATGCTACCCAATTGGGGACGTTAAAATTTAAAAAAAAACTTTTGAAAAAAAAATCCTGCAACAGAGAACGAGCAACACAGGGAAAGTGGCGCCACCTGGTGGCCATGCAAAAGCAAAAAGTGAGGGCCATAAGGAGGGAGATGGCATTAACTGCAGTGGTGGCAATCTGAGAGCACTGGAAGGAGGGCTAGGCCAGAAACAAGAGAGGCCGCCAGAGGTGGCGGGGCCGGGAGTAGTACTAGACAGGAAGGCCGCTTACCATATGAGGAGGGCCGCCATCTGCAAGGGTGACTATACAAGGCTATACTACAGTGGAGAACCACCAGTGATTAGGGGCTGGTGATACAAAGGAGGACTAGAGGTATGATAAATTGCATAAGCCAGGGCAACCAATTGCAAGGATGGGTGTGACATTTGCTTGCAGGTCGGGACTACAGAGCACGTCCAAGAGAAGGTGGATGTCACAAGCTGCATGGGGGGTGCTATCGAGCTAGAGAACTGGACTACAGTAGGCGGGGAGACCAGAAGGTGAATGTCGTAGGCTACATAAGGGATGGGCCGCCAGGGGTAATAGCGGACTTGGGCTGAAAGGGGGCGTCAATAGCAAGGAGAAGGAGGTGAACGAGGCGAACAAGGGGTCATGTAGCAGTTGAGGTTGCACGAGTGTGTGGTTTTCATCAATGTTGAAGGAAATCAGGCCTTGGAACAAGAAGGTTGTCAGGCTTGGGAGAGGGCTTTGAGCGAATCAAGGAGTCGAGGGGCTGTCAGTAGCGAGGTGAAGCCAGGATGCTTTGAAAGCAAGATTATGGCTGATGTCATCATTGTACCCGAGTTACCCGAGTTTGTTTTGTGGTGATGCTTAGTTTGACTATAGTCTTTTTTGTCTGATCGGTCATTCTTTTTTCCTACCTCTTGTCCGTCTGGTCTCGAGCGGGTGTTCGTGGAAGTGTGTGGCTCTGGACCCACTGACAGTGTGTGTGTGTACAGGGAGTGAGAAAGAGAGTGATTGTGCGAGCAATTTGTGTGCGGTTGAGGCTAGTGTAGCTTCCTATTGATTGCGGGTGTGTTTACAGACATGGGTGATGGTGTGCTGTCGGGAGATCCTTGTGTGATTATGTCTTGAGTGTGTGCAGTCTGTGGTGCTCGTAGGCAAGTCGGTGCATTGGACATTGATAGATAGTGTGCGTGTGTATGTGATTATGTGTGGTTAGGGGTGCAGGTTAATCCCTGGGCTATAGAGAGGCAAGTTTGGAGAGTGTTGGGTTTGTTCCCCCTTCCCCCTTTCCAACGTCCAAACATCTTGACACTAAGTATGCCTCCTCAACACTCTAGGAACATGTCGATGCAGCCTCACTCAACTACATCTAAAACGTACTCCATCTATCCCTCTTTAACATCTGAGTGTTTTGAGACTCCGACCACCTTGACACTAAACATGCCTCCTTAATAGTTTGGAAACATGTAATCCATGTGCTTTGTTCGTCAAGGGAATCACTCCTGGCTCGACTCTGAGAGTAGTGTGTAATTTCTCTGAAACTGTAACATATCGAATCTTGTAGCCATGTCAACCCAAATGCATCCAAACCATTGCTGTGTGATGCTCATGCCATGTATAAACAAGATCCAAACCCACTTGCCAAGGCCGACTCTCGGTATAGGCCGGGGGCAGCCTCACTCAACTCCCTTTGAAACGCGCTCCATCTGTCTCTCTTTGACCGACATCCTAGTGTTTCGAGAATCCAAACACCTTGGAAACAAGCAATGCATGTTCTTCATTCGTAGTGAAAACCACTCCTTGCTTGCCTCTGAGAGGAATGCGTATTTTTCTCTGAAATCTGTTGCATTTGTTCATCACTCAACTCCCTTTGGAACGCGGTTCAATTGTCCCTTTGAACAAGATCTGAGTGTTCCGAACGTCCAAACATCTTGACACTAAATATGCCTCCTCAACACTCTGAAAACATGTCATGCATGTTTTTTGTTTGCCAAGAAAACCACTCCTTGCACGACTTTGAGAGTAATGTGCATTTTCTTTGAAATCCACTGCGTTTTTTCATTGCCGTCAAACTGTAGCGAAGGCGACCCAAATTTAGTCACATCATTGTTGTGTGCTACTCACTCCATGGGTATACGGGATGCAAACCCACTAGCCACCTCCCTCTGAAACTTACTCCATCTATCCCTCTTTGACCAATAGTGTTCCGAGCCTCCGACCACCTTGACACTAAACATGCCTCCTCAATACTTTGGAAACATGCAATCCATGTGCTTTGTTTGTCAAGGGAATCACTCCTAGCTCGATTCTGAGATAAGTACATAATTTCTCTGAAACTTTAACATGTCGAATCTTGTAGCCATGTCGATCCAAATGCAGCCAAAGGGCCAAATGTCAAAATCCACCATCGATGCCACAATCCAAAAAGCCATGTTTTTCAATGCCAAGAGGACGCTCGAAGTTGCCAGAGCAGCTGATGTCAAATGTTGAAATGTGTGCGCGCACGTGTGTGTGTGTGGCTCTAAAAACACACCATCTCTCTCTCACTCTGTCCATGTTGGAGATGGCCAAAATTATCATTGCTTGGTGTGTATGTGTGTGTGTGGGGCTAGAGAAGTGTTACGCACCCTCTCTCTCTTTTGTGCTTACTTGCATTGGCAAGTCTTCCCAACATTGTTGCCTCACTGCTGCATAGAGATCCTTTTTCCTATTGCACTGCCAATTTGCCAGCCTTTTTAATTTAACACTTTTTGCTTGCTATGCCTAGCTACATTTTTGTGCTACTACCTTAGCCTCCCCTTGCATTAAAATTTTCAACACCTCGCTAAATCAAAGCTTCCAAAAGATTTTTAATTCACAATGTAGAAGATCTAATGCTTACTTTGTTGTGCAAGGCTTGTAAAAGCTCCCATATTGCACAGTCAACCACCTCCAATGTTCAACAAATTGAAAGCTCTGAAACCAGTTGTGAGTGCACGAATGCATGCATGGGTGTAAGGAAGGGGGAGAAGCAGCAACACAATTTGTGGGTGGAGAATAAAGTAACAAGCACTATCTCCGGGTGAAAGCATGAATAGGTGGAAAGCTATATATGTGATATAATTAAATAGCATAGCATGACATTGGGGGTGTGGTCACTGGTGCCATATTTCAAACGTCCAAATTTATATTCTAAAAAATGTTATACTAAAAAATTCAGCCTTCACACACCCACTTTGTTTCATGAGTAGTTGGCAGTTTCAAACACCATGCCCCCGACCCCCTGCCTCTCTCTCTCTCTCTCTCTCTCTCTCTCTCTCTCTCTCTCTCTCTCTCTCTCTCTCTCTCTCTCTCTCTCTCGCGCGCGCGCGCGCGCGTGCTCAAGGTCTACTGTGCTTAGAGCTTCTATTGTGCAAGCTTGGCTGCTTCAAGGACGATTGCAGTAACCGCCCTCGTCTCTTTGAGGTATGTCTCTCCCATTGAACATGTACACTCTCTACTGCTTGAGCACGCGCGCCCCACCTGGGATCATTTAGCTACATTAAGCTGCATTTGGAGCTGCATGAGTGCCACACCTTGCTCATTTGCAACAAGAGGTGAACAAAACCTAATGATGTTGTTGGCTGCATGAGAGGACATAGACTCCCGAGGTAATTTCTAGTCCACAAGTTGCATGCAATCTTGGGGCAAATCCCATAGCACATCACCTTGAATGCCCTGCTTACAAGAGCAGGCCCATGAAGTTCTTGTTTCTTGCTTCACTTTGTTTTGGAGTATGTGGTTCACTTCCATGTGGTTATGTGGTTAGAGTGTTTTGGATTGTATGGTTATGTACTATATGAGCATATTCTATTTCTGCTATGTGCTATATAGCACAAAATATGTGCTATATGGTCACAACATAGCCATCATCTTCATGGAGTGGGTGGTTATATGCTATGTGTGGTTATGTGCTATGTGCTTTATAGTTCAATCTAGGTGCAACATGTTCACAATAGTACCCTCATCTATTTGGAATGTGTGTGATTCTATGCTATGTGCTCTATGTGGTTATGTGCTATGTGATACATAGCACAATGGACATGTGTAATATGTGCTATATAGCATAACCTGTATGCTATATGCTCACAGTATAGCCCTGAAGTGTGTGTTAAATATTGATATGTGCTACATAGCACAATCTTTTTATGTGCTATGTGCTAAATAGCACATTTTGTGTGTTATATGTTCACAATATAGCCCTGGAGTGTGTGGAATAGTGAATTGTGCTATATAGCACAATCTCTATTTTTGTTATGTGCTACATAGCACATCTCTAATTGTGCTATGTGCTACATAGCACAATATTTGTGCTATATGCTATGTGCTATGTCTCATATAGCCCACTGCATATCATATACCCAACAAGCTTGTGCTATATAACATATAGAGAAAATGTTTGGGCTATATCTGGTATTTTAAAAAGTCTCTCTGCTATGATCTACAGTGCATACTCTATGTAGCACTTATAGCACATTATACTTGGACTGTGCTATGTGCCATATAGCACATAGCACAGTGCATATCATATACCACATCAAGCTTGTGCTTATAGCATATAGAGTAAGTGCTTGTCTTATATGTGGTATTGCAAATAAGGGATAAGATTCACGCTGCATATTCTTTTTAGCAATCTGCTTTTGTTGGGTTATTGAGACTTAAATTAGATGTGTTGTCTTCTTTGTTTCACAGGCACTACTTGCAGAAGTAGAGACCAACATAGCACAAGAATCAGAGCACTTTAAATTTTGTGTTACCATGGAGAGGACTTCACATAACGTGGGAGCCAGTTTGATGAAGCCTTTTCCTCCTGTGGATTTTAAGCAGAGCATTAGCGAGGTGGCACTTAATGGGTTCTACCATTGTGTAGGATGTGGATTCCCGTTCGATGCCAAAAGCTTGGATGTATTCTCCCTACCTTGCACCCATGTGTACCATATGCTATGCTTTTTGCATGTATGTAGGGACTATGGCTATTGTGTTGCACTAGATTGCAACATGTCTGTTCCCCCTAGAGCTAAGCATATGATTGGTCTGAAGGTGAAGAGTGAGATGAAAGAATCAAGGTGCAGGTAGTCACTGTGTCAATTATTTACTACTACTATTGCAGGCCCACTTTCCATCGGTAGTTTAAACTCTTGCATTTAATGAAATCATTTGCAGGTACAAACATCGTAGCAGAGACCTGTATGCAAGAATCATTGAGGACAAAAACAGAGAGAGTCTCTACGCAGGCCACTGGTAGGTACCAAAATCAGTATTTATGTGTGTATTTTGGGATACTCCAAGTGAGACTTTGTAAATAGCTTGCTTTGTAGAACAATCATCGCATGCTTGCTCCAACAAGATGATGCATTCCACAAGGAAGAATGGAATGATTACCCCAGGGATGCAGCGAGGCCTTGAAGCGGAGTCTACCCGAGGGATGCAGCCAGCCAATGAAGCGGGGTCTGCCATAGGGGATGCAATACGTGGAGTAGTTGAAGACATCTTGATGGCAAATTCTTCTGCAGTCAAATCACCTAGGCAACAACTGACTCCAAGAAGGCTGTTGCGTTCTCTGTTGAGTGCCAAAGCATCACCAAGTGTGGACACTAGAGATGAAGCATCAGATGAGGCAGTTGCAGATGCGATGAAAGCAACACCCCCTCCAACGGGGAAGAAGCCAACACCAAAGCGCAAGGAATCGACTCCCAAGAACTTAGGTGGAAGTCCCACAATGGATATACCTCTTGATTCATTTAGGAAGAGAAAAAAACCAAATGCAAAGCAATGAGTGTGTTTTTGTTGTAACTTCATGCAATTAGAAGATGTCTTTAGAAGGCATGTGCAATCCATTGCACCCCTATTGTATCCATGCTCATTAATGAATCAAGCGTTGGAATTTGTTAGTAGTGACATGTCTCTTTATTCTTTGCATCGAGTAGTTGCAAACTATTTGATTTATTTTCTGTACATGTTTAGTAATATGTTTCTACTTTCTCTTGTCGTAGATAATCAAGAAGCTGAAAAAAGAGGAACTTGCATGAGACGCACTCGCTCTTCAGGGTTTCTAGATGAGGGGTCTGTATGTTCACTGGCTCAGTCTTATCCTGTGAAGAATCCAAGAAGGGGTGCTATAGCTTCCAGGGGGGTTACAGGCAAAAAAAAAGTGTCTTTTGATACAGTTGAGGGGTCTGTAGGTTCACTGGCTCAGTCTTATCCTGTGAAGAATCAAAGAGGGGGTGCTACAGCTTCCAGGGGATTTACAGACAAAAAAAAAGAGTCTTTTGATACAATTGATCCCTGCACACCTACTAGTACTGCTGAATTTGTTCCAAATGTGCCTAATGCAGTTGATGTGCAGGTTGTGCATGATGATGTGCATACAGATGTTGACCGTGCTAAACTTGAAAAGGGTACATTACCCACCCCCACCACAGTTAAATCTGGCACAGATGCCATTGATGATGCTATGGTAGTTGATGCCTGCACAGATGCCATTGCTGATGCTACACTAGTTGATGCCTGCACAAATGACATTGTGGATGCTATGGAAGTTGATGCTCGCACAGATTCTGCTGCTGCTGATGGCAATGTTAATGATGGTGGAATAGAAAGTATTGTTCATGCTGTCATAGATGCCCTTCTTGATGCAGTTGTGGCTATGGGTATAGATGCCACTCTTGAATCTGGCACAGATGCCATTGATGATGCTACCACAGTTGATGCCTGCACAGATGCCATTGCTGATGCTACTGTAGTTGATGCCTACACAAATGACATTGTGGATGCTATGGAAGTTGATGCTAGCACAGATGCTGCTGCTGATGGCAATGTTAATGATGGTGGAACAGAAAGTATTGTTCATGTTGTCATAGATTCCCTTCTTGATGCAGTTGTGGCTATGGGTACAGATGCCACTGTTGAATCTGACACAAATGCCATTGATGATGCTACCACAGTTGATGCCTGCACAGATGCCATTGCTGATGCTATGGTAGTTGATGCCTGCACAAATGACATTATGGATGCTATGGAAGTTGATGCTAGCACAGATGCTGCTGCCGATGGCAATGTTAATGATGGTGGAACAGAAAGTATTGTTCATGCTGTAATAGATGCCCTTCTTGATGCAGTTGTGCCTATGGCTACAGATGCCACTGTTGAGGATACCAGAGGCATGGGTGAGGAGGTCCTCATTGAGAGAGAAGCTGGAACACGTGAGGCACTGGGTGCAAGTGACGTCACAGCCCAAGCCGAGGTGGTCTGTCCAAGTGATGCAGCTGATGACATTGTTGATGCAGAGGAGGCAAAGGGTACAGATGCCACTGTTGAAGATATGGGAGGCTTGGGTGAGGAGGACCTCACTAAGAGAGTACGTGGAATAGGCTCAGCAGTGGGTAACGGTGATGTCGCAGCTTTTGCCGACACAGCTGAGGCAGGTGACAGAGCAGTTCAATCGGGAGAGGCAATGGGAGAAGTTGTCGTGGCTGCTACGGACATGAAAGAGGCAAATACACATAATACAACTGAGGCATGTATAGAGCAAAACAATGAGGCAGGGAAAGGCACAGAGGTGCTCAGTGACAGAGCAGCTCAATTGGGAGAGGCAATGGGAGAACATTTCATGGCTGTTGTGGACACGAAAGAGGCAGTTGCACAACTGAGTCTTGTATAGATCCCACTGTTGGGAATACCAAAGGTAAAAGTCCAGAGGTCCCTATGGGTCGAGCGGCTGCTACAGATACAAATGAGGCAGGTACAAAGAATGCTGATAAAGAGGCCAAAAATGGACATGAATATGAGAGGCAAGAGAGGCCAGAGTGTCTTGTGGTAATGCCAGTACAGATTGTTGCACTGCCTCCTACGTCTTTTGAGGACAAGAAGAGAAGGGACAATTTATGCATCATACTGGATGTGAATGGGCTTCTCATAAGGAGGTATAAGGTCTCCTTCTACAAAGGAATAGCGAGAAGCAGTACTCCTGATTGGGCAAGATCAAGGTATCAGGTAGTCACTGGGCCAAATGCTACAGGAAAGATGCAATTTGAATATGTGGTTAGGCCTAATGCATCAATCTTTTTGCATGCACTGTTGCAAAGAGCACAAGTTGCACTATGGAGCTGCATGACCCAAGACAATCTAGCACTTGCTTTGAGTGCATGCTTTCCTAGGCTGAACAAACATTTTTTCCTCGATATTATCGTTCAAGAGGGGTGTAGAGAGGCGAGCTTCAATCTAAATGAAGTTCGTGGGATCCCTCCATGTAGAGATAACGCAAAGCCCATATTTTTCAAGTGTTTGAAAGACTTTTGGAAGCACCATCCTAAGTTCAACTCTGATAATACACTGGTGGTGGATGAGACACTCTACAAGTGTCTGCTCAACCCTCTCGGGACTTGGTTCTGTCCTGCTTCATTTGAACCAGCAGATCTTTGTCAGTCCCCAATTTACCTGGTTAGCACATTGTTCCCTTGGTTAGTCAAGTGGATAGTCTCACCCAGCCCTAATGCTTATGCAAAGATGAACCAGTTTGAAAATCCTTGGGACATAGTGTCTGCTCGTGTCATCGGCCACTATAGAAGTCAACGAGAAGTATGTAGGGAAGGTTGATTGTGGTTATGGAATCATGTATACAACATTTTGTGCACTGAATGTACTTGCGGTTACTATACAAAAAACTGACCTATTCAAAGTTCTCTAAACTTAATGATTGAATGATGTAATTTATTTTGGTGATATGATGTTGTCATACTCTGATAGAGTGCTGCTACATGGCACACATAATAGCATAGACAGGACCATCGGGCTATTATTACACATAGTTATGCTATATAGCACTCATACTGCAAGAAATACTATGACATAATAGCATAGATAGGGAGATTGGCCTCTTATTACACACACTTACGCTATATGGCACACATAGTGCTCTCAATATGTAATATAGCTCTTTCACATACCACACATCATATCATAGACAGGAACATTGTGCTATGTGATACACACACTTTTACTGTATAGCACACATGTTGCTATCTTACTACAATAGAGTCCTTTTATAGCATAGACAGGGACATTGGGCTATTATTACACACACTTGTGCAATATAGCACACATAATAGCCTAGGTAGAGACAATGGACTATCTTGACACATTACTTGGCTACATATCACATATAGTAGCATGTACACAACTCCATAACACCCAATGGGTAGCTATTCATAAGAGTGAGATGATTGTAAGAATGAGACATGTTTACATGAGATTCATCAAGAAAGTGAATGGGATGCTCTTGATAATGTTTTCTTTCCAATCTTCCGACAAATATCTTGGCTAACTTTTTCAAGGTGCAACATGTTCACAATAGTAACCTCGTTATTTGAAATGTGTGTGATTCTATGCTATGTGCTCTGTGTGGTTGTGTGCTATGTGATACATAGCACAATGGACATGTGTAAGGAGGTACTGAATGGTGAAGGCTATATAGAATATAATATAAGCCTGTTAAATAGGTATCATGCTGCTTCATAGGGCATGGCATTGTAAATGGTTTCATGTAGTTCCGGAGATAAATAATATGTCTTTGAGGTAGCATCTACCAAAGTCATGTCAAACTTGATTGCCCGAACAAGGTGAGAGTACAGGTTAGTAACTCCCCTATCATCAAGTAGAGTGTAGTGATTTGGGTCCCCCTCTTGCTGTTGATAATAACACCCTGTGACAACATAAGTGTTTTTATCACATTTGTCTTTCCACTTATCTCTTAAGATGCAATATGTCATCCATTTTCTCTTTGTACATCTCAAAAGAAAGAACTCTACACCTTCTGCATTGCCAGCGTCTGCATTGACTGCAAAGTTATCACCTTCAATGAGATACTCACTCAGCATATCCTGAAATCCCTCAAACATTGCAGCTTCATCATCTGGTACCTCAGTCTTTTCTGCTACCTCAGAGAGTGGTTTCAATGCCTTATGTGTCCACTTGCATGCAGATGATTTGCTGGAACAAGTCCTCCAATGGCCCTTCATGTAAGCATCACAAAAACAAGAAAGCCGCCTGGTCCTTAATTGAGTAGGATCATGACGACAAAAGCCTGAAATGCAATGGAGTGATCGAGATCCTGGTACTCTCTCACAACCCCATAGATTAGACCTATCCACTTCTGTCTCTTTTACTAGCCAAAATTTCATGTTTATAGTAGGACCTGCTTTAGTGGATTGTGCATAAGAGCTACATGCAGCATTGGACATTGTTCTCGTCAAAAATGCAACCATGTCTGCAGCTTGCCTAAGAACAACTCCATTACTCTTGATTTGTTCATGTGTAAGGGCTCTCTTTATCATAGCGCCAGCGCCATCATACTCCCCCTTGCCATGGCCAGAGCCAAAAAAATTCCATGTCATCTCTGTCCGTGTTAGTTGGTAATATCTAGCAACAAAGTAAAATGGCCTTGTATCCTTGAATTGCGAGGCTGCACCATCTGACCACACCCAGTGCTTCTTGAAATTCAGCCCCTGGTCTTTAAGCCATTGATCACAAAGAAGAAAACAATGCTAGACAAATAGCGTATCATGTTTCCTATCATCGGAGATGTAGAAATGCATATGCTTGATAATACCGTCATCTTCTTTGTCACACATGTACGTTATGTGAACAAGGATGGTGCATTGATCTGTATGCCAATGCATGGACTGTACTTCATTTTGCTCTTTGAATGAGTAATTTTCAGCAAAGTCTACTACAGATATAATGGTATCTGAAGGAAACACCTTCAAACAATCTTTGTATTGATGTGCCTGCCATCTGTAAGTGAAATTGTGCTCAATGAAGATTCTAATGTCGTCCTTTATCCTCCCTATCAGCTCACTTAAAGCCGCCTGTTTGAGTGACAACATCTTTCTCTTACTTAGACCATGCTTAGTTTGAACTTTAATGTCCTCGAAGACTTGCAGTGGAACTGTCTTTGTCATCTCTGCAAGTTATCGTGGATAAAGACTGAGCTTTTCCACACCACAGTTTTTGCATTTGCCGATCAAGAAGGTGTGTTTATGGAACATATCCCCCTCAGCCTTTGTACATACGCATGATTCCCACAACTTCGTGATCCCTGAAAATGAGTGCTCAACAGCAAGACATTCTGCATTCACCCCATCTGATTTGCAAACATTGCATTTACATGTACATGACCTCCCATGAAAACCAAAAGCAGATGAGTGCATAACATTAAACGCATCTTTGAGATACATCAGTTTGATATGATAAACACAACAACAAGTATTTCAATCTTTCATCTTTTGCACGAACCAAGGCTTCAGCTTCTCAAAGGACCTTTGCCCAATTGTCACATGTGGGTGGCTATCTTTAAACTTCAAGAAATACTTTGCTTGCTTGAAAAAAAAAATCATTAGAATTACATTTTGCTATATATCACACATAATAGCATAGCTACATATGCATTGGTATAAATACATATAGTTATGCTACATAGCACAGAGCATAGCATAGATAGATAACTCAGCTTTCATTACATGCTCAATTTCGTTATATAACACATAATAGCATAGATAGGGATTTTTAGCTATTATTACACACACGTCTTCTATATAGCACACATAGTGCTCTCATATTATAACACAGTTCTTCTACATAACACACAAAAGAGCATAGACAGGGATATTGTGCTATTATTACACATATCACACTCTGCATAGCACACATAATAGCATAGACATGGATACCGTGCTACTATTACACTAACATCTGCTATGTAGCACACATAGTGCTCTCATAATATTATATAATTTGATAGCACACATAATACCATAGATAGGTATAGTGTGCTATTATACACACATGTCTGCTATATAGCAGACATGATGTTTTCATACTCTGATAGAGTCCTTGGCACACATAATAGCATAGACAGGACCATCGGGCTATTATTACACATAGTTATGCTATATAGCACTCATACTGCAAGAAATACTATGACATAATAGCATAGATAGGGACATTGGCCTCTTATTACACACACTAACGCTATATGGCACACATAGTGCTCTCAATATGTAATATAGCTCTTTCACATACCAAACATCATATCATAGACAAGAACATTGTGCTATTCTTACACACACTTTTACTGTATAGCACACATGATGCTATCTTACTACAATAGAGTCCTTTTACATGGCACACTTATAGCATAGACAAGGACATTGGGCTACACTTGTGCAATATATCACACATAATAGCGTAGGTAGATACAATGGACTATCTTGACACATTACTTGGCTACATATCACATATAGTAGGATGTACACAACTCCATAACACCCAATGGGTAGCTATTCATAAGAGTGAGATGTTTCACTTGAGAGTTATTCATTGTAAGAATGAGACATGTTTACCTGAGACTCATCAAGTAAGTGTATGGGATGCTCTTGATAATGTTTTCTGCCGAATCGTTTCCGCCGACAAATATCTTTCTTGTTTGGAGACACCCTATTGTACTCTATCCAAAATGTAATAATTGTCTGCTTCAATTCCTCCGATAAGGACCCAGCATTTCCAGACTTCCTTTTGCATAAGTCGAACCTCAATGTACTTGACATAGGATCACTGTCAAGTCTACCCAAAGCTGAATATAAATTCCTTGGATGAACATTTAATAGCTTTGCCACTTTATGTAGAGTAACACCTCTACCTTGGCTCCCAGCTCCCATTATCATGCAGTAATCCATTCACCAGCATGCTGAATGTGCTTCGTTTTAAAAACATCTCGCCAGCTGATTTTGGAATCTTTAATTCCTGTAAGGAGACCTTGAGTGCAGAAATAAGTCCATTTGCAGGAAGATACAAATCTTCAAAGAATGGCAAGATTCTATCATCACTGAAAACACCTTGAAGAATTGCATTCTTATCTTCTTTCCCGTAACTATGCAACTGTCTCACAATGTGCTGAACAATATTCTAAATAGTATGTTGCTTCTTGTCTTCCTTTGTGTGTACATCGACGTCCTCCCTATGACAATCTTTCCTATGAAAATCTTCCGCTCCAATGTTGACGCTTGGCTGTACTTGCTTTCTTGCACGACATCGCTTTCTGTACTCACGTTTAGCCTGTGCTTCATACTTCCTCACTGCAATAATTTCATCCTCATTTACACAAGTCTTTCTCCTGGAGTGCACCTGCGTATGAACTATATCTATTCCATGTCTCATCATAAAATCCGTCGTCCACCATCCTGGAACAATCTGCAGTAGTTTGAAATGAATGAAGTCGTACAAAACTTCCTAATTGTAATAGTGAAATGAAATCCATTTGCGCTGCATTGTTGAGTTCAAGAAGCTCCATTGCTGCTTGTGAGGAGGTATGAGCTGGAACCAAAGCGAGAGGAAGGGAGTCTCCATCATCCATATTCTGAACAGGAGAGTAGGAGAGAGAGAGAGAGAGATGGAGATGGGCATTGGAGGCCATCTGAGAGAGAGAGAGAGAGAGAGAGAGAGAGAGAAAGAGAGAGAGAGAGAGAGAAAGAAAGGGAGAGAGAGGGAGAGGTCCATGCGTGCTAACCGCTCCATGTCTTTCAATTCGAGTAGTGGAGTCATGAAGTTAGTTATCTTACCTATATTCTTTTAAAAATTATTGACTTAAAAGCCCAGCTATGGTGCCATCCATAGCATCATACTTGGTGTCCATGGACACCAAGTATTTAGACACCATTCTATGATTTCACCCCTCCTTATTCTTTGTATATAAAACAATAAGATAGGTTAGTACAGTTAATGGGCAATCGGACAACGAACGTTTGGCTCGAGGCAAAGGCACATCCACCTTTAACCCCAATAGTCCCATCGTTGGAGATGGGGTTTCAAAATACAAAATTTGATCACAAGTAACAAGCTTCATAATTTTCAATATTCTTGGATCATGGCATGCCAAAAATGTGTACCCTTTTCCATGTAGCCTGTTTATAATCATCGTCAACATTGGGAGGAATTGCTAGACTAGTAAGCTTATCCCATTACTATTATGGTTGATAATTGGCCACATAAACTCTAAGAAGCTTAATTGAGTGACCTAGGCTTGTATAAGTGGCATTGCATTTGCCACCTCAATTCTATAATGTTGCACCCCAACCTACATGCACACGTACATAGATGTACAATACATTGGTGCCCAATAGGGGTATATAGTGATAGAAAAAAGTACATAGGTATATAATTTCCTACTTTTCCATGTTTAGACTTTTATCATTGTTGGCTTCCTAATATCTTCCCAACACTTTCATCACAACTTTGATTCATTTAATCAAAACAAATTCAACAAAATAATTGACTGAATAATCACAACACTCAAAGAGAACAACATGAACAAAAATCAAAATGCAAGACACCATATTGGGTATCAACCATCCCCCTCAATCAATCAGATTGAATATTTTCCTTCCACCTCTTTATTAATCTCATGGAGCATGAATTACAATAATATAAATATATGAAATATAAGAGAGCGTGAGCTACAACATCTGGAGAGTGTATCCCATGATTGAGAGAGAAAATTAGCATACAAGAGGACAAAAGTGTATCTCCTATAGCTTTTCTCTGATGGAGATTTGGATGGCTCTATTGGCTTTGACAGGGGGGTAAAATAGTGAATTCCCCGATCATGATTTTTCAAAGCTCTAGTCTTCCTTATGAAGGGAAGAAGATGAATCTTGATAAAAAAGTGTGGTGCACAAGAAGATTCAATTTTGGGTTCTCTTTCTCTCTTGGTACATGGACCCAAAATAGAAGTGGTTGCTTTTTACTTAAACTTTAAGAATAGTAGGTCAAGGAGAATTCTATCTACATTGCTTCTTTTGAATGGATTTTTTGGGAATAAAACATAAGCAAAATTGATCCAATGTTCAAAAGTAGTAATGGTGATAAATTCCCTCCTCGATAGGGAAGTAACTACAGTCGGTTTGCAAAAAATAGAGAAAATTACGAATCTTTGAGATTTTTGTGGAGACAAGGCAAATCTCTACACGATATATGTTGAATCAAGTAAAGTACTCAAAGGGAACTTCCCACTGCTCATTTATAATGTTGGAGAAACACACACAGCTTGGAGAAGACGAAGGAAGCTCAAGGCACACAACAAAGACTGTATTACTTAGTGTGCAATGGATAGATAAGATAGCCCTAGAGTGATGGGTGTATAATGAATGGGGGAAAAAACCTCATAGTGAGGGAAAAAATCTCCCGATAGTCCTAAGTGTATTCACACACATCACTACCACATGCATATGGTAACAAATCCCCCCTAGGAGTGATACGGGGAACGAGAACAAGCACATAGAGTACATAAGCCAGGTTGATCCCTCCTGTTGAGAATCTCTCCTTGACTAGTGATAATGCACCTCAATGTTCTTTGTGTGAACATAAAAAAATGGGTTCCTTTGAATCACCAATTGATAGTGTCCTATCCAACACCCAAATCAGCCATAAGGTGTCTGAGCCATACACACTCAACCGTAGATGTGAATATTGCCATGTACTTAGCCTCCCAACTAGAAGTAGCCACATTAGTTTTCTTTTTGCTCAACAATGATATGCATGAACTGCCAAGCGTGAAATAAAACCACTCGTGGAAACTCGCGTGTCAAAACAACCAACCCAATAGCATGTAAATCTGGCAAAAAGGATCCCCCTTGGGATAAAACAACCTAGGATGTAAAGTGCCACTCAAATAGCAAAAGATATGCTTGACAACCTACCAATGCTTAGACCCCCTTGGGCTATGCATAAATCTGTTGACTTGTGAGACTGCAAACCAAATATCCCGCCTTGTATTGCACTCGTATTGCATACATAAGTAAGACATCCAGTAGTTTGGTAAAGAGTGGCATTGGTAGGATCACCAGCATCATGAAGACTCAATTTCAAACCTGTTTCCATGGGAGTGGAAATAGGTTTGCAATCCTCAAGTCCAAACTTACATAGCAATGTCTAACACAAAGCAGAACCACCATCACACTACTTAAATTGTATGCCCAGGTAATGATTCAACATCCCCAAATTTTTCATCTTGAAAGTACATTAAAATCAGCCTTAAATTCAACAATATGTGCCTCATCAGGACCAGTGACCAGCAAATCATCCACATATAGAACAACAGTAAGAAGTACATCACCCTCACGCTTCACATACAAAGTTCTTTTTGCCTAGAGTGTTACAAAAGCCTCATTTGACCAAATGAGTGTCAAATTTCTCATACCAAGCACGAGGAGACTGCTTCAACGTATACAAATCTTTCTTACATTTGCACACTTTATCCTCTTGTCCTTGACAAAACCGCGAGACTGTGTTATATAAACTTCCTCAAATATGTCACCATTCAAGAAAGCAGTAACAATGTCTGATTGATGTACATCCCAACCAAAATGAGCTGCCAATGCACATAGAAAATGCACAGTAGTCCTTCGATAGTCAGGCAGGAGCAAAGTCTCTTCATTATCTATGTCTTTCTGTTGTGCATAGATGTTAGCAGCAAGCTAACACGGATACCATTTTTCAGAGTTCTCTTTGTAAATCACTTATTATTTTGATATATCGGGAATATTATAACTCCTATTTTCTCGGATAAACTCTGTAATTAATGAGCTGGGGCTACAAGCTTCCAGATTGTATCAACCTGTCATTACCCAGGTTTGATAGAACTCCAGATTATTAGTTTTGACCACCCAAAAACCTTGGCTAAGGTATAAAAGCCTTTTTTCTAAGTTTTGGATAAGAAATACACAGCGTGATCTAACGGCGCTCACTCCTCTCCTTCTTGTACTTCCTACTCCCTCCCCGGTTGTCACATTGCAGTCGCATTTATTGCATTGCAACCGCAGTAAGAGCTCTACGCATTAACGTAAGCAGTTCACAATATTTCTTAGCTTTTGGCATCATTGACCCGCGGCCTAATTTCCTCATAACTAGAAATGTACACTTTCAAATCAGAAACTAAGCATAGGCGGGGTATTGGGGCATCATTGCTAAGCATTTAAATGCATTCTGGGTCGAAAACGACTAGGTCAAAAATCCACTGCTGTTAATAATCATGATTTTGGAACTTGACATAAAGTGGGGTTTGAGACCATAAGCATGTGTGCTTATGTCTTATAAACATGTCCTAGAAGTTTTGTTACAATTGGATGTCATTTGATGCTGTCATGGATGTGATTTGTTTGTCGATGAGCGATTGGCTTTTGGTGATTTCAGTCACTTGAGTGTAGCTTGAGTTAGATGCGAGTTGTTAGTTGTTTTCCGAGAGATTGAAAACCTCTTGTAGCCTCTATGCACTAGTCAAGTCAGCTTCGTCCCATGGATTGACAACTTAATCGTGGTTCTCGCTAATACTGCAATAAGATAGGATGGTGAGGTTAGACATACGTCCCACATTTGGCACCGCTGTCGGGGATCGAAGAGACCTAAACTAGGGGAAAACACGAGCGTCTTGTGAAGTTATTGTTTAACTTCCTCTAGGTTCGCTTAGAGTTCAAAACTTTCTTTTAGAAACCGCATAGCTTAAGATTGTCGTCTTTTGCTGTGTAAAGGTAGCTTAGAAGTAATCGTACTTGATGAGTACAGGATTGTAGAAATAAATTAGAATTTTGAGAATTATTGGTAGACGAGACAGGTCTTAAGACCAGTGCTCAGAAAAACAAAAAACAAAAGAAAACGAGTGTTTTTATGGACACTTTCTACAACCCCATTGCATGAGAATCTGGAGTAGGGTAAGTAGGATCCGAGGTGGATTTCAGAACATTGCTCTCTCTCAGGTCTACGGCTAGAAATAGCTCGAAAAGACTCGAAACCATTGAATCCGACTGGAGAGTAAGCTTAAAAGTTGTCTGAACCAGTTGGTAAGCTCAAAGACACTTCGAGGTAAAAATTTCAAGAGTTGGCCAAAACTCAGATTATTTACTTTTTCTTGATTTTGTAGGCCAAATTAAGCTTTGACTTGATTCATAGGCTTAAAATAGCTCATGTAAAGACTGTCTTTGAAAAAAATTGCAAAAAAGTGTTCATTTCAAGCCTGAAGTTAATAATCGCGATTATTAACTTTCTGCTCCAAATTGACCAAGGTTCATACCATTGACTCATTGCATGTGTACAAACAACTTTTGTAAAGGCCCAAGAGATTTGGATCACCAAATTGACAAAAAATTGGGTAAAAACTAAAGTTTTTACTAACTTTTTGAATCTTGAGTGTAAATTGGGAAAAAAATTGTCCAAACTTGTTGAAACTTGTCCAGGGACTTTAACAAGTTGTATACTTACCAAACCAATCCAAAAAGTGCAAAAAACTGACAAAAGTAAATAATCGCAATTATTTACTACTGCTATCTAGAGACATCAATAATATTATTGTGTTAGACCAACATAATATAAAGCCACCGGGCAATTTTGGGTTCAATCGGATCAAAATTGGTACATGTTCACTCAGTTTCCAGGTTGCAGATTAAACCTTTGATATTTTGCTAAAGAAAGTCAAAATTTGAATCCCATAGCTCGATTTGAAGTGATACACATAGACCAATCACGAGAGTCAGCAAAAACTCTACTGTCTTTATAGAAGAATAGCTAACTTGTACAGGAATCAGGTTGCACACGAGGAATCAGTGGCTTGACAGAAAGTTACAATCGAATCAAGTGGAAATTGACATCCAAAGGTAAGTACTCTATCCAGGGCTTCATAAGTCTATATGAACCTTAGATCTGGTTGTGTACTAGGAAATCAGGGCATACTCGGAGAAACCTCCAATAGAGTATCCACCGAAGAAAACGTGAATCAAGGCAATTCCTTGCACACAATTCTTGAAGAAGTCTCAGACACTTTTTCAGATTCTACATCCGAAATGTCTTCGTACTCGACTCACACTGAAACTGGAACAACAATGCGCTATAAGCATATACTCTCTTTTTACAAGACTAACCGACATGGAGCCTAGGTTTACTTGGACCCTAACGAGGAGTATGCTATTCGCATTGATGACCATGGTATTGAGTTCGAAGAAGAGATTAGGGCAAACAAACAAGGAAAAATGTACATGGACAGAAATGGAACTCAGTATGTACAAGTCAAAAACCCTGATGTGGTAGAAAAATGGGGGTTAGAAGTAAACACCATAATCCGAGATATGTCAACAAAAGAAGGACCACCAACTTTAGAATTCGAGGGATACGATCAAGTAGATTTGAAGCCTTTGAACGGCTTAGTACGGATAATCCTAGGATCAGGGTCTATTGTTGGGAAGATAGAAACATAAAAGATCTTTTGTGGACTTCGCATGCCAAACCAAGACAACTAACGTCCATGAAGATCATCTATATCTTCAAGATCAAAGATAAGGGATCAGCAGACCTACCAACCTACCTGTTTAGGGATTTTTATAACAACAACTTTGTTATGATGACTCCTGAGGAGGTAGAACAAACCAAATACCAAGGGTACTCCATACGGGATTGGATATTGGGACAAGGACTGTTAACCCTCGTGGCTCACGGACACCCTATCGCCTACGACGGGCACCGTAACCGTATTATTTATTTAAGTAGAGTTAGGCACCGGGCTTGTCGGTCCAATAGGGAAAGGTAGAGTGATCGCCGATGAGAGGCGCACTCTAACACGAACATGCTAGGGTTAGTTGGCTAAGCATGGGCGCCCAAGTGTGAATGGGGTGAGCTCACATAAAAGCCAATTAAACCTAAAATTGAGTCATTCTCTCATTGTGCAATAGAAGCTGCTCTTGCTCCATCTCCACCTTCTCCTTCACCATCTCCTTGTGTGTGTGCGTGTGTGAGAGGGAGAGAGAGTGTGAGAGTGTGTGTGCGATCGAGCTTTGCGGCGGCACGACGGCGGCGAGGCGGTTGAGCGCGGCACGACTGCAGCTTCTTCTTCATCGCGGCAAAGAATCCACTACGAAGGCGAGCGTAGAGCGGTGAGTGACACACCCTTTGCTCTCTCGAGCTTGCTAGTTTAGGCTTGCTGTGTGCTTGGAGGCATTTGTGGCTTGCACACGGTGTATCGACAAGTCCTTTGCTTCGACAGTGCGACAAGGAGCGCACATTTTTGGCGCCGCTGCCGGGGAAATGCCCTACACTAAGCTCGGTTAAGCACTTTACGCTTTCTTGTGGAGCAATTTCTGTCATAGGAAAGGTAGGGAATGAGTGTGTGTAGTTGTGTGGAGAAGGATTTGTGAAGAAGGAAGGTGTGTGGTTGTGTGGAGAAGGTTTTTTGTTACACTGTACTGTCTTTTTTGTTTTCTGTTAAAGAAGGAGTGACATTTTTTTTGCAATGTACTGTTAGAATTAAGGTATTAGCTATGGAATGTTAGTTCTGTAAGGTTCAATGTTAGTTCTATAAGGTTAGTTTTGTAGATCTGTTAGCTACTGTAGTACTGTGTAAACAGTGTTAGAGTGTGTGTGGCAGTATCTCCATTAGCTGTAAGTAGATAAGGTAGGTGTAGGTTATGTGTGTGTGTGCGCGCGCGCGGCGCCGCGGCCGCGGCGGAAAAAAAAATTTGGAAAAAAATAAAAAAAAATTCGAAAAATAAAAACGTGAGTGAGGGGGAGGTTAGATTTTTTGAAAATAAAAGATTTTTTGAAAATAAAAAACGTGAGTTATAAAAACGGACGGGTTTGTTTGTATAAAAGTTAGATCGGGATCGGGATCATTTCCCCAAGCCCAAGCCCAGGCCCAAGCCTCAGTCCTCAGTCTTATGATATATACTAGACTCACTCTTATATATATACCCTACCTCCTCAAGAGGGAATGAGAGCATGTGGGACAAGTCCTCCACTCTCCTCCCTTCTCTTCCCACTTGCACCCTTAGACTTGCTATTTGCAGCCTAGTTCCCCAGCTAGGAAAAGACTGTTTCGGGCTTTTCTGGAGCAAAATAGAACCAAACGGTGGGCTGTAAAGCACAGCGCGTCCCTCCTAGCGATACGCTCGTTTCGAGCTATCACACGGCCCATTCCACGACACGCTCTAAAAAATCTAGCAAAAAAACAAACAAAAAACACGCAAAAAACTAGTCACAAGGCCTCCTAGAGCAGCTTTTTGACACCTTAGGGTATCAAAAGCACATGCACTTACGCTCTGGGCGGGTGCTAGAACATGAGCATATTGAGGGTGCCTCTGTTCATACGGACACCCATTACCCATCCACGATAGGCCCTAGACCCTCAGCGGGGACACAAGGTAGCACCACCCAAGACCCTAAAATAGCCGCTAGTGATTCCTCCTCCGACTCAGAAATCATGAAAGCATACCCTACCCAAAACACTGAGAGAGAAGGCCATGCACCTCCCGAAGCTCCACAGCCTAGTACTAGTATGTTTAGCCGTTTCATGGAAACATTAGGTAGAGCTACTTGCTCGGAACCTGATGCAAATGAAGCACACGAAGGGGGTGGGGAAGAGGACTCTCCTTTCACATCGCACGTGGACCCCACACCCCCAAAGAGTGTCCATGTGGATATCCTGCCAACTTCTTACCAAGAAGGCCCTATTGAGCTGCCTCCTTCAGAAGTTCCCTCTAGAGTACCGTTGGTGACAAGTAAAACCACGGGGAGCAACATTGCTTCTACCTCACAAGAAACCGTTAACACGTCGACTCTAGAAGGATTGTTCATTAATGATCATTGGACATACGACCTCCACACTGAGGTGTTGACGGATCTACACTCTGGCCACGCCTACCATGTAGGATGGATAGAGATTGTACAATCCACCTCTAGTGCCACGAGCATCGAAGATCAACAGAAAATGATCTGTAATGTTATCCATGGCATTATTCAATCGGAAAGGCAAAACCGAGGGGTAAATATACTCTCAACTGGCCCCATGAGATTTCTGGATACGAGCAAGGCTCAACAGCCTACTTTATCACAAATGGAGACTCCTCTAATGAGCCCCATGGACCCATCTTACGTCATTTCACCTGGGGTCTCTATGCAATCTGAGCCTCCGAGTGACAACTTTAGCTTCCCTAACTTGGCTCAACCCTCTATTAAGGAAAACATAGTGCTCACTCCAGGGATAAGCGTGACAGAGAATGTACCGATGACATCTACGGTTAGCGCAGTGCCACTACCTAGTGTCGTAGTACCTAATATGGGGCCTCGACCATATGTGCCTCTAGCCCCTTATGCACACATGGCCCCCACACCTCCAATTGTACCACTTGTTTATGCTCCTCGAGTGCCGCTCCCTAGCTCTTATCCGAGTGGACCTATGCCCGGTTATGTTCCATATCCTGCATCATCCACACATATGCCAAGACCGGTACCCGTCCCTCTCCCACATATGATTCCAAGAGTACCTCCACCGGCCCTGCCTCCTCACATAGGTGGCTTGGCAGCGTTTGCTCAAACCATAGGTCGATCTATCGCGGAAAATATGCGTCATGCCATCTGATAGAGAGCCTAGAAGTAAGCATGTACAAATTTCCAAACTCACGCAAAATTCAATGGGGACGAAGATTGCTAGAAAACACATTGAAGTGTTTGAACCAGTATGTGATTCCTTAGGGGAACGCAACGAACTACATAAGTGCAATGCCTTAAGCTTGACATTAGTGGGAAGGCTGGAGATTGGTATAGAACCCTAAGGGTGGACGAGAAAACAATCTACCCTACCCTTCGAAGGTTGTTTCTAAAGGAGTACATACGAGAAGGTGTGCTTTGGGGTGTAGCATCTCAGCTACAGAAGGCCGAACGTAAGGAAGGAGAGTCAGTAAGGGACTTCATTAGTCGTCTAAAGCACTTAAACTCTCGCTGCCCTGTAAATGAGCGCTTCAACAATAACCAACTGCTTGATCGATTCATTCGAGGGTTGAGGAATGAAGGAATCTATAATGGACTAGTGATTAGAGGTATCACAACCTGGGAAGATGTCACTGCCAATGCAATCCAATTAGAGGACAACTTGATGATAGCAGGCATGAGGGTGTCTACTGACACGAGATCCACTAGCTCACAAGCCATTGAGTATGAACCCATGACTGAAAAGCCCATTGCCAATGAGCCAAAGGTATTTGAGACATTCTTGACAGACCTCACCAAGGCAATCCAAGAGTCTCTTAAGATAATCGACCCCCTCAAAATAGTCACATGTATCCAAGAAGGGCAACAATGGTGTTCCATTTGCTTAGGTCCACATAGCACTAGTGAGTGCCCTACGTTTAGAGTAAAATTTAATGGAACTTGCAACGCATGTGGTAGGTATGGTCACCAAGCTAAGGATTGTTTAATGATCAAACGTATGATGGCAAATAGACCACCTGTAGCCTGGACGGATGCACCTCGAGCTCTTGTATTGATGCCTGCTCCACCTATTGAGCAACTACCGCAACACATGGTTCCTAGATCTCAAAATGTTGTACAAGCTACACCGCTACCACCTCCTGTGCTAGGACCGCAGCCCCCGCATCCAAGAGTCGCCCCTATGAACCAAGTGGGTTGCGAGCCATCTAATGCTTATGCAGATGGCTGTGAGGAGGAAATAGACACTAGTATTGCCTACGGACTTGATACATTGGAAGAGTGTCCTATATACTACATGGAAGATTGTTGGGGGAAAGTCAAGCCGGTTTATCAACCTGCTGCTCTCGCATCCAGAGGTCAAAATATCAACACCCAGGCTAGGAGGCCACCTCTTCAATGCTACGAGTGTGGTGGACCACATCGGGCAGTAGAGTGCCCTATTAGGATGCAAAAGAATGCTGCACATATGCAAATGAATCAAGGGAGCACGTCTGCAATGCCAATACTCACATGTAATCGTTGTGGCATAGATCACTTGATTGCCCAATGTCCCTATAACCCAAATGCGCCTAAAATCACACCCCTAAATTTGGTCGAAATTGCTAGTGTGACATCACCAATACCACCCGTCGCACCCGCTTATGCGATTACACGGTCCATGCATCAAGGGCCAGGCCATATCCTCGAAGAGAGAGATACCGCGTCAGTTATCCAAGCAAAGAAAAAGAAGACACGAAGGAAGAGGTCGCAGAATACGGGAAATTCAAAGCCAAGTTCCAAAACAAACATAGGGACAGGAGATGACCCCGTGTATATGAATGACCTCGAGGATGATTCAGATTCAATCGAGACAATGGAGACTAGAACCAATACCACAAAGGGAAAGACCGACAAAGAAAACCGTAACATGGAACCAAATGAAAACCGAATAAGAGAAAACCATAAAGAGCCTCTGAAAACACCACAAGTGTTTCCAAATCCAATCCAAGACCCCCAAGATAAACCGCAGGGGCAAAAAGGGAAGAATCGTAAAAAGAAGATTGGGACGTACCCAAACCCAGTAGACGAGATTGAGCAGGTGAAACATCTAAGAGGTTTAGTGGAGGAGACTCAAAGGAAACTAGAACCAGAACCCATGCATGTCAAAATTCATGACACAGTGTTTCCCACGCAAGTTCATCCACCCCACATGAACCATAGACCGTTAGCCATATCTAGTATCATCCAAGAAGGGAGTGAGGACGGGACATCAGAAAGTGAGCATACACCTTTCTTGTTGGAAAGGATGTTTAACGAAGGAATACCTGATCCCATTGAGGAATATGAGATTCCATCCTCACCAGTTCCTAGTCAAGGACCTACACCCTGCAAAATGCCAATGAATGTTGCCAAACTAGTGGACTTCATGTCTTCTGAGGTCCGAACCACGATCATAGCAAAGCTGTATGGAGATCCTGAGTTATTCCTTGCACTTCGAGCATTCCTTAACGGAGAGCTACGAACGGGATTACCGCAGTTTGCGCAACCAAATAGGCCTGACTCGATTATGATTGATGAGGAAAATCATGTGCAATCACTTGACTTAGATGGACACGAGTCTGTGATCGAGGTACCCATTAACGAATTAGGGCAGTATTTTGAAGGCGACGAGTCTAATGCGACCCTACCCATCACTACCAAGGGATTAACTATAAAGGGAATTCTTGATGGTGGTGCGGGAGTTAGCATCGTTACAAAAGATTGTTGGGAATCCATGGGAAAACCCCGCCTCAGTGTTACTAACATTGTGGTAAAGATGGCAAATGGTACCATAGCCAAACCTATGGGGATGCTCAAGGATCTTAAGATCAAAGTTCTAGGACACAAGGTACGACATACGTTCATTGTAATGGATTTCTCTAAACACCTTATGTCATATGAAATGATTTTAGGACGACCATTCATGAGGGAAGCACAAATGGTTCATGATTGGTCTAAAAATCATGTCTATTTGCAATTCCAAGACTCTGTCCTTAGAGTGGATTTGGTGACTGGTAAGGTACACCCCTTAGGAGTAAAACCATTATTGATCATCGCTCTGACACCACAGTTCACTCTCGGCCCCACTACAATATTGTTACACTTGTAAGAAGGATACAGACATTGGCCAAAATTCTTCTTACATGGATGTGTTACCGGGTATGACGGAATCAGACAGCGTAGACTGGGTACACCTAGCTGCAACCATAGATACCTGGGGAAATAGAGGTACCACTTGGGTCACACCAGAGGGGGAAGAGGTACCACAAATTGCACCTCTGAACATGATAAGTGCCATACATGCATCTTCTAAGGGCAAGGCAATTGTGGACCAATCTGACAGTAACACCGATAGCTCAATAGAAGACTTTAACCAACACGACTCAGACACTGACTTCCACAGTGAAACGGATTCTGAATCTCATGAATTAAAGAGTGGAGCAAGTTCATAGTCAAAACATTCTGAAGGACCGAGCACATCAACCCATGATAGCTCCTCCGAGAGTGAAGAGGACACCAACAAGGACTCCTTTAGTGAGCCAGATCTAAATGCAAATCAAAAGCAGGTCTCAAATAAGAAAAATAAAAACCTTAAGAGGCATCGATATCGAGCCAATGTACGTGCTAGGATAAAAAAGAAGAGATCCTCAGCAGAATGGCTCAGTTATATAGGAGCATGTGATGCTCATCGAAAATTGGTAGACGATTGGGGTGAATATCTCCAAAATGTTATGTGGTGTAGGCCACGACCCCATGACATAGCCCAATTAGAGATCATAGACAAGCCAAAGTTGAGCCGCACTGCAAGGAGGCATCAAAACCAAGAGTTAGCTCGACAACACAAGAAAGCAGAAATGGAAGCACAGACCAAAGCACAACCAGAATCCACAGACTTGCATCCTGCACCAGAACATTTCAAATCTTACACCACAGGGGAAGCAAAGGTTGTGTACACAAAAGCCCAAAGAATACCTATCGATGGGAATAATGGAATCTATGATGGTCCGGCAATAGTTAAAGAAATAGAATTAGCTGACCCCGGTGAAGAATCAAAACCTGTTTTTATTGCCCAAGACCTCACAGAAGTTGAAGAGGCGGTCCTCAAAGAGCTTCTCAAGGAATTCAAGGACGTATTCGCTTGGACATACCATGATATGAAAGGTGTTCCACCTTCTGTGGTCCAACATACAATCCCTATGATTAGCACTGCGAAGCCCGTACAACAAAGACCCTACCCGATGAATCCTAAGTACGCAAAGATCATTCAAGAAGAACTAGAAAAGCTTATCAAATGTGGGTTCATATATCCTATTGAACACTCTGAATGGGTGTCTCCAATAGTTATCGTGCCAAAAAAGAATGGGAAACTCAGGGTGTGCGTGGACCTCAAAAAAGTTAATGCAGCTACTAGAAGAGACCATTACCCCCTACCATATTCCGAACATGTACTCGAAAGAGTTGCAGGCAAGGAAGCTTATAGCTTTCTAGATGGGTACTCAGGCTACAACCAAATCACGATAGCGCTAGAGGACCAAGCTAAAACTGCCTTCATCACAGAATTTGGCGTGTTTGCATTTCGTGTGATGGCTTTTGGCTTAACAAATGCCCCTGCTACATTCCAACGATTAATAAACACTGCTTTTAAAGAATATTTGAGAGAGTTTTGTGAAGCTTTCTTAGACGACCTTTGTGTTTACTCTTCTTGGAAAGAACATCTATCATGTTTGCGGAAGGTGTTTGAAAAGTGTAGGTTATATCGTATCTCATTGAACCCGTTCAAATGCCAATTTTGGGTCAAGCATGGAGTTATTTTAGGGCATATAGTATCCAAGAATGGTATCTCAACCGATGAGAGCAAAATTAAAGTGATTCTAGAGTTACCACCACCAACAAATTACAAGGGAGTTCAAAGGTTCATGGGACACGTGGGTTATTATCGACGGTTTATTTTATTTTTCGCTGAGATAGCACGTCCTTTGTACAAGCTTCTCATTGAATTTAAATGGACTGAAGAGTGTGACCAGGCCTATGAACAATTGAAGAAAACACTAGCAAGTGCTCCGATTTTAAGGACACCTAACTGGGATGTCATTTTCCATGTGCATATTGATGCATCAAACTTTGCTATTGGGTGTGTTCTCACTCAACCAGGAGAACATAAATTGGACTATCCCATTAGCTTTGCAAGCCGTCAATTGAATGATGCTGATAGGACTACACCACTACAGAGCGAGAAGTTAGCAATGGTTTATGCAGTAAAGAAATTTCGCTACTACCTTCTGGCAAACAAGTTGTATTTTATGTGGATCATCAAGCGTTGCTGTATCTGGTAAACAAGCCATGCTCCACAGGAAGAATCACACGATGGTTGTTAATTCTTCTGGAGTTTGATTTCACGATTGTAGTGAGACCCGGTAAAAGGCACGTCATGGCTGATCATTTGTCTCGCATACCCAATGGTGAAGCCCCTACAGGAGTTGATGATGAATTACCCGATACTTCCCTATTCATAGTTGAGACTATGCCTGAATGGAGTGAGAACATTGTTAACTTTTTAGTTAATGGTTTTCCACCCAAGGAACTTCGTAAGGATATCGCTCGAAGGCTAGTAAAAGAATGTGAACCCTATTGTTTGATTGCCGAAACTCTGTATAGACTAGGCAAGCACGATATTCTTAGGCATTGTGCCCGCGAGGATGAATATTTGTATATCTTGCAAGAAGCACATATGGGCATAGCAGGAGGACATTTTTCAGGAGACCTGACCGCTAGAAAGGTGCTGCAATCAGGCTATTGGTGGCCAACTATTTAAGGATGCATCACTTTTTACAAAAGGGTGTGATGAGTGCCAACGTTACAAGACCACACACACGCAAAGACAGAATGCCCTTACATCCTATTAAAGTAACCCAACCATTTGAAAAATGGGGCTTAGACTTTGTAGGTCCAATTAGTCCCGCAGCTCGCAACACTCAATCTCGATATATTCTAGTTGCTACGGACTATGTAACAAAGTGGGCTGAAGCTAAGGCTTCACAAAAAGCTGACGCGAGGACAACAGCTAAGTTTATTTTTGAGAACATTATCACAAGATTTGGTTGCCCTTTTGAAATTGTTAGTGATAATGGTACCCATTTTATAAATGAGGTAATAAGAGAGCTTACCATGACCTTTATGATATCCCACCATAAGTCTACACCTTATTACCCGCAAGCTAATGGACAAGCCGAGAGCACCAACAAGACTCTAATCTCTATTTTAACCAAGACGGTAGAAGCTCATCGCACTGATTGGGATTTGAAGTTGACATCTGCTCTATGGGCTTATCGTACTGCTTATAAAGTGGCTATTAATTGTACGCCATTCAAAATGGTATACGGCCAAGAAGCGGTTATGCCTTGGGAGTTTGTCATTCCTAGTCTTAGGGTAGCTTCGCAAGAAGGATGGAATGGTAACCCCTTAACCGAGCGTTTGTATATCTTAGAAAAACTAGACGAAACAGTTGGCTGTGCAAAATGCTCTTGTGGAAAAGGATAGGAGAAAGAAATGGTTTGATCGCCATGTGAAGGACAAGGACATCAAAGTTGGTGATAAAGTCCTTATGTATGGAGTACGTAAAGAGAAGAAAAAGTTGAAATATGCTGGTAAAGAACCATATAGAGTATGTGAAATTACCCCACAAGGTACCCTTCGTGTGGAAACTCTTGATGGAGTTGAAACCATTGGATTCCTCAATGGGAGTAAATTCAAAAGATATTATGATCCTTTAAGCCAAGAAGAACTACGGGCAATTCATCAAAAAAAGTCCGCCAAAGCACAAACCGAGTTAAAGAAGATACAAGCTCAAGCTGAGGCTAAGGAGCGACAACAATGTATAAGACAAAAACGAGTGGCTAACCTTGGAGTCACAAATGCATTTCACGTGGAAATCGAAGAGGATTGGTTGGACTCTGACACACCTCTACGATACCCTATTGAGTTAAATAGTGCCTATGGAAAAGTGCTATATAACGCCTTATTGGACACGGGTACTAAATATAATCTGCTATCCTATGGGGTGTGGTGTCAGTTAGGGAAGCCACCTCTATCTGAGAGTATTATCCAAGTCAAGGGTGTCAACAAGAAAAAAACTACGGTTTTTGGAATCTGGCACACTTCTGTCAATTATGACAATGGAATTGTAGCTCAAGACTTTTTGGTCATGCCTACTGGAACTATGGAGGGTAATATAAACCTAGGCCGCACGTGGATGATAGCCACCAAATGCACTATTGATTGGGGGACTGGGGTGTTACAACAAGCAAAAACCAACTCTTAGCCCTACCACTCAAGCCATAGTCCCTGAGATATTGCCTAAGGAAATAAAACCCAAGACATTGCATGTCCAGGAGGTTGAACCATACGTCCCCATAGCCCAACTCTCTAGAGCTTCAACTGATGTAGTTGAAAGAAAGCTTGAGACACACAAGAACCATCCTAATATAACAGAGAAAACATACAAGTGGGTCCCTAAAGCTTCTGTAGTGAGCATGGTTGATGCAAAAAAACGGAAACCTCGTAAGAACCGTCCAACTCACTCCAAGAAATGTAAAGAAACGTTGCGTTGGATTCCTAAACGACTATTGGAAGCCCAAGGATACTATGAAGGAAATGATCAAATCTGGGTGCCCAAACGTAAAGTGTACTCTTACCTGTCACCTGGCCCATGTAAACCCAATCCTGTGGCTCCAAAACAAATTGAAAATTGCGGAAAGGAAAAAATCATGGAATGTTACACACCCGCTCTAGAGCTAGTTTGGGTACCAAAGAAAGAACGATTTGTTCCACCTAGCTCAGGAACAGGGAAATCAAATGAAGCTTCTTGCTCTTCATGTAGTTCCTATACGCAAATAGAAGCTTCGACACAACCTCCACCTACCACTGTACATATCCATACAAGCACGAAAGAGTTTGAACCTCCCGGGGTAAGTTCACCACCTACAACAATGTTGCAAATAAAATCATGGGAGAGTACCTTACCACCCTTGCAACTAGATGAAACGCATAGGGCGGTCGAAACCTATTGGTTAAAGACTTCACCCATAACAACTTGGAACAATTGGTTTCAAAAGGTGACGACCTCATTCCAAAAGGTATGATCTACCCAAGGAAGGGGGGAGTGTTTGCTAACATCAATCATTCACTCGCTCCCCTCTCAACCTTCCTCCCTGACCTCTCAATTCCAATCTTAGGGAATGTATATATATAGCCTTATACTCACAAAAAACAAAAATAGTAAAGAGCAAGAGCGACTAGCAACGAGAGAGCACCCTATCAGATCTTACATATAAGTCCAAATTCACCGTGTCAATTCAAGCAACACATAAAAACAACTCTTATGTTTTAAAGGCCTAACCAAATCTATCTGTCTTGCCAGAAATGGCTACTTCACCAGAGGCATGCACTTCTATTTTTGATGAAAGGTACCATTTGTCTTTTCCTCAAGTGTTCTACGTATGCTACCCTATAATTTCTTGCGAATAGGATTTGATAGAGAGCCTTGCATGTGAGAGAAATTTTGAGGAGTTAGAATGGCTGATACGTCTATGGATAACTAGTGATCCCTACCCAGTAGCGAATGTGTCTCCAGTGGCACATGCTTATTCTTTTGCACAAGATGAGTATCCACGCATCGCGAGGTTCTTGATTAGCATGCTTGCACAAGAGGATGATGAAGAGGAACTAATAGAGACCGAGGAAGACTATGGCCTCACGGACAACGATTTTATTTATCTAGATGATGAGGATAGAGGCTTAGCCTTAGGGTGGCCACCCGGTTTATATAATATCCTCTTTCCTTGATTCTAAAAGGAGTGACAGATAGGTAGGTTAGGGGTCTAGATTGTGTTTTGAGTTTGTTTTTTAGGAGTTTTAATTTTTCACACTGACATGCCTCCTAGAGGTATAGTGCCTGTTTTTGGATGTGTTAGGTAGGACTTATATGGATCTCCATCCACATGGCTGAGGACATCTGCTTCAACGAAATGAGCCACTCCATACCTCCAGGTGTACTACTTTCCATGATTCATGTTGGTGGATATGTGTAATTGCTAATAATGATTTTTCATGCTTTGTTTGAGTGCAATAGTTATGATTGTTATCTGCCATTATAGATGTATAAATTTGTCTTTGCTTAAGTTGATTGAACTCCAGTTTAATCTTATGGATGAGCCTAGAGATTTGGAGACCATGACTTTAGGTTAACTCATTTACTTGACCACTAGGCCTAGCTAATAAAATTATCCGAGTATTTGAGACCTTAGGAATGTTTTAGGCAGAGAAAGGATTGCTCACTTAAACAACAAAAAACACTAGTGCGAATACCAAGGAAATGGAAGCAAAAAAAAACATAAGTGCCACAAATGAAAAATCTTACGCTGGAAGAGAAATCCTGGCTTGAATTGGTACTTCACTCACATGTATTGTCTATGGTACTAGAGCCCTAGAGGTTCCCAGTGTGGGCGCTTTTCCTTGAGAAACAAAAAACCCCGGACATACAAAATAAGCACACACGTCACATGATTGTGACCCAAAGTCAAAAAGTATTAAAATATAATAATAATAATAATAATAATAATAAAAATAAAGAAAAATTAAAAGACTTCCATTGAGCTTACAGTTAACATTTCAAGCTTTTGTTTGCAGTTG
This sequence comes from Adiantum capillus-veneris, assembly GCF_014529385.1. NCBI lineage: Eukaryota > Viridiplantae > Streptophyta > Polypodiopsida > Polypodiales > Pteridaceae > Adiantum > Adiantum capillus-veneris. The sequence continues at coordinate 141,387,955 of NC_140938.1, read as the reverse complement.
TGAGAGCGAGTTGGCTAATTAAAGCTGAAAAGCATAATTTGGGAATCTTGCATTTAGATAATCTTCTTAGCTTAGCTAGTACTAGAGTAGTTGTTTTAACCTTAGTCATAGCTAACTAATTGATAGACTCACCCATAAGCTCAAAACTCTTGATTAATTAATTTACTCAAAGTGCAATTTATTTGTCCTTAATGGCAGTCTAACATTTCATAAATCTTGCATTTACTCATTTCCACATGTACTTTACATTCCCCTCATGATTTATGGCAATATAATTCCGCTTGCTAAAACAGTGACTTTGCCTTGCAGATTTAAATCTAGATGCTCTACAACATGGACATACCAAGCTTCAACTCAATAGCTTCCGAGGACGGAATCTACATCAGGAAGGGGGGCAATGTTAACCCTCGTGGCTCATGGACACCCTATCACCTACGACGGACACCGTAATCGTATTATTTATTTAAGTAGAGTCAGGCACCGGGCTTGTCGGTCCAATAGGGAAAGGTAGAGTGATCGCCGATGAGAGGCGCACTCTAACACGAACATGCTAGGGTTAGTTGGCTAAGCATGGGCACCCAAGTGTGAATGGGTTGAGCTCACATAAAAGCCAATTAAACCTAAAATTGAGTCATTCTCTCATTGTGCAATAGAAGCTGCTCTTGCTCCATCTCCACCTTCTCCTTCACCATCTCCTTGTGTGTGTGCGTGTGAGAGAGAGAGAGTGTGTGAGAGTGTGTGTGCGATTGAGCTTTGGGCGGCACGACGGCGGTGAGGCGGTTGAGCGCGGCACGACTGCAGCTTCTTCTTCATCGCGGCGAGGAATCCACTACGAAGGCGAGCGTAGAGCGGTGAGTGACACACCCTTTGCTCTCTCGAGCTTGCTAGTTTAGGCTTCTTGTGTGCTTGGAGCCATTTGTGGCTTGCACACAGTGTATCGGCAAGTCCTTTGCTTTGACAGTGCGGCAAGGAGCGCACAAGGACCAGAAACAATTCCAAGAGATGAACACCGTGAGAGATCATCTGAGAGTAATCTAAAGAAACCAGAAACTGGGTGACACTAAGGCCAGTCCAGGGCTACATGAGTGACTATTTCCAACAGACTGGTTTGAAGGACTTGAAACAGGACCAAATGCTAGGAGACCGGGAGTTGAACCAAACAGACGTGTCATACCAGCTGATTTTCAGTAATGGGTCAGAAAATACAGTGGATCAGGGGATCCATACGACCACTTAGCAAGCTTTAAGCAAGTGCTAAGAGCAGAGCGTAGATTCGATTTCCATACTCAATTCGAGGGGTTTGGAATGACAATAGAAGGAAAAGCATTAGCATGGTTCCAAAACATTCCACCAAGGTCAATCATGGACTTCAAAACATTAGCTCAAGGATTTGTAGCTGCTTGTTCCAAAACAAAGATCAAACATAATAAGGTAGCTCAAATCTACAGCTTTAAACAGAAACATGGTGAGTCTATTAGGGATTGTGCGACTCGAATAAAACAATACATTGCCAGATACCCAGGGCTAGAGATACGTGCGGAAGAACGACTTGTATCCTTGTTTCTAGAGGGACTGCTAAACAAAGAACTTCATGCTATACTCTATAGTAAAAAGCATACAACCCTAGAAGAGTGTGTGTCAGATGCTATTGACTTAGGAGACAATTGTGATATTTTCAACAAAGAAGATGTCCCTAAGGATAACCAAAGCAAGAAAACAGTATCCACTAAACTAGCACAAGTGGGAATGGCTGCTATAGAAGATATGAGTAAAAGGATGAACGACGTGATGAACAACATGCAAAGAGCACCTATGAGGGAACCAAGATAGGGGATGCCTCAACAGAGACAACCAATTAGGCCACAAAAATGGTGTGCAATCGAGGATAAATGGACCAATCATGAGACCCACGAGTGCTATTTCAGACCAAAGTATGGTGGGAATGTTCAGTACGTGCCCACGAGGCCACAAGGACAACCCATGTACAGATATCAGCCTAATATGGCCCAAGCTCAAAGAGCACCAATGGGTATGGAAAGACCTCAACCTGTTGACGAGCGCAAAGCACGACACAGACCCTGACGGCCTCTAAAACGCCGGGAGCCGATGCACCCCGCAAGCGTGTCATAGTAAAGCGAACAAGGGCACCACCTAGCTTTGAGCGGCTAGGACGTAGACAACGATGATTTGAAATATCACGGACTCTACACACACACACACACACACATAGAGAGAGAGAATAGACAGGTGATGAAAACCCTCGGGGGTGTGAGGGAGAATTATTCTCTTGCAATATTTATAGCAACCTTATTTCGGGCGAGGTGGCAAATCATGGTGATAGAGAGATAGAGGGAAAGATAGTGAGCCTACTTGGTGCGTTCTCTAGAGATGACTCACTGACGCGAAAGCTTGCTAACATGAGTGTGTGTGCATCGACCATTGGAGTCGAGATGTAGACATAGCTTCTTCACATAGTACAAATTCCCAAAGAAAATCGCTACACTAAGTCCTCTCTCTCGTGGTGCAAATGTTGCCAATTCCTCCCACCAAAATACTACCAAGTGTTGATCTCTAATGAACTTGTCCTCCCCCCCCCCCCCCCCCGATAGTGACCTCTCAGTGCCTTTTTATAGGTGTTGGCTGCTTTAGATTAGGATAATCTGGTGTGATTAGGGTAATCTAATCAGGGGAGACAAAGCAAGGCGAAGGGCCCTGGGTGGTTGACCCTTGCTTTGTCTTGGGAAATATTATAAGGAAAACCTCTAGGTGGGCCTTTGTGACCTAGAGAGATGAGAATTTACAAATTTGGGATTATTTACAAGGTTTGGTTTGAAACTGGAAAAAAATTGATGACAACCTACGGGTTTTACTGAAGAGGGCGTCGTGGATGCGATGCCAGTGAATGGCGGGCTAGCTGATGCGTCGGTGTAGCGCATTCGTCACTTCTGGGGTCGGTCAGAGCATGCCTTCGACGCCTTTGCTTGTTTTGGTGTTGGCAACACAAGATTTAGCCGCCTCCTTTCTTTTTGTAGATGTCGTCGATGTCCTTTGGTTTTTTATTTATTTATCAGGTGTGTGCGTATACGCATGCGTCTGTATGTGTTGGGGTATAAAGCCCAATGTGGTCGCCCAGGTAAGTGGGCGGGCCGCCAGGTATGTACACATATTCTTTTGTTAAAACCTAATAAGAACTCAATATGCTCTTCACATTACAGTAGAGCGAGTTCACCATATCGTCGTGCTCTTCTTCTCGCACTCTCTCTCGCGTCGCACTTCCGCTCGTACTCCTTCAACTCGTATCAGAGTTCAGGGCTCGGGGTAGCATTTGTAGGTAGCCAGAGTCACCTGCTCAGATTGGAGTGAGATTCGATAGGCGAAGACACGGCCCCAAATCCTATGGGTAAGCCCGAAGGGCTTGGTGTTTTCAAAATTTCATTCTAAGTTCATCTCGGCCATCGTTCGGCTTCGACAAAGTTCTGCGCAGGCCATTTTCGACTACGTGGTCTCGGCGGGTGCAAATCTGACTCTGCAAATTTGGGGTTTCGATTTACGACTGTAGGTGCTGAGGATATCTGCACTTCCAGAGTGCTGATTTGTGGATGTCTACACAACGAAGGACGGCTCACAGTTCTTGGAGGCGTGTCACATACGACACGGACGCACCTACACACAGACTGTAGGCGACATCCACTAGTTCATCAGGTAGCTTGTGTTTGCTGCTTGATATTCCAGATTTCATCCTGACATTGTAGGTACTTCCACATGGGATGTATTGTCAGAGATGATGTATGTCTGTTGAGGGTTTGCTGGTTGTGAGTCACGCAGCAAACAACCGCTGCAACGGTTACAGCATACAGTGGGAAAGTTGTGGATGTATTACTTTGTGGGAAGTCTATGTACTGTCAGATTTACTGCAGCCTTTGTTGAGGGTCGAGTGAGCTTTTATTGAGCTGGGGGATTCTCGAATGTTGAGATCCTTTCGGTGATACAGGTCTTGGAGCGATCCCTCGAGCACCCTTAGATAGGCAGCTAGGATGTATTGAGTGTGAGTTAGACAGTTGGGATTGCATCTTTGCTTTACTGCCGTTGAGGCATTGTCGCAGTCTATGCTTACAGGATAGTGAGAGACAGTACAGGTGCAGGACAGGTTTACCCACAGTTTAACCCACAGCTTACAGTGTTAGAGAGACAGTGGTTTTTTGAGCTGTTTTTTGAGTACACCAGAGCCATTTTACAAAGGAGACTCTGCCAAAATTTCTGCAGAATCTGAAGCTTTCTTGGTTCATCTGACAGGTTGATATTGGTTCAGAGGTCAGTTTACAGGGGAAACTCTGCCGAATTTTTCCCAGGAAAGTAAACTACTGTGAAGTGTAGCTATGGCTGGATCACAGGACACTGCTCTTTACAATATCAAGAAGCTGGATGGAACCAATTTCCCATTGTGGAAGAAGCAGATTTGGCACGTGTTGGTACAAAAGAAGCAGATAAAACCTATAAAGCTCAAGGGGATAAAACCAGAAGATATGGACGAAGATGAATGGAGCGAAATGGATGAATTGGCACTTTCTACCATTATGCTGACTTTGGAAGAAAGCGTTTACTTCAATGTAGCAGACAAGATGTCGGATTATGAAGCATGGACAAAGCTGAGTGATCTTTATGAGAAGCAAAGTGCAGCTTCACAGGTATAGTGGCTTAAGAAGCTTGTTGACTTGAAGATGAAAGAAGGGACACCTATGTCCAATCATCTGAATGAATTCAACACCATCTACAGTCAGTTCTCAGCTCAAGGTGTCAAGTTTGATGAACCTGTTAGAGCTATGTTCCTGTTGATCACATTGCCGGAAAGTTGGGACACTTTTCGCATAGTTTTGAGTAATTCTGCACCTCCATATGGTTTGACCATAGCAAGTGTAGAAGGCAGTCTTGGGCTTACTGGAAGAAAGAAAACAACAGAAGACAATGGACAAACGGAAAAGGCACTACTCATAGTTGTCAGGGAACGGACCAAAGAAAAGTTACACAGTGGAAAGCGTGATCAGTATTGTAGCAAGTCCCGCAGAGCTAAAGGCGATGAGTTGACATCGAATGCTACCATTGTGGCAAGAAGGGTCACAGAAAAGAGACTGCAGAGACTGGAATGAAGAAAAAGGCCAAAGAGAAAGCAGAAGACCAAGGTGAGAAGAACAAGTCCTCAGTGAAGATTCAAGAAATAAATGTGACAAACATTGTTGCAGAGGATGACAGTCTAGTGCAGGAGAATCTACTTCTTGAAAAATACAATGGACTCAGCTCTTCTTACAGCATCTGATGGAAATGCACTAAGTGACTGGATTATAGACTCAGGGGCATCACTTCATGTGTCTCCAAAAAAGGGTGGTTTACCTCTTATGTGACCACTAAAGATCATGTTCGGCTAGGCAATGGGCAGACATGTGAGATCTTAGGTGTTGGAGATGTTCAATTGAAGTTTCAGAATGGCTCTTCTTTCACGTTGAAGAATGTGAGACATGTTCCCGCAATTACAAAGAGCTTGATCAGCACAGGTTACTTGATGATACTGGCTACGTCACCTACTTTGGACAGAACATGTGGAAGATATCCAAGGGTTCTATGACAGTAGCACATGGAGTAAAGTCTGGAGGACTTTACATGATTTATGTATCAAATGTCTCTAAAAATGTAATCAATGTAAACCGAGCAGCCGAACGTTTCTTTGTGGCATAGCGGTTAGGACATATGTCCAAGAAGGGAATGGAAATCTTGTCTCGTTCTGGTTATTTGCGTGGCTTGTCATTTAATGATTTTTGAATTCTGTGAACATTGTCTGTATGGTAAGGAAACACAGCAGCCACATAAGCATAGAAGCAGTAGAAGAGATACACAGTTGCCACTTGTTCATAGTGATTTGTGTGGACCTATGCCTAACCTATCTCTAGGGGGAGCTTCTTACTTTATGACATTTATAGATGATTACTCGAGGAAAGTATGGGTTTACTTTCTCAAGCACAAGGATGAAGCGTTTAGTGTTTTCAAAATGTTTGTGACACTTGTGGAGAATCAGAGTGGCAAGAAGCTTAAATGCTTACGCACTGACAATGGTGGAGAGTATGTTTCAAAGGCCTTTCAGGACTTTTGTGAGTCAAAAGGTATAAAACGTGAACTTACTGCTCCTTACAATTCTCCTCAAAATGGTGTTGCTGAGAGGATGAATAGGACCATACAAGAGAAGGTCATAAGTATGTTGTCTAATGCACAACTGCCAAATGGGTTTTGGGTTGAAGCTGTATCAACAACTGTTCATCTTATCAATAGATCTCCTAGCAAGGTTTTGCAGAAGGATTCAGTGGCAGAGATGGTATGGTTAGGCAAAATGCCCTCATACAAGCATCTTAGAGTCTTTGGCTGTGAGGCATATACTCATGTTCCAAAGGAATTTAGGAACAAACTTGAGCCAAAGAGTAGAAAGTGCATCTTTCTAGGCTATGGTAATTCTGGTGAGATGGGGTATAGACTTTGGGATCCCGAATCCAGAAAGGTTATCTGCAGCAATGATGTTCACTTTAATGAAGCCAAATATCATTCTAAACCAGAGAGGGTTGAGGAGATTAGAAGAGTTGTCTTCCAAGAAGATGGACCTGCACGTGCAAGACAAAATGTCAGGGCTCAAGAGGAGCAAGGACAGGATAGAGTGGAACCACAGGTTGTGGCTGAGCCTGAGCCACCTATTTTGCATAGATCTGGACGTATCACGCGACCTCCTAATAGGTTTGTTCCATCTATGAACTATGTCATGTTGACTGATTGCAATGAACCTTCATGTTACAAGGAAGCAGTGCAAATGAAGGACTCCGGGAATTGGGAATTGGCCATGCAGTCAGAGATGACAGCTCTGCATAAAAACCAGACATGGAAGCTAGTTAAATTACCACAGGGCAAAAAGGCTCTACCTTGTAAATGGGTTTACAGGTATAAGATCACCGCTCATGATAGTCAGCCAAAGTACAAAGCAAGGTTTGTTTCCAAGGGCTTTAAGCAAGAACAAGGCATTGAATTTGATGAAGTCTTCTCTCCAGTGGTCAAGATGACTACATTGAGATGCTTTCTTGCAATGATTGCTACTCGCCCAAACATTGCATTTGCAGTGGGAGTAGTAAGTCGATACATGTCAAACCTAGGCAAGAAACATTGGGAGGCAGTGAAAGGAATATTGAGATACCTGAAAGCTACAAAGAGTATGCGCATATGCTATGGGAGTCAGGAGCTAAGTGTAAAGGGTTTTACAGACTCAGATTATGCAGGTGACTTAGACAACCGAAGGTCTACGTCAGGGTATGTCTTTGCATTGGCTGGTGGAGCAGTATCATGGCGTTCTAGATTACAAGATTGTGTTACTCAGTCTACTACAGAGGCTGAATATGTTGCAACATCAGAGGCATGCAAAGAATCAATTTGGCTTAATTGACTAGTAACAGATTTGGGAATCAAAGAAGAGATGCCTGTGTTATATTGTGATAGTCAAAGTGCTATACAATTGGCTCGCAATCCAGCTTATCACTCAAATACAAAGCATGTGGATGTGAAGTATCATTTCACCAGGGAAATGCTCGAGGATAAGCAACTTCAGCTTGTCAAAGTTCACACCACAGAAAATCCTGCTGATCTACTTACAAAAGGACTTCCCTCAGAGAGCTTTGCGCATTTTCGCAAGCACTTAGGTGTAGGGTAGTACATCACTTCTCTACATCTCTTGTATATTAGCTTGTATAGTAGCTTCTCTCACGCTTAAAGTACCACATTGGACTTTAAGTGGGAGGTTGTTGGGGTATAAAGCCCAATGTGGTCACCCAGGTAAGTGGGCGGGCCGCCAGGTATGTACACATATTCTTTTGTTAAAACCTAATAAGAACTCACTATGCTCTACACATTATAGTAGAGCGAGTTCACCATATCGTCGTGCTCTTCTTCTCGCACTCTCTCTCGCGTCGCAAGTCCGTTCATACTCCTTCAGTATGTATGGGTGAGTGTGGGTAGGCGTGTGTGTATGGGTGTATGTATGTGGGGTTATGTGAGTGTGTATTAGCGTGCATGGGAATGAGGGGGTTTATTTGTATATATATACATTTTTTCTTTTTTCTTTTTTTCTCGGTTGGTCGCCTACTGCAAGGAACGTGAGGACGAGAATGGGGGGCGAGAGAGATCGGGCATTGTGTGGGGGAAGGGAGGGTGTGTGTGTTGTATGGTGTGTGTGTGTGTGTGTGTGTGTGTGTGTATGTGTGTGATAGAGATAGAGAGTTTCGGTTTTACCCTACTGCGCATTCGGGCCGACTCACAGAGAGAGAGAGAGAGAGAGAGAGAGACGGAGAGAGAGAATACAGTTTCACTGCACCTGCATGGGCTGCTCGACACAGGGCAAGGGAGTGAGAGAGGGCGGGTTTAGGGAGCGCGATGCCGGGTAGAGGTGAGGGTGGATAAGAGAGAGAGAGAGAGAGGGAGTGGGACCTGCGCCTTCGCGCTGTGGCAGAGAGAGCGCGAAAGGGAGTATGAGGGAGCGCAATGCTTGGGTGGCCCGTAGTCGACAGAAGGCAAGAAGGGGGGGTGTGAGCGTGGTCAACGGAGTGGGAAGGGGGGGTATAGTGGTTTTAGAGAGAGAGAGAGAGAGAGAGAGAGAGAGAGAGAGAGAGAGAGAGAGAGAGAGAGAGATTATTATGTTGTGGCAGGTTCCCACCGTGGGGAAGAGAGAGAGAGAGAGTGTGTGAGTGAGGGGAGGAAAGATAGGGGAAGAGGTTATGTGGAGGGGAGTGAATTGAGTGAAGAGAGAGAGAGAGAGAGAGAGAGAGAGAGAGAGAGAGAGAGAGAGAGAGAGAGAGAGAGAGATATTCTCTTCTATGCCTACGGGGCCGCTCACTCAAAGGGAGAGAGTGAGAGCTAACTAAGGGAGGATAAGATAGGGGGGAAGGATAGGGCAGTGGTCCACCGGTGGGAAGAAAACAGGGGGGGGAAATAGGGAGGAGAGTGGAACCGAGGGGGTGTGGACGAGAGGGAAGAGGGAGGGGTATAGTATGGCGTCCCGCTAGGGCTGGAATATGGACGAGCGAAGAGAGAGAGAGAGAGAGAGAGAGAGAGAGGAAAAATGAAAGAGAGAGAGAGAATATTTACAAAACTGGCAGCCCGCCAGAGGGGGTGTGACAGTGGTATCTCATTTTATGCGCCCACTGGGCCCGGTGATGCAGCAGTAGAGTAAGTGAGAGAGAGTGTGTTGGCAGAGCCGAGCAGTAGGAGAGATGTGGCAAAATTGGTGGCACCCCACCAGTGGTTAAGCCTAGGGGTGGTGAATGTTAAAGAAACTTTTTTTCTCTTGGTAATATGCTCTCCCCTTATTGGGGTTTGGTTCTTGCGGTCACGGTTTCAAAAACCTGCCGTCATTAGCCCTCCCGTCTAGCTAGAGACATTCATGCTTCTAGCCCTACCTCTGATTCTTTAGTCACGGAGTTGGAGGGTTCTCCCTCTTGTGGAATATTTAGCATGAACTCTGGATCAAACCTAGGGAAATACCTTTTTAGCCTCCATCTATTGACTCTAGTCTTGTGAATTCTCCCATCTGCTTCCATTAGCTTATAGCTGCCGTTATCATATTGCCTTTTGACAATGAATGGTCCTTCCCATTGGGGTTGAAATTTCTTCTTCTTCTTGGTGTCAAATCTGTTGTCATATCTCAAAACTAACATGCCTTTGTCCAAGCCCTTTTCCTTAAGCCCTTGATTGAAGGTGAGCCAGCGTCGCTCTGCCTGCACTGCATAGTGATTGATTGCATCTTCCCTATCTAGTTGGAGCCTTTCCAGATCCAGGATGTGGTTGCGGAGATTTCAAATTGGGCGCTGTAATTGGCTAGCCATGACTCGTAAGCTGGCTATCTGTACCTAATGGGCAGAATTGCCTCCTTTCTGTAAACTAAATGGAACGGGGTAAACCTAATGATGTTTGGAACGTCGTTCGTACGCCCATAGAGCGGCCATGAGATGTTAATCCCAGTCACCTGTGTGGTTGTTCACCTGCTTTGTGATGATTTTGCATATCATTCCGTTCACCTTTTCTACTAGGCCATTACACTGTGGATAGTATGGTGTGGAATGTCGGCGTGTAACGCCTAAATTTTTCATCAGTTCTCCCACCAGATCGCCTCTGAAACCTGATCCCCTATCTGATATTATCTCTAGAGGAGTGCCAAAATGGCAACAGATGTGCTCAAATATGAACTTTGCTACCTCTTGGGCTGTAATGCGGGTGGTGGCTGCTGCTTTCGCCCATCATTAGTCTACACCAACTAGAATGTATAGTTTACCTAATTGGGCCCTTGGTAGAGGACTGATTGCATCTATTCCCCATTTCTCAAATGGACCATATGAGATGATAGGAGTCTGTGGCTCATAGGTTAGTGTGCGATCACTGGCCACTTGATAGGCTTTGCATGTTTTACACCAATGATGTACATCTCTGTTTAGACTAGGCCAAGAGTGTCCTGCCTGTAGAATCTTCCTACTGGTGATATCTAAAGCAAAATGACCGCCGCAAACACCATCATGGCAACTTGAAATTACCTCTGTGATCTCACTAGAGGTTGGTACTCGCCTTAGAATCTGATCCTTGCCCTTACAATACAAGTGGTCGTTTACAAGGCGGTATCTTGTAGCCTTCCTTACCAGCCACTGTTTTTGGCCCCTAGTGTACCCTTCCGGACATTCTCTTGTATCTAGAAAGCTGATAATATCAGGCATCACATCACTACCTTGGAAGAGGGGTAGTTTTAGTTTGATCGTCCCTATGGGAAAGTCTTGTATTCTTTCCTTGGCTAGAGCATCTGCTTCCTAATTTTCTGTCCTGGGGACATGAAATAATTGCACTGCTTCAAACTTTCTTAAAAGATCCTTAACTTGCGTAGTTGACCAAGTAAAACTTGATTTTTACAAACCCAAGTGCCATTTATCTGCTTTATCAAAAGCAAAGCATCACCAAACACATTTAGGTGTTGAATCCCTTGCAAAATACATTGTTCTAACCCAAGAATTAAAGCTTCATACTCTGCTTCGTTGTTGGAGTGGGAGAGTAATAGCTGCCCGATGGATAATACCCTTTCCTGTTGCTCATTGAAAATGACTATGCCAGCTGCAGACCGGTCCACTGTTCTCTTGTATGCTCCGTCAAAGAAAAGAGAGTGAGCTCTTTCTAGCTTAGGACTTTCTACCATTGGTGTCTCTTCTTTTGCTTCCGTGTTGACCTTCAGATTCTTCTCATAGTGGTGATGAGTAAGAATACCCGCTAAACTAGCCCTGGTGGAGTTTTCTACTTGCATGGTGTAGTCAAACTCTTGTAATCTAACCAGCCATTTAGAGATCCTAGATGAGACATCCATGTGTCGCATTACATACAAAAAAAGCTCCTCCATTGTCATAATTACAAAGGCTCTAGGCAGTAGATAAGAGCGGAACTTTGTGGTAGCAAACATTAATGCGAGCACCATGTGTCCTACTGCGGTGAATCCCTTTTTTGATGGGGTCATGACACGACTAGAGAAGTAAATAGGATGCATGAAAGAAGTTTGGGGGTCCTTTTGCATTAGTACGGCTCCAAGTGTATCACTTCCTACACTGGGGCTCACATAAAATGGCTTGTCCCATATGGGGGGTGAAATGGTGGAAAGCGTGGCTAGGATTTGCTTCACCTCGGTAAATTGTTGCTCATTTTCTTCACTCCATGAGAAGACATCCCTCTGGGTGACTTGTTGTAGAGGGAGAACCACTTGAGATAGTAAATGGATGAACTTGCTTAAGTATCTTACCTTCTGAAGGAAAGAAACCAACTGCTTAGTTGTGGTGGGTGATGACAAAGATACCAGAGCTTGGATCTTGCTAGGGTCAGCCTCAATCCCTTTTGCTGAAATTACATGGCCAAGGAGAGTGACTTTGCTTTCACCAACTTGTGACACTTATCCATGTTGAGCTGGCCACCCAAGGTTTGCAGCTTGGTCAGGCCATCATAGACTTTGCTCAAATGGAGGGAGCGTGAACTATAGATGCAAAAATCATCTATGAAGACCCATATTGACGTTCCAAAGTATGGTTGGAAGACAAAAGTTACATATCGCTGGAATGTGGCCGGAGCGTTGGTGAGGCTAACAGGCATCACTCTGTAAGCAAAGCATCCCCAAGTGTTATGAAAGTTGTCTTTTTCTGGTCTTCTTCCACAATGCTAATCTAAAAGTATCCTGAGTAGCCATCACATACTGTGTAGCGCTCATGACCTGCCACTTCATTGAGAATTTCATCTTGGAATGGGAGGGGAAAGTGATCCCTCTTGTGGCTACATTGAGAGGTTTATAGTCCACACAGACTCTCCACTTGCCATTCTTCTTTGGTGTAACTACTACTGGAGAGACCCATTCTGAGTCTTCGACGGGGTAGATGAAACCTGCCTGTAGCAAATTCCTCACTTCTTTGAGTAGTGCCTCCTGTTGGATTACCCCACGTCTTCTGAGCTTTTGCACTACATATTTACTTCCTTCCTTGAGTTTTATGCAGTGTTGTACTACTGTGATTCCTGTGATCTTATCATAACCATCAATGAACAATGTAGTGAAGTTACCTAGCATGGAGACATATTCCTTCCTCTCTTTATCGGTTAACTCATTGGAGAGCATCCAATGTAAATTACTTGTATCCTCTAAGGATTGCGTACCTAATGGTTCCTCTCAGTTTGTTGGGGTTGATTTAGATTGTGTCAATATTTTTGGGTCTTTAAGGATGACCCCCATCACTTCGATGCTATTGTCACTCTCTTCAGTTGTTGTTGTCTCTTCTCCTGAGGTGGACGAATAGTCATTGGTGGACTCATCTTCTGAAGCCTCCAAGATCATGTTGCATTGCTTCCTAGTCCTAATGTCGTAGAATATGGACTTCCCTTTAGCGTCCTTCATCTAAATCATTCCGATACTCCAGTCTTGCTTAGCTTCCATAGCCATGAGCCAGGGTCTCCCAAGAATGATAGGGTAGCCCTCCCCTTTGTGTGGCATAACAAAGATGTCTACCTCCACTTCTGTATTGAATGCCTTTACTTTGACCGTACAATGCCTACGCATTTCACTCTTACATTATTTGCCATTTTGGCTCGGCAAGGTGCCGGCCTTACTCCTCTCTAGGCCTAGATGGTGCATCATTTTTTCACTCATGACGCATATTTGCGCACCGCCATCTATGTAGACGTTTGAGATTTGTTGCCCCTTGATGTGGGCATCCATGGTTGGTAGGATGTCGTCGAGATCCCTCCCAGAGATAGCCCCAGCTATCCTTGGTCTTGATTTACTTATACTTACCATCTTCGTCCATTGCCTCCTCATCCTTGGTGCAAGGTGGAGTAATTGGGGCCAAGTTATCTTCGGGCCCTGCATCAACACATCCTGAACTAAGTCATATGGTTTAGCATACTCACCTAGTGAAAAATCCACGATGTTTATCTTCCGTCGCGGCTTAGATGCCTGCTTGCTAGGCTCGCCTTTTCCTTTCATTTTCTCTTCTTTTTGAGAGGCTTCTTCGTGCCTGGCACGCTTCACTCCCATGGCATCCACTTCTTCTACTTTTGCTTTCCCTTTGTGCTTCTCTCGAACTGGTTCTTCTACCTTTGCCTTCCCTTTAGCTTCCAAGCTAATAACACTCATCGCTTGGTTTACAACAAGTGGTGAGGGTAGTGGTGAAATAAGAGGTGGTGGTGGTGGTTGTTGTACAGGTGGTCGAAGGATTTGGACCGGTAGAATCGGCCCTGGTTTCTTGAGTGGTGGTGGTCTTGCCCTTGGCAGAGAGATCTGATTCTGTCTCCCTCCTCTATTGAAATTTTGCCTTCTTGGATGTGGGCAGTAGTACATACCATGGCCGTCTTCCCCGTAATTATAGCAGTGGTACTCTTGGTTTTGCCTTCTTTGTCCTCTTCCTTGTTCTGGATTTCTGACAGGTGCATGCCCTTGCTGCACCAAATGCACGGATAAACTCTCGAGTTGGATAGTGATGCGACTCAGCAGGTCTTGCTGCTCTTCTGATGCCTCTTGTGGTTGGGCTCTATGAACAGCTGTTGCAGTCACTGGGGTTAGTCGGACTAAGCTTGATTCCTCTGACTCGTTGACTCTTGCTTGCATGCGCAGCTTCTTGTCTTTAAGGCGATCTACTTCTACTGCCGACTCATATGTTGTAGGAAACCTTCCCTTCACCTTCTCCTTAAGTGGTGACCACAGGCCAACAATGAAACGGTCCTTCAAACCTTTGTTTTTAATTTATATTAATGACAGTAGCGGCTCATAGCGGCTTTTTACAGGGTTGGGCGGATATATTAAAACAGGATAAAGATGGAAACATTGAAGGAGTGGTGGTAATCCAATATGGGGAGAATGATAGGGTTTGCGGAGCTAAGGATTTCTCCTAGCACCGCAGCGCCAAACAAATACACAATCTTTTTTTGGTAGAAGATTTTCCTATCTACATAAATATTCGCATGCATATGTTGCAGAAATCTAAACGGAAACACTGTTGGCCCGTTTTCCATCATGCACAGAGGGTGGAGCACTTACTTATACTCTTACAGTGCCGGTGTCGATGAGTCGGCAGATCCACAGGAGGTCGTCACCTTTCATAGGCTCTACCTTTCCTTCGTCGCTCAGCAAGTACGGGGTGATGGCGACGCGTCTGACTACTCCCAGCCTTTTGGCTAGGAGCAACTATAGATAATTATTGTAGTCGGTGTGTTGCATGAATTCCACTCCATTCAGCTGTAATTCGTCTCCAGCCCACTGGGTTTCACTCGTGGTGGAGAGCTTCTTCAGGATGAGCTGTACGGGGAGAGGAGGAAGACCTCTACCCATCTTCCAAAACAGCGAGAGCAGTAGCTGAACCACTCTTCCTTAGGGCATGGGAACCTTCTTACCACTTCTACTTCAGGATTGTCAAAATGGACTGGTAGTACTCGCATGCGTCGTGCGAATTGGTAGGCGACCTTCCGCCGCTTAGCCTCGGATGACCTTCTCTTTGGCAAACTGGGTACGACCCGACTTTCTGAACTTGAAGCACTCGCTTGGCTAGATGCTTCTTCCTTTGGGGTCATGTGTTTCCAGACTAGCTTAGCCTTTCCTTACCTTTGGCTTGAGCAACCCCTTTAGCCCATTTTGGAGTAGAGGTTATACCTTTGATTGCAGTTTCCTTAGGAAAGAGAGGCCTTACCGTTTTCTTTCCTCCTTTGATATGGACAACTTCCTCGCGGTGGATGTCGATGTAGACGATTTCGTTGCCTTCGTTGCTGGCACTCATTGACAGTGTGTTTTGGTTGACAGCAATGATAGCACTTCATAGGCCTCCCACCTAATGCTCTCAATTTGTGGTTAGAACAAGCAACACAAGATGGAGAGATTACCTCTTGAATACTGACGACACTACAGCCTGGCAGTAGTACTTCAATGAAGGCGGCTAGTGTCTCCTTAGTCTCCTCCTCTTCTGTCCTCCAATTAGAGAATTCCTTCAGCCATCGTCCATGATTGATAAGGTGCGTTGCTTTCAGCATTGTAAACTGAAGGTCTCTTAGAAGCCCTCCTCAGTGGGGCACAAAATGACAAGCGCAAAGCGCGACACGGACCCCGATGGCCTCTAAAACGCCGGGAGTCGATGCACACCGCAAGCCGGTCACGGTAAAGCGAACAGGGGCACCACCTAGCTCTGAGCGGCTAGGACGCAGACAACAATGATTTGAAATATCACAGACTCTACGCACACACACA
Organism: Adiantum capillus-veneris; assembly: GCF_014529385.1. Taxonomy (NCBI): domain Eukaryota; kingdom Viridiplantae; phylum Streptophyta; class Polypodiopsida; order Polypodiales; family Pteridaceae; genus Adiantum; species Adiantum capillus-veneris. Next base: position 141,372,150 of record NC_140938.1, on the reverse strand, counting down.
CACACACACACACACACACACACAGAATAGACAGGTGATGAAAACCCTCGGGGGTGTGAGGGAGAATTATTCTCTTGCAATATTTACAGCAACCTTATTTCTAACGAGGTGGCAAATCATGGTGATAGAGAGATAGAGGGAAAGATAGTGAGCCTACTTGGTGGGTTCTCTAGAGATGACTCAATGACACGAAAGCTTGCTAACATGAGTGTGTGTGCATCGACCGTTGGAGTCGAGATGTAGACATAGCTTCTTCACATAGTATAAATTCCCAAAGAAAATTGCTACACTAAGTCCCCTCTCTTGTGGTGCAAATGTTTTCAATTCCTCCCACCAAAATACTACCAAGTGCTGACCTCTGATAAACTTCCCCCCCCCCCCCCCGATAGTGACCTTTCAGTGCCTTTTTATAGGTGTTGGCTGCTTTAGATTAAGATAATCTGGTGTGATTAGGGTAATCTAATCAGGGGAGACAAAGCAAGGTGGTGGGCCCTGGGTGGTTGACCCTTGCTTTGTCTTGGAAATATTATAAGGAAAACCTCTAGTGGTGGGCCTTTGTGACCACCACCTAGAGAGATGAGAATTTACAAATTTGGGATTATTTACAAGGTTTGGTTTGAAACTGGAAAAAATTTGACGACAACCTACGGGTTTTACTAAAGAGGGCGTCGTGGATGTGATGCCGGTGAATGGCGGCCTAGCTGATGCGTCGGTGTAGCGCATTCGTCATTTCGGGGGTCGGCCAGGGCATGCCTTCGGCGCCTTTGTTTGTTTTGGTGTTGGCGACGCAAGATTTAGCCGCCTCCTTTCTTTTTGTCGATGTCGTCGATGTCCTTCGGTGTTTTTTATATTTTTTTCGTGTGTGCGTATACGCGTGCGTGTGTATGTATGGGTGAGTGTGGGTAGGCGTGTGTGTATGGGTGTATGTATGTGGGGCTATGTGAGTGTGTATTAGCGTGCGTGGGAACGAGGGGGTTTATATGTATGTATATATATATATATATATATATATATATATATATATATATATATATATATATATATATATATATATATATATATATATATATATATATATATATATATATATATATATATATTATTTTTCTTTTTTCTTTTTTTCTCGGTTGGTTGCCTGCTCTGCAAGGAACGCGACGACGAGAATGGGGGGAGAGAGAGCTCGGGCGCTGTGTGGGGGAAGGGAAGGTGTGTGTGGTGTGTGTGTGTGTGATAGAGAGAGAGAGTTTCCATTTTACCCTGCTGCACCTTCGGGCCGACTCAAAGAGAGAGAGAGAGAGAGAGAGAACGCTTCGTGCGTGCGCCGGGGAGAGATGGGAGGGGGGGAGGAGTGTGTGTGTGTGTGTGTGTGGTGGGTGAGAGAGAGAGAGAGAGAGAGAGAGAGAGAGAGAGAGAGAGAGAGAGAGAGAGAGAGAGAGAGAGAGAGAGAATACAGTTTCACTGCGCCCGCATTGGCTGCTCGACACAGGGCAAGAGAGTGAGAGAGGGCGGGGTTAGGGAGCGCGATGCCGGGTGGAGGTGAGGGTGGATAAGAGAGAGAGGGAGCGGGACCTGCGCCTTCGGACTATGGCAGAGAGAGCGAGAAAGGGAGTATAAGGGAGCGCGAGGCCCGAGTGGCACGTAGCCGACAGAGGGCGAGAAGGGGGGGTGTGAGCGTGGTCAATGGAGTGGGAAGGGGGGGGTATAGTGGTTTTAGAGAGAGAGTATTATGTTGTGGCGGGTTCCCACCGTGGGGAAGAGAGTGAGAGAGAGTGTGTGAGTGAGGGGGGGGAAGATCGGGGAAGAGGTTATGTGGAGGGGAGTGAATTGAGAGAGAGAGAGAGAGAGAGAGAGAGAGAGAGAGAGAGAGAGAGAGAGAGAGAGAGAGAGAGAGAGAGAGAGATTCTCTTCTATGTCTACGGGGCCGCTCACTCAAAGGGAGAGAGTGAGAGCTAATTAAGGGAGGAGAAGATGGGGGGTGGTCCGCCGGTGGGAAGAAAACAGGGGGGGGGGGGGGGGGGGGGGATAGGGAGGAGAGTGGCTCCGAGGGGGTGTGGACGAGAGGGAAGAGGGAGGGGTATAGTATGGCGGCCAGCTAGGGCTGGAATATGGACGAGCGAAGAGAGAGAGAGAGAGAGAGAGAGAGAGAGAGAGAGAGAGAGAGAGGAAAAATGAAAGAGGGAGAGAGAGAATATTTACAAAATTGGCGGCCCGCCAGAGGGGGTGTGATAGTGGTATCTCGTTTTATGCGCCCACTGAGCCAGCTAATGCAGCGGTAGAGTAAGTGAGAGAGAGTGTGTTGGCGGAGTCGAGCAGTAGGAGAGATGTGGCCAAATTGGTGGCGCCCCACCAGTGGTTAAGCCTAGGGGTGGTGAATGTTAAAGAAACTTTTTTTCTCTTAGTAATATGCTCTCCCCTTCTTGGGGTTTGGTTCTCGTGGTCGCGGTTTTGAAAACTGGCCGTCACTGTGTTGGGACAACAACCTCCATATCCAGGACATAATGCAGTGCCTGTAAATTACACGCACTCTGAAGGAGTCATAGATGAACAAGCATTAGTGCCTGTTACACCCTATGCAGAGCCTAGTCCATCTACAATAATGTTAGAAGGAGATTGGTATAATTCACATCCACCACCAATGGAAGAAACCGTGACTTGTGCTCCACCAGAGCTTGCACCAATGTATTATGTAGCTAATCAGGGTGTTTGACCTCCCATGGTAAGACCCACGATTAAGCCAGGAACAGGAAATTGTCATAACTGTGGTGGAGATAATCATTGGAAAAATGAATGTCCAGAGCCTGACAAGAACCTCAAACCAGTTGAAGCCTGTTGCATACAATGTTGCAAAAAGGGAGGACACTTTTCGAAATATTGTCCTAAAAATCCTTTAAACAAGGGTAAAACAATAATAAGCGTAGTCCAAGTGATACCTAGTAGCTCATCAAAGAGTGAACGGATTGTTCCAATCAAGGTAATCACTAGAGCCCAGGCCAAGAAAAAGAAACACAACTCCTCTGCTGATTCGGAAAATACGAAAGTTTCCTCTCAAAGAATCAAAAGAAGCAAAAGCAAAAGATATGAGATGAGAAAACAAACACAACGGGTTGAAATCGAGGAGAAAGCAAAAAAGCTATTCCAGGAAAAGTTGAAAGAAACTAGAAGTGAATTCAAGGAAACAACCGTGAAATCTGGAGGATCCATTCTGGTTGATAAAATTTTTGAGCCTATTAACGCAGCCTTGGAAGCCTACCAAGCAGGACTTAAAGAAGTTCAAAACATGGAAAACGAATGAAAAAACTATCCTTCTCCAGACATGGAAGCAACTAAGCTGGAAGCTTATCCAGATTTGGTAAGAATCACGCAAGAAATGCTAGAACAACAAAAAACCAAGCTTGAAAGTATTGCAAAACCTGAAGAGCTTGTGGTAAGAGACACTAAAGAAAAATCCGATGTGGTGGCAGAACCCCGCCTTGAGACAAAAGAACCAGAGCTTATAGTGCCTGACAACGAAGATGCCTTAGACGGAATTCCCTTCGTAGTAGAGGAAGACTGGCCAGGACACTTATGGAAAAAAGACTTAGAGATCAATAATGGGAGCCTAACTCTAAAGCCAGCTCCTATAGAGGAAGTCTAGTTGGATAACCTACCTTCTGATGTAAACATGGATGTACAATCCTTGTACGGGGATTGCGGATCTGAAGCTTCGGGAATGTCAAAACCATTGGCCTTGAAAACATTACCTTCTTACTTGGGAGATAACCAAGATGAATCCACAATGTGTAAGACCACTCAAGTAAAAAGAGCTGAACATACCCTAGAAGTAGACAACATTCATTCAATCATGTCTACACCCATCCAATGCACTCTTACCTTGGGAGAACTGTTAAAACTCAGACCATATTTATGGAATGATCTACAAAAAACCCTAGAGAATGTGGGGATAACGGGGCTAATCTCGAAGAATTTGGGAAAATTGAAAAATAAAATGGACAACAAAGAGATTCGATCTGTTTCCATGAACAAAGTTAGAGAATATTATGAAGGGGAAGAAGGAAACACCACCCTCCCAGTGAAATATAATGACATTGAAACCATGGCAATACTGGATAGTTGAGCAGGCATAGCCATAGCCACTAAAGCAGTATGGGAATCCTGGGGACAACCAGCCATTATACAAACTTGAATGAAATTGCAATTGACTGACGGACACATTGAGAGACCATTAGGGCTGCTTGAAAAAGTGATAGTCAATTCCTGTGGAATTGAATATCAACACACTTTTGCCATAGTAGACTTTGGGAAAAAACTCAAATATGAAATCATATTGGGAAGACCTTTCATGCGATAGGTACAACTTATCCAAGATTGGGGAAACAATTATCTGTACTTAAAGCAAGTGGGATCTATAACAAGAGTAAATCTAAAAGATCACACTTATAGAGATGTCTTGAAAACACCCATCCAAGAGTTTGATTTAGTCTCTTCGGCTGAAACTAAGCTTCCATCCTAGTTAAACAAAGACACTCCTATTTGGATGTGTGGAGCTTCAGAAAATGGAAGTTTAAGACGAAAAGAATGTATTCTAGAAAGGGACTACACAGACGAAGCCTACGTACTTGAACCCTTTCCAGAGCATTTGTTTGAGCCATTAGAGTGGACTCAAATCTTAGCGACAATGGATGTATATGTGAATACGTCTATGCCTACTCAATTTTGCAATGAGGATGGCTACGACATACTTCCCATCCAAATGATTTCAATCCTCAACATTGAAGACGAAGATGAGGAACCCAAGGACGTAATGAAAGCTCAACAAGTCTTTTTAGACCTCTATTACGATGCAACTGATGATTTAGATGAACACTCGGCTACCTTAGAAGATTCAGGGTCAAAAAAAGAGCATGTGAGAGCTAAGCTACTCTTAAAAGGAGGGGAGGAAAAGTTTTTTGACTCTCCAAACCAGAAATCGAGAAGACAAAAATGGTATAGACGAGAAAGAGACACCAAAATTGTGAAAACACGACCTATGTCATTAGTCTCCAGTAGAATACAATTCTTGATGCAGATAGATGCAAATTTTTGTGTCAAGGACAAAATAACTAGCAAATATCCTTCAAACAAAAATGCAAAAATGTCTCAAATATCAAGAAAAACAAGGAAGGGTACTCAAGCAAAACCACAGGATAAAAAACCACTCTGAGAAATATCAAGAGTTGAAAAAAGCTCTAAAGGAGATATATACGATCGAAATGGAAACCACGGAAGATGATGCTAAGGATGCAATGAGTGTTCCGTCCCATTACAAAAAGTATACTCTCCAAGATCAAAAAATCATAGTCGAACAACCTGTTAGGGAACCACGGAAACAGGGTGAGTCTTATGAAGGGCCTCAAAATGCTAAAAAGATAGACTTGGGTAAACCAAGAGAAGAGCCTAGACCTGCTTACATTGCAAATGACCTAACAGAAGAAGAAGAAGAGCTCTTGCTGAGCTTGTTAAAGGAATACCAAGACATCTTCGCTTGGTCTAACAAGGATCTCAAGGGTGTTGATCCAGAAACCTGTCAACATACCATATCCATGAGAGATGATGCGAAACCAAGTAGACAAACGCCATACACGTATAATGAAACATTTTCCAGGAAGATAAAAGAAGAGATTGAAAAACTAAAGGAAGCCAAATTCATTTACGAAATTGAACACACGGATTGGGTGTCTCCAATTGTGGTAGTACCCAAGAAGAATGGAAAATTATGAGTGTGTGTTAATTTCAAAAAGGTGAATGTAGCTACCATTAGGGACAACTTTCCTCTTCCAATCACTGAGCATGTTTTAGAACGAGTTGCAGAAAAAGAATCTTACGGCTTCTTAGATGGCTTTTCGGGATACAATCAACTTTTGGTTGACCCAAAAGATCAGCATAAAACTACTTTTGCAACAGAATGGGGTATATTTGCCTATTGGGTTATGCCGTTTGGGTTAACTAATGCTCCAGCCACGTTTCAAAGGTTGATGAGTCATGCTTTCAAAGAATATCTTAGGAAATTCTTAGAAGTATATATGGATGATCTATGCATACATTCATCAATCCGAGCTGATCATTTTGAACGCCTCAAAAAGGTATTCGAAAAATATATAAGACTTTATAGGATTTGCTTAAATCCTAAAAAGTGCAAATTCATGGGTAGAAAAGGAAAAATTCTTGGACATATAGTGTCTAAAAATGGCATAGCTACTAATATTGAGAAGGTTCATGTCATTGCTGATTTTCCTAGACCAATAATAGTCAAGAGGGTGCAAGCCTTGATGAGGCATTGTGGATATTACTGATGATTTCTACATGTACACTATAATTGCAAAACCCGTTTATAGCTTGATTATACACTTTGAATGGACCAAGGCATGTGAAGAATCCTTCATGAAGCTTAAGCAAGCTCTCACCTTAGCTCCAATATTGAAAGCACCAGATTGGAATAAGGTATTCCATGTACACGTAGATGCTTCCAATTTTGATATCGATTGTATACTAGCTCAACCAAGAGAAGGGAAAATTGACTTTCCTATTTCTTATGCTAGCCCACAATTGAACATGGCGGAGAGTAATTACATCACCACTGATAGGGAAGGATTAGGAATGATCTATGCCGTTAAAAAGTATAGACATTACCTATTAGCCAACAAGTTTGTGTTCTTTGTGGACCACCAAGCCTTGTTGTATTTGGTCAACAAGCCATGTAGCACAGGAAGAATAGTGAGATGGTTCATCATTCTTCTGGAATTTGATTTTATTATGGTTGTAAAAAAGGGGACTACACATCAACGAGCATATCATTTGCCAAGGATTGTTTCAGGAGAATCACCTAAAGGGGTAGACGATGATTTACCGGATGCCTATTTGTTCTCCGTGGAAATGATACCTAGATGGTCAGAAAACATTGTGTCATTGATGACAATGGCTCAAGTGGATTCACAAATACCACTTCCTATCACAATCAGATTAATCAAGCAATCGATTATGTATCAATTACTAGCTGGTAGGCTATACAAAATAAATCAAGACGGGATATTGCTCTTATACATTAATCCTGAAGAAAAAGAACAGTACCTAAGTCAAGCACATGTTACCATAGTAGGACTTCACTTTGCGGAAGACCAAACTATGCAACAAATCTTGAGACTTGGAGTATTTTGGCCGACTATGGGGAGCGATGTTCGATCTTTTGTAAAAGATTGCCCTTAATGTCAAAAAAAACACCCATACCTCATGTAACATTGTTTCAAATGTCACTTGTTCCTAAGTGGAGTAACTATGTAGTTACTTACTTATCGACCCAAACATTTCTTGTGAATATGAGTAAACGTTGTCAAAGAGCAATTGAAACTGAAGCAAGAGACTATGCTCTTATTGGAAACCAATTGTATCGAAGAGGTAAAGATCAACATTTGCCTCTTTGTACAAATGAAAACGAGTATATTCCGATTATAGAACAAGCACATGCTGGATTAGCTGGAGGTCACTTTTCTAGTGAGATCACCGCAAGAGCAACCTTAATGGCAACCATATAGTGCCCAATGCTTTTTGCAGATGCCAAAGAATATGTTCGAAGGTGTGATGCTTGTCAACGAGCCAAAATGCCAACACGTGTAGATAGCATGCCCTTAAGACCAATGATGGGGGCTAGAGCTTTCCCAAAATGGGGTATAGATTTTGTTGGACCAATACAGCCACTTGCTTATAGAACCCAAGCTCAATATATCATTGTAGCTATAGACTATTTGACCAAGTGGGCCGAGGCTAAAGCAACTCAAAAGAATGATGCCAGCACCACTGTTGCATTCTTATATGAGTATGTATTCACGAGATATGGACGTCCAATAGAAATTGTCAGTGATCGGGGAACTCATTTCCTCAATGAAGTAATCGAGTATTTGCTTAATGAGTTTATGGTCATTCATAACAAATCAGCTCCCTATCACCCACAAGCAAACGGACAAGCTGAGTATACGAATAAAATTCTTAGCTCGGTGCTGACTAAAGTGGTTAGTTCGGGAAGGACAAACTGAGAAATGAATCTCCATGCTGCTCTATGGGCTTATCGAGTTTCATTCAAAACAGCTTTAAATGCTACACCCTTTAACCTTGTTTATGGTCTTGATGTCATACTTTCAATAGAATTTCTATTGCCGACATTAAGGGTAGCACAAAATTTTGAGTGGACTGGACATTAATTGTCAGAAAGACTTGAAGATTTGGAAAAGCTAGATGAGCAAAGGCTAACTGCCGTAGCTCATATCTATGCACAAAAGCAAAAACAAAAATAGTTTTTTGATTCCCACTTAATCACAAAAATCTTCAAGAAAGGGGACTTAGTTTTAGTCTATTCCCTTAAGCAACACATTCCCAAGTTTAAGAAAAAGAGAAACGGACCGTTTATCATTGAAGATGTATCTCCAAGTGGAGCAGTAAAATTGTCCAACCTAGATGGTGAACCAATGGCTAATTGGATTAGTGGATGTCGTTTAAAGAAATACAATTTGCCGCTAGCCAATGAATTGCTAGAAAGAATGCATGCAGCCAAACAAAGAAAGATCAAACGACAGCAGGTTATTGATGAAGCCCAAGAGGAAGCTCAGGAAGCTCGGCTTCGGGTACTCAATGTTGGAATTAGGGTTGCAGAGAAACACACACAGCTTGGAGAAGACGAAGGAAGCTCAAGGCACACAATAGAGAGTATATTACTTAGTGTGCAATGGAAAGATGGATAGCCCTAGAGTGATGGGCGTATATACAATGCACGGGGGAAAAAACCTCCTAAAGAGGGAAAAAATGCCCCGGCAGTCCTAGTGTGTTCACACACATCACTACCACATGTATATGGTAACAAATCCCCCCTGGAGTGATGCGGTGAACGAGAGCTAGCACATGAGTAAAGGGAAGTGCCATGCCCTGAGGACAGGATCAGTCCACAAAGGGGAGTAAGCCCAAAGCTTTGCGGAAAGCTTCAAGCTTCTCACGAGACAATGCCTTTGTGAAAAGATCTGCAAGGTTGTCCTGTGTTGGCACATAAGCCAAGCTGATCTCTCCTGCTGAGAGCCTCTCCCTGACATAGTGGTAATGCACCTCAATGTGCTTTGTGCGAGCATGAAAAACTGGGTTCCTCGCAACTGCCAATGCGCTCTGACTGTCAGTGTAGATAGTGTTGGCAGTGTCCTGTCCAACACCCAAGTCAGCCATAAGGCGTTTGAGCCATACACACTCAACCGTAGCTGTGAAGACTGCCCTGTACTCAGCCTCACAACTCGAAGTGGCCACAGTAGGTTGCTTCTTGCTCAACCATGATATACATGAACTGCTAAGCATGAAACAAAAACCACTTGTGGACACTCGCGTGTCAAAACAACCAGCCCAATCTGAGTCCGAAAAAGCATGTAAGTCTGGCGGCAATGATCCCCCCTTGGGATAAAACAAGCCAAGATGTAAAGTGCCACTAAGGTAGCGGAAAATCCTCTTGACAGCCTGCCAATGCTTAGACCCTGGGCTATGCATAAATCTGCTGACCTGCGAGACTGCAAACTGAATATCTGGCCTCGTGTTGCATACATAAATGAGGCAGCCAACAGCAGTTTGGTAAAGAGTGACATCAGCAGGATCGCCAGCATCATGTAGACTCAACTTCAAACCTGTTTCCATGGGAGTGGCAATAGGTTTGCAATCCTCAAGTCCAAACTTACATAGCAATGTCTCTATGTAACTTTTCTGACACAAGGCAATACCACCATCACACTGCTTAAACTGTATACCCAAGTAATGATGCAACAGCCCCAAATCTTTCATCTTGAAAGTAGCATTCAAATCAGCCTTAAATTCAGCAATATGTCTCTCATTTGGTCCAGTGATCAGCAAATCATCAACATAAAGAACCACAATGAGAAATACATCATCCTCACGCTTTACATACAATGTGCTTTCTGTTGGACTGTTACGAAAGCCTCGTTTAACCAAATGAGTGTCAGCTTTCTCATACCAAGCACGAGGAGATTGCTTCAACCCATACAAAGCCTTCTTACATTTGCACACTTTGTCCTCTTGTCCTTTTATGACAAAACCGCGAGGCTGCGTTACATAAACTTCCTCAAATATGTCACCATTCAAGAAAGCAGTAACAATGTCTGATTGATGTACATCCCAACCAAAATGAGCTGCCAATGCACATAGAAAACGCACAGTAGTCATACGACAAGTGGGAGCAAAAGTCTCTTCATAATCTATGCCTTTTTGTTGTGCATAACCCTTTGCAACAAGTCGAGCCTTATGGCGATCGATCTCACCATCCGGCTTGCGTTTCAACTTGTAAACCCACTTCGTACCAATGGCCTTTTTGCCAGGAGGCAAATCACATAAAGTCCATGTGTCATTCTCTATAAGTGCATCATATTCTGATTTCATGGCAGCAATCCAATTTTCTGAATTCTGTGCTTCATCAAAAGACAGAGGCTCCTCAACATCATGTAAACTAGACACAGCCAAAGCATAACAATCTGATGCATAAGATGCATGGCGAGAGCCTGAACGAGTACGACTAGATAAAGGTGCATCCAATTTACTGTCACGCAAAGTGTGCACCAGCCATTTTGGCATACCTCTAGCCTGCTCATTTTCAGCCCTTTCCTCATCAAGTACATCATGTACATCTGCATCAGTAATAGGCTGTTCTAAAACATTTTCAGAAACCCCCATAGGCTGTACATTTGCCTCATTGGAACTTACATTCGTATTTCCACCACTGAAAAGAGGCAACAAAGTGTCATAAATGTCCTGTGAGCTTACATTACTGTCTCTAGTACATGACAGCAAGGGTTGAACAGAATCTTCCACAAACACTACATCCCGTGAAACCAAAATACGTTTTGTTTGCGGATGATACAACCTGTAACCTTTGCTTTCAGCACTATAACCAACAAAAATACATTTGACAGCCTTATCATCCAATTTTCTGCGCTGCACTTGTGGCACCAAAGCATATGCCAAACAGCCAAAAACACGCATGTGCTCAATAGAAGGTTTTCTATCATGCCATGCTTCATATGGAGTAATAGACTGCAAAGCTTTCGTAGGACACCTGTTAAGTACATAAGTGGCACACATGATGGCCTCAAGCCAAAAAGAATGCGGCAAAGCTTGACTTTTGACCATACATCGTGCCATTTCCGTTAGTGACCTGTTTTTCCTCTCAGCAACACCATTTTGCTGAGGTGTATAAGGCACTGTACATTGGTGTTTTATCCCACGACTAGCCAGAAATGCATTAAATTCATGAGACATATACTCCCCCCCTCGATCGGAACGGAGGGTGCCCATAGTACATTTGGAGACATTTTCAGCCATAGCCAAAAATTGTTTGAAGCACATAAAAACTTCGGACTTCGCTTTAAGCGGAAATACCCACGCATGCCTGGAGTAATCATCAATGAAAGTCACGAAGTACAGGTAATTGCCCAAGGACGGAGTTTGCATGGGCCCACAAACGTCACTATGCACAAGCTGCAACCTGCATGTGGCCCTAACTGAACCATCCTTTGGAAACTTAGAACGCTGCATTTTACCCAGAATACAGCCTTCACAAACATGTTTGATAGGTGCTTCAAGAGGCGGCAAAGAAGCAACCATATCAGATTTCTGCAAACGCAGCAAACTGGCAAAATTCAGATGACCAAAACGTGCATGCCAAAGTTTTGCATCTGAAATAGCCCTTGAATCTGCAACAGCATTTGCAAAATTTTGTCCACACTTGTCATACAAAGTGAGCTTATACAGCCCACGGCACAAAAGCCCAGATGCAACAATTTCATCACCAAAACTGAGATCATGAACTGTACATCTGTCATCCACAAATTTGACTACAAGTCCAAGTCTAGCAAGTGCGGATACAGACAAGAGATTCTTCTTGATCCCAGGTACATAAAGTGCATCAACAAGTGTGAAGGAACTGCCATTAGCAGCAGTGAGCACAATCTTTCCAACTCCCTGAACTGGATAAGAGGCGTTGTTGGCACAAGTGACTGAATTCCCATGAGGGACAGACTCGAGAGAGGTAAACAATTCACGATGTGAGGTAATGTGCTTTGTAGCACCACTGTCGAAATACCACACATGTGAATCTGCAGCAACTGACAAGCATGCATCATGGACAGCAGGATTGTAAGTGCACTCTGCGCTAAAATCCCATTCTGCATCAACATCAGCATCACAATCTCCTTTCACAGAAGACTCAACAATGGCTGCATTTGTAGTGGAACCAGCATTTGCAGTGGAACCACCCTCTTTCTTCTTAGCCTCTTTGGCCTTCAACTTAGGACACGACTTGATCAAGTGATCATTGGCTTTACAATAATGGCGACGCATCTTCTTTTTGCCCTTATCACCAGAATTGCCAGACGAAGTGCTGCCAGCAGAAGCATTAGGAACAGAATTTTTGCCACTCGCAGCAGAACCATAAGAAGTGGCTGCATTACTGTTACCACCCTTTCTTTGAGAAGCAATAAAAGCCTGTTCAACTGCACGCTGCCTAGTCCTGTTTTTTTGTAGAAAGTGACTCTTGCAACAGCAATGTGCATAATGCATCAAACTTGACAACTTCAGGATTTCCTTGGGTCATCAGTCTCCAAGTACTAGCAAAAGTCTGGTAGGAATCTGGTAAGGCATCAAGAACAGTCTGCACAAGGGAACTGTCAGAAATGACTTCACCTGCAGAAATGAGTTGCTCATTGATATCCTTGACACTAGCAAGGAAAGTGTCCATATCATCTTCCTCATGCATAATCTTCGACTCTAGCTCTTTACGCAGCAAAGCAATTTTAGCCTCATTGCGGCTTGCATAAAGACCTGCTAGAATATCCCAAGCCTGTTTTGCAGATTTTGCTGAACGGATGTGAGGAATAATGGTGCGCTTCACAGACAACGCAATCAATGCATGAGCCTGCGCATCCTTAACATCCCAACGAGCTTGTTCTGCTGTAGGCAAAACAACTCTAACAGCTGCAATCCTTGCAGCAAGACCTGCAACATCCTCAATATCGCCTACATCTTCAGAACCAGGACGTACATCAATGCCCTGCACAATGTTCCAGACACCTTTTGACACAAGAACGTGTTGCATCATATAAGCCCACATAGGGTAGTTGTCCCCATCCAACCTGTCCTCAGTAGCAAACATCTTGAACACATCTGTGTTGTTGTTGTCAGCCATGGTAAATGCTGCACCTGATGTGAAAACTGCCCGAAAATAGGAGAAATGGAGCGGGAACAACTTGTGCTATATAGCACAAACCGTAGAAGACTATAAGGCACCTGTTATGCAGAAAACGGCACTGACAGAAAATCTGCACAAAATGACGAAATAGCCTGTGCAGTACTGCCCGTAGTGGAAACGGAGGCCGACCTGCGAACGCTTGCCAAAGCTCACTGAAATCGGAGAAAGTGAGCAGGCGTGTGCTGGAGCAGCTGGCGACTAAGCCCGGGAGGACGTGACCTGCTCTGATACCAATTGTTGGAATTAGGGTTGCAGAGAAACACACACAGCTTGGAGAAGACGAAGGAAGCTCAAGGCACACAATAGAGAGTATATTACTTAGTGTGCAATGGAAAGATGGATAGCCCTAGAGTGATGGGCGTATATACAATGCACGGGGGAAAAAACCTCCTAAAGAGGGAAAAAATGCCCCGGCAGTCCTAGTGTGTTCACACACATCACTACCACATGTATATGGTAACACTCAAACGAAAAGCTGATGTTAAGAATCAAGAGATACCAATTCCCATCGCCACTCTGGAAATAGATGACCGACAATGGGAATTACCAAAAGATGCAGTTTCAACTGATGATGATTGGTTAGACGAAATGGATCTGCGCATCAAAGTACAACTCAACAATCATAGCACCAATGCTTTGGTCGACACAAGAGCTAGAGTAAATGCAGTCAGTTACTCCACATACAAGAAGGCAACAAGTCAATCATTGACGGTAGGAATAGAGACAATCAAAGGATGCAACAAGAACCCAACCCCAACATTGGGAGTAGTCAACTTGAACGTGATAGTACATGGATGTTCATGTCCTCATCAGTTTGTATGCTTACCAGATGAACACATGAATGAGACAATGATTTTTGGAATTCCCTAGATGCGGACATACAAAGCAGTACCAGATTGGGATACAAATCAGCTAAAGCTACCTAAAGGCGGGAAACTCATTATTCCAATTGCACCAAGCAAGGAGGAATGAAAAATAAGCAATTAGCAGACCAAACCACAAAGTAATCAATCTTTTCCATCTCCTCGACAAGAGTCGGGAAAATTTGGGTACCACAAGCACAGCTTAAGAATAAACCAATTCAAATCTGGGTGCCTAAAACTTCACCGACAAAACAAAGAAGTTTCAAGGGTTAAAAAACAGAGATGAGCATCTCCAAGGAACCTAGCATGAAATTGGTTTGGAAGAAAAAGGGGCACTTATCTTCTCCACCAACCGTAACACCAATCAAGCAATGGCGAGTTAAGTCTTAAAAGACTCCACCAAATCATAGAGCACCAAGCAGACCAAGCTACCAATGGCAAGAAAAAGCTCGACAATAGTCAAAATTGCTACCAGCAGCTCAAGCAATCAGCGTGCTGAAGCATCCTAATGGTACAATCAAACAGAGAGCAGACAAGCTACAAGATTTGCTCTTTTAAAAACATCAGCAACAAACCTTGACATCAAAAACCCTTTAGTTAATTTCTCAAGACCCAGCTCTTGCACAACATATTGGTTTGAATTGCATTGATCTTCAAAGCATGGTAGAGCCAACCGCGGCTATGCATAGACACAATTGTTCAACTCATGCACACAGTCGTCCTAGAGTACACCATAGTAGGGGTGGAAGGGCACTAAGTACTAAGTAATTAAGGGCAATGTTTGAAGAGGGAGGAAAAAAGTTCGATGTTAACGTGTGAATGTTTGCAAAATTACCTAATAATGCCCTTATAATTCATCATCAAGGAAAAATTCACACGTTAACATCGAACTTTTTTCCTCCCTCTTCAAACATTTTTATCAGTTATTTCACGTACAAGAAGGCAACAAGTCAAGCATTGACAACAAGAATAACAACTATCAAAGGATGCAACAAGAACCCAACACCAACATTGGGAGTAGTCAACTTGAACGTGATAGTACATGGATGTTCATGTCCTCATTAATTTGTATGCTTACTAGACAAACACATGAATGAGGCGATGATTCTTGGAATTCCCTGGATGCGAACATACAAAGCAGTACCAGATTGGGATACAAATCAGCTAAAGCTATCACCTAAAGGAGGGCAACTCATTGTTCCAAGTGCACCAAGCAAGGAGGAATGGAAAAGAAGCAATCGACATACCAAACCACGAAGTAGTCAATATTCTCCATCCCCTCGACAATCAAATGCCACAAGTAGCATGCAAGGAGTCACGCAAATTTGGGTACCAAAAGCACAGCTTAAGGATAAACCGCTTAAGGATAAACCGATTCAGATATGGGTGCCTAAAACTTCACCAACAAAACAAAAGAAGGTTCCAAGGGTTAAAACATAGAGACGAGCATCTCCGAACAAGGAACCTAACATGAAAATGGTTTGTAAGAAAAAAGAGCACTTATCTTCTCCACAAACCATAGAACCAATCAAACAATGGCGAGTTAAGTCTCAAAAGCATCCACACACCATACAACACCAAGCACACCAAGCTACCAATGGCGAGAAAAAGCTCGACAACAGTCAAAAGTGCTACCAACATATCATTCAATCAGTGTGTTGAAGCATCCTGATGGTACAATCAAACAGAGAGCACACAAGCTACAAGATTTGCTCTTTGGAAGACATCAGCATCGAACCTCGCCATCGGAATCCCTTGAGTTAATTACTCAAGACCCAGCTCTTGCAAAGCATATTGGTTTAAATTGCATTGATCTTCATAGCATGGTAGAGCCAACCACGGCTATGCATAGACACAATTTTTCAACCATTGCACACAGTCGTCTCGGAGTACGCATAGAAGGGGTGGAAGGCGACTAAGTACTAAGTAATTAAGGGCAATGTTTGAAGAGGGAGGAAAAAAGTTCGATGTTAACGTGTGAATTTTTACAAAATTACCTAATAATTCCCTTATAATTCATCACCAAGGAAAAATTCACTGATATTGTCTTCCTGATGAGTGTAAATATTGTATATACTATCAAAAAATCATCAAAAAATAGTCCTTTTTGGGTATTTTTAATCATTTTTGTTAATAATGAAACTTAAAAATAGAAAAATCCAACAAAAAACAATGAAGCTGTGTTTTTCAGTGGATTTTCTTAATTATTGAATTTTCACTTTACTTTTTTAGAGCATTTCGCTATTTTCTTTTATTTCTTCAAATAAACAGGTCAAAAATTAATAATAAATAGCATAGAAGCTCAGATGGAAAAACAAAAGACATGATGGTGATCAAAAAGACAAGGCGGACAAGCACAAAAATTTTCAATGAAATCAGAAGATGGAAGCGGGAAGCCTAAATTAGGTGGCCATACCTACTTTTGCAAAATTCTTGCAGAATGGCTACAGGAATCCGATCAGGGAAATTTTTTAGTCTAACATAGATTTCATGGCCTAGAAGGACTAACTGGGAATCTGAGGAAATTTGGTTCGGGAAGTCTGGATATAGATATCCAAGGTAGGCTAAAACCACCTCATTTCCACTTGCAGCCTTTGGAGAGAGAGCTTTCAACCTCTTTCACGCGTCTTTTTCGGAGTCCACAGTTCATCTTTTTCAGCGCCGTCTCAAACGAGACATGAGGGGTAAGTTCTTTACTCGTCAATGATCCATTTTGTACGGCCGGTAGCTAGTCTAAAGCCCTAGAAACCGAGCATTGCACGAAGACCTACGACCAACAACTGACCTTAGCGGCCTGTCAGCTCGACCAAATCAGATGGGATTTGAACCATAGCGTGCCCTAACATAATAGAACCTTTCTATATCATCATTTGACCATTCGGCAAGGGTCGAGGGGTTCCCAATAGAAAAGCTAGGTTTTTGGCAAATGCCAAAATTCCAATCTGACTCCACAGATAGCTTGCCTACGAGGTTCATATACGTGAAATCAATCAAGCAAAGCCCTCGAAAAGCATAAAATGGCCCGAAGGCTACAAAGCGTCAAATTCGACATATGGAGTCAAACTGACTCCAAATGAGCCAGAATTGGATGAGTTGCTTCACGACGACTATGTTGCAGACAAGTCCAAAGCCTCAAAGTTGACTGACCAACCCAACAGGCAGTGTAGTCACAGAAACGGTGATTTCAGAGTCGACAAAGCACAAATCGATGCCGGCATGACCAAACTTAATTCAATTTAGGACTTGTTGTAGGTGTATAGAATATGTCTAGGTCAAAATTTGTAAGCTTTGCAAAAACTTTGTCACAGTTGTAACTAATCACGATTATTTACTTTTGCATCATTTTTGCTTGGAAATTGTCACATCACCTCACCTATCATGTGTACACACCTATTACATGCCAAAAATCAAGTATGAGCCAAAATGAGCACCCATATCTTGGAAAATTGTTAGAAAACGCAAAGAAGTCTTTGCAAGCCAATTTTTGGGTTATGGACAACATTTCTTGATCCAAATCACCTCATACCTCATACACAGGGTCTATACAATGCCTAGAACCAAGTTGTACCAAAAAATATTGATTTTGGTAGAAAAGTTAATAATCCTGATTATTTACTTTCTAGAAAAAATTGAAGAGTTTTGATGTTTTGCCATCATACATGATCCAAAGTACATGATGCTACCATTTTTACCCTATGCATCCAAATGAGCCCATAATTCACACAGAGTATGTACTTGGTATATACTTCAAGCCTATGAAGCCAAAGTTGCAAAAAGTTGAAAAACATACTCAGTTGTAAATAATCGCGATTATTTACTTTGGTTGCAAAAATTTGTTTTGACTTTACAGTTTTGTTCCTTGCATATTTTTATGCATCTATACTTGTTCAGAAATTGATTTGAAGCAAATTGGACCAAAATTGTCAGCATTCAGATTAAAGGACATTTTAGAGAAAATTTTGACAAATCTGCTAACGGTGCACTCTATTCACTGAACAGGAGCTATGCAAGCAGTAGAGAGGGCCAAGAAAAAGCTCAACCAAAAGGAAAAGTTGCAAGAACTACCCGCATATCAACTAGACCCAAATTCATTCAAAGCAGCCAAGGCAACATACCTCTCCAAAGAATAGCTAGAAGAGCATCATGCTACAATCTTCACCGGCAGATTCAAGAGTGAAGAGGGGCATCAGGTGGAGTTGCAACTCCTACCTAAAGAAATTTATGATGTTGCCACGAAGCCTGAGACCAAAGAAGCCAACTGCAGGTTGGGACTCACAGATTTTTATAAACAGGAGCCTTGTAGAGTGGATTTTTAGAAAGCTTACGAGCTTTTATCCACAATTAAAGAAGATGGAACGGCCCAAATATCTGACACTCAAGGAAACAAGGTCGAAGTGTTCATAACTAAAGATATAGTGGCAGAGGCACTCAGACTGCCTACACAAGGAATGACCATGCAAGCAAGGGATAGGAAAACAGCAGGAACTTTTACCAAAGAGACCGCCGCGACTACCTTTGCAGATTTGATTCACAAACAAGTGGAAGAGCCAGCCCGATTATACCATCAGCACTTCCACTTCTTGGCAAAAAGGCCACCAAGGTACACTACGCCAAATCACGCGGTTGCCACCACATTCACACAAGTTCTAAAGTCAAAAACCAGGCAACCAATGGACCACACTCAATATGTCATGACCACTCTGAAGGGCACCAAGAAAGAAGGCAAGATCACTTACTTGGGTGCGTCAGAAGTCTTGATGAGGATTGTGTACCATGCCATTGGCATGGCCGACAATCTACCACCTGCCCCTGACCAAAACACATGGATATTGGCAGCACAACCGTCTCCGAGAGCTATAAGTTCAGGAAAGAGATCTTATAAATCAAATGAAGAGTCGGTTGAAAACTTTCCAGAAAGGCACAGCAGTGAGAGCTCTGATAACGAGGAGAAGAGAGTGAGAAGAGAAGAAATGAAGGAAAAAGTTGTGGCTGCCCACCAAGAAGAGCCTGCACAGAAACAAGCTCACTTTGAAAGAGAAAAACACTCCTACCAGTGCAGTCGACAAACGCAAGGAAAGGACCCAGAGAAATGGGTGCTTAGTAGACTTAAGGGCCAAGAACAAAGCATCACATGGGAAAAGAGGCTGAAGATCCGACAGAGACTTTGGAGAAAATGTAGCAAGAAGCTGAAGCCCTCAAGCTGAAAGAAGTTGAAGAAGCGGCTAGAAAAGCCAAAGAGGTAGAGGAACAGAGACGAGATGAAGAAACAGCAAGGGAAGAAGCCCAAGAACAATGCTATGAGTCTCCCCGACCCACTTCACCGTCCACGGCACAACAGGACCATCCTATTCCAAGCCCACCACAATCACCTGAGAAAGAGAAAGCCATAGAATCTGAATCCACCAAAGAGACAGAATCTGCACAAGAGACTGACCAGCACGAGCAACAAAAGGAGAAAGAAGCAAAGCCTGAACAAGAGCAGCAACAACAGAAAGAACCTGAGCCAGAGAAGGAAGTGAGTCCTGCACCGAAAGAGACCACACAGTTTGAGCCATCACCCTCTACTTCGACACAGCAAGAAACAGTCGAGGCATCCACAAGGCCACAAGATGACAAAGAAAAAGACCAACCCTCTACCTCCACGTAAGAAGAACTAGCATCCACGACACAGCAGAAGGATACACAAGAGGCTGCAAGCACATCAACTCAGTTAGCAAGGCAGGAGGATTGGCAAACTAATGACGAGGTAATATTGCAAGTAAACGAATATGCAAGGAACTTGCAAGATATGACGGAAAGACTCTGATCAGTAGCACTTAGCCGCAACACAAAGGCTAAAGAGCTCGAGATGGTGATTGACGCTCTCCAGGGAGAGTTAGAAGACAGAATGAACGTCATCACCGATCTTCAGAGGCAAGTGCAGGAGATGAAAGCCGAAGCTGAACAACATCAGCTAGCCAGAGATAGACAGCAGAAAGAAATGGAAGAGTTAGGTGATCTGCTCACCAAATTATCAGATGCTTGCAAAGCGAAAGACGAACAACTGACAGAAGTTACAAATGAACTTCTTACGACAACCCTGTCACCTCAAAAAATTCAAGTGCAGTTGGATGTTGCCAATGCCTCTTTACAATACTCTGAACAGAGAATAAATGATCAAGCAATCTTCTTACAGCAAATCAGAGAAAATCCAGTCGTGGCCTCGATCAAAGGGACAGATGAAGTGTACAAGGCACTAGAAAAGAAGAACAAGGATCTCAAGTTGGAATTAAAGCAGGAGCAATCACAACGCAGGGACTTGGCATTGATGCGGGTCCAGAGAGAAGAAGAGCTCCTAAAAGAAATAGCTGAGCTCAAGAGAGTTAATCAACTCCTGAGGGAAGGAAATCCGGATACGTAGGAAGAGGCAGGCACTCCAGAGCCACCGCAGATAGATATATCCTCAGTCTCATTTGTTGAATTGGAGACACAATCCACAGCAGAGCTGAGTGGTGAAGAGGATTTCCAGATAAATATTACAAATGGAGACACAGTGCCTATGGTCCACCTGTCAAAAGCTGAAGAAGATGCATTGAAAGAAAA
This sequence comes from Adiantum capillus-veneris, assembly GCF_014529385.1. Lineage (NCBI taxonomy): Eukaryota > Viridiplantae > Streptophyta > Polypodiopsida > Polypodiales > Pteridaceae > Adiantum > Adiantum capillus-veneris. The sequence goes on along the minus strand of NC_140938.1, from coordinate 141,351,396 downwards.
GATCACACAAGAGGTGGATGAGCAGTGGAAGGCCGCGATGGATTGGGAGTTGAGAGTTCTACACTCTGTCAACGTCACTCAACTCACTCCCAATCAGATCAATGCACAATGGTATCAGCAATCCCTGCCATACCCTCTCATAAAAGTGGAATTACTACAGGTAAAAGAGAGGCTCTACAAAGACATGCAAGAAGATGGCGTAGATAAAGACCACCCAAAGTGGAGGTTGAGCTGGCTGAACGAGAATCCGAGGTATTTGATTCTGTTCACAAGAGCACCTGCAGCCCTGCAAAGAGATCCCACTTTTTGTCCGGTACCCAGAGTAAGGACACGGCAAGAGCATGAGGCACTGACAAAGAAGCGGCCAACCTAGCTGAACTACCCCAGACTGCCAGTTCCAGAGAAAGAACAAGCAACAGAGGAATACATGGTGAAACCCCTAACGGGCGCTATGTATTTCTTCAAGAGTCTACCGGATCTCTCATGCGCAATGTTATACAAGATATGCCGAATGCTGGTCACTTGTATTGAAGTTTTTCATGAGCCAGAGCAAGCAGGCGCCCCGTGGATTTCATTCCTCGAGGGAAATAAAGGGTTTATGCTATGATCTTAGTGGTCAGCCTTTCGAAGAAGTACTCTATGGCTTCTACGCCCGGTGTATGTTCTTGCCATCACATAATATGTTAGCGTTCGAGGAAGCTTTCTACACGGGATTCTTCACTTGGCGAATGAAGATCTTTGTGCCAATGATCAGTAACCTCACATCCAAATTTGTAGGTTACTCATCGGTAGAGCTGAAGAACAGAATGACCATGCAGTTTTTGCAAATGGATAAAGAAAGAAAAATCAAATACCAAAGGCACTGAATGCGCTTAAAGACCGCTTCGCCAGCCGTCAACCCGAAGATTATTTCAGCCCATAAAGCTGTGTCAAAACGACACAGGCGAGGAGGGGGGGAATGTTAGCAGCAAGCTAACACGGATACCATTTTTTGGAGTTCTCTTTGTAAAACAATTATTATTTTGATAAATCAAGAATATTGTGACTCCTATTTTTTAGATAAACTCTGTAATTAATGAGCCGGGGCTACAAGGTTCCAGATTGTATCAACCTGTCATTACTCAGCTTTGGTAGAACTTCAGATTATTAGTTTTGACCACCCAAAAATCTTGGCTAAGGTATAAAAGCCAATTTCTGTAAATTTTTTATAAGTTTTGGATAAGAAATACACAGCGTGAGCTAACGGCGCTCACTCCTCTCCTTCTCGCGCTTCCTACTCCCTCCCCGGTTGTCACATTGCAGTCGCGTTTGTTGTATTGCAACCGCAAGTAAGAGCTCTATGCATTGACGTAAGCAGTTCACAGTATTTCGTAGCTTTTGGCGTCGTCGACCCGCGGCCTAATTTCATCATAACTAGGAATTTACACTTTCAAATCAGAAACTAAGCATAGGTGGGGTATTGGGGCATCATTGCTAAGCATTTAGATGCATTCTGAGTAAAAAACGACTAGGTCAAAAATCCACTGTTATTAATAATCCGAGTTTGGAACTTGACCTAAAGTGGGGTTTGAGACCATAAGCATGTGTGCTTAGGTCTTATAAACATTTCCTAGAAGTTTCATTACAATTGGATGTCATTTGATACTGTAACGGATGTGATTTGTTTGCCAATGAGCGATTGGCTTTTGGTGATTTCAGTCACTTGAGTGTAGCTTGAGTTAGATGCGAGTTGTTAGTTGTTTTCTGAGAGATTGACAACCTCTTGTAGCCTCTATGCACTAGTCAAGTCAGCTTCGTCCCATGGATTGACAATTTAATTGTGGTTCTCGCTAATACTGCAATAAGATAAGATGGTGAGGTTAGACATGCGTCCCACAATAGACTTTTGCAACAAGTCGAGCCTTATAGCAATCAATTTCACCATCTGGCTTACGCTTTAACTTGTAAACCCATTTCCTACCAATGGCCTTTTTCCACGAGGCAAATCACATAAAGTCCATGCGCCATTTTCTATAAGTGCATCATATTCTGATTGCACGTCAACCATCCAATTTTTTGAATTTTGTGCTTCATCAAATGATAGAGGTTCCTCAACATCACATAAGCTAGAAATAGCCAAAACATAACAATCTGATGCATGGCAAGAACCTAAACAAGTACAACTAGACAAAGGTGCATCCAATTTACTATCATGCAAAGTATGCACCAACCATTTTGGCATACCTCTAGCCTACTCATTCTCAACCCTTTCCTCATCAAGTACATCATCTACATCTACATCTGTAATAGGCTAATATGTAACATTTTCAAAAACCCCCATAGGTTTTACATTTGCCTCATTTGAATTTACATTCAAAATTCCACCGTTGAAAAGAGGCAACAAACTGTCATAAATGTCATGTGAGCTTACATTATTGTCTTTAGTACATGACATCAAGGGTTGAACAAAATCTTCCACAAACACAACATCCCATGAAACCAAGATACGCTTTGTTTGCGGATGGTACAACCTATAACATTTGCTTTCAACACTATAACCAACAAAAATGCACTTAATAACCTTATCATGCAATTTTTTGTGTTGTGTTTGCGGCACCAAAGCATAAGCCAAACACCCAAAAACGTGCATGTGGTCAATAGATGGCCTTCTATCATGCCATGCTTCATATGGAGTCATAGACTGCAAAGCTTTTGTAGGACACCTGTTGAGTACATAAGTGGCACACATGATGGCCTCAAGCCAAAACGAATAAGGCAAAGCTTGACTTTTGACCATACATCTTGCCATCTTCATAAGCGACCTCTTCTTTCTTTCACCAACACCATTTTGTTGAGGCATATACGGCACTGTACATTGGTGTTTTATCCCACGACTAGCCAGAAATGCATTAAATTTATGAGACATATACTCCCCCCCGGATCAAAATGGAGGTGCCCATATTACATTTAGAGACATATTCAACCATAGCCATAAATTGCTTGAAGCACATAAACACTTAGGACTTTGCCTTAAGAGGATACACCCATGCATGCCTGGAGTAATCATCAATGAAAGTCGCAAAGTAAAGGTAATTGCCCAAGGAAGGAGTTTATATGGGCCCACAACCATCAATATGCACAAGCTACAACCTGCATGCAGTCCTAACTGAACCATCCTTTGGAAACTTCAAACATTGCATCTTACCCAAAATATAGCCTTCACAAACATGTAACACGTTCTTTAGGAGGCGGAAAAGAAGCAACCATATCAAATTTTTGCAAACGTAGCAAACTGGAAAAATTTAGATGCCCAAAACGTGCATGCCAAAGTTTTGCATTTGAAATAGCCTTAAAATCCACAACTGCATTTTCAAAATTCTGCCCACACTTGTCATACAAAGTGAGCTTATATAGCCCATGACATAAAATTCCTAAAGCAACAATCTCATCACCAAAACTGAGATCATGAACTATACATTTGTCATCCAAAAATTTCACAACAAGACCAAGTCTAGCAAGTGCAAATATCGACAAAAGGTTCTTCTTCATCCCACGTACATAAAGTGCATCAACACGTGTGAAAGAACTGCCATTCATAGCAATCAACATAATCTTTCCAACTCCCTTGATCGGATAAGAGGCATTGTTGGCACAAGTGACTGAATTCCAATGTGGGACATCCTCAAGAGAGGTAAACAAGTCACGATGAGAGGTAATGTGCTTTGTAGCACCACTGTCAAAGTACCACACATGAGCATCTGTAGCAAATGACATACATGCATCATGGACAAAAGGATCATAAGTGCACTCTGCATTAAAAGCCCATTCTGCATCAACATCAACATCACAATTTCCTTTCATAGAAGACTCAACAATTGCTACATTTGTAGTGGAACCTTTTGCCTTCAACTTAGGACACTACTTGATCAAGTGATCATTAGCTTTACAATAATGGCAATGCATCTTCTTTTTTCCCTTTTCACCAAAAGTCCTAGACCAATTACTTCTAGCAGAAGCATTAGGAAGATATGATTTAGCACTCGCAGAAGAACCATGAGAAGTGGCTACATTGTTGTTACCACCTTTTCTTTAGGCAACAATAAATGCATATTCAATTGCACACTGTTTAGCTTTGTTTTTTTTGGAAAGTGACTCTTACAATAGCAATGTGCATGATGCATCAAACTTGACAACTTCTAGATTTCCTTGGGTCGTAAGTCTCCAAGTACTAGCAAAAGTCTGGTAAGAATCTTGCAAAGCATCAAGAACAGTCTGCACAAAGGAGCTGTTAGAAATGACTTTGCCTGCAAAAATAAGTTTTCTCATTAATATCCTTGACACCAGCAAGAAAAGTGTCCATCTCATCTTCCTCATGCATAATATTTGACTCCGGCTCTTTACGCAGCAATGCAATTTCAGCCTCATTTTGACTTGCATAAAGACTAGCCAGAATATCCCAAGCCCGTTTTGTAAATTTTGTTGAATGAATGTGAGGAGTAATAGTGCACTTCACGTACAATGTAATCAATGCATGAGCTTGCGCATCTCTTACATTTGTTAGCTTGCTCAATCGTAGGCAAAACAGCTCTTGCAGCAACAACCATGCCACCAAAACCTGCAACATCCTCAACATTGCCTACATCCTCAGAACCAAGACGTACATCAATGCCCTGCACAATATTCCAAATGCCCTTCGACACAAGGACATGTTGCATCATGTAAGCCAACATAGGGTAATTGTCCCCATCCAATCTATCCTCAACATCAAACATCTTGAACACATCTGTATTGATGTCCACCATGGCAAAAGAGGAGAAACAAAGCGGGACCAACACGTGCTATGTAGCACAACTCGTAGAAGACTGTAATGGACCTGTTATGCAAAAAATGGCACTGACAAAAAAATTGCCCAAAATGATAAAATTGCCTACGCAACACTGCCTGTAGTGGAAACGGAGGCCGAAATGAACCCGAATCAAAAAATTGAGTAGACTAAGCTCTACGAGCGAATGCGAAGCATTTGTCAACTTGCTGATGCTCATCAAAGCTCAATAAAATATAAGAAAGTGAGCAAGCGTGTGCTGGCGACGCTAACGATTAAGCCCAAGAGGATGCAACTTGCTCTAATACCAATTGTTTGAATTAGGGTTGCAGGGAAACGCACACATCTTGGAGAAAATGAAGGAATCTCAAGGCACACAACAGAGAGTGTAGTACTTAGTGGGCAATGGAAAGATAGCATAGCCCTAGAATGATGGGCGTATATACAATGCACACGAGGAAAAACTTCCTTCTAAGGGAAAAAATGCCCCGGCGGTCATAAGTGTTCACACACACATCACTACCACATGTATATGGTAGCATATAACATCCTGAAAAGAGGAAACCAAAAACATAAATGCAATCCACATATCCAAATATCTACAAAACTAAAAGAGATCTTTGTTAGTGGGCTCTCTAGCAAAGATAAGAAGAGCATGACAACATGAAAAGTAATCACCTTTTATTATGTTCAAAGGGCAAAACTAAAGTCATGTATTGCTCTTAATGATGCACTAAATAGCCATCAAAGGGTGAACCTCGGGTATCAAATACCACAAACTAACAATCAAAGGGAAAACCTCAGTATCAAATTACCACTAAATGAATTGTCAAATAGTAAACCTCAGTTATGAAATACCACGATCATCAACCAAAGGGCGAACCTCAAAATAAAAAATTTTACTTTTAAGAAGTTTGATATAATTCAAGGATACCAGGATGAGAGCAAAAAAACCTCTATAGCATGCATGGAACTTTTAAGGACATAATTCTTATACTTAAGCAAATACTCGTGATTCAGCATACCACCACTGCCTATGAAAGTGTTTTGATGGTTTCATGTATAAGGATTTTAAAATCTTCTTGTAAAAGGGATGGATCATCAATGATAGGAAGTGATGGTAGATAACCTTTGAAAAGAAGTCTTATGGGAAATGTGTTGTGAATTTTTCAAGAGTTAGGATCTAATAAAAAGGAATTAGCATTAATAAAACTAATCAATAAATTGTGAGAAAGGTGTGGATTTTCTTCATGATACTTGTTAGTGGTATGTCCCATCTTGTGACAAGTGTAGCAAACAATAGTCTTCATACGAAGTTTTCCATTATTCTTGTTGTTGTTACTATTGTTGTTGTGATATGTGGAGCCTTGTTCCATGACTTCAAGAAAAAAAAAAGGTGCAGGTTTAAAAGCATTATTTGAACCATTGCTATTTACCTTCCTTTGTCCAAAACCTTTTTGATTGGAATTGCTTAATTGTGGTCAATATGTCATTGCAATGTTGCACCTTTGTCCATTAGTACTGTTGGTCCTTGGTTGAAGAGTAGTAGGATTTGTACATTGTGGTGGTGGAAGAGAAGGATAACTCATTTTGATTGGGAACCCTTTTTGAGTTGGATCTTACCTTTCGCATATTTTGCATCATGAGCTAAAGAAATAGCTCTCTCTAATGTAAGATGACAAAGTTTGTTGACCTCAGCACGCAAAGTATCCTCTAAGCCGACAATATATTTGGGTTTGAAAGTAGAGCGAGAAACTTTTTCTACATTTTGAAGAGCAAGTAGAACGTGCCCAAATCAATCTGTATTAATAGTTTTCCATGTCCTAGATTGAAGAGTATCCCATACATGCATTAGGAGAAAGTTGGACTCACTTTTGGGCCCTGTAAGAAGTGCCACGTCGGCTTAGAGAGAGAAAATGAAAATGTTAACTTGTGCATTTTATGTGATACTTTTTTGCGCAACAAAAAGCCAAAATGACATTCTTTGGTAGGTAGCCGCCGTCTTTATCATTCTTATCCTTCGTTCTCTTGTTAGGAATCCAACTAACCGTATGACTAATGATTTGAAATGCTAACTTACAAGCGTTCCCTCCAGAAACATAAGCCACACGAACTCTATCAACTCTAAACTTGAGAATATGGCTTTCTCTCCCAAAACCTGAGATATTTCTCCGTCTTCTTCGCTATCAACTCTAGGAATGGATAACGCATCTTTTCCTGATGAAAACACTAATTTGAACTTACAATCCTCGGCCCCTTCATCTTTAACACTTACCCAAAGAAAGAACACACATCATCTTCATGTTGATGTATTGCAAGAGTATGCACTGTTGCAGAAACGTAGGAGGGAGTCTTTCTTATCTCAATGGCAGAAAGAACTTAGAAGGACAAACAAGGAACATCATTTGGATTTGTGGACCGATGGGTCTATTTATCCAAAGGATCCTATGACAAATGCGCCACCTCCCTTTGCTAATATCACTAACCTCTGATATTTCATAGGCGATGGCAAGGATGGGCTATTGGGATACATCAAACATTTTGAAATGAGAGGATTGAATGCGGAAAGGCAAAGAAACTTCCTGGCAATGGAGAACATGCAGCTGAAGAAACTTAATGAAGCATGCTCTCAAAAGATTTCATCAAACAAAGAGACAATCCAAGGCCTTGAGAAGAAGATCACAAGTTTGCGAGAGAAAGACACCGTGCTTGGTAGTCGGAAAAGAAAATGAGATCTGTTCAACCTTGAGAACATGAAGGTTGGTAGTGGTGGCCTCAAAAAACGAATACAAGCTTTAAGGTAAGTCGAAGTTTGTTTCTTCAATGTGCTTCATTAAGAAGTGGATACACTTACTTTCATATACATGATCATAACGCATTGTGCTTTTTTGGCAGGTCTTTACTGCATCCAAACTCGAACGGTGCAGGCTTCAATGCCGGAGTGCATTACAGCCGTCTAGTTCCAAAAGAAGTAGTTGAAGAGATGATAACTCAGAAAAAAATTCATAAGTTGAAAGGGAGGCTACTTACCTCCTTCATGAACGAGAATCAACTGGAACCAATGGAAGTGCAAGCAATACTTGATGAGAGTGGCATCTCACAGATGGGATACAGGGCACTCTTCAAAGCATTAGCTAAAAAATCTCAAAATAAATTACAGAGAGGATCATTGCTGCCAAAGCCATCACATGTAAAGGCTGCTCGCCGGCACGTAAACGATGAGGTGTTTGAGAAACTTGGGTCATTCCATATTGAAGCAAAGTTCTTAGGCAAGGACGGCAGAGAGGTACAGTTTAATGAGCACAACAACCTCTTCGTTGATCTTGAAGCATTGCAAAGGTATGCAGTTCACTTCTTTGACATCAGTCGAGACGAGTGAGGTGGGGTTCTCAAGTTTGTTTTGAAGCTCGATGAGTGCGAGGTCCTGAAGAACAAGAAGTTGGAGAGAGTCACCATTACCCTCATGAACAGAGCTCTGGATCCATCAATAACGAAAGAGGATCCACGATACTTCATCGTGCAATTAGAAAACAACATTCTATCTCTAGGATCATTTCAGATATACTTCGTTCAATCTCTGATAACAAAAATATTGATTATTTGGTTGTTGATTTTGTGTTTTCATTTTTCAATGCAGGTTGATAAGGAAAATTTTGAAATCCTCGATTGGGTTTTTAGTCAAACACAAATTCCTTCTATCATCAATGAACAAAGAAACGGAGCCGTTCTTTCAGTGGAAGGATTTGGCGACTACACAATGGAATGGCACATGGCAGGTGACTTAAAGACTCTTAAGTGTATGTACAACATAACACACGGAGCAGCTGTGGCAAATCCATGCTTATATTGCATGGCTAATGCACAATCACTTGATGCAATGGATTAGAGCTCCCAACAGACATCTTCAAGATAAAACTTTTAAGCCAGTGCTTGATATTCCTCTGAGTAGAGTTCACGTCTGTACACTTCATGCACTCTGTCGAATAATTGAAAAGGTGGTTCATTTGTACATATGTTTTGTATGGACATTAAAGCTAGAGAGTGAGTCGAAAAGAGTGATCAAATCATACTAAGCATGGAGGCAATGTCAAAATCGAAGAGTACCCTAAGATGTCTCAAAGTCGGTACAAGGTACCGAGGAAAGCATCGATAGGCGGAGTGAAGGCAAGAAGGTTTCTTGGGTTTAGCCTCAAAGATTCAGATAGAGAAGAAAGGAGAATCATGTTCAACAAATGGAAACAGTTACATAAAGTGGTTAAAGACAATGCTGGTGGTGGGGCAATCCAGAATTCAAGCAGCCTTGCTGGATTGGAAAAAGGCTTACCTTACAGGGTGGGGTAGGAAACATATCACACATTACATGGTAGGTTGGCATTCTACGTATACAAAACAAAATTTAAATTGTACTCAACTGACCATTTTGTTTTATTTCAATGCAGCACATACTGTTCAACCATGGTCCATATTTTGCCAAGACATACGGCTCACTATCAATATGGTCCACACAAGGCATGGAAAAAACCCACTACATGGCAAGAACAGGTTATTTTAAGCACACTCGGCATGGGAGAGGAAAAGAAAAGGCCAATAGCCTATTAGAGTTACACCAATGGACTTATAGACGACTAATTCATAGAGCAAGGCAGAAGGAACTTCTTAAGAGTTCAGAAATTACACGGTCTTTACAACACATCCGCAAAGAGAAGAAACGGATGGCTTGGGGAGCTTCAAATGCGACGGAGCGCCATGCGAGGTGGCGCCGGTCACAAGTCAGGAGCAGGAGAAGATGGACCTGAGCCCGTCGTTTTTATCCTCTTCGATGCACCTCCTTCCTCCTCACTTTGTACCTCTTCGATGTGCAAGCTCTGTAGACGAGCTCGTTCCTCTGTTGATGGCAGCATCCCTACGGGCATCATGCGTCTGCTTTCCCTCAGAAACAGCCGATTATTGTATGGATCTAAGCTTTCCGGGTCTTCAACCCCTGCAGCCAGAGCCTGAGCTGTGTAGGACATGAAATATGGGGCTCTGAGTGCCTGGCAACCATACCCAATGCCAAATACACGTAGAGCAAACTGTTTTTCAATCAAAATTACTCTTTCTGCGTTTAGTCCGAGGGGGTGCCCACCACACAATCTTGTAATAGCTTTCATTGCAAACAGAGGGAACTTTGCATTGTCATCGGAATATTCCTTGTGGTATATTATGATCTACATAATAATTGCAATCAATTTATTAGCCGTAAGTGAGATGAGTAGAATTGTCAATTACTTGAATTGTTTCTACAAACCTTTTTGTGGTTGAAACGCCCGATGTAGTGAGACAACGTTGCATCCTTGCCTTGGACTCCAGTGACAAGCCCTTGGCGTGAGCCTCTCGCTCTTCTAAGGAAACTATCGTCATACACTAGCAACTGGCAGCAAAAAAAAATGTTGATGATATTTTATCACTCGGCCATCTCTAATACTATCTGAATGCTCGACAAAAGTTACCATCTGATTCTCGTCCATTTCCAGCATCGACCTCCCCCATAAGTGAATAGACTGACTATTCATTACATGATCTTCGCGTGCCACGTGTCTACCCATATTTTCCAAGCCGAGTTGTTTGGTTGTCAATTCAAACTGCTCATCTGTTGGCAAATCGGCCTCTCCGGACTTCGCCTCATTGAACGTATCTTTAATCAGTTGCGACCTTGAAGTGAACTGTGAGTCGCGGACAGCTGTGTCAGCAATAAGATATTGGTCCACTGCATCATCGTCCACAAACCCCATGTCTGCCTCACAAAAATTTGCAATTGCCGCTAGGTAATAGTCCTCCCGTATATTGAGCTCATGCATGATATCTGTGAGCAGAATATAGTGGGTGTCACCCGCCATAGCAAAGCTGGGAGCACAATTGAGAGGCAAAGTCACTTCCATACTTGGGCTTTCTTGCCTGCACCCTATTGCTGCATCCGCAAGAGAAACAAGAGTTAAGCCCGCATCAAAGGTTTCCTTTAGTACCTCTTCCCGCTCTTCTTCTGGATTGAATTGCACCTCCACATCCTCTACCTCTTCCTCCGGCGCCAATGGACAACTATCGAAAGTTGTTGACTGCGAAGTCTCGGACTCGCCATCCGTCTGCAAGTATAAGTAACAGACAAACCCATGGTAGAATTCCAATAAGCGACATTTTTTTAAGTGCTTCATACACCTGACTTGTACAAGTAGTGCATTGGAGGGACACTTTTCAAGACAGCGATTCAGTCTCCTTGAAGCACTCTTGTCAAGGTCAAGGTCGGCAGGGTGCACATATCGCATGCCATCAACTGTCATGGAATTGTCACAAGTGACTGCCTCATACTGTTGCAAATGGTTTTGTAGGTACTCAAAGGAGCAATCTATAATCCTCTGTATAGAAAACTCTGCATCGAACATTCCTGATAGATCTGGTGCACGGTGATGAGCTCGGGCGTTATATAAGAATGTGAATAGTTTTTCTTCACATGTATCCTCGCTCACGTCTGTCTCCAGGACTATGATCCCCATGACTGAAAGAAAAAGCAAGCCAAAACTATTTGGTGTCATAACAAAGCGAATGTTGGGCCTCGAGTACCCCTCAATGTCCTATTTTGCCTGGTTCGGCCCCATGCGCTCATGTCATAAGAGGTGACATTAGTTGAGTCAGAACCAAGTGAGTAGGGTCCCCAAGAATTTCCGAAGGACCCTCTTCGCTTGGTTCTGTCCCGTGTGCTAAAGTCATAAGAGTTGACGTTAGTTGAGTCAGAACCAAGCGAGTAGGGCTCCCAAGAATTTCCGAAGAACTCTATTCGCTTGGCTATGTCCCGTGCCCTAATGTCATATCGACGGGTTATGTCCCGTGCGTTAATGTCATAAGTGGTGATGTTAGTTGAGTCAGTACCAAGCGAGTAGGGCCCCCAAGAATCTCCGAAGGGTCCTATTCGCTTGGTTCTGTCTTGTGGCATTCGGAACAGGTGGATAAGAACAAAGCATATTATGTTATCAGTGATAGATTTATAGGTCACATAAGGAGTAATTATTCCAACCATGAATGCGATACAGTCACCACATAAGGAGTAATTATTCCAACCATGAATGCGATACGGTCACATAATGAGTAATTATTCCAACCATGCATGCATTTTTACCCTAACGCAGTGGCTTCGGTGCGCACACAGTTAACAACACACAGGAAGGGGAGAGGCAAGGAGAAAGAACCTGTCTCTGCAATATCCAATGGCGCCGAGTTGGATGGTGATGTCGTAGGCCACCGACAGCAAGAACCAGTAGGGGGGCGATGGCGATGGAGACGCGGCAGCAAAGGACTCGACCCAGTGGAGGTCACTCAACGCAGGATCACGAGAGCTGGGCAAGGGGAAGAGTGCAAAAAATGCAAAGGCGATGGCGAATGCAAGGGCGATCGGCGTCTGAATCTAAACGCAGGATCACGAGAGCTGGCCAAGGGAAAAGGCGCAGAAAATACAAAGGCGATGGCGAATGCAAGGGCGATCGGCGTCTAACTCTAAACATAGGATCACGAGAGCTGGCCAAGGGGAAAGGCGCAAAAAAGGCAAAGGCACGAGAGCTGGCCAGGAAGAAGGTGCGAGATGGAGATGGAGATGGAGATGGAGATGGCGACTGCAAGGGCGATTGGCGTCTGTCTGACCCTTAACGGTCACTCAAAAAGGCACGTGGGCTGCGCTCTCAAGGACAACCAGTATTAAATGGTCTCAGATTTCCATGCAGCACGATTTACCAACCGCAATCTCGCACATAAGTGAAGTTGTCACCCTCCCCGAGGTAAGCATTCTAAGTTGAGACATTACCCCCGCCAAACATCTCAAGTTTCAACTATTCTGCCTCTTATCGCGTCCTCTACTGCGCATCATTCTAATTAACTCTACCCCCATCGACGCTACGCGGTAAGCAAACTCCATCACCTCTTACTCTCGCGCATCCTCCTTCTCTTACTCTTGTTCTGCAGTGCTTCAGCGACGCGGAACTCTACACACAGTGAAGAGGTATGCTACTTACTACCCTTCTGCGCACTTGTATTTTGTGTAGTTGGTCAGTACCAAGCGAATAAGGTAAGGTCACTTAGTCCGAAGTGCCCTATTCGCTTGGTACTGACCAAAACAAAAGTTAAGTGATGTATGCTAGTACAGAGGTCAATACTAAGCAAATAAGGGGAAGGTAACCCCTGCTTGTTGCGGATTTAGGGTTTTCCTTTGCCAAATACGCCTTTTGATTTCGGTCTCGTGCGCTTTAATTTGCTGTAGTTGGTCAGTACCAAGCGAATAAGGTAAGGTCACCTAGTCCGAAGGGTCCTATTCGCTTGGTACTGACCAAAAGAAAAGTTAAGTGATGTCTGCTAGTACAGAGGTCAATACTAAGCAAATAAGGGGAAGGTAACCCCTGCTTGTTGCAGATTTAGGGTTTCCCTTTGCCAAATACGCCTTTTGATTTCGGTCTCATGCGCTTTAATTTGTTGTAGTTGGTCAGTACCAAGCGAATAAGGTAAGGTCACCTAGTCCGAAGGGTCCTATTCGCTTGGTACTGACCAAAAGAAAATTTAAGTGATGTCTGCTAGTACAAAGGTCAATACTAAGCAAATAAGGGGAAGGTAACCTCTGCTTGTTGCGGATTTAGGGCTTTCTTTTGCAAAATACGCCTTTTGATTTTATAAGAAAGAAACAAAATTACAACTGAACACCGGGTTTGAGTCAAAAAACGCTTCAGACTTTACAAAGAGTGGCCTATTAATTTTCGGGGGGTTAAGGGTTTAGGGGTTTAGGGTTCACAGCCAGCTTATCTCTTCACAAAGCATGTTTGCAAAGTTAATGGCTTCCTCATATTTACTGGCTAGCTCAAGCACTTCATCATTCATTTCCTGAAGCCAATTAATGATTGCCTCCATAGAGCCATTCTCAGCGAGCAATCACTGCATGTCTTCAGGCCTTCTTGCTTCCAGAGAGTTTTTAAGGATTGAGACCCTCTGCTTGACGATCAACATTTGCTGCAGCTTCAGGCTAGCATCCTGCACTGAGCATTTAGCAAGTAAGCTCTTCAAACTAGGAGCTTGGAAATTGGGAACAGAAAGCAAAGAATTACCAGCAACTTACCTCGAGAATTGACTCCCGTGTTGACAGCAGCCACTCCTGAGCTGTGTCGGTCGAGAACATTAAAGGTAACATCGGGGGAGGGCCAAGGGGGGACCTCATGAGGAGGGCCCGGATGCGGTGGTGCTGGCACTGTGGGAGTATACCTTGGAAAGGCATCGCCACTATCCTAAGCTTCTTTTAGTTGTTCTACGAAACCCTGAGGGAGGTTCTGAAACAACTGCTTCTTAAATAGACTTTCAAACAAGCCTAAAAAGCAGAGCCTGGCCATGAGGTTTCATGAGAGGGTGGTACTGCCATGAGGTTTCATGAGAGGTGGACGTGGGAGAGAGAATCAATGGTATCATCCCCCCGATATTAGGGGAGGTGATCGGAGGGAACGACATGACAGTTAGAACCGCATCAATTTAAGATCTCCTTCACATTGCTATTTTGTATCAGCGGATGCAAACCTATTCGCTTGCTTGTACACTTTTCTGAGGTCACCACCCAACGAATAAGGTATTTTTTTGCAGGGGCTGCAAACCTGTTCGCTTGGTAGTGATCTCAGAAAATGTAAGTGATATCTGCTATTACTATTTTTGAAGTCACTACCGAGCGAATAAGGCAAGGCAAACTCTTTCCTATGCACCTATTCGCTCGGTAGTGACCTCAAAACATATAAGTCATGTCTACCATTACTATTTTCCGAGGTCACTACCGAGCGAATAAGGCAAGGCAACTCTTTCCTATCCATCTTTTCGCTTGGTACTCACCTTTCCTTAAATCTGAAGTCCCTTGTGCTGACAAATGAATTGTCTTTTGGTGTTATTGTATTTGTAGAGATGCCTCGTGTTAAGGCCTGCGCTAGGAGGGCAACAGGTGAATCTTTGAATGCTCAAGCAAGAAGACGCCGATATGAGGCGCACAGAGGTGTACTGCAAGAGCTGCGCGGGATAGAACGACACGTTCAACCTGCTATTCCACGTCTCCCTTTCCAGCGAGTAGTGCGGGAGATTTGCGAGCAGTGGAGAGTCGGCATGCGATGGGCCAGCAGTGCACTCCTCTGCCTTCAAGAAATTGCTGAGGACTACCTCGTGGAATTTTTCAGCGATGGATATATCATGGCTGCCCATGCACACTGGGTCACTATCATGCCGCGGGATTTTGATACTCTTCGTAGGCTTCATTTCTGCTACAATGGGCTGCTTCAGCCAGTCCTAATGTGGGATAGTAGAACCATGGATATTCTCAACATCCCCTCTCTCCATCCTCGTGCACGACAGACAGAGCCGTCTAGGACTTAAACAAACAGTAGAAGGACCCGATCACGGGTCGAGAGAAACGACACAGATGGGCAGGCAGAGATAGCCGCAGAGGGCCAAGAGCAAGCCAGAGTGGACCCCGAGGTAGTCATGGAAGAAACAGAGACAGTTATCGAGGATCTAGCTAGACACCAAAATGAGCAAGTCATGGAGGATCCGCAGCCCATCGTGGATGATGAGGAACAAGAGCAGGTCAGGGTGGAGCCTGAGGCATCTATGGAGCAACCAATATTGAAGGAAAATGATCCGAAGCCTGAGGCTATTAGGGAGGAGCCTGAGGCAGCTAGGGAGCCAGCTCAAGAAAGGGAAGGGCAAGGCTCTGCATCAGAAGGGCCATCCAACGTATCGGATGAGTCAATTATTTTAGAGCAAATCAACGAGGAGAATGAAGAGGAGTTGAGAATTTTGTTAAGCTCAACGCCTTTGCATGCGCACATACAACTGCCTGCAAGGTCAGAGGAGGCCTGCATTACCAACCTCGATAATGTAGACTTCATGTGGATGCGCAATTTCACCGACTCGCTCGCAACAAATGAGGTCGTCAATGTTGCTTTGTGGTAATTCTCATGCTCTTTAATTCTTATGCTCATTAAATGGGTCTCTACCGAGACATGGGTCAATACCAAGCGAGACAGTGGGTAATAAAATTGAATTTTGGTACTACTCGCTCGGTATTGACCCATGTCTCTGTGGCAGTTGCCAAGTTTTTCTTTATAATGGTTCACTACCTTAAAGACATGGGTCAATACCAAGCGTGTCAGTTGTTTATGAAATTGGAATTCGCCGCTGACTCGCTCGGTATTGACCCATGTCTTTAAGGTAGTCATCAAGTTCTTCATTTCAGCCAAGACAATGGTCAATACCAAGCGAATCAGTGGCGTATGGAATTCGATAGCTGCCCCACTCGCTCGGTATTGACTCACTTGGTGTTCAAGTCTAATCTTTGCCATTTGTTCATGTTAGCCACGCTGTCTCACTTCTGCCCCCTGAGGTTCAAGAGAAAGTATACGTAATAGATCCGCTGATATCGCCTTATCTGCAGAACAACTCAGTTTCCTTTTTGAGTCTGATGAGCTGGTTTAGCAGAGTCAACTTTGATCTAGCGCGCTTTCTGCTCATTGCGTACAATCAATCGTGAGTATATTCTTGCCTTGTAAAAAACATCTTGCATTGTGAATCTCTCCTCATCTTCGATGGTGTCTTTGTAGTGATCATTGGAGTCTGATGTTATTTGACATGGAAGCTAAGATTGTTTACTACGCAAACTCCGGGCAAAGCAGGGCGTTTCACGGTCGTGTAAAAACGTAAGGTCTATTTGGGTACATTTGGAAAGCAGTGTAGTGTCTCTTTGGAATGTGTTGCTGACTCAAGTGGTTATGTATGTAGTGCCGCGAAAAAACTTGTATGTTGTGTAGAGCATCTTTTGTTAGAACATGATCTAGGAAATGTAGTCAAGCACGAACGGGTAACCGTGCCCACGCAGACTGATGACTATAGCTGTGGCTGGCAAACCTGTTTAAATGCCGTGTTGCTCATCAGTCAAATTATGGATATACCGAACGTAAGTAATTTGCTGTTTTATTGTTTGCTGCAACGTATGTATGAAGCAACAGATGTCTATATCACTCTTCTACAGGAACTTCGATTACATAACCACACCAACAACGATGTGCGACATTTTTCTGTAATGGCCATCCAGCATATTATAATCTCGGTAAAGAGACGCACAAGAGAGGAAGCGGCGAGAGCTGACGAGTTCGAAGAGGCTCGCATTAACGAAATGACCCAACGCCACAATCAGACTCAAGAAGAAGTTCGAAATATGCAAGAAGCAGTACACCAATATTATGCGGATGCCGCAGAAGTAGAGGAATGGGTTGCACGTCGACGGCAAGAGCAAGAACAGCGGGAAGCTTCACAGGTGCAAGAAGCATGGGAAGCCATGGAAGAGGCCCATGATTTCGAGCGACGCGAAAGGATGCCCGAGACCAGCGTCCCCAGAGGCAGAGGTAGCAGCAACCAGAGAAGAGGGCAGGGGAGCAACCGGAGCAGAGGGCAAGGGACGAGTGGCACAAACCGGGGGAGAGGACAGTAGCTGGGAAAGGGAGTAAATTACTCTTGACAGAAACAACACAATATGTAAAGTTTTGAAACATTGAAAATGTACATTTTTGAAACATTGTTTGACCACCAAAAAATATCTCTGCATTAGTCATTTTGAAGAGTACATCATGGTTTGCATGGCATCAAAGCTCTTTGCGTGCACAAGGTATGTGACCTAGCTTCCGGTGGAAGCAATTAAGTGAAGTGTATTTGTTATGGACTCCTTGCACAATGTTGTTTTCTCCTTGCGCCTTGGAATCTGAAAAGAAGAAAAAGTTAGATTCAGTCATAGTGTATTAAAGACAATCAAAATTTATCGATTTAGTCAGCACTTTTCTATTGTTGAGACTGAATGCATACAATTTCGGCAAAAGTGGAAGTTCTTCACATGTAAGATCTATCCTGAGTTGTGCCAGAGTTGTGCTTGACATTGTCTCCATAACAGTAAGTAAGTTGTCTCGAAAGTAGAGCTCCATTGATAAAGGTTTGTTCTCGAGGCTGTTCTCTATATCTTGGTCGAGTGGAAAAAGCTGCCCACTAAGAAGATGATATCTAATATAGTAAAACGATACTAAGAAATTTTGAGAGCTTATAATGAACTTGCAAATTATGGACTTCTTTTGCAAAATACAGATTTTGTTTTGTGATTGTTTCCTATCCCAGTTATCATCTAAAAAGTCCAAACAGCTCTCAGACTTACAAATGAGCATTGTTGCGGTAGTTCTTATTTGCTCATCGAAGAAAAAATCTACAAACACTTTAAGAGGCATAAATACTGCGAGCCGAACTATTTTTGTAGCAATTGAATACTTGAGGGACTTTTGTATATCCTGAAACAACTTATTCCTGAAGCTTTCACTAGTTTGCGAAGTAGGCAGGGACCAATCCTTGCTGTCAAAGGATGGAAGTGACAAAGGAGCTACACGACCCCAACCAATGGAAGTTCTCGGTTCCACATATGACATATCATAAAAGAAAATTCCATTATCTGCAAGTTCCTTGTGTTGTCTTCCTCGGTACATTTGCTCACCAATAAATGCATGGAAAGCATCAAAAATCCCAACTATACTCTCAACTGGTTGTCAATCTATCCTATTCGATGGATAAATATCCGAAACATACCAAAGATGATATCCACCACTTAATATTCGAATATAATCATGCACTAAGAGAGATGCTGAAATAACTTACAGTTGGGTCGATGCCTTGGAAAACTTGGAGGAGATGTTTGCAACCTTAAGTCTGCATGTTGGAAAGCATGTTGTATGAGGACCTCTTTCACCCGCTTGCTTTGTACACACACTTTAAACTCTTTAACTTGACCCTTGAAAGCCTCCACGAAATCACTGCGTTGCCTCCTCTTCCTCCTCCTAGTTTGCAGTAGAACCCAACTTCCGATAGTTATACGAGATGGAATCCATGCTTGATCGTCTGTAGTATAACTGTTAAAAATGCTAACAGAGTCAATGGTAGTGCTAGGCCTTTGAGAAGTAGACATGGTGTGCAGTAGAATGAATACACAGAAAGGTTAGCACAAATATAAAAAAGGAAAGAAGTTTTGAGAGGGAAGTAGAGCTACTCAAAGTCATATTTGGGCGGGAACAAAGTACTAGATAGAGTCTTCAATGAAAGTTCTGAAATTCCTCGGTACATAGTTAGTACGACTTATGGCATTTATGCCTTGAAATCGTGAAATTGTGCAATTTGATGAACCAAAATAAAATTTCCTCCCTTTTTTTTAAAAGAGCTTGACTCCAAAATGTCGATTTTCAACGTAACGTTAGTCTCTTCCTCATTGGTCGAGCACCACTCTCTCTCTAGAACTGAAAGGCCCAAAAGTGAGTCCAACTTTCTCCTAATGTCTAGCTTTGTTTTTGTATTGAGAAGGGAGAAAGTACTTCATTACCATTATTTGAAATTTATTGCAAGTTTGTGGTGATTTGTCTTGTTTACGAGTCACATTTCACCAAGAAGAAGCACATTTTGTCATTTCGTTTGCTACACACTTGATTTGGTCTCGTTCATTGGACTTTTCTCCTCAAAAGTAGTCATTCAAGGATGATAACCAAGAGAGAAGCATATGTGAAACCTTTACTCCATCGTACTTTATAACAGTAAATTGATCTTATTTTGTTTTGGCTTGGTTTGAGCATCCAGATTATGCTTCATCACTTTAATAAGCTGCTTATCTTTGTTGTCATCTTCATGATTGCGCTTGTGGAAACTCTACTTTTGTAACTTCTTATACTTTGGATAAAGGAGATTATATGCAGTGCGCTCCTTTTCAAGATCTTCAAAAAGAATATCAATCTTTTGCTTCATAACAAGAGAAATTTGGGTGGTCATAGTTGGTTAACTAAAGCAAAAGAAAAAGAAAAATATAGATGTAAATATAAAATATATTTGCAATAATTAAATTGTAAAAAGGAGAAGAACATAAGAAAACGAATAAGATGATATCTGTGTATGTCATACAAGCCCGTCTTCTTGTTTTGTTGATGATTATTGGTTGAAATTAAAATTGATTTCAATACTTTGTGATTGTCCTTTGATAGTGTAAGTGATGATGGAGCTTGATATTATTGCATCTTAGCAAAGAGAGAGCCTTTCAAAAGCAATCTTCTTGAGAGTTTTCATGCCAAAATTTATATGATTTGTCCACAAGAAGCACTCTTCTTTGCCTCTACACACTATCTCAAGCGCTTTCAAAGCTTTGATGTTATTGGTGGCTTCCTGATCTCTTCTCAACACTTTCAACACAAGTTTGATTCATTAAATTAAAACAAATCCAACATAATAATTGATTCAATAATCAAAACACACAAAGAGAACAACATGAACAATAATAAAAATGCAAGACAACGTATTGGGTATCAAGCATTGTTGGAATTAGGGTTGCAGAGAAATGCACACAGCTTGGAGAAGATGAAGGAAGCTCAAGGCACACAATAGAGAGTGTGTTACTTAGTGTGCAATGGAAAGATAGATAGCCCTAGAGTGATGGGCGTATATACAATGCATGGGGAAAAAAACCTCCTAAAGAGGGAAAAAATGCCCCGGCGGTCCTAATGTGTTCACACACATCACTGTAATCCCCCCCTGGATTGATGCGGTGAACAAGAGCTAGCACATGAGTAAAGGGAAGTGCCATGCCCTGAGGACATGATCAGTCCACAAAGGGGAGTAAGCCCAAAGCTTTGCGGAAAGCTTTAAGCTTCTCACGAGACAATGCCTTTGTGAAAAGATCTATAAGGTTGTCCTGTGTTGGCACATAAGCAAAGCTGATCTCTCCTGCTAAGAGCCTCTCCCTAACATAGTGGTAATGCACCTCAATGTGCTTTGTGCGAGCATGCAAATTGGGTTCCTCGCAACTGCCAATGCGCTCTGACTGTCAGTGTAGATAATGTTGGCAATGTCCTGTCCAACACCCAAATCAGCCATAAGGCCTCTAAGCCATACACACTCAGCCGTAGCTGTGAAGACTACCCTGTACTCAGCCTCACAACTCGAAGTGGCCACAGTAGGTTGCTTCTTGCTCAACCATGATATACATGAAAAACCACATCTGGACACTCGCGTTTCAAAACAACTAGCCCAATCTGAGTTCGAAAAAGCATGTAAGTCTAGCGGCAATGATCCCCCCTTGGGATAAAACAAGCCAAGATGTAAAGTGCCAATCTGACCTGTGAGCAAACTGAATATCTGGCCTCGTGTTGCATACATAAATGAGGCATCCAACAGCAGTTTGGTAAAGAGTGACATCAGCAAGATCACCAGCATCATGAAGACTCAATTTCAAACCTGTTTTCATGGGAGTGGCAATAGGTTTGCAATCCTCAAGTCCAAACTTACATAGCAATGTCTCTATGTAACTTTTCTGACGCAAGGCAATACCACCATTACACTGCTTAAACTGTATGCCCAAATAATGAGTCAACAGCCCCAAATCTTTTATCTTGAAAGTAGCAGTCAAATCTGTTGGGGTATAGGCGCCTGTGCCTTGCCTGGCCGCCCAGAGTTTGGGCGCCCATTGACTTGTATACCTTATACATAGCATAAGTGTATAGGGGGCTGCTCACTCTTTGAGTCTCCCCACCCATATCTGTGTGTCGTGTGTCTCCTTCTCTCTCTCGCTCTCCGTCTGTGGTGCTCCCCGATCCCCTTCAATTCGTATCAGAGCGACAAGTGTGAGAGCGTAGATGGACGGCTTCGCGATGAACTGGTCGGCTATGGCGGAGAGGTCACAGATCTGAGCAAAGAAATAGAGGAGGCTTGTGGACAACCATACAGAGGCTTGCAGGAGAGCTCTCAGAAGGTTCCTACTGCTCACAGATCAGTCCACAGTTCCTCTACAGATCAGCCCACTATGTACAACATCTTCCCTTTTCTCGACAAGCTTTGCAACGGCTACATCGGCGACAGATTGGAGCTTGGAGCTTCCATAGACATGGAAGCATTGTGAGATTGATACATTCATCTCACGCATCGAGGTGGGAAGTGAGTTTGAGCCTTTCTATGAGCTCAAAGAAGCACAGAAGAAAGTCGTTTGGTTTTTGACAGTTTGACAGCAGTCTACTGTTTTGCTCATAACTTGAGCTACAAAGCTCCGATTCTAAAACTTTTGGTTCAAAACGAGCTGGCTTCAAGATCTACGACTTTGTAGAAGGAATCATTTTCTGATTCGGAGTGCGGGTGGGTCTGAAATTAAAACCATATAGACTGTTTTCAGGACAGTTTTGGGCTCTATTGTTTTCTTTGCTGCAGACAGCTTATCCGTGCACACTGTAGGTAGCAGGCACATATGAGGTGTTACAAGATCGGGTTTGACTCCTAGGTATAGGTTAAGTCTAGTACTCCCACAGGTGTTGCCAGTTGCAGTTGAGTGGTTCTTCTGCAGTGTTGTGGCTTGCATACATGGTCTTTGAGCAGGTAATGCTATATGTATGCTTATGTGGTGAGCAGTAGATCTTGTGAGAAAGTGCAGAGGTTGGTTGTGGATGACATGTATGGTCACCTGTGGTACTCTTTGTGAGCATTTGTTGGACACAAGTTTGCAGAGCTTATGCATGAATGTTGAGTGTAGTTTGATGTGCATTGATTGCTCATTGTATCAAGCTTGTAGGACAATGGTTATTTTGTGTTGATAGCCATTGTGCGTCGAAACTCTGGCGAAATTTCCTAGGAGTTTTATGCGCATCATTTATGCGATCTAGGTAGAGATTGCGGGTTGCACTCAGCATTTGCGTGCGGTGTTCTTTGCAGGTGGGAGATTTGTGCGTGTGTATGCATTGATACCGCACAGTGTGGGCTTGGTGATTAGCTCACGATTTGATAGGCGTACAGTTATCTTGGCACACTCACAAGAGTGAATATTGTGATGTATGCTTGTGTGGCTAGGAGCTAGGTAGCCGAATTCGAGCACTAATGGCTTGAGTTTTTTCAACAGGTTTCAGCTACAGGTTTACAAGTTTACAGGCAGGTTTGAGGGCTTATTTGGGCGCTGAATTTTCAGCCATTGTTTCCTCTTTGCAGGTGTCCATGTATGGCTCAGTTGTAGGCTGATCTGGGACATGTTTGTGACTTGTTTATGCAGCTGTTTAAGAGCTGAATTTTGGGGCTGATTTGCAGCCATATTTTACAGCCATACAGGAGCTTGGTTTACTCTACAGGAGCCTCGTATACTTGGCATTTGGGATTTGCATCATTGCCATTTGTGGAGCATATTGTGGTTACACTACTACGAGAGATTTTATGCGTGGATTCGCATGAGCATTGTAGGTGTTGGTGAGCTCTTTTTTTAAGAGCATTTTCTCGTTTGCAGGTTGCTTCTTTTGGATTAGTTGAGTGCATTTCATTGCTACCGTACCTAGAGTAGAGTTACAACTCTTGGTTATTTTTGACATTCACTTATAGTAGTCAATATGTGTGAGACTTTCGAGTCTAGGACAATGACTCATGAGAGACGACGTTCTTGTTCATGTTGACACTTGAGATGTTGGCATTGTGGTCACACATGGCACATTAGACGGTGATGCTTTCATCATATGAGATAGCACAGGAGACAGGCTAGTCTCAAGGATGCAGTAGATGCTATAGGCTCCGTTGACTTGACAGTTGTAGGATCAGTTACAGAGTGAGTACCCTAGTGACAGTGAGGTCACATTTGCTTCTTGTATTACTCCTGATTTTTTGACGTCTGAGGATAGTGCACTTCTTTTGTAGTGGGTGCTAGACAGGGACGCTACTTTTCATGTCACTCCGTATCGTGACTGGTTCAGTAGCTATTCTAGCAGAGTGAATGGTAGTGTGTGATTGGCATATGGGTCACTGCATGAGATTGTTGGTTCAGGAGATGTGAGACTGTCATTATCGAGCGGTGCATCGTACGTGCTCAGAGATGTGCGTCATGTGCCAGATTTGACGATGAGTTTGATCTTTGTTGGTCAGCTCAGGGATAGTGGATGTCGGGTATCGCTGCTTGAGCGATCTTTTACGTTGCATTTGGGTTCGCTAGTGATTGCGAGAGGTGCTAGAGTTGGCACATGGTACCCATTGCACGTAGTACTGGTGCGAGATGGTCGAGTCTCAATCTTGTTACAGCCATGCAGAGAGCGAGAGACCCAGAAAGTCTCTTTTGCTCATGGGTTGCAGGGTGCTTTGCATGGAGTACAGAGTAGTGAGCTCGTTGTGCACATAGTTGGGGCACGACTTGAGCAGTCACATAGAGAGGTGACAGAGTCAGACATGCATGCTTTGCTAGTGACTGAGCAAAGCAGAGAGTCAGTTGTGCGAGATACTTCTACGCAGGATAGACAGGTAGAACGGTCTTGCTCTAGTGAGTCACGACAGGAGGACATTGTGCAAGAGTCTATGCATACAGAGTTAGAGCATGAGAGCTCTAGTGAGTCACAGCAGATTGAGTAGTCATGTTTGCAGTGGATGATTGCAGAGGAGGCTGAGATGTCAACGATTATGCAGTCATTCATTTCTATGCTTGACAGTGAGCATGGGGATATAGTTGTGAAGGATATGTCTTCCAGCAGACACCTAGAGCAGCTGGTTTGCTCTGAGGTTGCACGACAGGTTGATGCGTCTTTTGCGGACAGTCAGGAGATGCATGTGGCTGACACGCCTTGTCAGTCAGAGATGCCTATTGCCAGGGATATATATGTTGATGCATGCTCCGTAGAGCAAGCAGGGCCCGCTAGCATTGCATCGGCATTTGGTGGTCTCATGTATGATATGTTGATCTTGAGACCGGATATCGCAGCTGCAGTGGGAGCATTTGCAGTTGGGGTTGTCAGTCATTTGTTGACTGATGATGGCATAGTGCACGAGGGAGATATGCAGGTATTGTGTACATACTTGCAGTACATGTGCGGTACGTCTGGTGGTGTATGGACTTACACGGAAGCAGGACGGCTGGATACACACGATCATAGCCAGCCAGCGGGCATTGGTTGAGAGCGATTTTTTGTCGCCTTTTGTAGTCTTTAGACTAGGTTCCTTTGCTTAAAGGCACAATCGCCTTTAAGTGGGAGGTTGTTGGGGTATAGGCGCCTGTGCCTTGCCCGGCCGCCCAGAGTCTGGGCGCCCACTGACTTGTATACCTTATACATAGCATAAGTGTATAGGGGGCTACTCACTCTTTGAGTCTCCCCACCCATATCTGTGTGTCGTGTGTCTCCTTCTCTCTCTCTCTCTCACTCTCCGTCTAAGGTGCTCCCCAATCCCCTTCAAAATCAGCCTTAAATTCAGCAATATGTCTCTCATTTGGTCCAATGATCAGCAAATCATCTACATAAAGAACCACAATGAGAAGTACATCACCCTCACGCTTTACATACAATGTGCTTTTTGTTGGACTATTACAAAAGCCTTGTTTGACCAAATGAGTGTCAGCTTTCTCATACCAAGCACGTGGAGATTTCTTCAACCCATACAAAGCCTTCTACATCTGCACACTTTGTCCTCTTGTCCTTTCACGACAAAACCGCGAGGCTGCATTACATAAACTTCCTCAAATATGTCACCATTTAAGAAAGCAGTAACAATATCTCATTGATGTACATCCCAACCAAAATGAGCTGCCAATGCACATAGAAAACGTACAGTAGTCATACGACAAGTGGGAGCAAAAGTCTCTTCATAATCTATGCCTTTTTGCTATGCATAACCCTTTGCAACAAGTCGAGCCTTATGGTGATCGATCTCACCATCCGGCTTGCGTTTCAACTTGTAAACCCACTTCGTACCAATGGCCTTTTTGCCATGAGGCAAATCACATAAAGTCCATGTGTCCTTTTCTATAAGTGCATCATATTCTGATTGCATGCCAGCCATCCAATTTTCTGAATTCTGTGCTTCATCAAAAGACAGAGGCTCCTCAATATCATGTAAGCTAGACACAGCCAAAGCATAACAATCTGATGCATAAGATGCATGGCGAGAGCCTGAATGAGTACGGCTAGACAAAGGTGCATCCAATTTATTGTCACGCAAAGTGTGCACCAACCATTTTGGCATACCTCTAGCCTGCTCATTTTCAGCCCTTTCCTCATCAAGTACATCATGTATATCTGCATCAGTAAATAAGCTGATCTGTAACATTTTTAGAAACCCCCATAGGCTGTACATTTGCCTCATTGGAATTTACATTCGAAATTCCACCATTGAAAAGAGGCAACAAAGTGTCATAAATGTCCTGTGAACTTACATTATTGTCTCTAGTACATGACAGCAAGGGCTAAATAGAATCTTCCACAGACACTACATCCCGTGAAACCAAAATACGCTTTGTTTGCGGATGATACAACCTGTAACCTTTGCTTTCAGCACTATAACAAAAAAAAAAACATTTGACAGCCTTATCATCCAATTTTTTACGCTGTGTTTGTGGCACCAAAGCATATGCCAAACAGCCAAAAACACGCATGTGCTCAATAGAAGGATTTCTATCATGCCATGCTTCATATGGAGTAATAGACTACAAAGCTTTTGTAGGACACCTGTTTAGTACATAAGTGGCACACATGATGGCCTCAAGCCAAAAAGAATGCGGCAAAGCTTGACTTTTGACCATACATCGTGTCATTTTTGTAAGTGACCTATTTTTCCTCTCAGCAACACCATTTTGCTGAGGTGTATAAGGCACTGTATATTGATATCTTATCCCACGACTAGCCAGAAATGCATTGAATTCATGAGACATATACTCCCCCCCTCGATCGGAACGAAGGGTGCCCATAGTACATTTCGAGACATTTTCAGCCATAGCCAGAAATTGTTTGAAGCACATAAAAACTTCCGACTTCGCTTTAAGCGGAAATACCCATGCATGCCCGGAGTAATCATCAATGAAAGTCACGAAGTACAGGTAATTGCCCGAAGACGGAGTTTGCATGGGCCCACAAATATCACTATGCACAAGCTGCCAACTGGCATGTGGCCCGAATTGAACCGTCCTTTGGAAACTTAGAACGTTGCATCTTACCCAAAATACAGCCTTCACAAACATGTTTGACAGGTGCTTCAAGAGGTGGCAAAGAAGCAACCATAACAGATTTCTGCAAACGCAGCAAACTGGCAAAATTCAGATGACCAAAACATGCATGCCAACGTTTTGCATCTGAAATAGCCCTTGAATCTGCAACTGCATTTGCAAAATTTTATCCACACTTATCATACAAAGTGAGCTTATACAGCCCACGACACAAAAGCCCAGATGCAATAATTTCGTCACCAAAACTGAGATCATGAACTGTACATCTGTCATCCACAAATTTGACTACAAGTCCAAGTCTAGCAAGTGCAGATACAGACAAAAGATTCTTCTTGATCCCAGGTACATAAAGTGCATCAACAAGTGTGAAAGAACTACCATTAGCAGTAGTAAGCACAATCTTTCCAACTCCCTGAACTGGAGAAGAGGCATTGTTGGCACAAGTGACAGAATTCCTATGAGGGACACTCGAGAGAGGTGACCAATTCATGATGTGAGGTAATGAGCTTTGTAGCACCACTGTCAAAATACCACACATGTGAATCTGCAGCAATTGACATGCATGCATCATGGACAGCAGGATTGTAAGTGCACTCTGCACTAAAAGCCCATTCTGCATCAACATCAGTATTACAGTCTCCGTTTACAGAAGACTCAACAATGACTGCATTTTTAGTGGAACCACCCTCTTTCTTCTTAGCCTCTTTTGCCTTCAACTTAGGACACTACTTGATCAAGTGATCATTAGCTTTACAATAATGGCAATGCATCTTCTTTTTGCCCTTATCACCAGAATTGCCAGATGAAGTGCTACCAACAGAAGCATTGGGAACAGAAGTTTTACCATTTGCAGCAGAACCATAAGAAGTGGTTGCATTGTTGTTACCACCCTTTCTTTGAGAAGTAATAAAAGCCTATTCAACTACACGCTGTCTAGTCCCGTTTTTTCTATAAAGTGACTCTTGCAACAGCAATGTGCATAATGCATCAAACTTGACAACTTCAGGATTTCCTTGGGTCATAAGTCTCCAAGTACTAGCAAAAGTCTGGTAAGAATCTGGTAAGGCATCAAGAACAGTCTGCACAAGGGAGCTGTCTGAAATGACTTCACCTGCAGAAATAAGTTGCTCATTGATATCCTTGACACCAGCAAGAAAAGTGTCCATATCATCTTCCTCATGCATAATCTTCGACTCCAGCTCTTTACGCTGCAAAGCAATTTTAGCCTCAATGTGGCTTGCATAAAGACCTGCTAGAATATCCCAAGCCTGTTTTGTAGATTTTGTTGAACGAATGTGAGGAACAATGGTGCGCTTCACAGACAACGCAATCAATGCATGAGCCTGCGCATCCTTTACATCCCAACGAGATTGTTCTGTCGTAGGCAAAACAACTCTAATAGCATCAATCCCTACAGCAAGACCTGCAACATCCTCAACATTGCCTACATCCTCAGAACCAGGACGTACATCAATGCCTTGCACAATATTTCGGACGCCCTTTGACACAAGAACATGTTGCATCATGTAAGCCCACATAGGGTAATTGTCCCCATCCAACCTATCCTCAACAGCAAACATCTTGAACACATATGTGTTGTTGTCAGCCATGGAAAATGCTGCACGTGATATGAAAACTGCCGAGGAAAAGAGGAGAAACAGAGCGGGAACAACACGTGCTATATAGCACAAACCATAGAAGACAGTAAGGCACCTGTTATGTAGAAAACGGCATTGACAAAAATTCTGCACAAAATGACGAAATTGCATGTGCAGACTGCCTGTAGTGGAAACGCAGCCGAAATGAGCCCGGATCAGAAATCTGAGCACACTGAGCTCTATGAGCTCACCCAAAATATTTGTTGACCTGCGAATGCTCGCCAAACCTCACTGAAATCGGAGAAAGTGAGCAGGCGTGTGCTGGAACAGCTGGCGACTAAGCCCAGGAGGATGCAGCCTGCTCTGATATCGATTGTTGGAATTAGGATTGCAGAGAAACGCACACATCTTGGAGAAGACAAAGAAAGCTCAAGGCACACAATAGAGAGTGTGTTACTTGCAATGGAAAGATAGATAGCCCTAGAGTGATGGATGTATATATAATGCATAAGGGAAAAAAACTCCTAAAGAGGGAAAAAATGCCCCAGCGGTCCTAATGTGTTCACACACATCACTACCACATGTATATGGTAACAACCATCCCCCTCAATCTATGATTGAGTATATGCCTTCTACCTCTTTATTAATCACATGGAGCATGAATTACAATAATATGTGTGTGTGTGTGTGTGTGTGTGAGCATGTGTGAAAAGAGAGCATGAGCTACACAATCAATAGGGTGTATCCATGATTAAGAGAGAAAATTAGCATAAAATGGACAAAAAGTGTATCTTCTATAGTTGTGCTATGATGGAGATTCTCATGGCTCTATTGGCTTTGAAAGGGGGTTAAAACTTCAGATCACCTACTCAAGATGCTTTTGGAGCACTCATCTTCTTTGCGAAGAGTCAAGAAGATGACTCCTGCTAAAAAAATGCCATCGTGCGCACGAACATGCAATTTTGGGATTCTCTTTCTCTCTACATGCATGCACCGAAAATAGAGCTGGTTGCTTTTTAATTAAACTCTAAGAATAGTAGGTTAAGGAGAGTTCTATTTACATTGCTTCTTTTCATAAAATGTCATTGATAAAATGTACAAAAGTGTTAATAGTGATAATAGTCACCAAGCCAACACCACTGGCTGTCAAAGTTGATGATGTAGAAGCATAGAGTTACAATGCACGAGATAGAGAAAGAGCAAGAGAGTTTCTCAAACCAATATGATTATACAACGAGGGTTAAGTGCTTCATATATACTTACTTGGGGGACCGTAAGTAAAACCCCCCCCCCAAAAAAAAATAAAAATAAAAAAAATTTGCCCAACCAACACCCTATCAAATAAGTTCTAAAGGACAAAGTAAATAATAGGGTCACAATGGGCATTTCCTTGATAGGACATATGTAGGAAGACCAAGCTATTGTAAAAGCTACCATGGACACCCCAACAAAGGATCCTTCCATTGGGTACACCTCGACGGATTTTCCACAACCAACCAATCACGAAAAAGGATGCCATCTTGAGCACCAGTTGCCTCATAGCAAACTAAAATATAGACCACACTATGTTCAAGTATCCCCATTCATAAACTATGAACACATCACATCCAAGATCTATAAGATAATGAATTTGAACACATCATATCCCAAATCTCACCAACCAAAACGAATTGTGTGCACAACATCCATAGTCTCTTGAATATGTCATGTTTGCTTGCCCGATGCAATGTGCTTTGAACTCCAACACATAGGTTCAAACACCATTGACTTGAACTCTCGCACATGGGTCTGAATCACGTACTAGGAGCTTCTATTGCCCCTCTTTAAGGTAAGTAAGCCAATGTTAGAGCGGACCCTAACTACAACGCTTGTAATCCCCAATAATAACATACCTCAAATCTTCATGAGATCGTGAGTTCAAAATTACTCTTCAACTGGACCTCGCTTACCACAATATTTTGTTGTGCTAATTTTGCAAAGTAAAGTGTATGCTTGCAACGCAACTGAGAGTAGATCTTTTCATGAGTGGTTTATCACATTGGAGAGAAGTAAAAAATATAGGCGACTTGACTCGTTCCTCTGAAATGAAATGATCCGCTCGCTTTTGATATCATGCCATAGTACTGGCCCCTCTACCTCACCACTCACATGCCTCTCTTTAGTAGAATAATTTTGCGACAACCACTGCCAAACTAGAAAGTGGGAACTTTTGCCAATGTAGACTGTGCCACATCAACAGAATCCATTGATTCCTTTGGAGAATCACTGTCACTGTTGTCCTCATCTAACTTGCTTTTGCCTTTGTCCTTTTGCGAGCTTTTGCCTATGCCTTTTGATTTACAATCTTGAGACAAATGGTCACACTTTCCAATTCTATAATAGTGGCTTGGGGTCTCCTTTTTAGTTTTAGATGCTACAAGTGCCTCTCCATCACTTCCCAAAACTCAAACCATGCCTTGGGAGACTAAGATGACTTTCTCCTCAATGAGAAAAAGAGCCAAGATCATAGTTTTCTCTAGTGAATTTATTGTTGGCATTTGAGTACAAGGCTGTGCACAAGGGTTCCATTGCAATCTCAAGACCTTGTTGGAGGGAGTAGATAGCTTTCAAGCATGCCATTTGAGGGTGTGCAAAAACGCTACCCAGTCAGCCCTCTGATAGCACATTTCAAAATGTTGTCAAAAACAACTACCGAGTATCGTCGCTTGAGTCTCTCCTCTTTGAAGCCAGGCGTCTTAAAACGCTGTTGTTGGAGAGCAAAAAATGTAGGCCTAATATGTAATAGTTAAAAACGTAGTTGTGGAAAGGGAGAAAATGCTTGGATGACTTTGCATTTCAAGACACTAGTCTATGAAGACCCCCACTCTATCTAGCAATGTTCCAAAACACAGATCATGGATTTCTCCTCTTTAGTGTCTAAAGCCACCTCAATTTCTCTTCTTTGTGCTATCCTCCCAAGATCACAAAGCCAAATGCTTTGATACCATGTCAAAGTTGACAATGCAGAAGCGTAGAGTTAGAGAGAGATTGCTTGAAAGAGAGAAAGAGAGTTACTTTACCCACCAACTTGGCAATGAATGAGATGATTATACAATGGGGGCTGAGTGCTTCATATATACTATGTTGGGGGACCTTAAGCACCCCCCTCACAAATTGCACGACCAAGTATCACGTAAAATAAGTAAAATATATACCTAATGGACAAAATATGTAATAAGATCACATTGGGCATTCACTTGAGATGCATAAACTTTTATAGCGGCGTCACAAATAATAACAATGCAATTTACAATTGGAAAGTTTGCAAGAGTTTGCAATATGCAATATTATTGATGTTGCATGGAGTAGTTAGGTATGATGCATTTTGTTTTCTTGAAGCGTAGCTAGCTTCAAGATGACACAAGTTCATTGATGAAGAGACAAAATGAAGTACACAACATTGAACAAAGGACACTTAGATATCTTACCTCATTCTTAATTCCCATGCATATATCATAGAAGGGTCCATGGACTATGTAGGTGTCTATATGGAAAAACAGGCTTTTGTTTTATGTTTGCATAGACACTATGCTAACTCTCCACCATACTTTTTATGTCACTTTGGTAGTTCGTGCAATGTGTATTTTTTGATGTGTTTTGCAGAATTTTCATCATGTTTAGAATTGAAGTGTTGCCTTTGTTTTGTGAGTAGCTCACTAAAGCCACATTTTTGAACTTCTGAACATATACAAGCAAGCATCTTCCTCATTAAGGTTAGTGCTCGTACAACATGTTGTCTAGGGGTTCTTATATTATGGAAAAGATAGCAATAGAGAAAAGAATCCAACGATACAATAAATTGCTTTGACAAGGCCA
Source organism: Adiantum capillus-veneris (assembly GCF_014529385.1). Taxonomy (NCBI): domain Eukaryota; kingdom Viridiplantae; phylum Streptophyta; class Polypodiopsida; order Polypodiales; family Pteridaceae; genus Adiantum; species Adiantum capillus-veneris. The sequence goes on along the minus strand of NC_140938.1, from coordinate 141,319,115 downwards.
ACGAAACATGACTTATTTGTGTATTTTTTATCGTTTAAAATCAAAAAATTATAGCAAGATTTCAAGTTTGTCTTGAAAATAAGTAGCTGGAAAGACATAGAGAATGAGCAAGCCGCACGAATACCCATGAACTCAATCTCTAGTCACGAGACTTTCAAACACAACGAATGTACCCATGATGAAAGTGAATGTCATAATAATCAATATCTAATTCTCCTAAATGATTTTCTCATGTTAAACTGATCATTTAATATGGGGAAGTGCTAAGGGAGAAAAAGCTAGAATATTGGTTAAGTTAGCAGACCGGCCACAGTAGGGATCCAAAGGAAGAAAATAGGGATCAAAGGGGGGGCATCTTCAAAAGAGCCATGTGCAACAATGGGCTTAAAAGACCCTAAGGTTCAGCCCTTAAGACTTCCAAAATGCTAAGGTTCCAATACAAAGGTTGTGTCCAAAGGTCAAGCATGGGGAATTGGATGCTTTGTGTGTGTCCCAAAAGTCTTTATCAATCCCTACATAGGAGGGGGCGAGCCTTGGGAGTAGAGGATGAGAGAGAAACTCACACACAAACACACACACATACACAAGCTCCCTTACACAAAGGGAATGAGGGACACATCTCAGCTCCCTAGCCCAGATGCCCACAAGGTGTACCCAATTCTTATTGGATGGCCTTGGAGGTGGACCAATGAGAATTAGGCTAGAGTAAATCTAGTTTAATTAATTTAAAAACACTTAATAAAAGAACCAATGAGAATTAAGCTCTCTAGAAGACTATTGGATAGTCTCCAAAGGGGTCCAATGCGCATTCAACAACCCAATGGCTTGCTGATTCTATTGGCCAGGAGGCAAAGGGTCCAATGAGAGTTTAGTTGCATTATCAATTACATAAATCTCTCACAAAAGGGGAAAGGGGGACACATGGCAGAAGGCTATCACTTATAGTGCTTAATTATCATTGGCTAGCCCTAGGGAGGTCCAATGAGAGTGGAGCATGAGCAAATAGCAAGAGGGTCGACCAAGAGAGAGAGGGGGCTGAATTTTGCAAGGCATTATCACACACACACTCACACAATATCATGTGTGAAGTAAAGAAGACTCTCTCTCCTTCTCAAGCTTTAATGAAAGCTTACCACCTACTCCAAGCTTGTGAGAAGGAGGCCTACACCATAACTCTTGGCTTTTTGATGCAAATCCAACCAAGAGCCAAGCTTCAATGCATGCTCATCTCCTCTACCATGCTAATTACTAGCTAAGCTATGCTAATATGAGTGATTATGAGGAGTACATCTTTCTCGTAAGACTACTCCTTCTTCCTCTCAATCTACTCTCATATCCCGCTAGCTCTCACCATCTTCAAAAGTGTGTGAGGTCTTGGGTCTGAGACCGGAGAGAATTGATGTTGTGTTTGATAAGTGTTTTGCTTAGTGCATGAAACTTTCATCTTCATTGCACTAGCTAGTTTTGAAGGAACACAAAGAATTGTATTGTACAATGTCTCTCTTGATGGGAGAAACCATAATACAAAGCCTTTTGGAGGGGGGACCGGCTCCATGTAAATACGTTCTTAACTGTTGTCAATAGCTTAATTTCTCTCTCTTTTGAAAGTATTATTGATGCTATCTAACTAGGTGTTATGCTTTTTGTTTCTCTCTCCACCCAAGCACTCTTGTAATTCTCATTAGGAATCTATTCTAATGAAATGCCCACTATGTTCATGCTAATTTTCGATACACACAAGTTTTTAGGCCATTAAATGTTACATTGGTATCAGAGCACAAGGTTTCTCTTTTCTTGCTCAAGAAGGGAGGTCCTCAAGCTAGCTATAAATGGTTGGTATTATTAATTGCCTGTGAGTAAGTAAATAGGGATTTTTCAGCCTTGCAGTGCGCCTGCCTTCGTGCAGCTAACGGGGCATCACCGTCGAGAGCTATGGTCTTAATAGTGGAGTCCTACGGGGCTTGCCTACGGCTTAACCACTATTGAGCTATTAGAAGCTTGACAGGAGCCGGTGTTTTTTGGTGTTGAACGACCCTCTCTCTATTCCTTGCAATTAATGGTATTCGAGCCACCGGTACAATAGCTTGAGTGCTTTTTCTAAAGGGGTAAAGAGAAGTAGCAACTAGGGCTTGAAGTGCACCTAAAAGTTGTTAGAATGGCTGACAATAGTAAAGAGAGTGAAATTAATGTTGATAACTATGATTTTGCTAATGAGCAGCTTACTAATGATGCCTCGATGCTTGTTAACTATCTTGTTTCTAGACTTCAACAAGCTTGGCAATCCATCTCTCCAAAGTGAAGTGCAACGACAGCTCCGTGCTCATGGGATTCTCCAAGCTCCTCACCATGACGAGAGAACACCTAGGAAGCCTCCTTGTGAGACTTCCAAAAGAGGTCTCTCTCCGATTCGGGAAGAAGAAGGGAATCCATATGAAGGGCTCAAGAATTTACTTCTTGATGATGCATCTCCTTCTCAAAGGAGAACTCAAGAGCCTCCACCGAAGGAACGAGAAAGAAGTGAGTCTCCTGCCACCTCGGCGGAGATGGCTCCACGAAGACGCGGGCTAAACGCTCTCCATCACCTCCAAAATGGAGAAGACCATCACACCCTTCTCCACACCATAATTCAAAGAGGGATGACAAAAAGCAAGAGAAGAAAAAGGCGAGAAAGAGGACACCCTCTTCTCCATCTTCTTCATCCTCTTCCTCTTATGAAAGTGATGGTGAAGACGATGAAGATCAAGACAAGAAAAAGGCAGGAAAGAGGTCACCCTCTTCTCCACCTTCCTCAAATTCTTCACCTTCTGAAGAAAGTGATGGTGCAACCTTTGAACCATCAAAAAGAAGAGGCCATAGGAAATCCTATGCCACATGGTTGTATTGTACAATGTTCTCTCTTGATGGAGAAACCATATACCATGACCTTTTGGAGGGGGGACCGGCTCCATGTAAATACGGTTCTTAACTGTTGTCAATAGCTTAATTTCTCTCTCTTTTGAAAGTATTATTCATGCTATCTAACTAGGTGTTATGCTTTTTGTTTCTCTCTCCCACCCAGCACTCTTGTAATTCTCATTAGGAATCTATTCTAATGAAATGCCCACTATGTTCATGCTAATTTTCGATACACACAAGTTTTTAGGCCATTAAATGTTACATTGGTATCAGAGCACAAGGTTTCTCTTTTCTGGCTCAAGAAGGGAGGTCCTCAAGCTAGCTATAAATGGTTGGTATTATTAATTGCCTGTGAGTAAGTAGAATAGGGATTTTTCAGCCTTGCAGTGCGCCTGCCTTCGTGCAGCTAACGGTGCATCACCGTCGAGAGCTATGGTCTTAATAGTGGAGTCCTACGGGGCTTGCCTACGGCTTAACCACTATTGAGCTATTAGAAGCTTGACAGGAGCCGGTGTTGTTTTGGTGTTGAACGATCCTCTCTCTATTCCTTGCAATTAATGGTATTCGAGCCACCGGTACAATAGCTTGAGTGCTTTTTCTAAAGGGGTAAAGAGAAGTAGCAACTAGGGCTTGAAGTGCACCTAAAAGTTGTTAGAATGGCTGACAATAGTAAAGAGAGTGAAATTAATGTTGATAACTATGATTTTTGCTAATGAGCTAGCTTACTAATGATGCCTCGATGCTTGTTAACTATCTTGTTTCTAGACTTCAACAAGCCATTGGCAATCCATCTCTCCAAAGTGAAGTGCAACGACAGCTCCGTGCTCATGGGATTCTCCAAGCTCCTCACCATGACGAGAGAACACCTAGGAAGCCTCCTTGTGAGACTTCCAAAAGAGGTCTCTCTCCGATTCGGGAAGAAGAAGGGAATCCATATGAAGGGCTCAAGAATTTACTTCTTGATGATGCATCTCCTTCTCAAGGGAGAACTCAAGAGCCTCCACCGAAGGAACGAGAAAGAAGTGAGTCTCCTGCCACCTCGGGGAGATGGCTCCACGAAGACAGCGGGCTAAACGCTCTCCATCACCTCCAAAATGGAGAAGACCATCACACCCTTCTCCACACCATAATTCAAAGAGGGATGACAAAAAGCAAGAGAAGAAAAGGCGAGAAAGAGGACACCCTCTTCTCCATCTTCTTCATCCTCTTCCTCTTATGAAAGTGATGGTGAAGACGATGAAGATCAAGACAAGAAAAGGCAGGAAAGAGGTCACCCTCTTCTCCACCTTCCTCAAATTCTGCACCTTCTGAAGAAAGTGATGGTGCAACCTTTTAACAAAAAAGAAGAGGCATAGGAAATCCTATGCCACATGGAAGAGGTCGTCCAAGCTGAAGAAGTTCAAAGAGGGAGGGAAGAGCATCTCCTTCGTTACCTATGATGGCACCTTTGGTGCTACGGACAAAGTGTTGGCCTTTTATCCAACAATTTGATGCGGTGTTCGGAGATGAGGGCTTCACGGAGTCCTCTAAGCTACGCCATGTAGCTATGCACTTTCAAAAGTCCACTTGGCAATGGTGGTCTAGCCTACGAGCCAACGATGAAGCTCCACAAACCTGGAAAGCTTTAAGAGCTTCCATTATGAAGCAGTTTTTGGCCACCGATGCCAAAGACAAAGTACTCACCAAATGGCGAAGCTTAAAGCTCTCTCCCTATGAATCCATCCACAAATATGTAAACAAGTTTTGGGACCTACAACTCAAAGCCACTGTCTTCAAAAAGTTGGATTTTGGAGAGCAAAAGCAACAATTTTGTGCAGGCTTAACCGAAGAAATGGCAGAGTATGTCAACTCCCAAAGGCCACGTACCATATCGGTGGTAATACACCATACTATGGTGGCCTCTCAAATCAATTTTCAAACGGGGGCTAAAAGAAATAATAAGCCCACGGAAAACAAGGGTTCCAACGAGCCTAAGGGGAAGGACAATGTCCAAAAGTCTCCTAAGGGCAACTCCAACAAAGCTAAAGAGAAAGGAGTTTACAAAGTTAAAAACAAACTCTCTCCTGAAGAGCTTGAGCGTTATTGCAAGGATAACCGGTGTTTCAAGTGCAGCGAACAAGGGCGTGCGTACCACGCTTGTCCCCAAAAGAACACCCGCCATGATCCTCGTAGAGCTACCTGGTTGAAATCCAAGAGGAGGAGAATCACCAAACTCACCACAAAGGATCTCCTCTATGCCATGCTTGGGGAAAGGTAAGAGAACATGATGCTTTTATTCTCTTTGACCCTGGTTCTACTCACAATTTAAAATCTATAGAGTTGGCCACCAAGCTAGGCATACAAGCCTACGAGATGGGAGATGTCCGACCCGCAGACAGTGCCTTCAAGGGGCAAGAAGCTTCAGTCACTCCCTTAATCGGGAAATTGAGGCTTCATGTCCAAAGCTATGTGGACAAAGAGGACTTCTTTATCTCTCCTCTCAAGCATGAGGATGTAATCCTAGGGGCACCATGGTTTGATCGCCTGGCTGCCAATGTTAAATTCCCTGAAAGGAGAATCTCCTTTAAGTTAGGGAGAAAGATATGTATATAGATGCTAAGGAAATGGGTAACACTATCCCCATTGTACATACACTAGCTTTCAACAAGTCAATAAAGAGCTCTATTTCCGTGTACATGATTTTTGTTAAAGATTCTCAAAATGAACCTAATGCTTTAGCAAAAGAAAATAAAAGCAACCAAAAGGAATTAGAGTTATCCAATTTTCTCAAGGGGTTTCAAGATATCTTTATTGACGACATCCCTTGTGAGCTACCTCCTAAACGAGGTAATGATGACCATGCAATTGAACTTCTTCCAGGAAGTTCACCGCCTAACAAACCTCCTTATAGAGTTTCTCAAGCTCAACAAGAGGAGATTATGCAGCAAGTGCATGAGTTAGTTGAGAAGGGCATGGTTAGGCCTAGCTCATCTCCATTTTGCTCACCTGTGCTATTAGTGCAAAAGAAAGACGGCACATATCGTATGTGTGTCGACTATAGAGCACTAAATAGGATCACTATCAAGAATAGGTTTCCCATTCCACGGGTAGAAGACCTATTTGATAAGCTACAAGGATCGACCTACTTCAGTAGGATTGACCTAAAAAGTGCTATCATCAAATAAGGATAGTTGATCAAGACATTGTAAAGACCGCATTTTGCACCACACATTTGGTCTTTACGAATACATTGTCATGCCTTTTGGCTTGACCAATGAACCCAGCCACATTCAACCGCTTGATGGAGAAGCTGTTCAGGCCTCATCGAACCTTCACTGGAGTGTTCTTTGATGATATGATATTATCATCTACTCTAATTCATTAGACGAACACAAGCAACACCTCCAGGTAATATTTCAAGTTTTAAGAGAGAATAAACTTTATGTAAATCGAAAGAAAAGTGAATTTTTCTTGCAAGAGATTCAGTATTTAGGTCACATTATCTCTCAAGATGGCATCCAAATGGATCCATCAAAATTAGAGGTAATAAAAGGATGGCCTAAACCAAGGAATCTTCATGAACTACGAAGCTTTAAAGGTATGTGTGCATACTATAGACGCTTCATAGAAAAGTTCTCACAAATTGCGGGACCATTACATGACCTAACAAAGAAGAGCGTTAGGTATACATGGAGAACAATGCTTTCGAAAAGCTTAAAGAAAAGCTTATCTCTCAACATGTGCTTACATTACCGGATCTCTCAAAACCATTTGAGGTCCAATATGATGCTTGTGGTGATTGCCTTGGAGCTGTTTTGCTTCAAGAAGGGCACACCATAGGCTATGAAAGTCTAAGGCTCGACCCTGTTGAGCAAGCTCTAGGCATATATGAAAAGGAACTCCTTGCAGTTCTACATGCCTTAGACTCATGGAAGCACTATTTATTAGGGACTCCTTTCATTCTGCGAACGGATCACCAAAGTCTTAAGTACTTCATGACGCAGACCAAGCTCTCCAACAAACAAATGAGGTGGGTAAATTTCCTTTCGCAATTTCATTTTCATATTGCTCACATTGCTGGTAAGCATAATCAAGGAGCAGATGCACTCTCAAGACAGCCGAGAGTAAATGCGGTTTCCATAGCAACTCACAATGATCTATCTTCAATGATAGATGAGTATGCTATTGATCCGATTTTAGAGATGTGATTTCAGCCCTTGCATTAGGGAAGAAAGAAGAACCATTTACTTTACAAGATCGTTATCTTCTCTATGGCAATAGACTATGCGTTACTAACTCACTACGAGAGAAAGTAATGTATGAATCTCATGCTTCTCCTTATGCGAGGCATAGAGGGATTCAGTCTACCCTAAAGGGAATTGAAACATATTTCTATTGGCCTACCATGAAAGTGAACATACAAGAGTATGTTTCTAAATGTGTGGTATGCCAAAAGACAAAATTTGATAGAGGGAAGCAACCTGGATTGCTTCAAACCCTTGCGATTCCCTAATTCACCATGGGAGAGCATATCCATGGATTTTATCTTTGGATTGCCTAAGTCTATCCATGGGAATATAGGAATATGGACGATAGTAGACAAGTTCAGTAAACGAGCTCATTTTATGCCTGTCAAAAAGACTATCAAAGCCCATCAAATGGCAACCCTCTTCATTTCACAAATTTTCAAGTACCATGGCTTGCCAACATCCATAGTGTCGGATAGAGATCCTAGAATGGCCAGTATTTTTTGGAAGGGTCTCTTTGAGAATTTAGGGACAAGGCTAAACTTCTCTTCGGCCTATCATCCACAAACGGATGGCCAAAGTGAAATAGCTAACCTAACAATTCTCGATCTACTAAAAGCCTATGTAACGGAAGTAGGTCAAAGATCCCAATGGGAGAAGTACTTACCCTTAGTGGAGTATGCTTACAATAACACTATACATACTTCCACGGGAAGAGCACCTTTCGAGGTAATTGAGGGAAGATCAAAAAGTCCCTTGCTACTTAAGGTACATGGGAAGATCTTCGCTGCAGATGAGTATAGCCGAGACTTACAAGAATCTTTTCAAAAGATTAAGGATGCTATATCTCTCTCACAACAAAGGCAAAAGGCTGCTGCTGACAAGCACAGAAGAGCCCAAGCCTTTAAAGAAAATGATTGGGTCTTATTAAAATTTCCCAAGGCTCGATTAAGGCACAACGGGCAAGAATCCTACGGGACACCAAAGTACTATGCTAAACTAGCAAAAAGGTACTATGGTCCCTTCCAGATTCTTAGGCCAATCAATGAGATGGCCTATCAACTCAAGTTGCCCAATCATTGGCTCATACACAATGCTTTCCATGTGAGCCTATTAAAGCCTTACAAAGGAGAGCCACCTCAAGAACCAACTACTGAAGACCCACCGGAGATCGAGGACCAAGAAGAGGTGCTGCAGCCCGAGTCCATTCTCCGACATGAAGACAAGGTACTAAGAGGCGGTAAGACTATCCGACGATATCTTATTAAGTTTAAGAATTACCCTTTTGAAGATGCTAGATGGATGCAAGGCATACAATTAAAGGATAACCTAAACCTTGTCAATGCTTACAATGCTTCCCAAGAGTAAGCAAATGTACAAAATGTTAAAAATGAACAAAGTTTTTGTCTTATAACACTCTCTTTTTCTTTATTGTGCACAAAAATGAAGTAGTATGCATGCTTAGATCAAGTTTGCGGAGACGACGTCTCCCAAACACCAAGTAGAGCTTGTCACTCTACTATGGAAGATTGATAGGACTAATGTGCAGACATGCTTGTGGCAGCTTCAGGCTCTCAAGCGCCAAATGGACTAGTCATCCATTGTGGAATGATGCCGTAGGGTAAAATAGGGCTCCTCTACCCGCTAAGAAAAGGACTAATGAATATGCTTTATCTTCTCTACCCCATAGTCGAGAACGACTGTGATTTCAAGAGAGAGGTAATGTCATAATAATCAATATCTAATTCTCCTAAATGACTTTCTCATGTTAAACTGATCATTTAATATGAGGAAGTGCCAGGGGAGAAAAAGCTAGAATATTGGTTAAGCTAGCAACCGGCCACAATAGCAACCGGCCACAGTAGGGATCCAAAGGAGAAAATGCAAAGGTTCCAAAATCAAAGGTTGTGTCCAAAGGTCAAGCATGGGGGGGTAATTGGATGCTTTGTGTGTGTCCCAAAAGTCTTTATCAATCCCTACATAGGAGGGGGTGAGCCTTGGGAGTAGGGGATGAGAGAGAAACTCTCACACACACACACACACACACACACACAAGCTCCCTTTACACAAAGGGAATGAGGGGACACATGTCAACTCCCTAGCCCAGATGCCCACAAGGTGTACCCAATTCCTATTGGATGGCTTTGGAAGTGGACCAATGAGAAGTAGGCTAGAGTAAATCTAGTTTAATTAATTTAAAAACACTTAATAAAAGAACCAATGAGAACTAAGCTCTACTAGAAGACTATTGGACAGTCTCCCAAGGGGTCCAATGAGCATCCAAGGGGTCCCCCCCCCCCAAAAAAAAGAAAGGAAAGAGATTTGGGCCCTAGATCCGTGTGTGAGAGGCAATGCTATGGCCTTTTTGACCATCGGAACCAAATAAGGACCTCCGGCCCCTTGTCGCCCCGTCTCAATAAAGCGCAGGCCCTCGGCTAGAGTTGCTGTATCTGCGGCCATCTCCGATCCTAGGGGTGAGCTTGCTCTTTCTCTCTATAAGCATTTTTCTTGTCATCCCTGGAAAGGCCCACTATTGCTTGCGTGAAGCCATTCAAAGAGATCGCTGTTTTCAGGCTAGTACGACACTTGATTTGGCTTGGGTTGACCTCGAATATATTACCATTGCGCTTTCATGGGTGTATGATTCTGAAACTTCCAATGATACTTTCCAGACATCTCAAGCCTTATATGGCTGGATAGTTTGAACCTTCATTGGCCGCTAGGAGCACATACGACTTCCATACATCTCAAGGCTTTATATGGCTGGATAGTTTGAACCTTCATTGGCTACTGGGAGCACATAAGACCTATGATCAAAATTCTACCTATTTCTATAATTGCTTATAGCCTTTCGATCATTTGGACTCACCAATCGTGCATATATAGGTAGCAAGCTTTGGCTCAAGAGAGGTGAACATCCCTGTCTATATGCGTTCGGGTTTATGCGGGTGGATGGGAGGTTCAATGAAATCAATCAAAACTTGGTGATCAATTACATTGTTGTTGCTATGCAAGCGTTTATGAAAACGACTCACATGAAGAACCGGAATGAATGTGAGAGTGCGCATGTAAAAAAAGGTTGTAGGCCATATGAGAGAGAATGAGAGGGAGAGAGAGAGAGAGAGGAGGAGAAGAAGAAGAAGAAGAAGAAGAGAAAATTTCTACGTTGTATGAACAATTTCAAGATCTATTAGAGGAGTCTTGAACTCAAGACCTCTTATTCAAGAGGGAACTAAAGTAACCAATTTACCACACTTGAGAGAGAGAGAGAGAGAGAGAGAGAGAGAGAGAGAGAGAGGGAGGAGGAGAAAGATTGAATTAACGTCCTGTAGATACATCTCGGTTAATCTTCAAGGCCTTCATGCCCAAATGCATTTTAAACAAATGAAAGTATAATGCTTCTGAAAAAACCCTCTTAAGTCTCCTAAGATTTATAGCTACAATGGGGTTTCAATACATAACTTGGAAAATAGCTAATTTAGATAGAGTAAGTGCTCACTCCTAGGGGAGCGGGACACGCAACTGTGCAATGATTGCTTTGCCTCCTTTGTAGATTGTCCACTTACCGTTCTTTCTTGCCTCGTACTTAGCTAATTCTGTTGGTCTATTCTTGAGCTGTAGTGGTGTGAGCTCATCTGCTATCCTGCCTTTGAAGTTTGTTCCCTTGAGCGATTTTGTCTGTCACAACCCAGTGACATGGCAGCCCTTGTACACACACACTACCCCTTTTGGCATGGACAGTCCCACGGAATATCCGATTGAAATGATGACGTGGCACTGTCGTACGGATTGGCCGGAAAAGGTAGCGCAAATCGCGGGATGCTGACGTGGCAACAACGTACGGAAAGCAGATACGTGGGCTGCTTTTGTCTACGCAATGCTTGAGAGAGAGAGAGAGCTTTACTTTTTTTAAGGCTTTGCTTTGTTTACTAAAGAGAGCTTGTGAGAGAGAGAACATGCTTTATTTTTGAAAGCTTTTGGGACAGCCTTTGGACATTGACATCATATCTTGGTTAGATTCTCTTTTGGACAATTTATATATAACCATCGGCGACTCTCTTTTCAAGCAAAGAATTGGTATCTCTATGGGCACCAATTGTGTTGTTTTTCTTGCTAATTTCTATCTTTTTACATATGAGTTTGATTTTATGGAGCATCTTGTCCTTGCTAACACTTGCCCAATATTTTTGCACAAGTTATGCAATGTAAGACGCTTTGTAGATGATCTTTTTGTCCCTGACGTTCCTTCCTTTCAAGATTTTATGTACTTGAATTCGAGTTCTGAAGGCGGAGGAATTTATCCCAAGGAGTTTTGTGAACTTAACTGTACCACAAATAGTGATTGTTGTGCCTTTTTAGACCTTAAGATTTTTCAAACTCCCTTGGGATTAGAAGTAGATATCTATGATAAGCGCCTTGAATTAGAATATGCCAATCTAAATATCATCCGTATGCCTCACATTTCTTTGAATATTTCTCTTTTAGCTAAGTACGGTGTCATTTGCTCTCAACTACTTAGATTTTATTGTCTTTGTTCTAGTAAATTTGCTTTTGTTGTTCAATCTTGCGATCTTATTTCTTTACTAGTTGAAAAAGATTACTCATTCAAAAGAATCATGAAAAATGTTCGTTCATTTTTGCATCGTAGTAATCTGGGGTGGAATTCCGCCACTCGCGTGTCGCGTGTCGTCTCTCTCTCTCTCTCTCTCTTTCAGTTAGTTGTTATTGAAGTGCTAAAAGTCTGTTCAGTTTGTTCTTTCCTATTGGCACATGGTGCCCGTCTTGTGACAGAGAAGCTAACTCCTTGATCAAAAGAGCTGAAAGGAGAAGCTAACTCCTTAATAAAAAGAGCACACTGATGGTCCCTCGAAATGTCCCTCGGAAACTTTTTACCTAACTTGAGTTGTTTTGCAGATATGTTGTAATCGCAGACGATTACTCTGTTTCAAGAAGGAGAGATGTCACATCTCCCCTTCTCTTTCAAGAAGAGGAGATGTCACAAACTGCTAACGTGTCAAAACCCTAAAGAATGGAGCCAACTTGCAGATGCTGGCCGAGGGGCCTAAACCCTAAGAGAACAAGTAATAGAAGAAGAAGTCCTACCAACTTATGGGGACCCCGTCCGATGGGGCCCCAGTGACATAAAGGAAGTAAAATAAAGCAGGACCCACCTACAGACGCAAAATTGATGACGTTGCAGTTGTACGGCAAATTTCCAAAAATTGCACTGACATGATGACGTGGCAGGTTGTACGGATTTCCGCGTTTTGTGTTGGCTGATGACGTGGCAGGTTGTACGGATTTTTGTGATTTACGCTGATAGCTTTTTGACTTTGCTTTTGGACCAGATGCTTTTGAGTTTGAAGGCTTTTCACTGTAATTGCTTTTTAGGCCAAGGGCCTTTAAATATGAGGTAGGGCTCATTCTCTGGCATGCTTCCTGGAGAAGGTGCAGAGTTTGGAGTACCGGCTTGTATTGTGTTGATGCAATATAAAGAAATACCGAGAGGGGCGTCAGGGGTTGGGGCCAATACTCTCTGGGGTGGAATTCCGCCACTCCGTGTCACGTGTTGTCTCTCTCTCTCTCTCTCTTTCAGTTCAGTTGTTATTGAAGTGCAAAAAGTCTGTTCAGTCTGTTATTTTCTATTGGCACGTGGTGCCCGTCTTGTGACACACCGCCCACCCCTTGCTAGCTCACAACTTTTTAAAACGAGCAGTCACAAGGTGGGGGTGACTGTGGGCACCGTACCCAAAGAGGAGGAGGTGTTGTGGTCGATGCCGTCAAAAGACTGCCAAGGTAGAGCGTTTAAGAACGTTGGCATGGAGGAGGCTATGGAGCGCATGTAGGAGGATCTAGTACCTACGTTTTAAAATGCACGGCAAGTAGGGGCTCGAACTATTCACCGTCAAGGGATGCCACCAAGTAGCGTTGTAAAACGCTACAACGCTGACCCTGCGATAGCGGCAACAAGAAAGGGTGGAGTGAGCGGCGTCGGCACAAGGGTATTCCCTAGCGTTTTAAAACGCTGCTAGAGGAGGAGGGGAATGAAGAATGCCGCCAGGTGAGGACAATGGTTCTTCTCTTTACATGTCTTCTCCACAAATAACGCCTTGCTCGCCCAAGGTCATGGAGCACTAAGTTCTAATACCATGTCAAAGTCAACGATGCAGAAGCGTAGAGACCAAGAGAGAGAGAGAGAGAGAGAGAGAGAGAGAGAGAGAGAGAGAGAGAGAGAGAGTCTCCTAAACCAACCAACCTTGGCAATGAATAACTGATCTGTGATACAATGGGGGCCGAGGGTTGCTTATATAGCAACCTCAATAAATTGCCCTACCCAGACTTTAATAAATAAGTAAAATAAATACCTAAAAGCCAAACTAAATAATGGGATCACATTGGGCAATTCACTTGAGATGCCCAAACTCTAACAATCACATGGCACTACGCCCCTTCCCAATGATTTTTTTTGCATTCTCCGTACATGCCACCTTTTGTATACATAGCCCTCGCATTGTGATCCTCGTCTTGTACATCATGTGGGTGATAGGCCTGTGAGCATTCCTAGAGGTCTCTTTGTACACAATATACAACCACTTTTTGTGTGCGCGCACGAGAGAGAGAGAGAGAGAGAGAGAGAGAGAGAGAGAGGCCCTTTGAGTAGGATGATGGGGAGCCAGGTTCTTTCGTTGGAGTAAACTGTTCACATCGGGTGGCAGATCCTTCTGCGGCAGTAGCACCCACCTACTTTTGGTTACAGTTTTTGGTCATTGTCATCAGCTTTTCTATACGAATCAAAGAAATTACATATGTTGTCTATCCGATTGGAATATTACATAACTGGTCGTCTCCCTCTTTTATTCAATTGTTTTGAAGTGCTAAAGTGTTTCTGAGTGTGTAGATTACAATTATCTTTGTATTTCCGTCCGATCACTCGCCGGAAGTGGTTAAAGTGGTATTAGAGCACAATTTGCTTCATTGCCCTCTGCAAATAGAAGCATGATCCAACCGATATGGACGGAGAACAGGTCGATTACACTGCTCAAGAAGGGAACCCTCCCAATCCCTCTATGCAAAGACAACCAGATGAAACGCATACACAGTATGTGGTTTGACAACGGGTGTACCTTGGTGGACTAACAAAAGAAGAACTGACAGATGATTGAATTGATTTATAAGCCGTGCACAATTACTTGGGCTCTCTAAATACACCAGTAGCCTCAGCAGGTCTCCCATATGCATTCTTTTCCACAAAATCCGCTTGTGGCCCCTTCCCGACAGAATTTTGGAGCTGTCCCATAGTTTTTAGGAGGCATTTTTAAGTAGATGCCTTCAAGAGAACGTTCCCATGCCACAGATACTTCACAGACCCTTGCCTTATACTCCTCTTCCCTCCTCCCCCCCCCCCCCCCCCACTCTTCCACTTACATATACGACGGATGGGCAACATCACCACTATTACTACAAATTCCGCACCTCCAAAAACGGACGCTGGTCGAAAACCCTCTAAAGATGGGGGCGCTACAATAAAGTTTTTCGCATTTTGAGGCATCCAAGATTCTCATAATGCTCTCGAATTTCTACAGCAATTCGACGTTCTGTTTAGTAATGGGAATTTTACCGAAGAATCAAAGCTGCTTAGGGTCACATCTTTTCTCAAGGATAGTGCATTGACATGGTGGGCTTCCCTGCCCCAAAAGTTGGATCGACTTTAAGTTTTCGTTCCACCCAAGTTTTTTGGATGACGCTGTAACAAACTACTGACGTGTCAAACCCTAAAGAATGGAACCAACTTACAGATGTGGCCGAGGGGCCTAAACCCTAATTTCTACCAGAAACCCTAACTGCCTAAACCCTAATTTTTGCCAGAAATCCTAATTGTTGAAACCCTAATTCTGGAAACCCTAACCCTAAAATTGCTGAAACCGTAACCCTAACCCTAACCTTAAGGGCAACAGACAGATTTTCGCATTTTGCGTTGGTTGATGACGTGGCAGGTTGTACGGATTTTCGTGATTTACGTTGGCAGCTTTTTGGCTTTGCTTTTGGACCAGATGCTTTTAAGTTTGAAGGCTTTTCAGTGTAATTGCTTTTTAGGCCAAGGGCCTTTAAATATGAGGTTAGGACTCATTCTCTGGCATGCTTCCTCGAGAAGGTGCAGAGTCTGGAGTACTGGCTTGTACTGTATTGAAGCAATATAAAGAAATACCGAAAGGGGCGCCAAGATTTGGGGCCAATACTCTCTGGGATGGAATTCCGCCACTCCGTGTCGCGTATTGTCTCTCTCTCTTTCAGTTCAATGGTTATTGAAGTGCTAAAAGTCTGTTCAGTCTGTTCTTTTCTATTGGCACGTGGTGCCCGTCTTGTGACAGTGGTATCAAAGCATAAGGCGTGTGCTTTTCTGAAAGAATACCGGTCCTACAAAAGAGCAGACAGAGCTAATGGAATTTTATTTGAGGTATCGTCGTGTCACGTGACACATCCCAACCCTATGTGTCCGTGGACAAGCTACAACGTGATCAGGGTTCAGTCAGTCCAGTGAGTTTAGATTAGCAGTGATCTGGCACTTTTGTGAGTCTATTCGTAGACCGTGCATGACCAGTCACTTAGCATAGATGCATATCCTCCGGTTGCACACAGCATGATCATCGAAATTCCCATCAGAATCCATTAGCATCAATTAGGGGAATTTTCCAGTGCATTTATTCTATTTTCCTATTTTCCTATTTTTGGTTATTTTCACTTATTATTTTCATGTGACTTTCCAACAAAAGTAGGGCAATTTTGCTAAGTTAATGTATAAGCAAACCCAAGTTAGCACTTTCTGGCAGAAGAGGCAGCAGGAGCTTCCCGCTCAACAGGCAACTTCTCAGCAATACCCCCCCTCAGCAGTAGACCCTCGCCATCCACTCCTTCCCTTGGCATTTCCTCCCAGCAAGCCATCGCCTACAAGTCCTCTTGCCTGGCCTTTTCCAACCTCAGCAGATACATCCCAGCCAACGTTTTTCAGCCTTGACAAAAACGCCAGCATCACTTACAGATTCAACGTTTTTTCAGCCTTGTCAAAAACGCAAGCTCAACAATAGCAAAAATGCAGAATTCAGCAGTTGGATTCTCGCAGTTTTCAGCCTATGACACAGTAGCAAATCAGCCCCGAGACGGTTGTAGATGTTTCCCCCATTTTCAGCCATAAAAACGCAGCCAAAACAGTCATTTTCAGCCACCGAAACAGTCCCAGAATTCAGCGATTAGAAGATCTCAGATTTCAGCCATCAAGTCGTCGTCGTCATCTCCGTCGTCGTCATCGGCATAGTCCCATTGCATCAGTCCATTGCATACGCATTGTACCCCTTTGTGCAATCAAAAATAGACCACTCTCGCCGACGAGAGTGGGGCCTTCGGAGGAGGGTTTTACAACCTCGGGTGTCGTATCTCTTCTCTCTCCTTCTCTCAGTCTCATTCACTTGCACGCACAATATCCACTCACTTTGTTCGTGATCATAGCACTCTCCACAAGACGGAAAGCTCTCTTTCCCTAAGAACTAAAAGGAACCTTGAGCAATAAAGATCACTAATCTTGAGAAAATACAACATTCATTCCGTTGCACCTAACATTGGTATCAGAGCTTTGGAAGTGTTCTGCATTACTCAAGGAAAGAACCACAAGAACCACAAGAAATTTTTTTGCTTGTTGCGATCGCACGAACCCAAGTTTACTTGGGTGTGGCGATTCCTAATCGTGTTTTGTTGAAGAGTGACAGGAATCCCAAGAAAGAAGGGCTTGTCCAGCCTCCCCTTGTGTCTCTTTTCACTCATTGAGAGCGGACCGTGCACTTAGCGGCCGGCCAATCGACGTGAGGTGGGAAAAAGCAACCTTGGTGTGAGCGCAAGGCCGCCAAGGGGTGCGCCCGCAGAAAGGAGTAGAACTCGGGTGAAGAGAAGATCCTTCTCCAACGCGATTTGCAAGCGAAAGAAAACCTGAAGACCCTCAAGAAGTCAAGAACCTCAAGAACCCAAGACCCTCAAGACTCAAGAACCTCAAGAACCTCAAGAACCCAAGTTCCTTGTGAACTTAAGAAACCAAGACCCTCAAGAACCCAAGTTCCTCGTGAACTTAAGAACCCACGATTGCAGAATGGTCGTCACCCGAAGCGGAATGGATACTTTGCATACAGGTGATGAGCATGAGAGAGGCGAAGAAGAATTTTCCCCATCAGGAGGTTTTTCCGACCCTTCCCCATCTACGACAAAGATTGCACTAACTCCTATGGAGGAGTTAAAGCAGATGTTTAAGGAAAGAATGGCAGAAATGAAACGCAGACACGCAGAAGAAAAAGCAGAAAGAGAAGTAGAAAGAAAGGCAAGAGAAGTAGAAAGAGAAGCAACAAGAAAGGCAAGACAAGAACAGCGCGACCGACACATGCAAGAGTTCTTGCGACTCTCGTCTCCAGTGCCGGCACCGATGCAAGAGATTCGGGAAAAGGAGACTCTCTCAGTCTCTTCTTCTCCAAAGCATGACCCACAGGATTTGCATGATTGTGTGAAGCATGATGATGATTTGATTGACAATGACTTGCATGATGATTTGAAGCATAATGATAAGCATGATGATTTGCATAATGATTTGGATGACAATGACAAGCATGATGATTTGCATGATCAAGATGTGATTTCTCACAAGCATGATGATTTGTATGATCAAGATGTGATTTCTCACAAGCATGATGAATTGCATGACGATGAGGTGATTGTTCACAAGGATGATGTGTTAGTGGATGCTTTTTCTAGCGAAGCTAACCTCGTTGCAGATTAGATCAATCACGAAGGATCGATCTTGGCTCTCGAGCCTAGATCCCAAGAACCCCTTCAGGAAGAAACGATCTTGGCTCTAGAGCCTTGGTCCAACGAACCATCACAGGAAGTATTATGTGTTCGCATGATTGATACGCACGCATTGTTCGAGTGTTTCATTCGTGAAGGTTTCCTATATTTTAGTCAGCATCGGTATGTGATCCCTTTTATTAGACATGACATTGTATGTTGAGCACGTTTCTCTCATGGATGAGCACGGATGTATGCGGATTGTTCATGAAAAGTTGAAAAAAGTTTTTATGTTAGGAAGGTGCATTCCATATCTCTTCCCTGGCATGACACAGTTTCCGAAAGAGCACATGATAGTTTGAGCACCAAGCATGGGCATTTCCATTGTGATTTGCCACAATTGATTGATTTCGATCAAACAGAAAAGATTCGATCGCATTGTTTGCATGTGTTTGATGAACGGGTTGTCACTCCGTCTCTATGTTCATCTACATTGCATGCACAGTCTTTAGAGAAGACAAGATTTTTTTCCTTCACTTTACATGGAATGGGTATGTTCATGGTTTTGTGTTGGAGATGGTTTCAGGAATTTTCAGCCATGGAGATTCTTGAAGACGAAAGAAGCAGGACTCTAGACGAAGTTGCAGTATCGAAGGAGCCACAGAAGACTTTGAGTCGCTTTCGGTGCGGCCCAAAGAAGCAAGCATTGCAGACCTTTATGAAGTTCAAGTATCGCTCGACCCACACAGCAGAGTGGGCCGGCGAAGAGTCCCTTCCAAGATTCCGGATGCTGTTGGCGATCTCCCTCGACGCCATACAGTTCGGTACCAGTACCTCACTTTGAAAAGGAGGGGATGTCACGTGACACATCCCAACCCTATGTGTCTGTGGACAAGCTACAGCATGATCAGGGTTCAGTCAGTCCAGTCAGTTTACATTAGCAGTGATCTGGCACTTTTGTGAGTCTATTCGTAGACCGTGCATGACCAGTCACTTAGCATAGATGCATATCCTCCGGTTGCACACAGCATGATCATCGGAATTCCCATCAGAATCTATTAGCATCAGTTAGGGGAATTTTCTAGTGCATTTAGCCTATTTTCCTATTTTTGGTTATTTTCACTTATTATTTTTAAGTGACTTTCCAACAAAAGTAGGTAGGGCAATTTTGCTAAGTTAATGTATAAGCAAACCCAAGTTATCACTTTCTGGCAGAAGAGGCAGTAGGAGCTTCCCGCTCAACAGGCAACTTCTCAGCAGTACCTCCCCTCAGCAGTAGACCCTCGCCATCCACTCCTTCCCTTGGCGTTTCCTCTTAGCAAGCCATCGCCTACAAGTCCTCTTGCTTGGCGTTTTCCAACCTCAGCAGATACATCCCAGCCAGCGTTTTTCAGCCTTGACAAAAACGCCAGCATCACTTGCAGATTCAACGTTTTTTCAGCCTTGTAAAAAACACCAGCTGAGCAGTAGCAAAAACGCAGAATTCAGCAGTTGGATTCTCGCAGTTTTCAGCCTATGACACAGTAGCAGATCAGCCCCGAGACGGTTACAGATGTTTCCCCCATTTTCAGCCATAAAAACACAACCAAAACAGTCATTTTCAGCCACCGAAACAGTCCCAGAATTCAGCGATTAGAAGATCTCAGCCATAAAGTCGTCGTCGTCGTCACCGGCATAGTCCCATTGCATCAGCCCATTGCATACGCATTGTACCCCTTTGTGCAATCAGAAAATAGACCACTCTCACCGACGAGAGTGGGGCCTTCGGAGGAGGGTTTTACAACCTTGGGTGTCGTATCTCTTCTCTCTCCTTCTCTCAGTCTCATTCACTTGCACGCACAATATCCACTCACTTTGTTCATGATCATAGCACTCTCCACAAGACGGAAAGCTCTCTCTTTCCCTAAGAACTAAAAGGAACCTTGAGCAATAAAGATCACTAATCTTGAGAAAATACAACATTTATTCTGCTGCACCTAACACGTCGCGCTCGAACCCGGGCTTATTAGCCACTCCCACCCTTACTTCATCGCGCATCGGGCGCGCTCCCGTCTTCACCGCTTACGTCTTAACGGCATAAGCCAATTAAGATCACTTGCAAGAGAAGGATCCAGATTTGTTTCAAGTCACTGTTTTTCTCAGAAGAAGTGCCATGCAGATGTTGATGTCTACAGCTACCAAGCAGCATACTCCAAGGACTTGGCAAGCTTTCAAGAAAATTTTTGCCCGAAGTTATATGGTTTCTGACATCTTCCTTCAGAGTGCAACTTCTGGCAGAGTGGGGTATCCTGAAATGCTTGCCATGGAAACCCTAGCAGATTATATCTTGAAATTTCTCGACATCTCTTAGTAGATGTTTCTTCTCGAGTTGATAACCTTGGAAGTTCGGTGTGATTGCTATCTCTTGGGACTACCATTGCTGCCAAAGAAACACTGTCTGTCCAAGAGGTGATGGACCATGCTGTGCTCGGCTACGACCTCATGGAAGGAACCTAACCCTAATTTTTGGTGCAGGTTTCAAGATGGAAAATCAGTCGACTTTTCGAGCTCGATTGATGTCGAGATTGCCTTTTAAGTCTGAGTTCTGTTTGATCTTGTTTGGTGATCCTGTTTGGTATTTGTTGAAATGGATGGTATCTGTTTTGAACCTGTTTTGGTGCCGATTTGAATTGTTTGACTCTGGTTTGATACTGGTTTCAATGATTGGTGATTTTACTCCCGGGTGGAGAAGTGAGAAATTATGTTTGAGAATGCTTGTTCATACTCTTGGCCCGGACCCTTGTGGTTATTTGCGGGGGGAGTATTGAATGATTGAAAAGTGATGTTTTTTTTTTACTCATGGCCCGGACCCTTGTGGTTATTTACGGGGGGCGTATTGTTGTTGTGACTCCCGGCCCGGACCTTGATGTTCATGCGGGAGGAGTATTAAGAAGTCTGAGCAGTGGTTACTCTGAGCACCTCCAAACGTTGCAGGCTGCGGTCTGGGGGGCGTTTGGTTGTAAAAGGCCTCTATATCTCCTGGCCCGGATCTTTTTAGGTTATGCGGGAGGAGTGATGAGGGAGTCGTTGAATATCTCCCGGCCCGGACCTTGTTAGGTTATGCGTGAGGAGAGTTCATCGACGGCTTTATGTTTCTATGTCTTGTAACATGCATATGTAAGCATTTGTGTTGCATCGGCGGGAGGAGTGTTCATCGGCGGCTTTATGTTTCTATGTCTTGTGATGTGCCAACTACTGAATATTCCTAATTGGAGAAGATTGCCTGGGTATGTAATTTTAGTGCATCAAGACACCCGTGGAAGATTAGTACGGTCTGGATGTGATGGCTAATTTTACTACGTCGGAATATCAAGAGTTCCGATCTGGACAAAAGGAGAAGCTAACTCCTTGATCAAAAGAGCAGAAAGGAGAAGCCAACTCCTTGATCAAAACAGCCGAAAGGAGAAGCTAACTCCTTGATCAAAACAGCCGAAAGGAGAAGCTAACTCCTTAATAAAAAGAGCAAATTGATTGTCCCTTGGAATGTCCCTCGGAAATTTTTAAGCTAACTTGAATTGTTTTGCAGATATGCTGTAATCGCGGACGATTACTCTCTTTCAAGAAGGGGAGATGTAACAAACTGCTCACGTGTCAACGCTTAAAGAATGGAGCCAACTTATAGATGTGGCCGAGGGCCTAAACCCTAATTTTTGCCAGAAACCCTAACTGCCTAAACCCTAATTTCTGCCAAAAACCCTAATTGCTGAAACCCTACTTCTGGAAACCCTAACCCTAAAACTTGCAAACCCTAATTTTGGAAACCCTAATCCTAAAACTTGCAAACCCTAATTCTAGAAACCCTAACCCTAAAACTGCAAAAACCCTAACCCTAACCCTAACCCTAAGGGCAGAAGGCAGATTTCCGTGTTTGCGCTAGCTGATGACATGGCAGGTTGTACGGATTTTCGTGATTTACGCTGGCAGCTTTTAGGCTTTGCTTTTGGACCGGATGCTTTTAAGTTTGAAGGCTTTTCACTGTAATTGCTTTTTAGGCCAAGGGCCTTCAAATATGAGGTTAGGGCTCATTCTCTGGCATGCTTCCTCAAGAAGGTGCAGAGTCTGGAGTACCGGCTTGTATTGTGTTGAAGCAATATAAAGAAATACCGAAAGGGGCGCCAAGATTTGGGGCAATACTCTCTGGGGTGGAATTCCGCCACTCCGCGTCGCATGTTGTCTCTCTCTCTTTCAATTCAATTGTTATTGAAGTGCTAAAAGTCTGTTCAGTCTGTTCTTTTCTATTGGCACGTGGTGCGCGTCTTGTGACAGACACCTTCAAGGTCGAAATACTTGCTGTTTAGTCTGGCTTAAAAATTTACCCTTCAAACACGCTTCCCATCTACAATCAAAGATTTTGGGACACGTACCTACACGTGAAGTTTATTGATGCAGTGATCAGGATTTTCCTGATAGGGCTTCTCCTTTAGCAACTATACCACATGTCTCTCTAGAGCCTAATAAGGCTCCTTAGGATATTGTTTGTATGGTGCAGCGGAAGTGTGTTGATATTGCTCAAGACGAGTGCTTCTGTGCTCAAGGGTTCCTTTTACTTACAGAAGGGAGAGCCTTCCGTTTCCTTTAGAGAGAGTGCAATGATCACAAACAAAGTGAATGCTATTGTGAATGAAAGTGCTGAGAGAGAGAGAGAGAGAGAGAGAGAGAGAGAGAGAGAGAGAGAGAGAGAGAGAGAGAGAAATGAAATGAAATGTTATATTAAACGTCCTCAAGAGGCCAGAATGACCTATGAGACCAAACTGATACAAAAGTGGTGAATCTGTTACAATGTCTAGGTACCTTAGTACTAAAGTACTAAGTGTGAAAGAGAGAGAGAGAGAGAGAGAGAGAGAGAGAGAGAGAGAGAGAGAGAGAGAGAGAGAGAGAGAGAAATACGACACCAGACGGTTCTCAACCGTCCTCCAAGGGCCCCCCTCTCTATGGCGAGAGAGGTCTATGCTATAGATTGCACAAATATGGTACAATGGTCTAGATGCAATGGACTTGCCGATGATGTCGAACGACTATGACGATGAGGACGAGGACGAGGACGAGGACGAGGACGGGCTGAATCTGAAGACTGATCGGCTGAATTCTGAAACGCTGGCTGATTTAGAAAACGCTAACTGAATTCGGCGACACAGCGAGGATTTGCTACCGAGGTGGAGATCTGCGAGTCTAAGGGACTGATCCGCTGATGCAGAGGGCTGAAAACTGAAAACATTGATCTGGTCTACTGCTGCGGAATGCTGAAAACTGAGAACGCTGGTCTAATTCTGCAAGCTAGGAAACGCTAGGGCTGACCTGCTGAATTGCAAAAATGCCAGGCTGATCTGCAATTGGAAAACGCCAGGGCTGATCTGCTTGTGCAAAAACGTTGGGTACTGAAGGCTGAAAACGCTGATGGTTTCCTGCCGCTCTTGCTGAAAAGATGCACTGCAAGTAGCATGAGCTCCTTCTGCTGCTTCTACTAAGTGACCACTGGGTTTCTTTTATATTTCCTTAGCAATTTGCCCTACTTACTTTTCCAATAAAAGTCACTTATTAATAATAAAGTGAAAATTGCGTATTTTGGAAAAAAGGGTTCTATCCTCTGTAAAATGCTCATGATGTGTAATGAATGTCATGTTAATGGTCATGCTGTG
This sequence comes from Adiantum capillus-veneris, assembly GCF_014529385.1. Classification (NCBI taxonomy): domain Eukaryota; kingdom Viridiplantae; phylum Streptophyta; class Polypodiopsida; order Polypodiales; family Pteridaceae; genus Adiantum; species Adiantum capillus-veneris. Next base: position 141,295,501 of record NC_140938.1, on the reverse strand, counting down.
TGCAATCAGAGGATATGCAACCAACCTAAGTGCCTGGACATGCACGGCGTGCGCACAGGCTCACAAAGGTGCCAGAACACTTCCTAGGATAACTTGAACCCTAGACCTGAGATAGCTTGTCCACATGCACATAGGGTTAGATGTGCACGTGACATCCCCTCCTTTTCAAAGTGAGATACTGGTACCGAGCTGCATGGCTTCCTTGTAGTCCGCCAACAACTCTGGATAATCTCTGAAAAATTCTTGTCACGTGACACATCCAACCCTATGTGTCCGTGGACAAGCTACAACACGACAAGGGTTCAGTCAGTCCAGTCAATCTAGATTTAGAAGTGTTCTGGCACTTTTGTGAGTCTGTTCACAGACCGTGCATGCCTAGACACTTAGTGTAGATGCATATCCTGTGGTTGCACACAACATGATCATAAGCATTCCCATGAGAATCCATCAGAATCCTTCAGGGGAATTTTCGAGTGCATTTAGCATATTTTACCTATTTTTGACATTTTTCACTTATTATTTTAAAGTGACTTTTGTTGGAAATTAGGTAGGGCAAATTGAGTAAGTTTGTATATAAGCAAACCTAAACTAGCACTAATTGGCAGAAGAGGCAGCAGGAGCACCTTGCTCAACAGGCAACTTCTCAGCAGAACCCATTAGAAGGCCTAGCGTTTTGCAGATTGCAGGACCTAGCGCTTTTTCCCATCAAGATCAACCAGCGATTTGCTTTGCAGATTTCGGCGACAGCAAGACCACAAGCCTAGCGTTTTGATCCCAGATCTTGACCGCAAGTATACCCCAACACCTAGCGTTTTTGACAGATTTTAGCATGGCGTTTTTCAGCAGACACAACCTCAACAATGCAGCGTTTTCAGCAATGAAGCACCTGCATATTCAGCCCTAAGATGTAGCAGATTTAGCCCGGAAAGACCATTAGTTTCAGTCCTTAAGAACCTCAGTTTTCAGCCCCAAGACTTGCAGATTTTCAGAGACAAAGATCATCAGAAAAAAGCCCCAAAATCAGCGTTTTTGGACTTGCGGCAGATTTCAGCCCATAGCGTTTTCGGACAGCAGAGAAAAGATTGCACATTTCAGCCCTTAGGTCGGTCTCTGTTAGGTGCAGCGGAATGAATGTTTGCGCTTTGCTCAAGATGAGTGCTCCGAACTGTGCTCAAGGTTCCTTTTGTTCTTATGGAAGGTAGAGCCTTCCGTTTCTAATGAGAGAATGCTATGATCACAAACAAAGTGAATGGACACTGTGCGTGCAAGTGTATGAGACTGAGAGATAGAGAGAGAAGAGAATACGACACCAGAGAGGTTGTAAAACCCTCCTCCGAAGGCCCCAATCTCGTCGGCGAGAGTGGTGTACTATTGATTGCACAAAGTGGTACAATGATGATGCATGGAACTGATGCAACTTGGGACTATGCCGGTGACGACGACAGGATGGCGACGATGACTTAAGGGCTGAAATCTGCGGTCTTCTATCTGCTGTCCATAAAAACGGTATGGCTGAAAATCTGGGATTGATTTGGGGTGGCTGAAAACTCTGTTTTGGCTGCGGTTTTGAGGGCTGAAAATGGAGTTCTTCTGCAAGAATCTAGGGCTGAACTGCCTCATGTCTTTAATGCTGAAAACGCTGCCTTGTCTGCTTTACTGAAGGCTGAAAATCCAAAAACGCTGGCAGCTTTGTAGCGTTAGTGAAAACGCTGGGAATCTGGGAGTGTTGGCGATGTGGGAAACTGAAAACACCAGGGCTAGGGGCTTGAGGCAGGCTTGCGGTGGAAATCTGCTGGAAACAGAAAACGCTAGGGCTTGGAGAAAACACCAAGGCAAGGGAAAGGAAAATCGCCAAGGCAAGGAGTTTTTGATGGTTCTTGCTGAGAAGGTGCCTGTTGAGCGGGGAGCTCCTGCTGCCTCTTCTGCCATTGAGTGCTAAATTGGGTTTGCTTATCTACAAACGTAGCAAAATTGCCCTACCTACTTTTGTTGGGAAGTCACTTAAAAATATTAAGTGAAAAATGTAAAAAAATAGGGAAAATAGGATAAATGCACTGGAAAAATCCCCTAACTAATTCTAATGGATTCTGATGGGAATACTGATGATCATGCTGTGTGCAACCAGAGGATATGCATCTATACTAAGTGACTGGGCATGCACGGTCTACGAATAGACTCACAAAAAGTGCCAGATCACTTCTAATCTAGACTGACTGGACTGACTGAACCCTGATCATGTCGTAGCTTGTCCACGGACACATAGGGTTGGATGTGTCACGTGACAGTCTCTTAGTCCCCACGTCATCGTCGACATAGCTTCGACTTGCATCAGTCACATGCATTCAGTTTGTACCAATTTGTGCAATCATAAGTAGACCACTCTCGCCGACGAGATTGGGGCCTTCGGAGGAGGGTTTAAACGTCTCTGGTGTCGTATTATTCTCTTCTCTCTCTATCTCTCAGTCTCATACACTTGCACGCACAGTGTCCATTCACTTTGTTTGTGATCATAGCATTCTCTCATTAAGAACGGAAGGCTCTCCCTTCCATAAGAACAAAAGGAACCTTGAGCACAGTTCGGAGCACTCATCTTGAGCAAAGTTCAAACATTCATTCCGCTGCACCTAACATTGGTATCAGAGCTTTGACAGTGTTCTGTATCACTCAAGGAAAGAACCACAAGAATCACAAGAATTTTTTTCCTTGTTGCGGTTGCACGAACCCAAGTTCGCTTGGGCGTGTTGATTCCTAATTGTGTTTTTGAAGAGTGACAGGAATCCTAGGAAAGAAGGGCTTGTCCAGCCTCCCCTTGTGTCCCTTTTCACTCATTGAGAGCGGATCGTGCACTTAGCGGCCGGCCAATTGACGTGAGGTGGGAAAAAGCAACCTTGGTGTGAGCGCAAGGCCGCCAAGGGGTGCGCCCGCGGGAAGGAGTAGAACTCGGGTGAAGAGAAGATCCTTCTCAAACACAGATTGCAAGCGCAAGAAAACCTCAAGACCCTCAAGAACCTCAAGACCCTCAAGTACCCAAGAACCGAAGACCCTCAAGAACCCAAGTTTCTCGTGAACTTAAGAACCAAAGATCATAGTGCATGGTGGTCTCCCGAAGCGGAATGGATACTTCGCATATAGGTGATGCGCATGAGAGAGGCGACGAAGAATTTTCCCCACTAAGAGATTTTTTCGACCCTCCCCCTTCTCCATCTACGCTACAAAGTGTACCAAATCTTATGGAGACAATGGTCAAGTCGATGATGAACATGATGGCCAAACAAGAAGAGACTCGCATTGCCTTGGAACGCGAACGCGAAGAATGAAAAGAAAGAAAAGCACAAAGAAAGGAGGAAGCTGCAGCAAGATGCTCGGTCTGGGAGGTTGAGCGTGAGACTCAAAGAGAACTACGCACTCAAGAATTGGTTCGACAAGTACTTGCCTCGAAGTCCGAACTAGCCAAAGATGGTGGGAGTTCCTCAAGTGACGCAAGCGACGAGGCGGATTCCAACAATCCAGAGAAGTTGACTTTTAGTAAGTATGCTAGTAAGATGGATGCTACGGTTATTCATTCTTGGTTGCATCAATTTAATGCTTATTTTGTGTCAACTAAGAAGACAGAAAATAGCAAAGTTTTGACGACAGCCATGTACCTTGCCAGTGATGCCATCAATTGGTACCACGCATGGGAAGAGGCACAATTAGCCGCGCACCTAGAGGAAGCCTGCGAATTCACGCCCCTTTCCTTCAATTGGGCTGATTTCCAAGACAAGCTCAAGGTGCGGTCTATGCCACCTCAGTACCTTGCACCATTGAAGGACGATTGGCGCGCTCTCAAGCAAAATGGTATGCCGGTTATGTCTTTTTCTAATCGTGTTTTGCAGCTAGGTACCCAATTACGCAAGTCGGATGATGAACGCAAAAAGGCATTCCTTTCTGGATTGGACGAGTATATCAAGTACGATGTCGAGGTGCTCGATCCAATCGATCTCAACAAGGCGGTAGCAATTGCTCTCGCAGAGGAGATGAAGCACAACAAGGGAAAGCCTAAGGAGAACAAGACTTCTACAAGTACCTTGCAGACTTCTCAGAACTCTCCGAACGGTAAGAACGGTAAGAATGGTAACTCTTCTAATCAATCTTCCAACAGTCTCTCAGAAAAAAATTCTTCCAATGAACCTAAGGGTAAGGCTAACACAAATGCTAATCCTAAGCTTACTTTAGATGAAAAGAGAGGATACATCACGTCGGAAGAGCAAAGCACTTATTCTAAGGAAGGTCGTTGTTTTCATTGTCACATTAAGGTTCACATAAAAAGAACATGTCCTAAGCTTGAATTGAATGAATCTAAAGAATCCACAAAACCCACTTCCTCTGCCAATGCAATTAATGATAACACGAGCGTGTCCCAAGTTTCTCCCAACCCTCCCATTGATGATTCTCTCATTAAATGTTATGGTCATATGTTGAGGCAGCGTTTTGTCATATTGTTTGACCCAGGTAGTATGCATGATGTGATCAGTCCCTCTCTTGTTGAGAGAGCCCGCCTAGAAGTTAGTGAGAAATCTCCTGTCGAGGACTCTGGCTTTGTTCCTGGTATGGACTCTCTCATCACGCAGGAGTGTCTTGTGTGTTGTTTACAATTCAACAAGCTACCTTCAATAGAAGATTTTTTGTCTCTCCTCTCTCAGGATGTGATATGATTTTGGGCATTCGATGGTTTCGTGATCTTAACCCTCTCATTGATTGGGACGCTAACACTTTCACTCTCTATGCAAAAAGTGACTCCCATTGTCATTCGTGGAGAGAACATTGTTCATTCTCCTCTATCATTGCTAACATGCAGGACAAGATTGAAAGGATTCAGGAGAAGGAGACTCTCTCAGTCTCTTCTTCTCCAAAGCATGACATACAGGATTTGCATGATTATGAAAAACATGATGATTTGAATAACAATGATAAAGCATGATGATTTGGATGATAATGATGAGCATGATGATTTGCATGATCAAGATGTGATTTCTCACATTCATGATGATTTGCATGAAGATGATGTGATTGTTGATAAGGATGATGAGTTAGTTGATGCTTTTTCTAGTGAAGCTAACCTCATTGCAGATTCGATCAATCAGGAAGGATCGATCTTGGCTCTCGAGTCGAGGTCCAAAGAACCCCCTCAGAAAGAACCCCTTCAGGAAGGATCGATCTTGACTCTCGAGCCTAGGTCCATAGAACCCTCACAGGAAGTAGTATGTGTTTGCATGATTGATACGTGCGCATTGTTCGAGTGTTTCATTCGTGATCGTTTCCTGTATTTTAGTCAGCGTCTTTATGTGATTTCTTTTACTAGGCATGACATATTGTACGTTGAGCACGTTTCACTCACGAATGAGCACGGATGTATGCGGATTTTTCATGAAAAGCTGAAAAGTATGTATGTAAGGAAGTCACATTCCATGTCTCTTCCTTGGCATGACACATTTGTAGAAAGAGCACATGAAAGTATGAGCACCAAGCATGGGCATTCCCGTTGTGAATTGCCACAGTTGATTGATTTAGATCAGAAGAGAAAGATTCGATCTCATTGTTTGCTTGTGTGTGGTAAACCGTTTGACACTCCGTCTATTTGTTCATCTACATTGCATGCATAGTCTTTGAGGAAGACGAGATTTTTTCCACTCACTTTACATGGATTAGGTATGTTCATGTTTTTGTGTTGGAAATGGTTTCAGGAATTTTCAGCCATGGAGATTCTTGAAGATGAAAGAAGCAGGTCTGTAGACGAAGTTGAAGCATCGAAAGAGCCACAAAAGACTTTGTCGCTTTTGGAGCGGCCCAAAGAAGCAAGCATTGCAGACCTTTATGAAGTTCAACTACCGCACGACCCACACATCAGAGTGGGCCGGCAAAGAGTCCCTTCCAGGATTCCGGATGCTATTTGCGATCTCTTTTGACGCCATACAGTTCGGCACCAGTACCTCACTTTGAAAAGGAGGGGATGTCACGTGACACATCCAACCCTATGTGTCCGTGGACAAGCTACAGCACGACAAGGGTTTAGTCAGTCCAGTCAATCTAGATTTAGAAGTGTTCTGGCACTTTTGTGAGTCTGTTCACAGACCGTGCATGCCCAGACACTTAGTGTAGATGCATATCCTCTGGTTGCACACAACATGATCATAAGCATTCTCATTAGAATCCATCAGAATCCTTCAGGGGAATTTCCAGTGGATTTAGCCTATTTTACCTATTTTTGACATTTTTCACTTATTATTTTTAAGTTACTTTTGTTGGAAAGTAGGTAGGGCAAATTGAGTAAGTTTGTATATAAGCAAACCTAGACTAGCACTAATTGGCAGAAGAGGCAACAGGAGCACCTTGTTCAACAGGCAACTTCTCAGCAGAACCCATCAGAAGGCCTAGCGTTTTGCAGATTGCAGGACCTAGCGTTTTTTCCCATCAAGATCAGCCAGCGATTTGCTTTGCAGATTTCGGCGACAGCAAGACCACAAGCCTAGCGTTTTGATCCCAGATCTTCACCGCAAGCATACCCCAACACCTAGCGTTTTTGGAGACCCAGCACCTAGCGTTTTTGACAGATTTCAGCATGGCGTTTTTCAACAGACACAACCTTAGCAATGCAGCGTTTTCAGCAATGAAGCACCTGCGTATTTAGCCCTAAGGAGTAGCAGATTTAGCCTGGAAAGACCATTAGTTTCAGTCCTTAAGAACCTCAGTTTTCAGCCCTAAGACTTGCAGATTTTCAGCGACAAAGATCATCAGAAAACAGCCCCAAAATCAGCGTTTTTGGACTTGCCGCAGATTTCAGCCCATAGCGTTTTTGGACAGCAGAGAAAAGATTGCAGATTTCAGCCCTTAAGTCGGTCTCGTCGTCCCCGTCGTCATCGTCGACATAGCCTAGACTTGCATCGCTCACTTGCATTCAGTTTGTACCAGTTTGTGCAATCATAAGTAGACCACTCTCGCCAACAAGAGTGGGGCCTTCGGAGGAGGGTTTTACAACGTCTCTGGTGTCGTATTATTCTCTTCTCTCTCTATCTCTTAGTCTCATACACTTGCACGCACAGTGTCCATTCACTTTGTTTGTGATCATAGCGTGTGTGACGTAACGAAACACATCTTTTCGCATTTTAGGCCAATAAAAGAATCTTTCTATTTTTTCCAAAGTTGTGTTCATTCCCCTGTGCCCACCCGTGAGAGGCATGAGCATCGTGCAATATGGCTTTCCTTAGAGAGAGCAACACATAGACGGTGACGAAAATACAACAAACCTTCACGAATGAGATAGTGGTTGGGCCATTGGGAAGTAAGAGCCTGCAACCAATTGCTTACCAAACTCGGATTCTGCGTGCTGGTTCTTCATGCTGTCGAAAGATTCACCCTGAATAGAAATTGTGGATTTTGACTCAAGAGTCAAGATTTGTCCTTTGCGACTTAATGCATCTGCAAACAGGGTTAGCTTTACCAGACACATACTCAATCAAACCACCAAATTGCAAACCATCTTGCTTGGCGATCACTCCAATGTGCACTAGGCATAGACTGGAGCCACTCGAGGGCTTGATGATCTGTGTCAACTGTGAACTCTACACATACAGAAAATGCTTCCAATGCTTCAGAGAGTGAATGACAGACAGAAGTTCTTTGTTAAACGGAATAATTATTTTCTGCACTATTTAACTTCCGACTGAGAAATGCAACTGGATGGCCATGCTGCTGAAGCACAGCACCTATAGCGACATTGCTCGCATCCGTCCATACCTCAAAGGGTCGTCCCAAGAGGCAAGGATGAGACACAACACCTGTCACTGCAACCTTGAGAGCTGCGAAAGCCTTAATGACTGCCTCAGGTAAAACCACATGCTGTCAGCGAGTTTTTACCCCTTTCAAAACATCCGTCATGGGTGCGGCGGCAATGCGTACAAAATTCTCTATGTGCGAACTATATGCTTGACATAAACCAAGAAAAGAACGCACATCATATGCAATTTTGGGCAAATCTGTCACAAGACGGGCACCAAGTGCCAATAGAAAAGAAGATACTGAACAGACCTTTAGCACTTCAATAACAACTGAACTGAGAGAGAGAGACGACACGCGACACAGTGGCGGAATTCCACCCCAGAGAGTATTGGCCCCACACCTTGGCGTCCCTTTCGGTATTTCTTAATATTGCATCAACACAATACAAGCCGATACTCCAGACTCTGCACCTTCTCCAGGAAGCATGCCAGAGAATGAGCCCATGGCCTCATATTTAAAGGCCCTAGGCCCAAAAGCAGTTTCCATGAAAAGCCTTCAAACTCAAAAGCATATGGTCCAAAAGCAATGTCTAAAAGTTGCCAGTGGGATTAACGGAAATTCGTACATTTGTCACGTCAGCAACGCAAAACGTGAAAATCCGTACAGGTTGCCACATCAGCATGTCAACGCAATTTTCGGGCTGTCCGTACAACTGTCACGTCATCAGTTGCTGCGCAAGTCTTGGTGTGTGTGTGTGTGGGTCCTGCTTTATTTTAATTCCTCTATGTCACTTGGCCCCATCGAACGGGGTCCCATAAGTTGTTAGGACTTCTTCTTCTGCTGTTGCTTGTTCTTCTTAGGGTTGAGGCCCCTCGGCCGTGATTTGAAGGTTGGCTCTGTTCTTCACTGACTTGACAGGTCAGCAGCTTGTGACAAAATCCCAATTATGAACTTGTTTTACCTTCGCAAGATCGAGCTTGACACCTTCTCAAGAAATGATATAACCCAGATAAGTAACTTCAACAAGAAAAAACTCAGATTTCTTAGTTGCAATGTACAACTGACACTCATCCAAACGGGCTAAAACCCTTTGTACATCCTTTTCATGTTGTTCCCACGAAGCAGAAAAAATGAGAATATCATCAAGAAAGATAAACACACACACGCCAATCATATCGCCAAAACAGCCTACTGTCACGTCACACATCCAACCCTATGTGTCCGTGGACAAGCTATAGCATGATCAGGGTTCCGTTCAGTCAAGTCAGTCTAGAATAGGAAGTGATCTGGCACTTTTGTGAGTCTGTTCGCAGACCGTGCATGTCCAGACACTAAGATTAGATGCATATCCTCTAGTTGCACACAGCATGACCATCAGATTCCAGGCAGATCCTATCAATAGCATTTTTACAGTGCATAGACCTATTTTCCCTATTTTTGACATTTTTCACGTATTATTTTTAAGTGACTTGTGTTGGAAACTAGGTAGGGCAATTTTGCTAAGATAATATATAAGCAAACTAGAGCTAGCACTTTCTGGCAAAAGAGGTAGCAGGCGCTTCGGTTCAACAAGCACCTTCTCAGCAGGAACCCCCAGCAAGGCCTAGCGTTTTTGCTACACAGCAGCGAGGCTAGCGTTTTGCATCAAGAACCCAGATCAGACAGCGTTTTTGCACTTGCAGATTCCCGACGATAGTAGAACCACAGATCAGCCTAGCATTTTGCATTTGCAAGACATCCGGCAACAGTAGAACCAGCAAAAGCCCTAGCGTTTTTGCAAGAAGACTTCTAATCAGCCCTAGCGTTTTTGGTTTGCAGATCAGCCCCGGCGTTTTCCAGATTCACCGCGATGGAGCATCAAGAACCACCAGCGTTTTCAATTTTCAGCCTTTAGCACTCACAGACCAAGTCCCGAACCTCACAGATCTCACCTTCCCACAGCAGATCCTCACCGCACGGTTAGATTCTACAAAGTTTACAGATTCAGCCCGGAAAACGCAGATTTCAGCATCTGCGTTTTCAGCGCGTCATCGTCGCATCGTCGTCATCGACATCGTCACCGACATAGAGTGAGAATTCAGCAGATAAAGATTTGTAGATTTCAGCCCTTAGCGATTTCGGACTTTAGCCTCATCGTCGTCGTCCTCATCGTCAGCGACATCGTCGGCAAGTCCAAGCATTGTAGAGATTTGTGCAATCATAAGTAGACCGCTCTCGCCATAGAGAGTGGGGCCTTTGGAGGAGGATTTTACAACGTCTCTGGTGTCGTATTCTCTTCTCTATCTCTCAGTCTCATGCACTTCCATTCACAATGTCCATTCACTTTCTTTGTGTCCATTGCACTCTCTCACTAAAGGAACGGAAGGCTCTCCCTTCCGTAAGTAAAAGGAACCCTTGAGCACAGTTCGGAGCACTCATCTTGAGCAAAGTTCAAACATTCATTCTGCTGCACTTTACATTGGTATCAGAGCTTTGGCAGTGTTCTGTATCACTCAAGGAAAGAACCACAAGAACCATGTATTTTTTTTTCTGCTTGTTGAGGTCGCATGAACTCAAGTTCACTTGGGCGTGTCGATTCCTAGTCGTGTTTTTGAAGAGTGACATGAATCCCAGAAAAGAAGGGCTTGTCCAGTCTCCCCTTGTGCCTCTTTTCGCTCATTGAGAGCGGACCGTGCACTTAGCGACCGGCCAATTGACGTGAGGTGGGAAAAAGAAACCTTGGTGTGAGCGCAAGGCCGCCAAGGGGTGTACCGCGGATAAGAGCAGAACTCGGGTGAGAGAAGATCCTTCTCTAACACAGATTGCAAGCAAAAGAAGAACCTCAAGACCTTCAAGAACCCAAGAACCCAAGACCCACAAGAACCCAAGTTCCTCGTGAACTTAAGAACCCAAGACTACAAGAACTTACAAGAATCCTCGACTTCAGTGGATGGTCATCACTCGAAGCGGAATGGATACTTCGCTTGGAGGTAATGAGCATGAGAGAGGCGAAGAAGAATTTTCCCCACCAGGAGGTTTTTCCGGCCCTCCCCCTTCCCCATCTACGCCAAGGATTGCACTAACTCCTATGGAGGCTTTCGACAAGATGTTTATGGAAAGGAAGTTAGACGCGAAGCAAGAAAAACAGAAATTGATTGTAAGTACGAAGAAAGAATGGCAACCATAGCGTGTAAGCGCGATCAAGCACGCTTGGAAGCCAAAGTAAGACAAGCCGAATTTGATCACGAGAACAAAGCAAGAAAGGCAATGAACGACCGACACATGGAAGAGATGTTGCGACTCTTTTCTCAAGTGCAGACACAGATGCAATAGATTCGGGAAAAGGAGACTCTCTCCGTCTCTTCTTCTCCGAATCATGATAAACGGATTTGCATGATGATAAGCATGATCATTTGAATGATAATGATGAGCATAATGATTTAGATGACAATGACAAGCATGATGATTTGGATGATAATGACAAGCATGATGATTTGCATGATCAAGATGTGATTTCTCACAAGCATGATGATTTGCATGAAGAAGATGTGATTGTTCACAAGAAGGATGAGTTAGTGGGTACTTTTTCTAGCGAAGCTAACCTCATTGCAGATTCGATCAATCACAAAGAACCGATATTGGCTATCGAGCCTAGGTCCAAAGAACCCTTACAGGAAGTACTACGTGTTCGAATGATTCGTTAGTATGCATTGTACGAGTGTTTCTTTCGTGATCGTTTCCTGTATTTTCGTCAGCGTCTTTATGTGATCCCTTTTCCTAGGCATGACATATTGTACGTTGAGCACATTTCACTCATGAATGAGCACAGTTGTATGCGGATTGTTCATGAAAAGCTGAAAAGTATGCATTCAAGGAAGTCACATTCCATGTCTCTTCCTTGGCACGACACAATTGTAGAAAGAGCACAAGAAAGTATGAGCACCAAGCATGGGCATTTCCGTTGTGAATTGCCAAAGTTGATTGATTTAGATCAGAAAGATACTATTCGATCTCATTGTTTGCGTGTGTGTGGTGAACGGTTTGACACTCCGTCTATTTGTTCATCTACATTGCATGCACAGTCTTTAGTGAAGACGAGATTTTTTCCAGTCACTTTATATGGAATGGGTATGTTCATGTTTTTGTGTTGGAATTGGTTTCAGGAATTTTTAGCCTCGGAGATTCTTGAAGAAGATGGACCTACGTCCATAGACAAAGTTGAAGCATTGAAGGAGACTCAGAAGACTTTCTGTCGCTTTCGGCGCGGCCCAAAGAAGCAAGCGTTGCAGACCTATATGAAGTTCAAGTACCGCATGACCCACACATCAGAGTGGGCCGGCGAAGAGTCCCTTCCAGGATTCCGGATGTTTTGGCGATCTCCCTCGACGCCATACAGTTCGGTACCAGTACCTCACTTTGAAAAGGAGGGGATGTCATGTGACACATCCAACCCTATGTGTCCGTGGACAAGCTACATCATGATCACGGTTCAGTTCAGTCAAGTCACTCTAGAATAGGAAGTGATCTGGCACTTTTGTGAGTCTGTTCGCAAACCGTGCATGTCCAGACACTTAGATTAGATGCATATCCTCTGGTTGCACACAACATGACCATCAGATTCCAGTCAGATCCCATCAGTAGCATTTTCACAGTGCATAGACCTATTTTCCCTATTTTTGACATTTTTCACTTATTATTTTTAAGCGACTTTTGTTGGAAACTACGTAGGGCAATTTTGCTAAGATAATATATAAGCAAACCAGAGCTAGCACTTTTTGGCAGAAGAGGCAGCAGGAGCTTCGGTTCAACAGGTACCTTCTCAGCAGGAATCCCCAGCAAGGCCTAGCGTTTTTGCTACATAGCAGTGAGGCTAGTGTTTTGCATCAAGAACCCAGATCAGCCAGCGTTTTTGCACTTGCAGATTCCCGACGATAGTAGAACCACAGATCAGCCTAGCGTTTTGCATTTGCAAGACATCCGGCAACAGGAGAACCAGCAAAAGCCCTAGTGTTTTTCCAAGAAGATTTCAAATCAGCCCTAGTGTTTTTGGTTTGCAGATCAGCCCCGACGTTTTGCAGATTCACCACGACGGAACATCAAGAACCACCAGCGTTTTCAGTTTTCAGCCTTTAGCACTCGCAGACCAAGTCGCGAACCTCGTAGATCTCGCCTTCCCGCAGTAGATCCTCGCCGCACGGTCAGATTCCGCAAGGTTTATAGATTTAGCCCGGAAAACACAGATTTCAGCATCTGCGTTTTCAGCGCGTCATCGTCGCATCGTCGTCATCGACATCGTCACCGACATAGAGTGAGAATTCAGCAGATAAAGATTTGCAGATTTCAGCCCTTAGCGATTTCAGACTTCAGCCATCTCGTTGTCGTCTCATCGTCGTCGACATCGTCGGCAAGTCCAAGCATTGTAGAGATTTGTGCAATCATAAGTAGACCGCTCTCGCCATAGAGAGTGGGGCCTTCAGAGGAGGGTTTTACAACGTCTCTGGTGTCGTATTCTCTTCTCTATCTCTTAGTCTCATGCACTTCCATTCACAGTGTCCATTCACTTTGTTTGTGTCCATTGCACTCTCTCACTAAAGGAACGGAAGGCTCTCCCTTCCGTAAGTAAAAGGAACCCTTGAGCACAGTTCGGAGCACTCATCTTGAGCAAAGTTCAAACATTCATTCTGCTGCACTTTACATTGGTATCAGAGCTTTGGCAGAGCTTTGACGGTCATCTTGTTCAAAGCCCTGTAATCAACACACAAACGAGACAAACCATCCTTCTTGCAGACAAATAAGATAGGAGCAGCAAAAGGACTTACACTAGGACGTATGAATCCTCTGGCCACCGACTTGTGAGTTGCAGCTGAAACCGGCCCGTAAGGCGGTAGACTTTGGCTTTCACTCAAAATTCTTTACTTTAGACACACACAGAGAGAACTTTGGGAAGGTAACCTGCGACGGGAATTAACACTTAAAGCACACACACGGTTCGGAAGCTAGAATGCTCTGAGCAGACGTCGACAACCTGTAGGCCCCAAAATTGGCGCCCCTTTCGGTATTTCTTTACTCTTAAGAGGGTAAAATTCACAAAGAAGAGTCTTGGGAATTCTTTACCTGTATCCAACTAGATACCACATGTTCTGGCAAAATTTCGGCAACATAACAGCCCCAAAACTTGCCCAAAACTAATTCCCCTACTGGAACTCACTTCCATTGACAAACCCTCTGATTTCTGCCCAAGGACAATAAATTCAGCATGTTGTATTTATTGGTGCCCTTTTTTTAGCCCTAAACAGTCCCTGAATTGTCCTCTATCAGTGGGGCATTGTTCGCATTGGTTTTGGCATCCGTATGGCTGAAAAACAGTCCACATTCAGCGCATAACCAGCACTGAAAACGCACCTGTACGGTGAGGTTATCACCCGCTACTCCTGTTCTTGCTCATAGAGGCTCTTGCCTCAGCAAAAACGCATAAGACCTCACAACTGTACGAGTCAAATGAAGAGCCCTCTTGTGGGGCATCACATAATTGCATGTAGGGAAGAGAGAGAGCAGTGTGAGGTGTGGAGAACATGACTTCTTGCACCACACTGTACATGAGAGAGAAAGCTTGCAGTCAATAGATCTTAACTTGTGACAAAAAACTTGCAAATGAGTTCTCCCAGCTAGAAAATTCAGCGCTACCTTCTTCTTCATGAGGGAAGTGCACGAAAAGGTGCCACTTGGCACATTTACAAGCAATTTCCTATTTCGGGGTTGTCCCTTAAAAATCTTCCGACTGGTTGCCTAGTTGACTTTGCAGTAGAGTTCTAAAATGTTCCTCTTGTCATTCTGGAGGTAATGACATGAACAGATTTGATGGTCCAAAATAGCAGCTCCCTAAACTTTAGGGGATGCTTCTGTTGGACTCCCACTGGTCATCTGACCATCTATCCCCACTGGGACCGCATCCAAAAATGCAATGTGGCCCAACTGCCGGGTACTTTCCTTTAATGCCCCACCTTGGCATTATGCCTTTATTGAGTTTACTTCCTAGTATCCACCAACTTGCTAAGTGGGACGGGGGGACGTGCATGATCTTGAACTATGCCTAGACATCCTTTTATTATACGAGTTTCAGTGCCTACCAACTTCTCGTCTGCGGGTGAAACTACGGTTCACATTGGCCATACAACGTCCGAACTTCAAAAAGAGGGTCTCAAAAATAAAGCAAAAATCATTGGAAAGAAACCAACGACTAAAGTTAGCAGTTGCCATGTCCTCGTGACATACCTCCCTCTTGAAATCGCAAACGTCCTTGATTGCATACCATAAATACATGCCGCTGATGACCTTGTGTTGTTAGCACTCTTTTATCATCGCATGTATTCGCAAGAAAGGTGCAATACATTTGGTGACTTTGATAGTTCATACTCTTGAGTCTTCCATCCACTTTGCATCCATAGGTGGATAGTTTTTGAACTTCACCAAGTAGCGTCTTGTAACAAACTTGGACACCCCAAGTCAAGATTTTAGCACGACACAGCAGAGATTCACTTCAAAACAGTTCACAATTCACACTTGATTCGACACGACCCAACGGAGTTCCGTGCCTAGAGATATTGGCCCCAAAGACTGGCGCCCCTTTCGGTATTTCTTTTTGTATTAATCTATGTTCAAAGTACAAGAGAGTGGGAGGGTTCTCACTCTCAGACTCTGCGTCCAGATGCTCTGAGAAGTGAGGGCCCTGTCCACTTATTTGTAAGTTACAACGGATGCCCAAAAGCAGAGCCCCAAAATCAAAAGCTTAAAAGCTTTTTAAAATAAAGCAATTTGTCTTAAAGGCCTTGCTAAAATCAACCAGCGTAAATCCAGCTTTTCCATACGCTTTGCCACGTCAGCAGTTGCTGCGCAAAAGTAGGGAATCCGTACATTGTGCCATGTCAGCCTGTCTCCGCGTTTTGCACCGAAAAATCCGGGAGTGCCACATCAGCATTGTTTCCGCGTTTCACGGGCCTGCTACTTGCCAGTTGGGTGTAACCGGGCATGCCACGTCACCGGTTTGTGACATACCTCCCTCTTGAAAGCATTGTAATCGCCCTCAATTACGCCTGCAAAACAGACAGAGGCCATAAACTGTCTTAGCAGACATTGACTGTTAGTACCGACGCACTAGGAACAACACATCTAGCACATGTACCAATCAACAGTCACATTACAGGACATCACTTGACATCACAGGACATCACATGACAAATCACATTCAAAAATATCATTCCAAATCTCAGACCATGATTAATCGGCAACGTATTTAGCAATTGCATCTAGATCTGGTCGGGACCTCACAGATGCTCGATTACTAATCCTTATTGCAATCATGTCTATACAAATTTGTGAGACCGAAATGCTGCAGTCATTTCGTCTATCAGTTCCTGCACTCAAACAAGTCAAGTACGAATCAATCAGTATCATTTTCATTATCGGGAATTCCAAATCATAAAGTCATACACAGAATACTGTCAGCTCAGCAGTATCCCTGAAACCCAAAAGGACATTAGTGACTTTATATCGAATCAAAATATCGGGGCAATCTGTCGACAAAGGAGTGGAGTGACTCCCCTCTTGTGCATACCCGCTGCACTAGATTCACCCATGTTGAAATCGGGGTTCTATCGGAGTAGACTATGCTAAACCGAATGCTTCAAGGTAAAGGTTCACAATGTGAGGAGTATCTGCCAGGTCCTCCTCCTCCATCCACTTCGAATCCAATGCGGGATAGTTCTTGAATTCAACCAAGAACCGCCTTATCACTTTACCTTTTATCTTTCGTTACGTGTCAATATCTGTACTGGAACAAGTATCTCCTCGCTTTCCTCCACTTCGGGTTGCTCATCTGGCTCCCCATCATCGGGCACATCGCCTTTAAAAGGCTTCAAGAGACTCACATGAAAAGCATTGTGAATTCTCCAAGTATCGGGCAGCTTCAATCTAAAGGAGACATCATTTATCTTTTCTTGTATTTGGAAAGGTCCATAGTATCTCATTCTAAGCTTTGGAAGAAACCGCTCCTTTCCCTTTTTCTTTCTCAGGCGTGCCTTCGCAAAACGTAAGAGCACCCAATCGTTCTCCTTTAATTTCAAATCACAACGGTGTCGATCTGTTGCCTTTTTGTGTCTTTCCTGAGATTTCTCTAAAGCGTCCCGGACCTTGGCAAAAGCAGTGTCCAAGTCCCTGGTCGGCTTCAAAATAATCTTATCTTTCGTGCTCAAGGGTGGAACCTTCGGAGCACCCTTAGGCAGTCACCTCTGTGGGTCCCCACGAGAAAGGGACTCCTTTCTGTGTCAAAATATGAGCCAATCACGTATAGTCTCAATCTTCGCCGGGGCCATTTGCACTCCGGCTACTGAGAGACGATGTGTCCCAAAAAGTGTATCTTCGGTAGGAAAAATTCATTCTTCTTTGCATTAATCACCAACTTGTGATTTCGCAATGCCTGAAAGACCTGTAGTAGCAGGTGTTCTCTATGTTCTGCCTCATCCTTGGAGAAGACAATAATGTCAAAGAAAGTGCCAACAAAAGATCTGTACTCTCTGAAAATCCTGTCTATCATTCGGTTAAAGGTCGCTGGAGCATTGGTAAGGCCAAAAGGCATCACCAAAAATTCAATAAACTGAAGGTCGTCCAAAAAGCTGTCTTGTAGATATCTCCCGGCGTGATTCAGATATGATGATATCCTCTCTTCAAATCGATCCTGCTGAAACAAGAGGATCCCTGTAGTAGCTGGTCAAGAATATCATTGATCCTCGGAATCGAAAATCTGTTCTTGATGGTGATTTTATGAAGAGCTCTGTAATCAATGCACATTCTCCAAGATCAGTCTTTCTTCAAAACCAACAACACCGGAGCGGTTGGATAAGACTCTTTTCCAAGAGGTCTTTCACTTGGTTCATAATCTCTTCATTTTGGGCTCGGCTCACACTGTAAGGTGGCCGGTTCGGTGGTGTGCTTCCAGGTATCAGATCAATGGTATGATCCTCATGACGAGCTGGTGGCAACTTGCTTGGCAGGTCCTCAGAAAAGCAATCGGCATGAGTGTGGAGAAAATCTTGGCGTTCTTTATCAAGGTCAAAACATATTCGACCTTCAATCATCATTCAGTTCTCTCCAGAAAGTCGAGTAAAGAAACGGAATTTCATCAAGTACAATCTCTGTGTCCTTCATTTGTCAAAGTCGCTTTCTCAGCCCGATAGTCAACCTGGGCGTTGTTCTTGTGGTACCAAGGGATTTTGAGGAGGATGTCACAACCTCCTAAGGGAATTACGTAGAAGTCCTCGTGCCCTAAACACCCCTGACATTGCAAACGAAGTTTGCCAATGATCGGTGTAATGGCAACATCCCGTTCGGGTGCCGCTAGAATTGCCTCCGCCTGTCGGGCGTAATTTCAAATCGAGCCGCCAAAAGAAGTTGGCCTTGGCTCCTCCATCAAAGAAAATGAGGGCTTCCTGATCTTTCACTTTGCCCTAAGTGCAACAAAGTTATGTACTTTCGTTCATCTGATTCTATTCGGGCCCCACGCAATTTGGTACCAAATCTGTTTTCATCTGCCTTTTCTGCGCGTTCCTTTGCTGCTCTAGAACTCTCTGGCTTGTCTTCAGTCCGTTCCTACTGTGCCTTTTTGGGGCACTTTGCGGAGATGTGTCCAAATTTCCCGCAGCCAAAACACTTCCCCTCTTTGAGATAGATAGCCCTTTCTCTAAGAGTCTATCGGGGACGTGTATCTTTCTTTTCTTTGTCTTGGGAACTCTTTCTCTTTCTACTTTCATTATTAGAAGTCTGTTCGGTTCTTTGAGTCATGATCTCATCTGTGGGGTAAGTCAGATTGCCCGAATGGATGGCAAAACCCCGTTTCGCATGACCCATCAATTTTTGAGTAGAATCAGACTTCTGTTCCAAGCAATAGTCTCCGATCTGGGTAAGAAGTCTGCAGCAAAACCGCTCAGTCTGCTCCTTAAACAAGACCTTCGTAAATGAAGAGGTTGGTAGAAAAGAGTTCCAAAATCTCTCGCAATAAGCGTCCAAAGAATCTCCCTTGGTCATCCGAAAATGATTCCAAGCGGTTTGTATATCTCGTTCGTACTCTCAAGTCAGCCAAGAAGAACTAAAGATCCTTTTGAATTTCAGTCATTTAACTGGCGCTTCCTTGTTCAGTAGAAGGGTGGACCACCATGTTCGAGCATTTCCCTTGAAGAAAGAGATAGCCCTCCGAATCTTGGAGTGCTTTGAGTAATGGCCTCCAGAAAAAACTATATCAAACTGCTGTAGGAAGGCCAAAGCCCTCGAAGCATCTCGGAATCCAGAAAAAGTGTCAAACTTAATTGATTGTCCACCTTCTTTAAATTCTCTAACTTTCTTGCTTTTATCTTCGAGGAAGTCATACTGGTTGGCTCTGTAGAAGTGCTTCTTTTCAAGAGTGCTTGTCCATGTCTTTCTGCGAGTACAGGTTCTACTTTTCTGCACTCGTCTGTCTTTTTGGCTTTCCTCCCTACTTGAGAGGAGAAGCAATGGCCACACGCCAATCTGGTAATTCTTAGGTGTTTCGCCAATCTCGGGTCCCTGGAGTACTTAATCAATCTGTTCATATGCCAATCTGTAGTTGACATTGTACTCCGTTCTGGAAAACTTGTCTGATTTTTTTTTTTTGGCCCAAATCTTCATTCTTTTCTTTAGTTTCCCCGCACCAAATCTTCAACTTTTTTTTGCCTTCCCACTGAGAGGGGTCATCTCTGTCAGATTCTCCACAAGAACCCATGTGTAATTTGGGATTCTCTATGGCTTTATGCTCTGTAAGACATAGCGATGAAGACGGGATGCGTGATGTATGAGGGTGGGAGTGGCTAATAAGTCCGGTGTCGGCGTATGGAGAATCGAGATTCTTTCCCAAAAGCTGTGCGCTCTCCAAAAAGGATCAGATCCTTTTTAGAAGAAGAATCTTTCTGTGCTCTGATACCACTATAACAAACTTGGACACCCCAAGTTAAGATTCTACCGTGACATAGCAAAGATTCACTTCACAACCGTTCACAATTCACACTTGATTCGACACGGCCCGGTGGAGTTCCGTGCCTAGAGATATTGGCCCCAAAGACTGGTGCCCCTTTTGGTATTTGTTTTTGTATTAATCTGTGTTCAAAGTACAAGAGAGTGGGAGGGTTCTCATTCTCAGACTTTGCGTCCAGATGCTCTGAGAAGTGAGGGCCCTGCCCACTTATTTATAAGTTACAAGGGATGCCCAAAAGCAGAGCCCAAAATCAAAAGCTTAAAAGCTTTCTAAAATAAAGCAATTTGTCCCAAAGGCCTTGCTAAAATCAGCCAGCGTAAATCCAGCTTTTCTGTACGCTTTGCCACGTCAACAATTGCTGTGCAAAAGCAGGGAACCTGTACACTGTGCCACGTCAGCATGTCTCCGTGTTTTGCGCCGGAAAATCCGGGACTGCCACGTCAGCACTGTTTCGGCTTTTCACTGGCCTGCTGCTAGCCAGTTGGGTGTAACCGGGCATGCCACGTCACCGGTTTGTGACACGTCTTGCAACCTATCCTTTAACTTTTCTGACCTTATGTACCAAAACTTGCTCAGGTACTAGAATTTCATCAAGTTCTTCAACTTCTGGCTGATCCCCATCTGGCATATCTTCTGGCACATCACCCACGAAGGGTCTTAGAAGACTCATGTGAAATGCATTATGAATCTTCATGCATCAGGCAATTTCAGCCTGTAAGCCACATCGCTGATCTTATCAAGCACTTGAAAAGGACCATAATAACGCATACTGCGCTTAGGAAAGAGCCGTTCCTTGCCCTTCATCTTCTTTAACCTAGCCTTTTCAAACCTTAAGAGAACCCAATCACCAGGTGACAACAGCAATTCACGTCGGTGACGATCAATAGCCTTTTTTTGCTTTGCCTGAGTCTTCTCCAAGGCAACTTTAATTTTCTTGTACATTTCATCCATGTTCTCAACATATCGATCTACCTCAAAGATCTTGTCCTTTGTATGCAAAATAGGAGGAAATTTTTTGCCGCCTTCAACAATCTCAAAAGGTCCTTGCCAGTCGACAAATGCACCATATTGTTGTACGCATACTCAAGCATAGGCAAACACTGTTCCCACTTGCCCTTATTATGTGACACATAGCATTTCAACAGATCCAAGACAACATAATTAGCTTCTTCTGACTGCCCATCGGTTTGTGGATGAAACGAAGACGAGAACTTGAGCGTAGTGCCCATGTTCTCAAATAAACCTCTCCAGAATAAACTTGTCATACGAGGATCACGATCACTGACAATGATTGTGGCATACCATGGTACTTGAACACATTGTACATGAATAAACATGCTATCTGATCAGATTTTATCTTCTTCCTAACAAGGATAAAATGGGCTTGTTTGCTGAACCTACAGTTAATCATAAACCATCATTCCCTGTTGGCGTTCTTGGAAGATCAAAGATAAATTCCATAGCAATGCTTTCCCATGGCTTATGCGGAATTGGCAGTGGTTGTAACAACCCTGGTGCCTTTTGCCTGTCAAACTTGACCTTTTGGCAAATCACACATGCTCGCACAAAGGCATCCACATCTCTCCTCAGGTAGGCCAATAGAAGAATGTCTCTACCACTTTAACTATCGCATCAATACCATGATGCCCTGCATACGGTGGGTCATGACTTTCTACCATGACCTTATGTCGCAATGGCCTAGTGACACAAAGTCGGCCATGCATCATCATAAAACCATCTCTGAGGAGGTAGTGCTCATGATGTTGCCCCTCTTGCAACTGTTCAAAATCCTTGCAAAATCTTCATTAGTAGCATACTGCCCTACATGTTATCTAGCTCATGATGATAAGGAATTGACATAGCTGAAATTTGTGGGTTCCTTGATAACGCATTAGCCACAACATTCTTCTTGCCTTCCACATGCATAATCTGGAAGTGGAACATAGAAAGAATGTTTGCCCATCGCATATGCTTTTTGGATAACTTTGACTGTGTCAAGAAGGATCGCAAGGTCTGATGGTCTGTTTGGACAACAAAATCAGCACCTAAGATGCTTCTAGCTACAAAGCGCATGAATCACGGCCAAGAGCTCTTTCTCATAGACTTGCATAGTCTTCTCTGGCCCTTGCAAAATTCGGATTTCATAAGCTACTACCCGTCCATCTTGCATTAGCACTGCTTTGATGCTATTGCCACACGCGTCACACTGGACCACAAATGACTTCTTGAGATCTGGTAAAACAATTACTGGATCTGAAGTCAACTTTTCCTTTAAGAGACTAAAAGCTGAAATCTCTTTTTGGGTCCATTTGAAAGTGACCTCTTTCTTTTGCAAAGCGTGAAGAGGTGATGCTATCTTTGCAAAATTCCTGATAAACCTTCTATAGTAGGAACACAATCCTAAGAAGCTTCTGAAGGAGTACGAGCGGAAGTGCGACGCGAGAGAGAGTGCCAGAAGAAGAGCACGACGATATGGTGAACTCGCTCTACTGTAATGTGTAGAGCATAGTGAGTTCTTATTAGGTTTTTACAAAAGAATATGTGTACATACCTGGCGGCCCGCCCACTTACCTGGGCGACCACATTGGGCTTTATACCCCAACAACCTCCCACTTAAAGTCCAATGTGGTACTTTAAGTGTGAGAGAAGCTACTATACAAGCTAATATACAAGAGATGTAGAGAAGTGATGTACTACCCTACACCTAACTGCTTGCGAAAATGCGCAAAGCTCTCTGAGGGAAGTCCTTTTGTAAGTAGATCAGCAGGATTTTCTGTGGTGTGAACTTTGACAAGCTGAAGTTGCTTATCCTCGAGCATTTCCCTGATGAAATGATACTTCACATCCACATGCTTTGTCTTTGAGTGATAAACTGGATTGCGAGCCAATTGTATAGCACTTTGACTATCACAATATAACACAGGCATCTCTTCTTTGATTCCCAAATCTGTTACTAGTCGATTAAGCCAAATTGATTCTTTGCATGCCTCTGATGCTGCAACATATTCAGCCTCTGTAGTAGACTGAGTAACACAATCTTGTAATCTAGAACACCATGATACTGCTCCACCAGCCAATGTAAGACATACCCTGACGTAGACCTTCGGTTGTCTAAGTCACCTGCATAATCTGAGTCTGTAAAACCCTTTACACTTAGCTCCTGACTCCCATAGCATATACGCATACTCTTTGTAGCTTTCAGGTATCTCAATATTCCTTTCACTGCCTCCCAATGTTTCTTGCCTGGGTTTGACATGTATCGACTTACTACTCCCACTGCAAATGCAATGTCTGGGCGAGTAGCAATCATTGCATACATCAAACTACCCACTGCAGACGCATATGGAATCTTATCCATTTCAGCCTGTTCTTCCTCAGACACAGGACAATCTTGTTTGCTAAGTTTCACATATGGTGGCAATGGAACACTCAGTGCCTTTCCCTTCTCCATATTGAAACGTTGCAAAACCTTGTCAATATACTCTGTTTGAGATAACCAAATCAACTTCTTTGATCTGTCTCTCTCAATGCGCATACCAAGTATATGACTTGCGTCACCCATGTCTTTCATGTCAAACGATTTTGCCATCTTTGACTTCAAAGCTGAAATTTCTTCCAAGTGCTTGCCAGCAATCAACATGTCATCCACATACAAAATAAGGATCAGCCAACTACCATCCTTAGCCTTCTTTGTATATAGACAGTGATCGAACTCACTACGTTTGTAGCCTTGAGAAAGCATAAACTTGTGGAATTTATGGTACCATGCCCTCGGTGATTGTTTTAAGCCATAAAGACTCTTGAACAACTGGCATACCCAATCTTCTTTGCCTTTCTCAACAAACCCTTCTGGCTGCTGCATGTAAATTTCCACATCTAAATCACTATGCAAGAACGCTGTCTTGACATCCATTTGGTGCAACACCAAATCTAATATGGCAACCAATGCAAGAAAGCATCTCAATGTAGTCATCTTGACCACCGGAGAGAAGACTTCATCAAAGTCAATGCCTTGTTCTTGCTTAAAGCCCTTGGCAACAAGCCTTGCTTTGTACTTTGGCTGACTATCATGAGCGGTGATCTTATACCTGTAAACCCATTTACAGGGTAGAGCCTTTTTGCCCCGTGGTAATTTAACTAGCTTCCATGTCTGGTTTTTATGCAGAGCTGTCATCTCTGACTGCATGGCCAATTGCCAATTCCCGGAGTCCTTCATTTGCACTGCTTCCTTGTAACATGAAGGCTCATTGCAATCAGTCAACATGACATAATTCATAGATGGAACAAACCTATCAGGAGGTCGCGTGACACGTCCAGATCTACGCACAATAGGTGGCTCAGGCTTAGCCACAACCTGTGGTTCCACTCTATCCTGTCCTTGCTGCTCTTGAGCCTGACATTTTGTCTTGCACGTGCAGGTCCATCTTCTTGGAAGACAACTCTTCTAATCTCCTCAACCCTCTCTGGTTTAGAATGATATTTGGATTCATTAAAGTGAACATCATTGCTGCGGACAACCTTTCTGGATTCGGGATCCCAAAGTCTGTACCCCATCTCACCAGAATTACCATAGCCTAGAAAGATGCACTTTCTACTCTTTGGCTCAAGTTTGTTCCTAAATTCCTTTGGAACGTGAGTATATGCCTCACAGCCAAAGACTCTGAGATGCTTGTATGAGGGCATTTTGCCTGACCATACCATCTCTGGCACTGAGTCCTTCTGCAAAACCTTGCTAGGAGATCTATTTACAAGATGAACAGCTGTTGATACAGCTTCAGCCCAAAACCCATTTGGCAGCTGTGCATTAGACAACATACTTCTGACCTTCTCTTGTATGGTCCTATTCATCCTCTCAGCAACACCATTTTGAGGAGGATTGTAAGGAGTAGTAAGTTCACGTTTTATACCTTTTGACTCACAAAAGTCCTGAAAGGCCTTTGAAACATACTCTCCACCATTGTCAGTGCGTAAGCATTTAAGCTTCTTGCCACTCTGATTCTCCACAAGTGTCACAAACGTTTTGAAAACACTAAACGCTTCATCCTTGTGCTTGAGAAAGTAAACCCATACTTTCCTCGAGTAATCATCTATAAATGTCATAAAGTAAGAAGCTCCCCCTAGAGATAGGTTAGGCATAGGTCCACACAAATCACTATGAACAAGTGCCAACTGTGTATCTCTTCTACTGCTTCTATGCTTATGTGGTTGCTGTGTTTGCTTACCATACAGACAATGTTCACAGAATTCAAAATCATTAAATGAAAAGCCAGGCAAATAACCAGAACGAGACAAGATTTCCATTCCCTTCTTGGACATATTTCCTAACGGCTATGCCACAAAGAAACGTTCGGCTGCTCGGTTACATTGATTACATTTTTAGAGACATTTGATACATAAATCATGTAAAGTCCTCCAGACTTTACTCCATGTGCTACTGTCATAGAACCCTTGGATATCTTCCACATGTTCTGTCCAAAAGTGGTGACGTAGCCAGCATCATCAAGTAAACCTTTGCTGATCAAGCTCTTTGTAATTGCGGGAACATGTCTCACATTCTTCAGCGTGAAAGAAGAGCCATTCTGAAACTTCAATTGAACATCTCCAACACCTAAGATCTCACATGTCTGCCCATTGCCTAGCCGAACGTGATCTTTAGTGGTCACATAAGAGGTAAACCACTCCTTGTTTGGAGACACATGAAGTGATGCCCCTGAGTCTATAATCCAGTCACTCAGTGCATTTCCATCAGATGCTGTAAGAAGAGCTGAGTCCATTGTATTCTTCAAGAAGTAGATGTCTCCTGACACTAGAGTGTCATCCTCTGCAACAGTGTTTGTCACATTTATTTCTTGAATCTTCACTGAGGACTTGTTCTTCTCACCATTGTCTTCAGCTTTCTCTTTGCCTTTTTCTGCTTTCCATTCTCTGCAGTCTCTTTTCATGTGACCCTTCTTGCCACAATGGTAGCATTCTATGTCACTCTTGCCTTTAGCATTGCGGGACTTGCTACGAGACTGATTCCTCTTTCCACCTTTGTACTTTTCTTTGGTCCTTCCCCTGACAACTAAGGCGGTTCCTTTGCCTTTGTCCATTGTCTTTCTATTGGTTTCTTCAGTAAGCAGACTTCCTTCTACACCTGCTATGTTCAAACCATCTAGAGGTGCAGAATTACTCAAAGCTGTGCGAAAAGTGTCCCAACTTTCCGGCAATGTGATCAACAGGAACATAGCTCTAACAGGTTCATCAAACTTGACACCTTGAGCTGACAATTGACTATAGATTGTGTTGAATTCATTCAGATGATTGGACATAGGTGTCCCTTCTTTCATCTTCAAGTCAACAAGCTTCTTAAGCCAGTATACCTGTGAAGCTGCACTCTGCTTCTCATAAAGATCACTCAGCTTTAACCATGCTTGATAAGCCGACATCTCGTCTACTACATTGAAGTAAACGCTTTCTGCCAAAGTCAGCATGCTGGTAGAAAGTACCAATTCATCCATTTCGCTCCATTCATCTTCGTCCATATCTTCTGGTTTTATCCCCTTGAGCTTTATAGGTTTTATCTGCTTCTTTTGTACCAACACGTGCCAAATCTGCTTCTTCCACAATGGGAAATTGGTTCCATCTAGCTTCTTGATATTGTAAAGAGCAGTGTCCTGTGATCCACCCATAGCTACGCTTCACAGTAGTTTACTTTCCTGGAAAAATTCGGCAGAGTTTCCCCTGTAAACTGACCTCTGAACCAATATCAACCTGTCAAATGAACCAAGAAAGCTTCAGATTCTGTTGAAATTTTGTCAGAGTCTCCTTTGTAAAATGGCTCTGGTGTACTATAAACAGACCAAAAAACAGCTCAAAAAACCACTGTCTCTCTAACACTGTAAGCTGTGGGTAAACCTGTCCTGCACCTGTACTGTCTCTGACTGTCCTGTAAGCATAGACTGTGACAATGCCTCAACGGCAGTAAAGCAAAGATGCAATCCCAACTGTCTAACTCACAGTCAATACATCCTAGCTACCTATCTAAGGGTGCTCGAGGGATCGCTCCAAGACGTGTATCACCGAAAGGATCTCAACATTCGAGAATCCCCCAGCTCAATAAAACCTCACTCGACCCTCAACAAAGGCTGCAGTAAATCTGACAGTACATAGACTTCCCACAAAGTCATACATCCACAAATTTCCAACTATATGCTGTAACCGCTGCGGCGGTTGTTTGCTGCGTGACTCACAGCCAGCAAACCCTTAACAGACATACATCATCTCTGACAATACATCCCATGTGGAAGTACCTGCAATGTCAGGATGAAATCTGGAATATCAAGCAGCAAACACAAGCTACCTAATGAACCAGTGGATGTCGCCTACAGTCTGTGTGTAGATGCGCCCGTGTCATATGTGACACGCCTCCAAGAACTGTGAGCCGTCCTTCGATGTGTAGACAACCACAAATCAGCACTCTGGGAGTGTCGATATCCTCAGCACCTGCAGTCGTAGGCCGAAAACCCCAAATTTGCAGAGTCGGATCTGCACCCGCTGAGACCACGTAGTCGAAAATGGCTTGCGCAGACCTTTGTCGAAGCCGAACGGTGGCCGAGATGACCTCAGAATGAAATTCGCCTGTCGAATTTCACTCCAATCTGAGCTGGTGACTCTAGCCTCCTGCAGTGCTGCCCCGAGCCTCGATCTGAGCTCTGATACCAGTTGAAGGAGTACGAGCGGAAGTGAGAGAGAGTGCCAGAAGAAGAGCACGACGATATGGTGAACTCGCTCTACTGTAATGTGTAGAGCATAGTGAGTTCTTATTAGGTTTTTACAAAAGAATATGTGTACATACCTGGCGGCCCGCCCACTTACCTGGGCGACCACATTGGGCTTTATACCCCAACAGCTTCTGACATCGTGCACAGTCTTCAAGTCTGGCCATGTCTTAATAGCTTCAACCTTTGCGGGATTTATTCAGGCACCATCCTTTGAGACTATGTGGCCAAGAAAGTGGATCTCTTCCAAGAAGAATGCACTTTTCTTAGGATTGACAAGTAACGTGTGATTGCGCAGCTCTTCAAACAGAATGGTCAAGTGACGCCTATGCTCCTCTTCATTCTTTGAATAGACTATCATGTCATCGAAGAATGTCTCAACAAACTATTGATGTGAGCGGAAAATCCGGTCCATCATCCTGTTGAACGTGGCAGGAGCATTTGTTAGACCAAACGGAATCACTAGGAACTCATAAAGACCAAATGTCATTCTAAACGCAGTCTTGTGCACATCCTCTTGCCTTATACGAATTTGATGGTACCCACTCTTAAGGTCTATCCTGCTTAAAATTGCAGCACCCTCTAAACGATCGAGAATATCATCAATCCTTGGAATTGGAAACCTATTCTTGATGGTATTCTTGTTCAACGCACGGTAATCAATACACATGCACCATGAGCCATCCTTTTTCTGTACTAGGAGCATTGGGGAGCAAAAGGGTGAAGAACTATGCTGGATCAGCATCTTCTCTAATAACTCCTCAACCTGGCCCATAATCTCTTTTTGCTGCGCCGCACTAACCCTGTAGGGAGGTCTATTTGGTGGGCTACACCCTGGCAGCAAATCTATCCGATGGTCCTCAGGTCTCTCTGGCGGCAATTGCGACAGTAATGAATCAGAAAAACAGTCACTAAACTCTTGCAAAAATGTTGACCTTTCTTTATCTAACACATAAAAATTTGACTGACAATTATCTGAGAGATCACATGCAAAAATCAAGTACACAGAAAGATGACTCTTTATTACAGAAGTGATAGCCGTAGCAGATACAATAGGGACAGACTCCCCTTTGAGCTTTACATCCAAAACATGAGTTTTGCCCCTATGCTGAAGGGTGATCATCTTGCTAAAGGCATCCAGCACGCCATGTACTCTGAACATCCACGGAATTCCAAGAGTGCATCGCACCCTTCCAATGGCATGATATAAAATTCTTCTGTGTCTACATATGACTGAATATGCAGACGCAGCTTTCCAATAATGAGAGTATCACACTGAGTGGCCAGGACATGCCAACCCTGCCTCTGTCGTGTACCCCATCTCTTCAGCTTTGATGCCCAGCTTCATCGCTAACCACCTTGATCAAAGAAGATGAGTGCCGTCTAGTCTCTAACTTTATCCCATGCTCTGCATAACTTGCTGGTATCTGTACTAGGCATGTCACCCACCATATTTGGCACCAAACCTGCCATGGGTTTAGGCTTCTTGCCTTTCTGGTCCTCTTTATCATCTGAGTCAGCTGGTCTTTTCCTTTGTGGACAATTGGTAGCAAAGTGACCAGGCTGCTCGCATATAAAGCATTTGTTATCAGCCAGTAAGACCTTCTTTTCCTCGAGCGACTTATGCACAAAAGGTTTCCTTTTCTGTTTCTTTGCCTGCGCTCTAGAAGTCTCGGCTGAGTCCTTATCTTTGTTGGCCTTTTCTGACCCCTGTGACGTTTCACGAGCCGTTTTCACAAAGGGCTTCTTCGTTGAATTTTTCTTCTGCTGCCCCCCTTTCTCGTTGCTCGGAAACCCACTGTCCTCTCCTTTCAACAAGGCAAGACTAGTGTCAGTAGCTTCCATGAGCTGGGTGAGGGTAGCCACTCTGTTCTTGGTAAATAGTCCCGAAGCCCTTTAGGTAGCCCACAACAGTACTTCTCTATCTGCTTTGTCAATGGCACAAATCTGTAGGAGGTTACTAAGACGCTTTACAAAACCTCCGATTGTACTCCAGCAAGCTCTTGCACGTAGTCGAGGTAAGCTGGTGCCAATTTGTCATGACGTCATCTTCAAATTCATTTGATAGCCAAGCAGATGCAAACATTTGCTTGAAGTATACCCAAGTGGTGGGTGCCTGTCCTTGCATTAACAATGTCGTCCACCATGTAAGCGCATTGTCTTTCAAGAAAGTGGCAGCTTTCCTGACTTTAGAGGCCTCTGTAAAATTCCCTCCTGCATAAGCTGTATCAAACTGCTCGAGGAAAGTAAGAGCCTTTGCCTTATCCTCGAAGCTGAAAGTGCTAAACTTTACAGCTGCAGCACCTTCTTTGTAAGCTTTCGGCTTTTCCAGTGCCCCCAAATTGTCACAAGGAATTGTCTGCAACATGGGCATTGTAGTAGGAATCATCGGTGTATCTTGGCCATTAACATTTTGCATTATAGGTGCCATATCTGGGTGCTATCCAGAAAAACTAGCTGTGTCAAAATGACCCTGTGGCACCCCAAACTGGCCCTGGTTGCTCTGAAAACCTTGCTGCATGCCGATGTTACCATACATGGGGTTTGGCATCATGCCTTGCATACCCCCAAACATTGTTCCTGGCATGTACGGCTGGCTTCCAGGCGCATAACCAGCCATACTCTGGAACACAGATCCACCCCGAAATACCCAGGATGTACCTTGGGTGGTGGAAAAACTTGATGCATTGCCTGGTAACCAGTTCCCTGTCCATTCAAGACAGCATGCGGGCTCTGAAAGGTGGCGGGCTGAACTGGAAAAGCCTGTGGAATAGGCGTCCTAACCAGCTGTTCAAGGATTGGAGGAACCTGTTTTGGAGTTGTAGCTAGGCTACAGTGTCACTCTATGCGAAAAGACAGTTACAGTTGGTCGTGGGTTCACACTTGGTGAGTGTAAGCAACTCTGAAGGTAGCAATCCAAATGATCAGGAGTGTAGAAGAAGCAACTGCACTACCATCCAAGCCAAGCTCCGGGTGACTTCGGATGTAGTCGCGTAATGATGCTTGATCTCCCGCATCTTGCGGGTAAACTCTCCAAGAGAGTCCAAAGCACTGAATTCCCACTCCAGAGTGTAGATCCAAGCAATGAACTGTTCAAGAAGAGATCCAAGATCCTCTCCCTAAGTCCTTGTAGATGCTCTTGTGTAAGCAAGTGATCTAACTTGTCGAGGTCTAGTGGTAAGTGTCTGTCCACCCAAGATGGTGGTGTCCTCTTTGGGAATGCCGGAATCCCATATGCCATGAGCATGGCCATATCTCGTGTGAACTCCTCTTATGAGTGCATAGGTGTGTCCATAGCAAACCACGAGTCATCACCCCCTCTGGAGTGCGCAACCGCCGAATGATGGCTGGAATGAATGGATCTCCCAAGGATCGTACGCCTGTAGATGACCAAGCCCATGTCAAAGATACCGTGTACTGCAGCAGTCACTGAGAGACCGTATGGACCACCACCGGATGGTGTCCTGGTAGGAGGTAACTTCTTCCTTTGTGAAAAACACACGTCAAGAGGTTGCTGTCCACCCAAAAACGCAACTGCGAGGTCATAAAAACGCTGCTGTCCAGCGATTTTCAGCGTGCTCGTACGCTCCCGACATGGTCCGGAGCGGTGCAAAGGGTATGCAGAAGGATGGTGAATCCCTGGCACAACCCCAGGTGGGCTGAAAACAGAGAAAACAGCAGGTATTGCTGGCTGAAATCTGAAGATCTGAAGAGGAATTTGACCGGCAATGCAACAGATGCAAGGCCGTGTGTCATAGGCAAGATCTGGTGGAGCAAAGCTGAGCGCTGCCCCCTCTTCTGCAAAAACGCAGCAGCTGTCCAAAAACGCAGATGGCAGCCAACAACATTAATGGAAGGAGGATGTTTTCTGCGATGAAATTGCCCAAAAACAGTAGCGATGGCAGCCTTGATAAAAAACACTAGGTGGAAATGCAAAAACGCAGGTTGAGGTGAGGTCCTCCGCGACAGAAAAACGTAGATTTCCATCGCTTGCGTGGTGCATGCAAAAACGGTGGCAGATCTGTGCTCCTTTTACAATAACGCTGGCTGTTGTTGATCCCTTGGGTGAAGTACTTGTTGCTGAAGGTGTGCCCTCAACTTTGGCGACTGACACCATTCGAGAGTGCGCATGAGAGAGAGAAAAAGAAAGAAAGAAAGAAAGATATATTAACGTCTCAAAAGAGCCAAAATGGCCCATGAGACAAGAAACTATACATCTGGTAATACATCTCTCGTCTATTGACACAGAAAAAAAAAAGATCTACTCAACATCATAGTGATGTTGAGTCTACAAAGCTAAAACTAAGCTAAAATTGAGAATATGTACAAATATTGAGAGAGAGAGAGAGAGAGAGAGAGAGAGAGAGAGAGAGAGAGAGAGAGAGGCACTGTCTGCGCGCGACCTGCTGTTGCACTGCCGTGACCTGCTGCTGCCCTGCGTGCGCGCGCAACAGCAGCAGCCCTGCCACGCGCCCTGCTGCCTGTCTGGGTTCGCGCGAAATCCTGCTGCTGGCTTGCTGCGCGCCAACCTCTGCCATGCTGCCTGTGCGCACCCTGCCCTGCCTGCCTCGCGAACTGCCTGTAGCCCTAACAGCCCACCTCTGCAAACCCTAACTCCGTGAAACCCTAATTCCACGAAACCCTAATCTCGTAAACCCTAATTCCGTGAAACCCTAATCCTGAAAAACCCTAACTGCCCCAAACCTTGACTGTGCGCATCCTTCTACCGCCTGCAAGAGAAAGAGAGAAAGAGAGAAAGAGAGAGAGAGAGAGAAAGAGTCCAAGCTTCCTTTCGGGTCTTCCTTTTCCCGTTTGCCAGTCTAGCCCATTCTTCATGGCGGCCTTGCCGGTCTCGAGTGCTACACACGGCGCTCCATCACCACTTGCGTGTCGCGTGGACTGTACTGGCGACCTGTTGACACGAATTGACTCCAAAATACAACACTTAGCACAGCATGCCTTGGTTGGCCGGATGATTGGACAGTCTCCACCTCGCTCTTCTATACGTGATTGGTGTCAAACTGCATTGGGCACTACTCAGGGACGGGTCTCGGAGCTTACATTCCTTGGCAGGGGCATATTCATGGTACGTCTTCCAGATCCCGCCACTGCCTGAGCTCTCCTGGCTCGCTCTCCGATACTCTCTGATCGTAGGATGATATACTTGACGAGGTGGTATCCCGAGTTTACTACTGAGGAGTTTGACAGTCGACACCTTATTCCCAGATTCCCTCTGACGCTCTCCTTCCTGGATATGCCTCTCCATTTTATTGATGAGCATCTCCTTCAGATGATTGCTGCTCATTTTGGCACAGTAGTTCCAGGATCCTGCATCTTCTCCTCTGGTCCACCTCGCATTCAGGTCCTGGTGTTTGGGGATACTTCATTACCAGATACAGTTACTGTGGCTGTGCGTGATCGAGACTACTCTTGCCGAATGGTAGTCACTGGCCGCCCAGGACAGTGCTTACGTTGTCACGAGATGGGACACTTGGCACGAGATTGCCCCACCCTGCCACGCCATCGGCGACAACAACAGCCGGCTCGTGGCACTCATGCTCAGCCACGTGGTCAGCGTCAACAACCGGTTCCTCCTACTACTACTCGAGCACCTCAGTAGCCTGCAGGTGCTCCTCGAGCTTCGACCCTCCATGTTCCTCCCTCCACTTCAGTTCCTACTGAGACTGCATGGCAGACAGTGGGTCGTAATCATTCCTTCCGTCCTCGTCAGCAACCTACAATGCATGCAGCCCCCAGTGTTACCTCTCCTGCTCCCTCTCAAGTTTCCACCACCCCCTTACCCCCTGCTTCTCCTCGCCATTCTTCTTCTTCAGCACAGGATCACTTACCTTTGCTACCAGCTCCTTCACTTGCCATTCCCCCGCCCGCTCCTTCCCCTCTTCCCGAGGTCCCTATTCCCATGCAGATGGATCATTCCCCGCTATTACCTCTCCCTTTTCCTCCTCTCCCTCTCGCCCTTACTCCCCCCCCTCCACCTTCTGGTCCTCCCCCTCCCTCAGCCGCTCATACTTATGTCCCACGCAGTTTTCTCAGCTCCTGCCCTCTTTCCTGGGGCACTCATCGGGCTGAAATGTGCGGTGACTGAGAAGGACCATTGCAGGTGCAGCTCTACCTTATGCATCACAAGCCAGGTTGTGTTCCCTCTTTAATAGGTAGTCGCTCTCAGCCCACCCATTCTTTTTTCCTTCCATTCCACGCAGCTCAGGAATGGTCTGAGGATCAGGTTCTACATTTTGTGCATGCCCAATCTATGGCTC
This sequence comes from Adiantum capillus-veneris, assembly GCF_014529385.1. Lineage (NCBI taxonomy): Eukaryota > Viridiplantae > Streptophyta > Polypodiopsida > Polypodiales > Pteridaceae > Adiantum > Adiantum capillus-veneris. Next base: position 141,261,692 of record NC_140938.1, on the reverse strand, counting down.
AGCTTCATTTATGGTTGTCTATGGAATGGAGTGATGTTTATGCTTGCTATTCATTGCCTATGGTCATTCATGTATCCTCAGATGTGGTGCTTCCTATGTCTATGCGCATTTGGGGTGTCAAAGCTGCAGCATCGGTAATGCCATGTAAACAAGCTGAGGTTCGCAATTGGTGCAATGAGACACCATATTTTAGAGAGGGCTTGCGGGTTGCTTTCCTACCGCCCGAAGCTCACCCCTTGGATGGCCCAGTTGCCTCCAAGAAGATGCGCAGTTAGTCAGATGCTTTACCAATTCTTTCATGCAGACTATGGATTTACATGTAGTTTCTTGGAATGCTAATGGTTTACAGACTTCTCGGGTAAGAGGTTCCCGCAAACTTTTACTTCGCAGAGATTTACACGCTCATGTAGTAGGCACTGTGGATATATGACTAGTACAGGAGCATAAGATTGCCACTCCCTTTGGTAATCTCATGCCCTCGGGCGCTCACACTTTTTGGGAGCTTGCTCTGGGCATTCATGGACAGAGTTGCGGTGTATGCATTTCAGTAGGGCCACGTTACTTGGCCTCAGTTCAGCAGCATGGCACCCTTGTCGCTGGCAGAGCAGTCTATGTTTCTATTCGGACTCGGTACTCTATCATTGGTTTTATGTCAGTCTATGCACCCACTACTCCTCGGGAGAGGGCTACTTTTTGGTCCTCCTTGGCTACTGTTCTACCTGCTGCTGCTGTAGACTCTTGGGTTGTTGGAGGCGACTTCAACAACGTCGAGAGAGACTCTGATTGGCGATCCATCACACCTCCAGTTCTATCATCCATTTCTCCGGATGAGCAGTCAGCTTGGGATTGATTTCTTCTAGCTATTCAATGTGTTGATGCCTGGCACATCCCCTCTTTTGGTCACCACCCTGCTACACTTCATTACTTGTGGGGGTTTCAGAGACAGTAGGGGAGATTATTAGAGCGACTTGATCGTTTTTACATTAGCCCTTGGGTAGTAGCTCTAGGTGGATTTACTACTATTTGGAGAGGGACCAGCCTCTCAGATCATTTACCCATCTCATTGTTTATCTCCTTCACTAGATCCTTTGCACAGAGACGAGGCTGCCGCATCCCTGACAGTGTTCTCACCACTGAAGTTTTGCAGCAACAGATTCGTGACTTATGGTCCACGGGTGCTTCTTATTGTGGTCCCCCTGGAGAGTTCCTTGCTCATTGCATTACTCAGTCTAGTATTTACTGCCGTGATCAGACTGCTATTATTCATCGACAGTTGAGAGTACGCGAGTCTGATCTTCACATTCCTCTTGGTTCCACACAGCGCTTGCTTGAGGAGTGGCCTCAGGATGCTTATCTCGCTGCTAGACAGACAGAGCTCACAGAGGAAATTCGTCGCGTACAGGAGGCTAGGTCTGAGTTCACTCATCATGCTTCAATATCTCATTGGATAGCTAAAGCTGATCGAATGAATAAAGCCTTCTTCGCTGCGCATAAAGAGCGCCCTCCTGGCACCACCCTTCGGACTTTGTGCGATGCTCAGGGGACACTTCATATGCATCCTGATGTTATTCTTGACATGTCTGCAGATTATTTTGAGGCATTGTTCATTGTTGATATATGCACTACTGAGGTTTTACTAGCCCGTGAGCAGATCTGGCATCACACCCGACGCCGTTGTACAGACACTATGGCCGAGATCTTGATGGCACCCTTCACACTTGCAGAGCTTCATGCTGCTATCGAGAGTCTAGATCCATCCTCTTGTCCAGGAGAGGATGGCCTCACTAGAGCTTTCTTTTTGACTTATTGGGATGTATTGCATATACCACTCCTTCGCGGTTGTCAGGACATCTTTGCATTAGGATATATGCATCCGGATCTTTGCTCAGGTCTCATATCTCTTATTCCGAAAGGGGGTGACACCACTCAGCTCCGGCAGTGGAGACCTATTACCCTACTCCCTTCGGTCTATAAGATGTTAGCGTTACTGATCAGCCATCGCTTGCGACCGTTCTTACCAGATATTATTCATACTTCTCAGACAGGCTTTGTCATGGATCGATGCATACTGGATAATATCTTCACTTTTTATGAGGCAGTAGAGTGGGCCAGATCATCTTCTGAATCTCTCGCTTTTTTCATTCTTGACTTCGAGAAAGCATACGATCGTGTTGAGTGGGACTTTCTCGAAGGATCATTAGCTAGGATGGGTTTCCCCTCGAGATGGATCGCAGGCATTTCCGCTCTCTTCACGACTGCCAGCAGTGCTATTACTATTGGTGGTCGTGTCGGTCGCAGTTTTGAGCTTTCTCGATCTGTCCGTCAGGGATGTCCTTTAGCAGCATGTCTGTATCTGTTTGTCGGAGAGACTATGTTCGATTTTCTTCGTGCTCAGAGTCATGCATTTCGTGGCTTGACCATGCCAGTACCTTCAGCTCCGGACCTTATCGATCAAGAGTTTGCTGATGACACTATGCTGATGTTGCGCTATTTGCTAGCAGCTCTTGATGCCATGCAGAAGGCCCTGGAGGTTTTTTGCATTGCCAGTGGTGCACGTATTAACTGGCATAAATCCTATGGGTTACTGGTTTGCAGTGATGACATACCTACTTGGGGGATAGCTGATGGTTTCACATGGTTGCAGTCGGGTTAGACATGTAGATATCTGGGCTTTCAGGTTGGATTTGACATTTCCTCACCGCAACAGTTTGCACCCGTACTACAGTCTATTCGTAGGAAGCTATGTCATTGGTCTTCACGTCATCTGTCGTTGGCTGGCCGTGCATTGGTCGTCAACCAGGTCATTCTGGCTACAGTATGGTATACGGCCTCTTGTTGGATGCTACATTCTGGAGTGATAGCTAAGCTCCGCAGACTAGTGCGGAACTTTTTATGGAGTGGCACAGATGGGACTACTGATACTCGTGCTCGAGTTCGTTGGTCCACGATTATTCGACCTAGGTCAGAGGGAGGCCGTGGCATTATTGATCCAGAATTACAGAGTCGCGCCCTTCTTACCAAGCTTATTGTTCGGGGTCTTTTTCCCGGCCAAGAACCTTGGAAGATGCTTCTTCATGCCGCTCTTTGCACAGCAACTCAACGCCTCGGCACTAGAGATGGTCATACTTGGCATACAGGGTATCGTTTTCTCTTTACGGATGCCCCCTTGTTCACCAGCACTCTCTCACCCTTCATCCGATGACTCCTTCAGATTTGGGTTTCCATGCGACGGGCTATCATACGCTCACCTCCCTCATGTCGTGAGGAGATTGAGCGCCAGCCTCTCATTTGGAATGATGCAGTTCTTGATTCTTCAGTGAACCCACCCCGTCAGCTTGGAGAGAGGACTCACATTGATTGGGCTGCTTGGGACACTGGCCCTGCTGCCTCTATGCGGTTGTTTCATGAGACGCGTATGCTGGATGCAGATTTTGTGGCAGAACATTATGACATTGGTCGCGGGGTGACAGAGAGATCTTTTGAGATTGACTCCGCCGTTCCTTCACAGTGGTACGTAGTCATGCGAGGCACGGTTCAGATGCCTCCACATAGTGGCTGGGAAGGTCTCTTTGCTCAGAGCACTCTCTTATTAGTTCGTTTGGACACCATGCTGTTCACAGTTGATAGAGACTACTCTCAGGGGATTCATGCTAGATTGACATATGATACCACCTCTCCGCACCTTGTGTACCCTGGCGCTCGATGGGAGGCCATACGAGTAGTTGGCTCGCACGGGAAGCGTCGTTGTGTTGACCCTCGTTTCACTTCTGCTGATGCCGCCCTTTGGAGGCTTTGGGTGTGGGAGGGTCGTGCCCTATCTCAGCTTTATTGGGACCCAGGAGAGTGGCATTGGCCTCACTCTAACCCCACCGGTGCACCTGTATCATTCTTTGAGTACACTGTATTAATTGGAAGATTAGCATTGATGAGACAGCACCCAGAGCAGCCCACTCGTATGCGTTTTTGGTTACATTCAGGTCTCTCCCATGCCTATCTACAACATTTTTGGTCAGCCATCTGGGATTTACATGCGGCTCGTCGTATTTCTTTTTTCATGTGGATGATTGCACATGCAAGACTTCCAGTTGGGACTTGGCTGGCTACTATGGGTCATGATCCGTTATGCACTCGATGTCCTTCGCGACTACATGAGTCACCTGCACGCTGTCTTTGGTCATGCTCCTCTTCTCATATAGTGTGGCTAGCAGTTTGCTTTTTACTTAGCAGAGCCGGTGTTCAACATGGATTTCTCACTTGGGGCTCTGCCTCATGGTTGATGCCGATGCCCGAACCGCATCTTTTCTACGAGGGCTCAGACCCAGATCCAGCTCTTATGCTTACCTCGACTGGTTATCGGCGAGGGACTTTGGCTATGTTACCACAGATCGCTTGGCAGGGGGAATGTTTGGAAAGCTCGTTGTCTTCACATTCTCAGTGCGGCTCCACAGCTCCTTCAGGATACCCTCACTGCCATTTGGCTGGACATCATTCACACCCTGATTTGGCAGTGGGATTCTTCCTCAGGTACATCTAGAGCAACCGAGGCTCGACAATTTGCCTTCCTTCGGCGTTGGGCCCGTTCTCCACTCTTCTTCACACTTATAGGTGGCCAGATTACATGGCATTATGCCCCCCCTCAGTGGTTTCTCCTCCACTCATCACACAGACCACCATGAGATTGTTCTAGTTGAGTTGTCACTATAGTGGCTCTCACCCTTACCTTCAGCTTGAACACCCCACGTGATAGGCTATTTTGGCATCCGTTGGGGATTATATTGTACTCAGTAATATACAGCCCTGATTTCTCCATAGAGAGAGAGAGAGAGAGAGAGAGAGAGAGAGAGAGAGAGAGAGAGAGAGAGAGAGAGAGAGAGAGAGAGAGAGAGAGAGAGAGAGAGAGAGAGAGAGAGAGAGAGAGATGTTGAAGAGAGGGCGATCAGCCCCCCATGACTACCACAGCAAAAGACCCTCAATACAATCAATATGATCTCTGTGAGATGAGATGTGGAAGTGGGTACCCCCCTTGCCCCATAAATAGGTGCAAGGCCTGATAAAAAAAACCCCACGACCCAACAAAAAAATGATATATGGAAATATATGAGGACGGCGCCCGGACAAAGGTGGGAGGCCGAAGGTGGGAGGGCGGCCCCAAACTCGGGCGGCCGAACTAGGAGCAACCTAGACCATGGGTGGCCAGCCCAGAGACATACTAGCCATACAAGTATGCCCTAGATCTGTGAAGCAGCAAAGTGGTGTAAGTCTAACAAGTATGGTATGGATCCTCTATCGCAATCTGTGTTGATGTCGAGAGGGCCCCCTCATTCGTGGGTGACGGGACCGCCCGAACTCTATCGCTCGATCAAGCAGTATGCCTTTGGTGCCTCTGGTGCTGCTATGCTGTGGGGGCTGCTCGAACTCCCCTATCTGTGACAAAAGAAATCTGTAATCTGCCGTTGTCGTTGGATCTCTCTCATTATGCCCCTCTTCAAGAGGTCCTCTCTGTTCGCAAATCTCTAGTAAGTATAATCTGAGGCATCTCTGATCTTGATATCTGATGACTCTAGAAGGTGGTCCAAAACCCTCTCGGAATAGAGTGAAAGCAGCCTCGTATCTCATAGTATACTGGGCAGTGACATATGTAATGTAGCTCTGTCTCGGGCTCTATCTGGCACACCTGACAAATCCTTGACTCGGCTACTACTCTAAATCTGCCTGTCTCGATCTCTGGCTGATGTGAGGATGTGCGTATCTGACCAATAGCACATCGTATCCCGTGGGATAGTTGAGTATCCATGTATCTTGGTCTGATCATAGAACCATCCTCCGTAAGCTGGAGAAGATGCTGTCTATAGAAATCCATCTTCGTACCCAACTCATGTGTAGGCTGTATCCATGTCCTCTTCGTATCCAACTGAATCAAGTCCTGTTTGATGAGCCTGGTAATCTCTGCCCTAGTGAGGGAGATGAAGGGTGCATCTAGAGAGTACTGAAATGGGGGTAGCCAATCCATACTAAAGCCATGTAACTGAAACCAAGATGCCATCTCTGCATACCAACAAATCTATCTCCCTGCAATGCCAGCTGTCGTGAAGACTCTAGTGCTAATCGAGCATATCTGTCTCTAGGGAGAGCCTAGGTGCCATGCATAAATGAAACTGATCGAGTGAGTGCCTCCACTACCAATGGCGGAGCAGCGAGCTCCGCCCTAACAATGTCATGTGGTACTGAGGCCTTGGCCCTAATCATCCAAGAAATCATAGACACCAAGGGCCTCTCCATACATCTCCATCGATCGGTATTACCAGCTCTGCTATGATGATCAACTGAGGGGCCCCATATCTCCACTGCGTACAACATGGCTGAAGTGACCAAAGTGTCAAAGAGCAAAAGCTTTGTTCGAGGTTCCTAAACTGAACCTGCGAACATATCCTCTTAAGTCTCCCCAGTGCTGCATAGGCTTTGGTCAATCTGGTATCTGCTGCACGCCTTAGGGAAAATACTCGACCACTGCAAACCGCCCCAAGATAAGTATATGCATCTGCATACTCCACAGTCTCTCGACCATATGTAAAAGCGGGGGCGGGCCTCCTTACCCACTGCGCCGTATTGTTAAACACCATCACCTTGGTCTTACCAAGGTTCATAGACAATACACTGTCCTGTGCAAAATGACATTGCGTCCCCTCTGGAGAATCTGAGATCAGCACAATATCATCAGCATATAATAGCAACGGAATTCACGTCCCTGCAAGCTGAGCACCTCGATCTTTGAAATCTTATTAACATCTTATGTGAGGCCGAAATCGGCCTATGAGACAAATCAAGTATACATGTGTGCATGTCTTCTGTCTATAGGAAAAGACAAAATAGTTCACATTGGTACAAAATAAAAAATAGAAGGACGTCTGGTGGGTGATGAAATCTATGGGGATGGGTGGAGCACTAGTACTAGGGATATGAGAGAGAGAGAGAGAGAGAGAGAGAGAGAGAGAGAGAGAGAGAGAGAGAGAGAGAGAGCTTTCACATTTCGACTGTCTAATTATGTTAGACAATTATTTATGTGGTTCTGTCCTTGCTCTTTTTTTTTAGTAGTAAAGTTTGAATAATTTCTAATGAGTTCACCTTTCCTTTTATTATTTGTAGTATTGGGTCTTCAACTATGGCAATGGTCCTGCAAACTGGGATTGCACCTACAAAAGTTATTATTCTTATGTTGGGAGCAGGTAAGCATATTTTTCGTATTGAAGTGATTCAAATTGCAGAGCCCTGATTGGGTTGTTTCCTTCCTCTGGAAAACGTAGTCTTAACAATAATAGAATTTTAGCTTTATAACATGACTCAAGATCAGAAAAGAGTGAGTTTGCATTAGTCATTTGGTCTTTTGTGTGTTGACAGGAGGGGGAGATGATCTTCCAGTTCTTTTTGCATTTTTTGTTGTGCTTGAAGAGGAATTTTGAGCTGAAAGACTCTCTTTGGGATCCTTCTGCATGCTAATTAGTTATGAAACTAGGCATCAGAAATCAATAGAGTTTGCCATGATAATGTATTTTTGTGAAGGAGGAATTATCCTTCAAAGTCTGGACAATCTCAAAGCTTAGGTCATATCAAACTTCTTAAGTAATCACGTCATTGATTAGAATTAACTTGTAACCACATCGGAAAACAATTTACTTGTGAACCGCCAAATTTTGCAACACTTGAATCCCTTTATAACATTGAAACTTTAGACAAACTAAGCTTGAAATAACAGGTGATGACTTCTGGTACGCATCAGAAAAAAATTGTACGATGATCGAAGACATGGAATTTGTTCAGCCTTTACCTGTTCTAACTAATTGGAGTTTAGGAGAGAGTAAGTATGAATTTTATCTTCAACTTTTCGAGGGCTCACTTAGGGAATGACGACGTTTGAACTATTGTGAATAGGCTCAACAAGCAAATACACTATTCCAATGAGGAAGAAGATTATATTAGAGAAGATGACCAGACTTTTTGTGTCCAATATTTTCAAGTATCACGATTTTTCAGTCTATAGTTAGTGACAGGATTTTGGGAGATGGGATACTACACGATTTTGACAGATGGACAATGTGAGATTGTCAACTCAGCTGTCATAGACCTACTAAGTGTTATGTGTTAGTTAATCCAACAAGACTAGTATTTTCGCTAGTAGAGTTTGCTATACCAACACTCGTCATAATCCCACTATAAAAATTTCTGAAGTCCAAGTGTATTAGTCTGAAAAATCCCTTGGTTGGAAAGAAGATTTGTTGATAACTATCTTTACCTCCCTTGACTTGGACAAGATTGGATTAAGCTCTATTTTGAGATCTCAAGAAGCTTTGGATGCTCTCCCTCCTTGTGTGAGAAAGGTATGGAACCATCCGTCGTAGCTTTCAAATATATAAAAACTTTATGACAAAAAGTCTACCTTTTCTTCTTACGTAAATGGAGCTTTGGGTCATGTAGTTACTGCTGATTGTTCTATTCTTCCTTCGGGATTCCTTGAATGACCTTTTCTCAAAAGGTTCCCTTCCTCGAATGACTCTTGCCTTCTCAAAGCCATAGAGAAAGGAATTTCTAGTTTTGTAGTAAAGTTTGAGGAGTCTTTAGGACAAGCAACGAAGTTGAGGTCACATATTGTCAAGTTTGGATCTTTGCTCTTTGTAGGTTTGTAGTAGTATTCATTTTTCGATTTCGTATTTAGCTTACGTTAGGACTTAAGAATTTGTTTCTTTAGAAGTTGTTGTGTGAAGTTTGATTTCTAGGATTAAATTTTTAAAATGTCTTATCCTTTTTTGTTTAAAGTTGAGTACTTGTTTTAAGTTTTAGCCAAGTAAGCTCCGTCAACTTATTTTGCGCACGCCTTTTCTAAAAACATTTTTAAGTTAATAATGTTTTTGTTTCGTAGCAAATAAAGTGATTTAGTTTTTTTCCCCCTTGTCTTTTCTTGTATCCCTTGCTTTTATAGTTTTATGAATGCTTTATTCCCTCTTATAATTCAGGAGTTCAGACTATTCTGAACTAATCCCACTAGAAAAACACCTTCATGATCGTAGAAGGAAGGTGGAAGGTTCCTCTTATTGTGCTTATTATGGACTCGATGTCACGTACGCACTTCACTTGCGCTACGTGGACATGCTTCTGCTATAGTCTAGCATGAGTCTTAGCTTAGGACTAGTATCAAGTGTGGCAAGAGGCACAGTTGGCCGCGCACCTAGAGGAAGCCGAGGAAGGCGTGCCTCTTTCTTTCAATGGGGCCGACTTCCAAGACAAGCTCAAAGTGCGGTTCATGCCACCTTGGTACCTAGCGCGGTTGAAAGAAGATTGGCGTAACCTCAAGCAAAATGGTACTCCAGTTATGTCTTTTTCTAACCGTGTTTTGCAGCTCGGCACCCGATTACGCAAATTGGATGAAGAGCGCAAAGAGGCATTCCTTTTCGGGTTGGACGAGTATCTCAAGTTCGATGTCGAAGTCCTCGACCCAATAGATCTCAACAAGGCAGTAGCGATTTCTCTCGCACAGGAGATGAAGCACAACAAAGGAAAGCCTAAGGAGAACAAGTCTTCTCACAGTACCTCTCAGAATCCTCCAAAACCCACAGAATGGTAAGAACGGTAAGAATGGCAATTCTTCTAGCCCATCTTTTTCTAATCCTTAGGAAAAGAACTCTCAAAACGGATCTAATGGTAAAGCAAAAACACCTGCCAAACCTAAGCTAACCCCAAATGAAAAAACTGCACAAGGAATCATAGGAGGATACATAACTCCAGAAGAACAACGCTGAACTTTGTGTTGATGTATGCTCATGTGTGTGTGCGTGTAATGTGTGTTGTGTTGGGGAGCATATGTTTGTACCTAGTTCTACACCCACTATTGGGCACTGACGACGTTAGTGGGGATGTCGTGGTATTTAGTCAATACTATGCATGATGGAGCTGATGGTTATACTGTCTTGTGGGTGACTACCATGGGTCTATACCTTGCACTTTCCTTCAAGGGTGAATCTAGGCTTATCTTGGATTCATCTAGGTATATTTTTTAGTCGTATAGCGGACATGCAGACTTCACATTGTGAAGTTTTCGTCCGAGTTACGACCCAATTGATATTGTGCTTATTCTTTCTATCTTTTGTGGTGCGTATTCCCTATCAGCTACCTCATTTTCGTGCTAATTTTTTCGATTTAATGCTTCTTTTAGTGCTAGGCTTCATTCTGGCTGAGTCTGTCCTTGATCTCCGGAGTCATGACAGAAACTCAGTATGCTGAACTTTGTGTTGATGTATGCTCATGTGTGTGTGCATGTGGTGTGTGTTGTGTTGGGGAGCATATGTTTGTACCTAGTTCTACACCCACTATTGGGCACTGACGACGTTAGTGGGGATGTCGTGGTATTTAGTCAATACTATGCATGATGGAGCTGATAGTTATATTGTCTTGTGGGTGACTACCATGGGTCTATACCTTGCACTTTCCTTCAAGGGTGAATCTGGGCTTATCTTGAATTCATCTAGGTATATTTATGCGAAGGAAGGTTGTTGTTATAAGTGTCATATAAAGAAGGCATGTCCTAAGACAGCACCACCTAAAGAACCCAAAGCACCAACAACTACCACAAGCACTTTAGTGAACCAATCTGATTCTCCACATGTCTCTGACACACACATTGATGAGTCTCTCTTAAAATGTTATGGTCATGTGAAGGGTCAACGTTTTGTCATATTGTTTGATTCAAGCAGTATGCATGATGTGATTGGTGACTCTCTTGTAGAAAGAGCCCGCTTGGAGGTTAGCCAGACAACTCCTCTCGAGGTGTCGGGCTTCGCTTTTGATATGGACTCTTTCATTACACAAGGGTGCCTTGATGTGTTATTCACTGTTCAGCAAGCTTCCTTCCGTAGAAGATTTGTTGTGTCTCCTCTCTCAGGATGTGATATGATTTTGGGCGTGGACTTGACGTGACATGTAAATACAATACACAACATCAACATTTGCGTGAAAAAGTGCAGATTTAGTGCACAGAAGCTTCGAAAACTTTGGAAATTTTCGTGTGTCAGTGAAATTTCACTTAGTTGAGTTGAATTCATTGACATTCCTGCACATTTGAACCCGAGAAATTTGGGGCTTTTGCAAAATCTGTTGAAATTTTACCTGTATTTTGCTCTTGGGACCATGTATTAATGCAATTGGGGTATATTTTTCAGTAAAAATTTGGGGTTTCTGCTGAAGTTTGTGGGTTTCGACAAAATTGATGCATGTAGTGCACATTGGGGGTATTATTGAAGCAAATTTTGTGTTGCAAGTTGTGGAATTTTCTCTTATTTGTGAATATATTGTTGAATACTCATGTTGCAACTGTTCTAGAGATCATTAGCAGATGTGGGATTGTTGCAGAAGTATTTTTGGTGATATTGCTGAAGTGGGAGTCACTCGACCGTGATGTATGCATGTTATGTAGGCTGAAATTGCAGCTACACTGTTGAAAGTCATTACTTTCACTGCTGTACATGAATTAGGTATACAGCGGTAGTGATCCTTGCTCTCTATTTTGCTGGGAAGTTGGGCTGCATTTGGCTGAATATTCACCTGGTTGTTTACTGTCATAAATTGCAACATTTGTATCTTCGGTGCATTGCTGAAATATGGCTACTAATACTTCTAGCAATAGTAACACTGAAGCCCTTCTTGAAATCAAGAGGTTTGATGACAGTGGCTTTGATTAGTGGAAGGACAGGATGCAAGGCATTTTCTTTCTCAAGGATTGTGATGATGCGCTCTTGGAAACTAAGCTTGCAGCCATATCAGATGAGGATTGACACATGTATATTTGATTGGTTTCATAGGCCGACTTTGGCCTCACATAGAGGTTAAAAAAGCTCTCTCTCTCTCTCTCTCTCTCTCTCTCTCTCTCTCTCTCTCTCTCTCATGGGTTACGATGTGCCATAGGCCAGATTCGCACATCTTCACACCAGCTTGGGATTGAGACAGGTAGATTCAGAGGCGTACTAGCAGACAGTAGGATTTGTCAGTTATGCCATGCAGAGCCAGAGACAGAGTTTCACTACATATGTCACTGCACAGTCTACTATGAGATACGGGGACGCTTTCATTGTTTATTCAGAGATGGTTTTGACTCGTTAGATAGAGTCATGAGATATCAGGATCAGAGGTGTCTCGGATTATTTCTACTTGAGATACAGAGACATAGAGACGCTCTATTGAGAGGGCAAAGACAGAGACAGTCCCAAAGACGCATCTCAGATTTCTTCAGTCTGAGTACCACAGAAGCAGAGGGGACACCACCATCACAGAGCTCGGTTCCCACCCATACACACACCAACGGTTCTCTCATTGACCGAGCTATAGAGTTGGGGAGATCGAGACGACCGCGACTGAGGGGAGCCACGCAGCACCGACGGAGATTGCGACAGAGGATCCACAAGATTCTAGCACGACACCTAGAGTGTCGACCAGGATAGGCTCCATGCTATTGCTTTATTATACCATGGTGACACTTATCCCCATTTTGTACCTTTTTGGCATGATACCATTGCTCAGCCTACCAGCCACCCATAGGAGTCGGTAGCACTCCTATCTCAATTCTTTGTTTGTAGTTTTCTTTGTTTGTACCCAGACTTGGTACTAGACTCATCATTGTAATCAGTTGGTCTCATAGGTCATTTTGGCCTTTTGTAGACGTTAATATATCATTTCATTTCATTTCTCGCGTGCACGCGCGCGCGCACACACACACACACACAGAAAGATACAATCGAGAACAACCAAGAAACAAGGAAAGAAGAGAAAAGAAAGAAACAAAAAAGGAGCAAAAAGAAAACAAACACGAAACAAGTTGTTCACCGACGAAGGAGTTGGACCAACAGAGGGAGAAACGCCCGAACAACTACCAAGGGGTCTGCAGCATCAGGAGGACGGCTAGTGTGGGAGGTGAGGTCGCACAAGCAACCTTCTCCAAGCAGAGACAACGGTCCTGATAGGCTTCATATTGATGGATGATAGGCGGCACCTCCGGAAGTGGGAATGTGACGGAAGAGGAGAGGGGTTCTGTAAACCTTAAGCTACCACCGTATGTAAAAGGACGGTGGTTGCTCGAGGTGGGGAGCCATAGTAGGATGATAGGCGGCACATCCAGAAGCGGAAATGTGACAGAAGGAGAGGCGTTTTGTAAACCTTAAGCGATCACCGTAGGTAAAAGTACGATGGTTGCTTAAATTTTGGAGCCATTCGTCACAGTGGCCAATCCATTGTGTCTTTCGCCCACCACACGGAGGTCTCTCTCTCTCTCTCTCTCTCTCTCTCACACACACACACACATTCTCAAATGTCGTGTCTCTTTCTACCTCAATGATCTCTCTTCTCCACAATTGCCTTGTTCATGCATGTGGCATTGTAGGTGTTCTCTAGCGTTAGAGGATCTTATCAGAGTCCAGCCAGATCGGAGTCGAAGTGTCCACCCGATTGGAGGCTAGTTCTTGTCTTCATCGCGTCTTATGCTGCCTATTGTAAACAACTTTCAGATGAAGGAGATTATACACCTAAATGTACAAAAATAATTATAAATGGGAAAGATCAAAAGGTGATCTGAGTTTACCATCGTATACTATGCGCATTTAGTCAAAATATTGTTTGCAACTTCATAAAAAGAGACTCGGTTCATATTCTCTTGCATTATTCAAAGTTGTCCATCCATATTAGCCATTTGTTTATACATGAAGTGTTTGAAAGTAAACAATTTCTTCACCAGTGTCTGTGTTAATCACATGTATACATTATTTTGGAAGTTAGTACCAACATTCTTGTCTTTATATCCTACTGCTGAAAGGTTCTGTTTAAAAGGATACTCTGGAATTTTGGACTGTATTCCTGCTGAAAAATTTTGTTTAAAATGACTTGGGCTCAGGTATGGCTGGACCTATGGTCTTTGGAAAAACGGGCCTATCAGACATAATCACGAATATACAGGTATATACCATGCAAGTTCTTTTCTTATTCGGGCTTAGATCAGAATACTTGCTTGACCCTTCGGTTGGAAATGCACCTGCATTGTTTTGTCTGAATGTTGGAAACTTTAGATGTAAATTAGTTTCTCATAATGGCATAATCTGGTTGGTCTTCTTCAATTTGAATCCACATTCATTTCTCCTAGGATTTTAGAAAGGTCAATGGAATTCTCAGTTCTATTTTCATTTTCTCCAATAGCAGGAGATTTATTTATTGTGAATTTAATCATTTAAATGCAGGAAGCTTTATTCAAGTTTGAAAATGGTGAGGCTGGCCAGAGTAGTGATAATGCTGCCATTCAAGCTCAGGTTTGTTTGCTTTATTGCTTCTTTTTCTTTTCCTTCTCGGTATAGCATCCATCTGAAATTTCTAGATTATTTGTGTAATGTATGTGGTGAGTTTCCTATCATTGAATTCTCCTCAGAGTCCCACCAAACTTGCCCAGGCATCCGGCCACTCCTGATCTGGAATCATGTTCAAACCGTAGCAATAAAGATTTTGCATCTTGAAGGGTTAGATTTTGTATTTGGGACTTTTAACAACATACGTGGTCGTCGTCAAGTTTTTAACATGGTGAAAACAATGTTTCCCTGCACTTGTAGGTGAAAGTCAATTCAGCTTTCTTTTCCACATTGTGTTCAGTGAGACTAACCAAGTAGAAAAGATTCTTTGGCAAGCTTGAAGATAAGGGCAATAAGGGAAATAAGGGCATGCTTGAATTAGCTTGGAAAGCAGAAAACACAATCCCAAAAATAGGCTTGTGCTTGGACTTGGAGCAAAAGAACTCGGTGGAAGCACCAAATATGGTAATCAAAGGTGCAAGCTCCATTCTTTGCAACCATGCTTTGATATATTGGGAGAATCTTGCATGGTTGAAAATTCACACAGAGTCTTACGGTCTAAAAGGCCTACTTATAGGAGTTGCATGCAAATTATTGTGCAGCTATGTTGAAATTTGCATGACATTTTAATATTTCATTACACGATTAGCGTTTAGGAAGGAGAAATGGTCAAGGTTATACCTTTTTACACCTACTGTAATTGTTGTAATGCTCATAAGTTAAACTGAAAAGAGTAACCATGGCATTGCCTCATGGTCAGGAGAGTCAATTGGAAGTTCATGCCACCATTTTGATTTTCACTAGCAATGCAGAGATGGAACTGGAGCAAGATCAGGGTTCATTGCACTTCATTAAATCCATTTAAGAAGCAAAACAAGATAAGTGAAGACTTTGTTTGGAGATGGCATGTGTGATGGGATGGTCTGTTAAAGAGGATGGTAAGCATGCAAGACCTTGTGCTGTTAGATGTTAGCATTATTAATAATCTTTCACTTGCCGTGTGTTGGCTCTTGCCCTATTGGAGGGCTTCTTACATCAGCTTCAATAAATGAGCTGATTTTGTTTGGAAATGTTTGAGGAGCTAAGCTGGGGCAAGAAAGTATAATAGCCAAGTAAAAGGTCTTATCTTAAAGACTCCGGACCCTACGCTTTTCAATTCCAATCAATGAAACTGTGTAGACTTTATGGAGGTGGCAGGTTCTATGCTTGTAATTATGAAAACTCTACACTTAGACTTGATTTATTTGTTTGTGTGTTTTTTTGCCTTTAATGACTGTCTAAGAAAATGGTTTTGCCAGATTTCACGATTAGCTCATGAAGTCAGACAGTTGTACAGTGGAAGACAGATCACTGTCGTCAATGGGTCTGATCAGAACAGTAAGATTTTCGTCATTCATAAATACGTTTTGAATTATTGAGCTTTAATTTTCTTGTGTGATTTGTGTGGCGTCTTTGCAATGGCTTGAAAGGTAGGAAGGCTCATGGAATATTCTATATGTAGCTTGGTGTGACTTTAGTGATGGTATATTATGACTTGAATATTTTGATTCAAGTTGAAAATGAGCATCTAGGAATATTTGTGGCATAACAGTTCTGATGATTATTCAATATCTGGATTTTCAGTGAACCTCTCTTCATATATAATTCCTATAGCAGTGGTAGGTGCAGCTGGTTATTGCTACATGTGGTGGAAGGTAATGAAAGACAATCTGAACCAAGTCATGTTTATCTCTCGACTCACGTGTAAGGGACATTAGTAGCAGTGTTTGCATGAGACAGGGTTGGTCCTTATCTGATATCATGTACGTTACCAAGCGGAACATGGCCAATGCAGTGTCTAGCTTTACAAAACAGCTCGAACAAGTTTCTGCAGCAGTTGCTGTACGTGGTGCTCTTTTCTAACTTTAGTTTATGTATTAAGTAACACTGTGAAAGTGTCAGGTGGTCTATATGTACGTGGGTCCTCTTTTCTAATTTTAATTATGTGTTAGTTTGTATTAGGGAACACTGTGAAAGTGTAAGGTGGTCTACATGTTGCAGGCTGCAAAGAAACATCTGACACAGCGCATGGAAAAGCTGAATGACAAACTGGATGAACAGAAGGCTGTGACTGGGGCTATTAAGTTTGAGGTGTCCATTTACTCTGCATCTTATTTGTATTTCTGCATTAAGTCTTTTACTGAAACTGTCAATTTGTAATCAGGTCAGCGAGGTTCGTGAAAATTTGGCACAGATGGGTATAGACATTGAAAATGTTCAACAACTTGTCGAGGGCTTGGTTTGTCTTCTACACACTTGATTGTAATTTGTCCTGCAAGAGTGGTGGAAAGGAACTTACCTCTTATGCTATATATTTATTTGTTATATATGTACTTTCAGGGATCCAAGATTGATACAATTGAAGGGAAGCAGGTCAATACTGTTTTTGCTTGATGTTTGTTTTTTTAACCTGTTGGGAAGGAATGTAGGCAAGGATTGAGTTCCTTTTCTCTTTGATGGCAGGATCTCACAAACGCTGGGGTTGTATATTTGTGTCACTTTGTCCAAGGCCTAGCAGGTGAACGAAGGCCAGAACTTTTGCAGGTATGAGTTTGCATGTTTGCAATATTTTTGGTAGGATGTGCTGTCTGTGGGTCAGAAAGAGATAGAGAGGGAGAGAAAGAGGCAGGGAAGGAAGGGGGGCATGAAGAGGGGCGGGCAGAGCTTGTCCAGCTGCAAGCGGCTTATATCCAAACAACAGTAGTGGAGGCTGCACCAAAGCCTCTCTGCTGTAAGCGGCGTAGAAGTATCAAGTAGGAGTTCTCTGTGTCTGAAATCTCTCATATCCTTAGCATGAATGTTTCAATTGAAACAATGGCTCTTTTCTCCCTTCGTGCATCATCAATCTTTCTTTTGATACTCTCATGCAAGATATGGTGACATAAGACTTCTTTTGCCCACTTGAAACCCTGAATCTTCAAAACGGCCAAAATGTTTTGGCGCAATTTTTCAAGATAAACTCACAAATCTTTTAAGACCTTTTTTCTTTCAGCTGGCATCCTAAAAAAGCACGTGGAAGGTGTGTTGGCTTCATACGATTGATCATAATGACATGGATGTGGCTTCAGACAATGTTCCTTTTAGAGGTGGCTCCAGAGCTAGTTACTAGTTGTTGCAGCCTGTTTAGGACTACTTTTTTTGCTTTGGGTACCAGAGAGTATGTCACAAAGTGATGGCATTACCCAGAGAGAGAGAGAGAGAGAGAGAGAGAGAGAGAGAGAGAGAGAGAGAGATGAAATGTTATATTAACGTCTTCAAAAGGCCAAAGTGACCTATGAGACCAGAAAGTTACAATGCGGTGTATCTGATACAAAGTCAGATTAACAAAATAAGTTAAACTAGGATAACAAAATATAAATACTGCGGGATCCTAAACTATGAAGACAATATGGGAGGGGAGTAGAGATCCATCTTCATCTGCACTCTGGACGACGAAAGAGTATGGCTCTAATCCTTTGTTGTAGCCTCCTTCGAAACTGTGTAGCTCCTCTTCTCCATCGGGGTCTTCTAGATCTCCCTAGCTCCAATGCTCGGTCTATGAGAATGCGAGTAGTGCGGGTAGACCTCTCCACTGTTGGCTGCTCCTCTGTCTGTTCTTCTGGGTGTACAATATCTAGTGTAAAGAAATCTGTGATCTGTCTCTGGGGTTGTCTCTCTTCAGCTCTCCTTAGTAAAGTTTCTCTATGCCTGTGTAATTCAAGTAGATATAGCCCAAGACATCTTTGATCCTCATAACTCATGACCCTAGATAGAGGCCCAAAACCTTCTCTGAATAGACAATGAAAACGGCCTCGTATCTCATAGTACACTGTGCAATGACATATGTAATGTACTTCTGTCTCTGGCTCTAGATGGCATAAGCGGCATATCCTGCTATCTGCTGGTGTCCCTCTGAATCTGCCGGTCTCAATCTCGAGTTGATGTGAGGACGTGCATATCTGGCCAATGGCACAACGGAAACAATGAGAGAGATGCGTGTCCATATAGCTAGGTCGAATCACAAACCCATCCCCCGTGAGGTGGAGAAGATGCTCTCTATAGAAAACCATCTTTGTGCCCAACTCCTGTAATGGCTCTATCCATGTCCTTCTCGCGTCCAGCTGGATCAGATCCTGATGAATAAGTCTATTAATCTCTACCCGTGTCAGAGACCTCAAGGGTGCCTGTGGAGAGTATTGAAAAGGAGGCAACCTGTCCATGGTGAAACCATGTGTCTGAAACCATGATGCCATCTGTGCATACTAGCATGATGTATCCCCATTAAGAGCTAATTGTCTAGAGGACTCTAGAGCCACCCTGGCATATCTGTCTCTGGTAGTATCCCACAGATTGTGTACAAAGGAGATTGATCTGGTAAGCGCCTCAATCTCCACAGGGGGGGCAGCTAATTCCGCTCGAATGATATCATGCGGTACGGAAGCCTTGGCTCTAATCAATCGAGAGATCGTAGATACCAGGGGCTTCTCCATACGCCTCCAACCATCCTGGCCTATAGAAGGTCCCCAAACCTGCACCCCATATAACATAGTAGAGGCAACCAAAGTATGAAAGAGCCATAACTTTGTCCTAGGTTCTTGGAACTGAACCTGCGAATACATCCTCCCCATTCCTCCAAGAGCCGCACCAGCTCTAGTTAGTCTAGTCTCTGCTGCTCTTCTCAAAGAAAATCTCGGCCCAGTAAAGACTACCCCCAGGTAAGTGTATGCATTTGTATACTCCACTGTCACAAACGGGAGCGCATAACAATATAAAATATACTCGGATAAATAGAATTTATCACTTAACACTGAAGCCAAAGGATATATAGAGAAATAAATAGAGAGATAGAGAGTGAGAAGATCGACACAGTACTGGGGACCAAAAGATGGGCTGGTCCCCCCCCTTAGAGAGAATCCTTTATTAGGGAGAATCTTTTTACAAGCACAAGAACTGGAGAAAACCCCTCTGTTCTAATTCTCTGACTCGATGGTCGTTCCTTCTCGTAAGGGAAATCCGAGAGACGAGCTCTCAATCCTTTTTCCGTCTGTACTCGGAGTCAAGACTCCACAGACAATTTCCGAATTCCGTTCCCGGAATTTCGAAGTATAGGCCGAAGCCTTCTCGCTTCTCCTTCGCGATGAAGTACCTGCAAACACACACGCAAACACGTAACAACAATTCGTATGGCGAATCCACAATAGATACCTGTCGCTCTTGCGGAAAAGCGACTTTCATGCTTCGTAGTCTCGCGATCTCTTGCGTTATCTGGCGGCAGAGTCTTCTCTTGCTGACGTTGGTAACCCCTTTCAGTGAGGGCATGTGGTGCTTTTATAGCTCCTTGGCCACGGCACGAATAGCTGCTCGCGTAGAGATCGCGGCCGGTTTTTGTTTTTTTGTTTTTTTGTTCTACCCGAAATAGGGAGAGAGAATTCGCTGGCTGATTTTGTTGCTTTATTTTCTAAGTGGCTTATTAAGTGGACGGCCGGCATATTTTAAAATTGGTCTGAACCTGCCCAAAAACTCAATAAAACCTTATAAGTTTAAAACAATGCTTTTCACAACACTTCCCAAGCGTCCCTGGATGCCGCATGCACAAATGCAATGCAGACATAGATTCCTCGTGGGAAAGCGTTTGCTCGTCCTGGAAAACTCGTTAAAATTTTTCGCTTTTTAAGAAAAGCTTCTCAGAACCCATCTTTATTCTTGTGCTTGCGTCTTTACGTGTATTCCTCTTTTCCAGTTCGGATTTCCTCTCGACTATGGATATCCCCTTTCCGATGCACCCGTCACCCACCTTGTGACGCATCAAGAATACCCATCACCTAGTCCTTTCCTACCGAACTTACGGTACAATCCCCTTCACGATGCTCTATGTCACCCATCCTATGACGCATCAGAGATGTCCGTTCCCGGATGGTCGGATACTTCTTTCCGATGCTCCCTGTCACTCATCCGATGTGACGCATCAGAATTACTTGTTCTTGGTGGCCTTACAGATATTCACGTTCTCAGTGCTCCCGTGATTGCTTTCAATGACGCACTAGGAATACTCTGTACTCGGATGTCTCCAGTGAGAAAAACCCTCTCACTTAAAATTCCAATAACTCATTTAGAATTATTTTCTTGGTGTTTAAAGCGAGAAAACCCTCTCACTTATAAATCCAATAATTCATTCAGAATTATTTTTCTGTCAAATAAAGCCAATTTAGCAACATCCCTCTCACTTATAAACAGTTGTCCTCAACTGTAGAGGTCCAACTGAACTGCCGGGGAGAAACTGGAAAAAAATTCCAAATCTTGCTCAATGGTGAGTTGGAGTTGGTCCTTTCTCAAAAGAGAACTTAAAAATTAAACTAAACAGAAATTCAAAAATTCAATAATTCAATACGTACCTTACCGGTTCATGTCCTTCCTCTAGTACCTCGAGGATATCCTTCACCAATCATCAAACTAACGAGCCATGTAAGAACTCATCATTCACGTCTTTCCAACAAATCGGAAGTTTTCCTTATCCGAGAATCTGTTAGCTCAATTCCACCTTCTCAATCCCGAGAAGAATAATCCCCCTAGAAATCAATCTAGGTCTTTGCCCTTGCACATAACCTTGCGCATAAAGGCGCTCAAGAGAGTATAACAAACTCTCGTCCAGTTCCTTGGCATAGGTCTACATCTTCGTGTGTTATCCATGTACTCAAAGGTGTACATAATTCTTAAGCTGTGTTAGAGTTTCGGTGAACCTGGGAAATTACCTTCCCTTTGTAAGATCCTTAGAGCGAAGACGCTCAACTTGACGATCCCTTGGCTCGATCTTAGAGCAAAACCCGCTCATCAAATAATCTAGGATTTCAATCTTTGGATTCCTCGAGCACAGGTCGTAGTCGTCGCTTGTTCCTTCCCTCGTAAAGAGAGTATTCCTTCACTTGTGCGAAAAGCACTACCATATCTTCCCTTACCGGGTAGGGGATGTGGGCTTAAAGAGTATTCAAGCTTAATGAAAGCTTTTCTTTGCTTGAAAGCTCAGAATGGTTCCTTCATAATTTCTTACCCGCAGTAGCAGGTAATCTGTTCGAGAATTACTGGATACCAGATCAATAGTTGACCTCCCGGCTAGTTAAGCAAACCAATTCATTTCAGAAAACAATCTTTCAATTTGATCCTGCTCTTATAAACACTCAAGAGTGAGTAGTCCTGGTGAGACATAACCATACCTCGTGCAAAAGAGCAAACAAGCACCATGCACTTTATGATTTCCTCAAAGATGTAACTTTGATCAAAGACCTGCCCTCTCACTTAAAGTTTGAGGGTCTTCTATTCAAAAAACTCAGGAGTTAGATTGAATTCCCTTACTCCAAACTTTCTCCGGATAGCAACGTATCCTTCGAGGAGAGGTAACAAAAATTCATTTTTTTCTGTGTTCAATGGTTCTGATCCCATTGCGGGGATTGTATTCTATGTACACTAAGGTGTACACTTTTAGCTTTTATTGCTGACTCCACCATCTGCTGCAAAGCATCTTGCAGATGCGTCTACAAACTTCGGGCAAAAGTCCTTCGTTGAATTTCTTCATCTTTCCTTCCTCAGAGAGGGTGAAGAGTGGAGCTACCTTGGCAAGAGTGAACCACTACTTGCTTGGACTCACTCATATTTCTATTGGGCAAACCAATCCCAATCTTCTTGGATGCCTTTCTCAAAGCGTAGAGGAAAAAAATTTGTCGGAAAATTCAGCCTTGAATTGAATCCAAGTCTTGTTGTAAGTTCCTTGCAGAGCTTTGGTATACCACCAAGTACTTGCAATCCCCTTGAGGTGTTTGGTCACATGCCTCACCTTCGACGCTTTTTCAGAAATTGCCGTTTGCAAAGGCAACTTTAAACTGTCGAATTAAAGCGGTAGCTTTCCCGGCATCTTCCCTTTCGTCAGAAGTATCAAACTTGACTGGAAGTGTTCCTAGGTCTAAAGACCTTCTTTATATCCTTCCCGGAATGACGGGATTTCTTGGCTATAGTTGTGGATTGACGTTCATGGATATCTTCTGGGTTGTGAAGTATCTTAAGCATTCCGCTCCTCAGATTCTCTAGGTTCTTGAGCATCATGCTCTTGTCGCCTTTTCAGAGAATCCCAAGTCTTGTGTCGACTTCTTGCAGAGAGAAAAAAATTTCCCAACTTTGCGAGCTTTTCCCGCAGGACTTAGGTTTCCGCTTGCTTACTTCTCTCTTGGCTTGTCATGGCTTCTTCCCGTATCTTCCCAGAGTCGTCCTCCTTTACAGAGAAAGAGAGGAGACCATGCTCTGATACCACTGTCACAAACGGGAGCGCATAACAATATAAAATATACTTGGATAAATAGAATTTATCACTTAATGCTGAAGCCAAAGGATATATAGAGAGAAATAAATAGAGAGATAGAGAGTGAGAAGATCGACACAGTACTGGGGACCAGAAGATGGGTTGGTCCCCCCCCTTAGAGAGAATCCTTTATTAGGGAGAATCTTTTTACAAGCACAAGAACTGGAGAAAACCCCTCCGTTCTAATTCTCTGACTCGATGGTCGTTCCTTCCCGTAAGGGAAATCCGAGAGACGAGCTCTCAATCCTTTTTCCGTCTGTACTCGGAGTCGAGACTCCACAGACAATTTCCGAATTCCGTTCCCGGAATTCCCAAGCGTAGGCCGAAGCCTTGTCGCTTCTCCTTCGCGATGAAGTACTTGCAAACACACGCAAGCACGCAACAACAATTCGTATGGCGAATCCACAATAGATACCTGTCGCTCTTGCACGGGAAAAGCGACTTCCGTGCTTCGTAGTCTCGCGATCTCTTGCATTATCTGGCGGCAGAGTCTTCTCTTGCTGACATTGGTAACCCCTTTCAGTGAGGGCATGTGGTGCTTTTATAGCTCCTTGGCCATGGCACGAATAGCTGCTCGCGTAGAGATCGCGGCCGTTTTTTTTTTCTGTTCTACCCGAAATAGGGAGAGAGAATTCACCGGCTGGTTTTGTTGCTTTATTTTCTAAGTGGCTGCCCACTTATTAAGTGGACGACCGGCATATTTTAAAATTGGTATGAACCTACCCAAAAACTCAATAAAACCTTATAAGTTTAAAACAATGCTTTTCACAACACTTCCCAGGCGTCCCTGGATGCAACCGATGCACAAATGCAATGCAGACATAGATTCCTCGCGGGAATGCGTTTGCTCTTTCCGGAAAACTCGTTAAAATTTGCCGCTTTTTAAGAAAAGCTTCTCAGAACCCATCTTTATTCTTGTGCTTGCGTCTTTACGCGTATTCCTCTTTTCCAGTTCGGATTTCCTCTCGACTATGGATATCCCTTTTCGGATGCACCCGTCACCCACCTTGTTGCGTATCAAGAATACCCATCACCTAGTCCTTTCCTACCGAACTTATGGTACAATCCCCTTCACGATGCTGTATGTCACCCATCCTATGACGCATCAGAGGTGTCCGTTCCCGGATGGTCGGATACTTCTTTCCGATGCTCCTTGTCACCCATCTGATGTGACGCATCAAAAGTACCCGTTCCTGGTGGCCTTACAGATATTCCCGTTCCCAGTGCTCCCGTCATTACTTTCAATGACGCACTAGGAATACTCTGTACTCGGATGTCTCCAGTGAGAAAAACCCTCTCACTTAAAATTCCAATATCTCATTTGGAATTATTTTCTTGGTGTTTAAAGCGAGAAAACCCTCTCACTTATAAATCCAATAATTCATTCAGAATTATTTTTCTGTCAAATAAAGCCAATTTAGCAACACCACAATCTCCTGACCATATTTGAAAGTAGGTACTGATCTCTTGACCCATTGCGGTGTGGTGTTAAACACCATAACCTTGGTTTTACCTAGGTTTACACACAGTCCACTATCCTCTGCAAAACTGCGTAGTGCATCCAAATGTCGTTGCATACCTTCTGGTGAGTTAGATATCAGCACAATATCATCAGCATATAGCAACAATGGGATCCACGTCCCTGACAGCTGGGCACCTCTGTCACCCTCTCTGTCAATGTAATCAGACACCTCATCAACATACATACCAAAGAGAGTAGGAGACAATGGGCAGCCCTGTTTCACTCCAATAGTAGAGTGAACTAAATCAGATACCTCTTCCGGAGTGCGTACATGTCCCACCATGGATCTGTACAAAGCCATAATCCCCCAAATCACCTCTATGGGCACCCCCATCTCCTGCAATCTGCGCATCAATCGAGCTCTTGGTACCATGTCAAATGCTTTGCGAAAATCCACAAAGCTAGAGTAGATGCGTCTCCCATGTGCTCTGCCCTCCTCAATGATGGCCCTGAGTGTCAGAATATGATCAAGAGTGGAGAAACCCCTCCTGAAGCCGACCTGACCCTTTGCTCGTACACCCTCGCCCTCTGCCCAATTACTCAAGTGTTGCTCCAGAATAGATGCATACAACCGTGCCAATGTGTGTCCAACCATAATAGTGCGGTAGTTTCGAGGCTCTGTAGGGTCACCAGCCTTGAAGATGGGCACAATAGTAGACAACCTCCACGTCTCAGGTAATCCCTCACACATGGCACGATTGAACAACACTGCGAGAACCTCCATCAGCATATCCCTAGCATGTATAAAGTGCTCTGCTACTAGACTGTCATGATCATATGCCTTCCCGGTCCTCATCTTGTCGATGGCCCTTTGTACCATCTCAGGTGTAAAGAAAGCGCTCGTAGTTGGGCAAGGCTTGGTAGGGTCTGGAAGGGGTTCCTGTCCAGGAACCGTATATAATGATGTCGCATATTGGCCCCACATATCAGGTGAAGTAATCATTGGGGGAGGGGAGTGCTCATGGAAGAGTCGCCATGCCTCTCCCGAGTCCCTACTCAAGAACATCTGATATAAGTCTCGCTCCATTTGAGCTAGGTAAGCTCGCTTCTTCCGTCGCACAAGGCGTCGAAAAGCAATCCGAGCCTGTCTGTAAGTGATGACTCCTAAAAGAAGATCCCTCTGAAGCTGGGCTCTCATCTCTCTGCACTCCTCATCATACCAACTATTTTGGGACATGCTCCCAGAATGTCATCTCTTGCCCGGCTGAGTGTGTGGGTATGCCACTGATGCAGCCCCATGCAGTGTCTCAGTCAGTAGAGTGGTGCACTCCTCCACTGAGAGGCCTATACCATTTGTGCGAGCTGTGCCTGCCAATAGACGGTCCCAAATCTCCTCTGTATAAACGAAATTAGTCTCTGGTGTAAATGTATAGCGGGTGTGTGACCTGCCTCCTGATGTCTGGGTTGTACTGTACTAAAATTTAACGGACAGTGTCAAGAGAGCATGATCTACTGCTATGCCCAATGGCCTGGCTCTCACTGTGAAATCCTGAATGCAGGGGACAAAGCTCGGTTGTGTCATAACATAATCCACTGTACTGGCCCCATGTCTGTGTGGAAAGCATGTGAAACCGACTCTTCAGGAGATCGCTGTAAACCATAAAGTATGGCTAATCCATGTGTAGTCTTCATTTCCATGAGGTATCTCCCATACTCCGGCTGCTCTTTGTCATCTGAGCATCTGTCAAGTCCCAACTCACCCACATCCAGCTCTCTAAGCATCTCATCTGAAGTGTCATAGAAGACTGTCTGCGAGTTGCCCGTTCGGGCATTGAAGTCCCCTAGCAGAATGATATCACCATCCCTAGAAAACTCCCATATGTCATCATCTAGAATAGAGAAAGGCGACTGCCCTCTGGATGCAGCATACACTGATGCACTGGGAGGAAAGTAACATGTAGCAATATATAGGAATCGACCTATGTCAGCTCTCAATCTCACCCACATATATCCAGCATGATCATCTCTTCGTACAATATGCAGTAATGGTTGTAGTTCCTCTCTGAATAGCACTGCTACTCCTCCTGAACCTCTACTCCCATGCTCAGATCTCGCATTTGTCCTATGAGCTGTTTCCCATCTGTATCCCATCACATGTGGCATCACCTGTCCAGGGGCCTGATGAGTCTCTGAGAAGAATACAATATCCTTGTCTTTGAAACTGTCCTCAAATGCACCCACGTCCAACGTCATAGACCTATTACAATTCCAGGTAGCTATCTTTAGTGTGGTCCCATAGGTCTCGCACCGTCATGCAGTGCGCCGCTCTAAAATCACCACCCGTCCATCTCTGTAAAAGGCTATCTTTCCCTTCTCCCTTGCCGTTGTGATCTCTGGCATTACCTCTCTCATATGTGTGAGTTGTGAGAGAGCTAGGTTATCACCGAGGAAAATACCTGTCTTTTTGAGAGTAGGCCTCTTCCTCAAGAATTCCTTCTTCTCTTCCAACGAGGGGAAGCGTAGTATGAGAGCTCTCCCCTTTGAAGACTCTCCCGTGCCATCACTTTTCTTACCAACCCTCCACGCCTCTGTGTGCAAAGGCTTCTCCACCATCATGGATGTAAGGCTTGTGACCTCTTTCCCACATTGTTTATGTCCTTGAGACCGGTCACTCTCACATGTAGTGCTCGCATCCGCCTTCTTTGTTCCTCTTCGAGGGTCATGTTGATAAGCGTCGGTATACAAGGGGTTTCTTGACCTTTCCCTTTCTTGGCGACCTCAATCCATTTTTCGGCCTCGTCCGCCTTTTTCTGTGCCCTAGTTATCATCTCCGCCCATGAAGCTGTCTTTGCCACACTCAGTTTCTGTTCCTCTGTGATCATCCGTACCTGTTCCTTGATTTCCTTGATTTCATCTATTACCGAGGGCTGAAATTCGCCTTCCTCTAGTCCACTGCTTACTCTATCAGCAAGCTCCTGTTTAAGGGCTAAGACTTCTTTTTTGAGTGTCCGTATCTCGGCGTTTGGGTTCTCCTGTTTGAGGGCTGAGACTTCTTCTTTGAGTGTCTGTATTTCTGCGTTAAGGCTCTCTTTCTCCTTCTTCCATTGTGCGCCTTCATTGAAGACTATCTGAAGGAGGTTGGCCTTCTCCTTCCACCATCCTTCCATCTCTGTTTTCCACTCCTTCATTTCCCTCTCCATCTGCGCCATCCGCTTGTTCGTGAGCATGAAGGTTGCCTTTGCACGTGACTTGCGAACAGGTGAGACATTGACGGCTTCCGTGTCCTGTGCAGGGTCCTGTGCAGAGGAGATTGCTTCCATGTTTTGTTGTGAGAGAGAAAAGAAAGAAAGAAAGAAAGCTTTATTAACGTCTTTGAAAGGCCGAACTCGACCTATGAGACAATATCATATACATGTGTTGATGTGCTAGGCATCGGAAAATAAAAAAAAAGGTACAAATTGAAATGAGCCTATACTATGCAAAAGGGTGTGGTAGGGTGGTGCATGTGGTGTACAATGTATAGTGTGGGTCCTCGTGTCGAGGTGTGCTCACGCATCATCAAGCTCAACTAGGGGCTGCAAGGTGATACCACCATGAGATGAGAGGGAGGGTATCTAAAAACAAGCAACATATGTAGGGTAGAGAATGTGGTACATCGGCGGTGGCCTGCTCAGGTATCTCTGGAATGCTGGATCCCCTGGTGCTGGTACATGACTCTGCTCTAGATACTGATGGTGTAGAGCTAGTATCCTCGAGATCTCCCTCTGGTGATACCCATGTGTCTTGTATCCTGGGAGCCTCGGTCTCTGACGTGCCCTCTGAGACTCTGCCTGTTGAAGGGTAAGCCCTCTGCTCTGTGTAGGTAGTGTGGGGGGGGGGTCTGGCCCTGCTCGTCGAAAAAACTGTGTGATGGTAGTCTGTGTCCTGCTATCTTGACTCTGGCGTGGTTGTAACAACTGCTCTCAAACCTCTAAAGCCGCAACTAGGAACTGGCCAAACCTCCTCTGCTGTCGGCCTATCATATGTTGCTGTAATGAGTCTCCAATGCCATATCTCTCTCTCAGCTCTGTATATGCTGGGCATCTCATGACAAAATGCTCCTCACTCTCCACCTCTGTCTGGCAGATCCGGCATGTACGCTCCTCTCGTGGTATGCCTCTGGCTCTGCCACTCTCAATCTCTAGCTGATGTGATGACACTCGTAGCTGGCCAATGCTGACCCGAAGTCGGTGTGCATGTACTCCTGCAAGTATAATGGAATCTCAATGAATCCTTGCTCTGAGAACCTCAAAAAATGCTCATAGTAATATAGCATTTTAGGAGGTAGGGTGTCTGTGGGCCTGCGCCATGTCCTCTGAATATATGTATGCCATATCTCTTGTCTGATGACCCTATTCCTCTCAGAGCGTGAGAGGGAATAGGTCGGGGCCTGGGTGTCATACTGGAGTGGTGGTAGTCTATCGATATGAAAGCTGTGCTGAGCTAGCCAATCTCGTGTTTGGGCATACCATGAGCTAGTGTCCCCTGCCTGTGCCATCTCTCTAGATGCAATGAACGCTCTATGAGAGATCCTATCTGGATCCATATCTTTGAATCTGTGAAGAAGGAAAACAGTCTGAAAGAGTGCCTCTACCAACATCGGTGGTGGAGCCAGCTCAGCTCTAATAATGTCGTGTGGAACTGATGGCTTGCTGCGAATCATCCTGTAGATCATAATAATCTGTGGCCTCTTTATCTGTGTCCATACGTAGTCTGCCAGTCCCTGTCCCCAAGTGGCCGAGGCATACATGAGTGCAGGTGTGACCAGTGTGTCAAAGAGCCACCCCTTCGTCCGGGGCTCTTGGAAGTGGGCATGGTGGCACTTTCTCTCCATCATAGCTAGTGATGCGTATCCTCTGGTAAGTCTATCTCTGGCTGCCTGTGTCATGGAGAAGGTCCCTGATGCTGCGGTGAATGTAACCCCCAGATATACATATGAGCCTGTCACCTCTATGTCCCCTCCAGCTACTGTAAATCTACTTTGTCGGCGAATCTGAGCCGATGTATGAAATATGAGAACCTTGGTCTTGCCAAGGTTCACCGTGAGTCCTCTCTGTGAGCAGAAATCATCCAGGGCCTGCAAATGTAGCTGTAGTCCCTCTGCCGTTTCTGACATCAGGACAATATCATCTGCATATAAGAGTATGTGTACAGTAGTCCCTGCAATATCCACACCCTCTCCACCCCTGTGCAAGATGAAGTCTACAATCTCGTCAATGTATAGACCAAAGAGTGTAGGTGATAGAGGGCAACCTTGTTTCACACCAATGGTGCTCACAAGGGTGTCAGATAATCCACCCGGGCATCTCACTCTGCCAGATACATGCTCATACAATGCATAGATCCCCCATGCCATCTCCTCTCCAATCCCAAGCGCAGCCAGGCGTCTGAAAAGTCTCTCTCTAGGTACTGTGTCAAATGCTTTGCGGAAGTCCACGAAGCAGCAATATAATCTCCTCTTCCTCACCCGTGTCTGGTCGATCAGACAACGAAGGGTGAAGATATGATCAATAGTAGAGAAAGCTCGGCGGAAGCCTGCCTGTCCTGGTGTCCTCATGCCCTCTCCCTCTGCTAGAGAACTGAGCTCCTCCTCTAAAACCGCGCCATATAGTTTGGCCAGTATAGGACCAATCATGATAGTGCGATATGTGCTAGGATCCATGGCATCCCCAGATTTGTGGATAGGCACGATGGTGTACTCTGTCCACGACTCTGGGAATCCCTCTGAAAGCGCGCGGTTGAAGAGGTGGGCAATGAGTGGTGCCAATGCATCACAGCCATATATAAGATGCTCTGCGTGTAGGCCTGCCTGATCTCTAGCCCTCCCATGCTGTAGGTGGGATATAGCTTTCTTCACCATGTGGGTGGTGAAGAAAGTAGATGATGTGGGTCGGGTAGCCGATGACGTAGGTATGGGTGGTTGTCCTGGGATCTCGTATAAGCTCTCAGCATATCTGTGCCATGTCGCTGGGTCCTGAATAGGAGTGGATGGCTTGGGAGGTTTGATCTGGCGCCATGCCTCAGCACTATCCTGGCTCATGAGTAAATGATAGATGTCTCAATATTGGTGCTCCTCCCACTCCCGTCTTTTACGACGGGTAAGTGTCTGCATCTTGCGCTGAGCTTGGCGATGTGTAATCTCCCCTCTGATCTCCAATATACGTAGGTGTCTGTGTAGGTCTCGACATTCGTCGTCGTACCACCTGTTTTGTGGCATAGTGCCAGTGCGTGGAGGGAAACTTTGAGTGGCTGACTCGTGTAAGATGGATGTAATGTGTGTGGTGAGTGTGTCCAGAGGTGCTGTGGGGTCTAAGTGTATAAGGTGCTCATGCAGGTGATGTATATAAACAGGAGTGAGCTCATGAGTGAAAGAAATGGTAGTGTAAGTGTGAGGGGGGGAGGCGGGGGGGTCAGCAAGCTGTGTAGCAAGAAGGGAGAATGTAAGATAAGTATGATCCGCCCCTATCGGTGTGCGTGCAACGCTGAAGGAGTGTATAAGCTCTGCTGTCTGGGTAGAGCCCAACAAATAATCCACTGTGCTCTCTCCGCCACTGTGTGGGAAGCAAGTGAATCCCCCAGAATCTGGCCACCTCGCCATCCCGTTATAAATAACGAGATGGTGCCTGCTGCCAAGCTCAAGAAGGTGTCTGCCATATCCAATGTTGTCTTGTCCCCCATCTGCAGACACTCTACTCATCCCCATGTCCTTTGCATCAAGTGCCCTCATGATCTCCGGCTGCTCCATATCATAGATCTCACACTGTCGGCTCTGTGTCCTCCCGTTGAAGTCCCCCATGAGGAGGACTTCCCCGAGTGATGTGTAGTGAGAAATGTCCTCCGACAGTCGAGAGTAGGGGTCCTGGATAGCATATCGTGATCCATGTGGTGAAAAGTAGCATATGGCAATGTATAGCCCTCTCTCGTGGGTGAGCTCTAGTCGTACCCACATATAGCATGCCTCCTCGTCTCTACTCATCACCTGTATCCGGTTGTGTAAGCTCTGTCTGAATAGTATGGCCACCCCTCCTGACCCCCGAGCTGCACTCTGTCTGGTGATGGTCCTGTAAGTCGACTCCCACTGAAATCCTGTGACTACAGGTAGTCCTCTCTCTGGGCTCTCATGTGTCTCCGTAAAACATACAAAGTCATGCTCATTGATGATCTCCTCTAGGCGCTCCGGATGTGTCCATATAGAACCATTGCAGATTGCAAGCGGACATTGATCCGTAACAGCCATAAAAAACAACCAACAGGTACAGTTTATTGTAATAACTTTGATAATATGAGTGGTATTGAATGTTGTTCTTTATTTTTAAATTTCTAACTTAGCTTCTTCATGTGCTTGATTTGTAACTTCTTGAACTCTCTTCTGTCTCGCTCCTTAGCTAAGTGTATTTTTTCGAGCACTTCCGCGGTGAGATTTATTGATAATTTTTCAATCTACAACCATTTAGCCAGTTGACATCACCTCTTCCTATAATGTAGCAAGTTGGATGGCTCCACATTGTTGATATGTCGTTGATCACAAATGGATCGTTACCCTGCAATTTTTTTTTCTTGATGGTGCAGACTAAGACGTAGTCACCCTTTTGAAATTCCTTGTTTTTCACATGTTGGTCATGAAATTGTTTCATTTTCATTTTTGTGCATACATAGTTATAACCGACTGAAGTTAATCTCATCCCAACTGCACTAATTGTTTTAGTATGTCAGAGAACTCATGTCCCATTCATCCCAAGCTTTGAGCTATGCATAGTGTAGGAATCAAGACTTCCAGAGGCAGTATAGCATTATCCCAAACACTAAGTTGAAAGGAATTGTATTTTGTGGCATTTTATATGCTACCCAATATGCCATATGATTGAATGTAATTGCAGCTCTCAATCTGATCTAGATTCACTGACAATTTTTGTGAGCAATGTGCAAAATACTTTTTTTGGTGCTCTCGGCTTGTCCATTGGCTGAGGGTGATATAGAGCTGATTTAGAATGAATTATCATAAATTCATGCAATTAAAATCAACCATATCATTGATGAAATGAGTTCCTCGATCACTCACAATTTCAATTGAAAGGCCATACCACGTGAAAATGTTATCGTATAAGAATTATTTTATGGATCTAGCATCATTCTTTTGGGTTGATTTAGTCTCTACCCATTTGGTCAAAATAATCCGTTGTCATTATAATGTATTGATCAGTTTCTATATGACTGTGGTGAGATAGGCCCTACAAATTCTATTCTCTATTTGGCAAAAGTGTTGCTCTCTTGATTGGTCACAGTGGCATGTCATCACGTCTCACCGTACTTTAGTACATTGGCAAGTGTTACATTGTTTCACATAATATTCCACATCCATGAAGAAGTAGGCCACTAATCCCTGCTAGGAGTATTACTTTTACAGTTTTGTCTGCCAAAAAGTGTCCTTCATCTAGGCCAACGTGAGCTTGCTCAAGAATTGATAGGTACTCATGTTCTGCAACACGTATTCTTAAGTTGTCATCTATTCCTTTTTATATGAAGGTGGTTTTCAAAAAGCATAGTTTTTGCTTCTTGTTGAATTGATCGTATTCTGGCTCGTCTCAAGTTCTCTGGTAAAACACCTTGCTCTATGTATTCCACAGTGTACTTTGCCCACTTGGGAGCTGTTGTGATCATGTTCGATTGGCTTCCCCATGTAGCATTCATGACAAATGGTCCATTCTCTTGTGCAGTTCCCTTTTTGACCACCACTATGAAATCAAACTCGAGTAGTATTAGAAAACCATCGAACGATACGGCCCATATTGCATGGTTTGTTCACTAAGGATAACAATGCATGATGATCCACAAAGACACAAACTTATTGGCAAGAAGGTAATATCTAAAGTTTTTGACACAGTAGATCATTTCCAATCCCTCTCTTTTCGTGGTCATGTAATTTTGTTCCGTGTTGTTGAGTTGTCTACTGGAGTAAAAGATTGGAAAATCCATGTTGTTTTCTCCAGATTGAGCCAAGATACATTTGATAGCGTAAGCTGATGCATCTACATGGACGTGGAAAATCTTGTTCCAGTCAAGAGCTTTCAAATCGAAGGAGAAATAAGTTTCTTTTTCAATTGTTGAAATACTTTTTCACATTCTTCGTTCCATTTGAACTCTGTAATGAGTGCATAGAGAGATTTTGCAATGATCGCGTACATGTAAATGAGCCTGTGATAGTATCCACAATGCCCATGAAGACTTATACCTCTCTAACTTTGTTGATCTTGGAAGAGCAACAATCACTTGTATCTTTGCAAGGTCAGTAGAAATGCCATTTCTAGACACAATATGTCCTAAAATCTTGCCTTATGTTACCATAAAAACACACTTGTCAAGGTTCAGGCAGATAGAATACTTGTCAAGTTTCCAACATATGTGTAAGCTAGCTCTTTCTTTGGCACTTCCAAAACTTTGGCTATTATTCCTCTTATCCCTCAAGAATTAGCACTCGAGTAACTACACTCATGGTTTAAAATATTATGAATTGCAAAGAGTAGTAGAATGGGCTTGATAGGGCTAAGTTGGCATCAGTGTCTATCAAGTGGCTAATAGCTCAATAGTCGTTAAGTCGTAAACAATTCCCTAAAAACTCCATTATTAAGACCATAGTTCTTGATGGTGTCCCTCGTACCCTATAAACAGACATGCAGATCGAGATAATGATCCTAGTCTCACTTACCCTATTGCAATGAAAAACTCCAACCTTTCATAGATTACTCAAGGACCTCTCTTCTTAGGCAAGAAAAGAGTAACCTCAGCTCTGATACCAATGCCAGAGAATCTAATAATACTTTAGATTTAACAAAAGGTTAATTCATGAAAGGGAGAGTTTTCCTTAAGAGAGAGATTAAAGAGGAGACCATAGGTTGTGCCGAGCTGATTTCTTTACACAATTACACATTAAAACACTAAAATCATGCACATAATTCAAAGAGAACACCACAATAAAGATTGACAACTTGCTAAGGACCAAATTTTCTTGGAGCCGCCCCCCTCCAAAAGGTCTTTGCGTTATATTTCTCTCTCAAAGAGAACTTTGATCACAACACAACTTGTGCTCTTTCAGAGCTTTCCTTGAACCAAGAAGATGGTGTTGTTCAAGATTCCATGGTGCAACCCTCCTCCCATTTCCTAAACACCCCAACGAGAAGAAATAACTATGGGATAAGAGGTAGATGAGGGTGAAAGAAGTATTTTTCAAGCAAGAGAATTGGTATTTTGTATGTGCTTACTCAAGGCAAGATCTTAGCATAGCTTAGCACAATAGAATAGTAGAAAATAAGAAGAAAAAGCTTTCACTTGTTTGAATTTGCATAAATAGCCAAGTACTTGAGCATAAAAACCACCTCTTGAGATCCGTGTGACGGAGAAAGAAAGCTTGCATTTTTTTCCACTATTGGAACTTGAGAGAATGAGAACCAGAATGAAAAACATGAGAGAGAGAGAGAGAGAGAAGAATTCAACAAGCCCTTTGTTTTGTATTCTCTGAAACTTTCTTAGAGTAGTGAATTGAAATGCTTACCACATGTACCAATGAGAAAACACTTTAAAATGAAACTCATGCATGCTCAAACACTTGTCTGCATTTGCCAAAGAGTCTCAAATAAAGTGCTTACTGCTTGGACCAATGGAATTCAACATTCAAAAGTGAAACTTTATGCATAAGCTAACACTTATATTCTCCTCACCCTTCCAATCTCATCCCCTCTTCCTTTTGACCTGAAATTGGCAAGGGAACATTCTCACTCACACACACACACACACACACACACACACACACACACACACACACTTGCTAACATCCCAAAAAGTAAGTGCAAGCTACTTTGCACATGTGGCATAGCCAAACTTGGTAAAGAGAGACTAGAGCCAACTTACTAAAAATGGTACAACTGATCTAACCTTAGGCTTTTAGTTTTGCAAATCATTAAATAAAATCCATACTTATCTTGAACGAGCTCGGATGCAAGACCCTTTCAATATGATTTGGAGGCCTTATGAAGTTGCCGTGAGCTAGAGCCTACATGCTAATTTGGGACCTACTAAATTAGAACGGACTTCAGTAAACATAAAACTCAACCTTGGGCTTTAGGGCTTCACCTCCTCTGCAAAACCTTAGCACAGTGCTTTGGAGGTGAAGTTGGTCCCAAAATGTGTTCAATTTAAACCTGCTAAATTTAAACTATGAGTGGCAAGCTGAAAGTTTACCCTAAGACTTTTTGAATTTTATACTTGGAGTCCAATGAACAATTCCATTAAGTGTTCCATCAATTCATACATTCATTCAACATTAACAACAAAACATGCATGGGATAGGCTAGCTTCTTTGTATGCAAGAATGATTTGGTAAAAGTTGCTTACCCATGTAAGGAGCTAGAGTTAAGGGTTATGCATGAGGAGGATGATATGGATGTTTTTCCTATGGGGATCAAAGATCCCAATGAGTAGTTCATCATGATTACTAAGATTATTCCTAATAGTACTCTTGTCCCACTCTTGTGCAGATAGTTCTTGATGCCTTGCCAAATTATTGTCATACTTTTGCCTCCACCGTTAGGCTTGTGATAGAGGATAAAGATTATTACTAAGATTATTCGTGATAGTACTCTTGTCCCACTCTTGTGCAGACAATTCTTGATTGTTTGCCACATTCTTATCATACTTTTTCCTCCATCTTTAGGCTTGTGATAGAGGGTAAAGATGATGTGAAGTTTAATTGTCTTGTCTCTGTATTACTACAAGAGGCCCAATCTAGTAAACTAAGGATTAAGCAAAGTGTTGTTGGACATGTATTTTTGGCTGCACATCAAAAGAAAAATACTATTGTTCCCACTTCTAATGCTTTTGCAAGTAGCAAGCCTTTCCCCATAGTTGTTTCTTCTTAAAACAAAAATAAGTCCAAGAAGTCTAGTGATAAAGGACAATAGAAGCTATAATTCAATTACTATAACGCAAATGCTCATCTCATCAGGCAATTCCCTAGGCTTAAGACTAAAGAGACTCTCTCCTCCCAAAAAAAAAACATCTCGAGATACATGCTCCTCCAATCTCCCAAGAAATGATGATGTAGCACTACTCATAAAGAAAGAGACCTTGCATTTTGCCATGATGCAAGAGCTCACTGTTAAGTTCACTCCCAAACCCTCACCATAGCCATGAAGCTTATACCAAAATAAAGGAAATCGAAACATAATTAGCCCCATACACTCACTAGTAAACAAGGTAAGCATCATCATCACTCAACCCAAGTAGTCATTTCATTGCTCCTCAAGCATGGAAAACTTGGGAGTAGCAAAAGTACACAACGATACTTTGGTGGTGGTGACGAAGAAGCATTATCACACACTCACCATACCTTTGGATCCTCATAGAATATGAGTATGTGCATAAGAATTTTTTTCTTGAAAGTAACTAGTCTATTTATGATAATGGCCTTTTCTCCTCTATGAGGAGAAAGCAGTGACCTTGAGAATCATGTAAGAATAGTCCCATAATTTGGTGGTGGTGGTGACGAAGAAGCATTATCACTCACCATACCTTTGTATCCTCATAAAATATGAGTACTTACATAAGAAAAATTATTTTCTTGTAGGTAACTAGTCCATTTGTGATAATGGCTTGTAGGTAACTAGTCTCTTTGTGATAATGGCTTTCCTCCCTAGGAGGAAAAACGAGTGACCTTGAGAATCAAGTAAGAATAGTCCCATCACAAGAAATGAGCATAGTGCTCAAAAATACTTGTTTATCCTTCACCTATCCCTCAAGCAAAAACTATATAACAGTTATGGAAGGAATCTCCATTTTAATATATAATTATTGAAAAAATAATGGGTATTTTAATAGCTAGATGAATCACTTGACTCATTTGTGCCTCCAAGAGGGAATCACCCCTTGTATGAAAGGACATA
The DNA here is from genome assembly GCF_014529385.1 of Adiantum capillus-veneris. Lineage (NCBI taxonomy): Eukaryota > Viridiplantae > Streptophyta > Polypodiopsida > Polypodiales > Pteridaceae > Adiantum > Adiantum capillus-veneris. The sequence goes on along the minus strand of NC_140938.1, from coordinate 141,224,534 downwards.
TGACTTGCAAATAAAAGTCTTTGAAAATCTGATGTTTAAGACTTGTATTGAGTAAATATGGCCCCCTTATTACATATATAATCTTCAATAATAAAAATTATTATACCCCAATCTTATATTTAAGATATTGTATGGTATAGAAGCTGATTTTCATCTTCCCTTCTTATGAAAGTCAGCCCTTTGTATTAAAGATGGTAGATAAGCACTTTTTTTTTTGCCTGTAGGAGGATTTTCCCTTTGATCAAAATGGGGAAATTTTCAAACAATCCATCCTTGGAAGGGAAATTCAATAAGTCTTGCCCAAGATTTGTTCTTCTATAGTATACCATTCATTCAATTGTAGCTAAAATACTCCATGGTTCAAGGGTGATATTAGCTTCATAACCCGACTCTAGATGTTTTAGTAGTTTGTACACTCTTCTAAAACCTTATGGAGATCCATTTTTTATTTAAGTTTTGCATAGAATATGGTTGATTTATCGAGAATAAATGAGCATTGCATGCTTAGTGGGTTAATTATGACTTAATGGATGTTTTATTACTTAAGTAAGACGCCAATGGACTCAACCATAACTCAGACCAAAGATGCAAAAAAAAATATCATTGGTTAACTCAGAAAATCATTACTTACCTTACTCAATGTGTCTAGAGGTAGGAAACTACATAGGAAAGAGAGGGTAGCTAGGGTTTCCCTTGATTGAGGGATTCTTCCACCTAAATAGAGGGAATCAAGGGAGATAATTTGCAATTGTGTAGCCTTTTCCATGAGCTATACAAGTGGCAATAGGTATGTGAACATAATCCTTCTAGATGGCAAAGGGTTTCGCACCTCATGAGATATGCACATCACTAGAAAGGCATGCACATGACCTTGACTAAAGTGGATACACCTGGGAAGGAACAAAGAGTTATTTTCCTTGATAGTCCTCCCCGGGAGAACTCTTTTTGAGTGACAACATGACAACACGAGTAAGTTGACATCATGAAGGCCCTTGAGATAACATGCATCCCCTCAAACAAAAGGTTAGCAAACATAAGGACCAACCAAGAATTCAACAAGGCTATCTCACATAAAAATTCCAACTTGAGGAACAAGCTACAACAACATCACAAGAGCATACGACACCAAAAACTCTAAAAAATAGTATTTGTAGACTCATAGTTGAAATGGGTATTGGGACATTGATCTTCTTCTACTACATGAAGTTTGCCTTTCCTTTGGTGTCTCTCAACTTGTCTTTGTAGCAGCATTTGGATGATGGACAATTCATCTTTCAGCACAAAGGAAAGGGGTTTTTGGTAAATCTATCCTTAATAACATGCCCTAGCTTGCCACATTTATGGCATCTCTGCAACATAGCCCCACTAGTTGAGTCTTCAACATCATCATTAGAGGTATTAAAATTGGAAGTAACCATCTTGTCTACCGTCTCCTTGCTCCTCAAGATCTTCTACTCTTCTTGTGTTGATACAGGACATACTCAAACTTTGGTGTAGGCTACTTCTCTTTGAGGACTGTGTCTAGTTGGTCATAGTCCGTTATCCCCCAACATCCTTAAGTAGCAAACCGGTCTTGTATTTTTCATCAAAAAATACACTTCAAAAGGATCAATTGTGTGCAAATTGATCTTTGATTGATCTCAATCTATTGACAAAGCCAACTATTTCCTATCCATTTTCTAACCTTAAGCTAACCTTCAAGCAAGTCCTGGAGTTCTAAACCTTTTCCCAAAAGATTCTTTCCATCTTTTCTCAATAATACCTTAATGAAGAAGTATAATCTAATTTCTGAGTAGTGTTGCCATCTCTATGTTTAATCTCTAAGGTATTGGACATGATATGCACGCATCCATTGCACACAAGCTAGCCAACCCAACTAGTCCAATTGCTTGCCCCATTACCTTGTCGTGTGTGCTCATAAGCCTTGTTACTCTAATTAAGTCTCAATCAATGTTTGGGAAAATTGTGTTTGGTTTTTGTCTCATTGGCTATATTTGAGGTAGATGTACCTTTTTTGGAAATATGAGCCACGTATGTGCCCACCTGATAGGCTGGCATGAGGTGGGAGGCATGTTCTTAGGATTTCCCAACATATAGCATACACATTCCTATTGAATCATCCCTCATCAGTTCCTTTAACACTCAAGGATCGACCAAATTTCTAATGGCTCAATCCAGATATTTTAGATTTTGGCCAAGAATACTTTCAACATATTGTAAGCTCATCAATTGAGTCACGGACTTGGGTAGCAATCCCACAAAAATGCATCATAGTGATGGCTCCTTGAGGGTAGTACTACACATTGCACAAGCTTAAGAAAATGAGTAAGAAACTCCTTTGAGAAGGTGGCCAAGTGATGATTGTGATTGTGTTGGCCACATGTGACCTCACTTATTGAGATTCGGAAAGAAGAGGCTAGAATTCAGTGCGACAAGGGTCGATGGCCTCTCACTCCGTACTTGATTGAAGACACTCTTTGCATAGCTAAACCTTTAAGCAAGATTTCAACAAGTCATGGCAGCAAAAGAGAGTTACTTAGGCATAAATTGTATGCCTGGTTTCTCCATCATATGGGCCTTCATATTTTTCTCACATGCATAGATCACAAGAATGTTTCTTAGCACAAGCTTCTAAAAATATATATCTTGCTAGTTGAGAATGCAATACCCACATTAAGGGATGATGTAAGAAAGGTGCTTAAATTCTTGGCCATGAATTTGTATTGAGGGACCAATACAAGTACCTCATGTTCCTTGGGATCCCTTAATGCCGAATGGACACCATGCATTCCCTTAGAATAAAATCCATTAAAACAATCAAATGTTTTTCACTTGTTGGCATGAGCTATGCTATGCACAAGCTTCCAAACCACTAGTGGTGTCTTTCCATGATGTAATTAAGCCAACATTCTTCCATTTATTGTGGTGTGCTAAGATTATTTTTCCTATGATTGTCACTAGCTATTTCACAGTGGTTGATAGCCCCTCTATCATCTTTAAGTTTGCAAACTTAGCGTAGTGGATTACAAAAAAGAGATCATAATGCCTTTGCATGAGGAAACTAAGAAGAAATACATTGAGGTGGTGTCCAAAGAAATCGGCAAATATAGATAAAACTCCTATGTTGGAGCGTATTGTACTCTTAGATAGAGTAAATGAGTTTTTAGAGAAGGAAATTAAGTTAGCAGGCATGTGCTTTAAGGAAAGAGAATAGACTATTATACTCTACATTTCAAGAAAACCAAGCATAATCAATCAACTCCTATTATTACCATCTTTAAGAACATTAAAGCTTACATGGTGTGTAAGGTAAGGTGCTTTATAGATCACGTAAAGGTATATGGATTTAAAGGGCATGCATACATTGCAAGGTATCAAGATTTAGATCAAGTCATTGTCTAAATATCCAACTTAATATTAGAAATGAAGACAATGCGTTATATGCACTACTTGTGATGGAGAAATTACAATCATTCCCGTCCCCCCCCCCAAAAAAGAACACATATCATTGACCACACATTCATGTTGTGGAAACTCCATTTCAACACTTCACACTTCATTTCATGTTATCCTAAATTATGCGAGGAATGTCCCATAGCTAGTATCACGTGGATAGACCATGCACTTTTATATTGCATGGCCTGTCTATATGATGCTACCCATGGAGGAGACTTTTATTTATCTCAAGTTAAGATCTCAAAAGATCTCAATTCACCAAAAAAAAAAAATGTTCCATTCAAGTCGCATATGAAGACATGCTCTCCATGCTCAAAATGAAGAAAAAACATAATATTTTTTTCCATTAAAAAGTCATATATTCATACTTATATCAATTGTCTACTTATGGTCATAATTTTCCTAAAGGGCTTCTAGTTTTGTAAATGGCATTGACTCTCATGATGGGAATGGTCTTCCAAAAGATCAAGTGAACGAAAGCATATTTTATATAGATGATCAAGTAGGTTTTTTTAAGGTTCTATTTTTATCTCTATTACTCATATTTCTTGAAAAGTATGAAACAAACACACCAAATTTAATCGAACTTAGCAATACTACCATGAAAAACAAAGGCAAGGAGAAACTTAATGATTTAAAAAACGCTTTCAAGCATTTCCAAATGACAAGCTTCAAGAAAAATAGGTGTTATTCTCTCATTGTAACAAAAGTTTGTAATAGGTGTTATTCTCTCATTGTAACAAAAGTATAAACAACAATTTTTATTCAAAGTATGAGTTTTGCTATGGTTTTGTTGCTTTGAAAGTTTTTGTATAAAAATATACGCAAAAACTATTTCTAACCAAATAATATTATATGCATTTAAAAAAGTATTTCTAACATTATCTCACGATGGCCTCTTAGACTTTTGATTTTAGCATGTATGATAAAGAGTTAAACCCATAAAGAATATCCCCTTAGAATTGTGCCTAAGGTTTCCAACATTAAGGACCATAAACCTAACAATTAGTGACTTTAAAAAAACAAAATTTTGATGCAAATTTTCGTTAATCTTTCTTTAAAATGTCATGCAATCTATTTGCACGTAGAGAATGTATAATGTTGGATTATGAGCGCATGCATGGATGCACACGCGCACACTTGCCACAAAGATAAGCAAGAGGTTTTATTACATAACCAAAATTTGACATTAAAATATCATCCTTTTTTTTGCAATCACTAAGACCCCCCAATCTCGAAAAAATATAAATCTTTTCAAAACATCTTAAGTGCATAAGTGAAGGTGAGTCAAGAAAATGAAAAGACACATGAAAGTGGAAAATCAAAAGACTTTTTGAATCCATATAAAGAGAGGTGGTTGAGTACACATTGTACATGTGTTTTTGTTCTCCTCTATTTTTCCTTCAACGTTTTCTTCTCTTTAGAGTGTCTTTGCACTATGCAGGTAGTGAATAAATATATATTTTTGCTTGAGAGTCATTGGCATAATTATTGAGTTTTTGTGAGCAACGAGCACAACCGTATTACGCCAAGAATTCTATGATGTTGGTGAGTTATGCATGATAACTATCAAACAAGATGCCTTTTCTTTGTTTTAATTCACGGCTTCTTCGGTTTTAAATCCATAGATTCACTTAAATCATAGCTTTACAATAAAACAAATTCCCAAAATTTGCTCGCTTTCGACATTCCTCCTCTGTTTCAAATATGGAAGAGCATGAAAACTAGGCATTTTTTGTATATTTTAAGCTTCATGTATAACAGATAAGACTTTTAAAGAGCTTCTTGTTAATCCCCACTCACATAATTTATGTTCAAAAATGGTCTCAAAATTAGGTAGCCCCCATGTAAACACAGTGCGCACATACGGTAGTCCTTTACCGCATACCTTCCTACACAAACCCATACATGAGCTGCAATTACTTTAACTCTTTCTCAATGACGTATTTCAAATTTATACTGGTCAACATTTTCCCCAACAAACATGTTGGCCACATTGTTTGTGATGAAGTTTACAAAAGCAATGAATAAAAAACTTTGATAGACCTGTAAGTGAAAGAGTTATGTGACTCGCAGACTCTGAGAGCACTTATTCAGCCTGCACCACACACCGGGGCCGCGGCTAAAGCGCTGTGGGCCTTCTGAGGGATCAAAAGACAAAACGCTATTATACTTTTTGTTCATGGAATGTTTTTTGCCAGAAGTGAAGGGCTTTCATCTTGTGAAGCAAAAACTGGTCGAGGCTCCCATAAACACTCAAAGTAAATGAACTGATGCGTGATTTAAACTCATCAATCTTGCATTTGTCACAGAACTTTTTGTACAAATCAGCTGATGCTTTTATCAAGGTGAAGTCTATGCACACCTTAGTGTACATCTCAAAGAATAAGGCAACTTCCTGCTTATTCATGTAGGTGTCAAAGCAAGTGGCCTCTTTTCAAGCTTGAAAGATTTACTATTTAGAGCTTAAAAAAATTCATCATATAAAAGACTACACCCTTGTTGTGGCACAAAAAATTAATACTTTCTGATTTAGGCACCTATCTACATTTGCAAAAGCTTACTACCCACATATATGCATGCACGATTCTTCGAGGCCAAGAAAAGCACAAATGGTTTTTGGAGAAGGCCTGCAACAACGAAAACAAACATTGGCGACCATACAAAAGAAAAACAAGATTGAAAGACTTTACAACAATCAGTGTAAAAGCTTACTATCAAAAGCTTCATGGCGAGGCCTGCAACATGATCACACAAATATCAGAGGCAAAATTGTTAACAAATCAAGGAATCGTTGATTTCGAAAGATGTAAGTGCTCACAACAACAATCGCAACCCAACACAGTTTATCCAGCCCATCTGAAAGTTCTATGTATGGCTCCGCCCGGGAGGGTGATGGATTCAGCTTTGCTGTCCGGATTACTCACAACCGGTTTCACACCCTGTAACTTAATAGGTTTCGCTGTTTCTTCTGCAACATCACATTATAACATTGCTTCTTCCATATAGCAAAGTTATGGGCACCTTCAAGCTTGCGAATGTGCAACAAATTGCCACTTTCACTGCTAGAAGCCATTCTGAGTGATTGCAAACACTGGAGACCCTGTTTTGCCGACCTAAACACGCCCAAATGTGCGCAATGGGCAAAAACAGCTTGCTGTTACAGAAAAACAGCGAACAAATTCACGCGAAATCACCCCAAAACGGCGTACATTCACTGCCAAACCCTTACCAAGGTTCCACAAGGTGTTACATCATTTGCTTGCTGAAATTCCCTGTTTTAGGGCAAAAATCAGACCTGTAAACACCTGTTTGCTGAATTTTCAGAACCTCGTTGGTGGAAACACCTGTAAGATTGACCTGTGAGACTTGCCCTAATGAAATTGCATCAAATTGACCCCGAAATTGGTCAATTTCAGCAGAAATAGGCTGCTGTTCGCCAGTTTTTGAAACCCTAATTTTGGGGAAACTGTCACCGGAGGTCGATTCTACACGGTGAGAGGATCCCTTCGCGACAGAGTTGATCGAAAACGGTTGAATATCCTTCCCGCAGCGAGCAAAAACAGAATTCTGATCTGTGTTGCGAAGATGGCTCTCTTGGAAACTCTAAAGCTCTGATACCATGTGTGGGGGAGCAGGAGAGAGAGCCTACTTGCTGTCCTATGCAATGAGAGTGAAGGGGAAGGAGAGAGAGGCGCTGTAGAAGCACACGCAGAGAAAGGCGTGAGAGAGAGAGAGAGCTCGTTGAAATCTGGGAAAAAACCACGCTATTCATTTTGGGCTTCATTTTTGAGTATATGAGTAAGTGACTAGGGGGCCATTCACACTTGGGCCCCCTCACTTATAAGTCTTTTAACTTATAAGTTAGTAAATACAAGGCACTTAGGCCTTTATTCCCTAACAGGCATCTCTGATCCTTGTACCGCATGACTCTAGCGAAAGGTCCAAAGCCCTCTCTGAACAAGCAATGGAAGCGGTCTCGTATCTCGTAGTAGACGGGGCAGTGGCATGTGTAGTGCAACTCTGTCTCAGGCTCGATGTCACACAGGGGGCATGTCCTAGCCTCTGCTGGTATTCCGTTGTATCTCCCGGTCTCGATCTGCAGCTGGTGTGAAGATGTGCGAATCTGGCCAATAGCACATCGTATTCCATGAGACAAGTGGGTGTCCATGTAGCTGGGCCTCGTCACAAAACCATCCTCCGTAAGCTGGATGAGATGCTCTCTGTAGAAAGCCTTCTTCGTGCCTAGCTCTTGTGCTGGTTGTATCCATGTCCTCTTGGTGTCTAGCTGAGTCAAATCTTGGCGAATGAGTCTGGTTACCTCGGACTGTGTAAGAGTCAGAGAGGGCGCATCCAGTGAGTACTAGAAGGGGGGCAATTTGTTTATGCTGAACCCATGCATCTGAAACCATGATGTCATCTCCCCGTACCAGCATGCTGTATCTCCTTGCATGGCTAACTGTCAAGAGGACTCAAGTGCAAGGCGTGCATATCTGTCTATGGGAAGTTCCCATATGCGGTGCATGAAGGAGACAGATCTCGTGAGCGCCTCAACCACCAGTGGGGGGGCAGCTAGCTCTGCTCGTACAATAGCATGTGGTATTGAAGCCTTGGCTCTAATGAGCCGCGAGATCATAGAGACTAGAGGCTTCTCCATGTCCCCCCATCCATCCCTGCGGCCCGTCCTCCCATGATGATCCAGTGAAGGTCCCCAAATCATAGTTACCAGGAATGGGAAACCGGAACGAGGAATGCAGAACGGCAACTGCCATAAAACACCATTCCCTGTTACGAGTACTCACATTTGAAACGCGGAACGGGGATTCGGAACGGGAACTTAGAATGGAAACGGGGAACGGAGACCTGAAAACGGTCATTCCTTGTTACTATGCCCCAAATCTCAGCTCCATAAAGCAATGCAGAAGCCACCAGAGTGTCAAAGAGCCAGAGCTTCGTCCGAGGCTCCTGAAAGTGAACCTGTGAACACATCCTTTCCAATCTACCCAATGCTGCATGGGCTCTGGTCAATCTAGTCTCTGCTGCCCTCCTTAATGAAAATGCTGGCCCACTAAAAACCACTCCAAGGTAAGTGTAAGCATCTGTATACTCCACCTTCTCCTGGCTGTATGTGAAGCCAGGCGCTGATCTCCGAATCCACTGTGGGGTGGTATTAAATACCATGACCTTGGTTTTACCAAGGTTGACGGACAAACCACTTTCCTGGGCAAACCTATGCAAAGCATCCAAGTGACGTTGCATCCCCTCCGGAGAGTTGGAGATCAACACAATATCATCAGCATATAACAATAGTGGAATCCATGTCCCTACCAGCTGTGCACCTCTATCACCATCTCTCTCAATGTAGTCAGAAACCTCATCTACATACATACCAGATAGAGTAGGAGAGAGCGGGCAGCCCTGCTTCACCCCAATAGTGGAGTAAACCAGTGTGGATAGACCCTCCGGGGTGCGTACATGCCCCACTACTGACCTGTATAATGCCATGACCCCCCAAATGAGCTCTTTGGGTACTCCCATCTGCTGTAATCTGCGCATCAATCTAGCTCTGGGCACTGTGTCAAATGCTTTGCGGAAATCCACAAAGCTACAATAGATCCGTCTCCCATGCGCTCTGCTCTCCTCAATGATGGCTCTGAGTGTCAAGATATGGTCTAGAGTAGAAGAACCCCTCCTGAAACCTGCCTGCCTGGCTGCGCGTATCCCCTCCCTCTCTGCCCATCTACTCAGCTGCTGCTCAAGAATAGATGCGTACAACCGTGCCAATGTGTGTCCAATCATGATAGCCCAGTCTCCATGGGGTCTCTCGACTTGAAGATGGGTACAATAGTAGATAGGCTCCAAGTATCAGGCAAGCCCTCACACATGGCACGGTTAAACATAACCGCTAGAAGCTCTGCTAGTAAATCTCTGGCATGCGTGAAATGCTCAGCCACTAGGCCATCATGATCATATGCTCTCCCAGTCCTCATCCTGTCAATGCCCCTACACTAAAGAAAACGGGCATATTCCTTGGAGATGACCTCACTCTCACACTGCTGGCGCATATGAGAGAGGTAATGCCAGAGATTCAAGCGGCAAGGGAGAAGGGAAAGACGGCCTTCTACAGAGATGGCCGAGTGGTGAATATAGAGCGGCGCTCCACATGACGGTGCGAGACCTATGGGACCACACTCAAAGTTGCCACCTGGAATGGCATGGATCTATGCGCCTTGATGTGGGTGCCTTTGAGGATAGTTTTACGGGAAGAGACATCGTCTTCTACTTTGAGACACATCAGGCACCGGGGCAATCTATGCCTCATATTAATGGATATAGATGGGAGACAGCTTGTAGACAGGAGACACGATCAGAGCACAGAGGGCGGGGCTCAGGAGGAGTGGCAGTGTATTCAGGGAGGAGTTGTAGCCATTGATACATATAGCCCGCAGGGATGAGCAAGCTAGGTACATGTGGGTGAGATTGAGAGCGGAGACAAGCAGATATCTTTACATTGCTATTTGCTACTTTCCCCCGAGTACGTCAGTGTATGCACCACCCAGAGGACAGTCCCCCTTCTCTATTCTGGATGATGACATATGGGAGTTCTCTAGAGATGGTGACATCATCATTCTAGGGGATTTCGATGCTAGGACTGCCCATCATCAGATATTATTTTATGATACTTCAGAGGAGATGCTGAGAGAGTTGGATGTTGCAGAGACGGGCCTATCCAGACTATCACAGGATGGAGAACACAGAGAGTATGGACGACACGTGATAGACATGGGGACTGCACATGGATTGGTCATCTTGAATGGCCTACAGAGATTTCCCGCTGCTGGGGTTTTTACGTGCTTTCCACACAGACATGGAGCCAGCACAGTGGATTATGTCATGGCACAGCCGAGCCTCATCTCTAGTATCCAGGACCTTACGGTTGGACCCAGACCTGTTGGTGTGGCAGTGGATCATGCTCTTGTGTCGCTGACCATTTCTTTTCAGTTTAGTGTAGCACACAGGCGACGGGCAGCAGCCCCTACTCGCTACACCTTTACACGGGAGACGGACTCTGTATACATAGATGGGATCTACAGACGCCTGTGCACAGAGGATCCAGGGCGACCTCTGGAGGAGCTTACTACTATACTGACACATACACTACATGATGCAGCAACAGAGGCATACCCACATACCCAACCTGAGCAGAGAAGCCGTTCGGGAAGCATGCCCTAGAATAGCTGGTATGATGAGGAATGCTGGGACACTAGAGCTAGACTTCAGAAGGAGGTGCTTTTGGGGGACATCACTCACAGGCAGTCACAGATTGACTTCCGACGCCTAGTGCGGCGGAAGAAGAGGGCTTTTTTGGCTCGCCTAGAGCAGGATCTATACCAGATATTCTTGAGTCAGGACTCACGTGAGGCATGGAGGTTCTTTCATGAGCACTCCCCTCCCCCTGCCATTACTTCTACAGAGGCGTGGGGCCAGTATGCATCATCTTTGTACACAGTTCCTGAGCAGCCCCCCCTTCCCGACCCCCCCATAAACACAATCGTGAGTGTTGACTTAGCTTAGCACAAGCTCACCATAGACAAGCATGTAGTGCAAAATGAGTTGTTGTTTATTGATTCAAGAAATGAGCTTTAAGTAGCTCTACAGCCTTGCACCACAGTATGTGGGATAAATCCACTCTCCTCTCCTTGACTCACACCTTAGGACAAAGCTCACACTTTACAATCCTCCCCTTGAGGTTTGGACTAAGACAAGATACTGAAGATGCATGATCCACACAGGCTAACAAAATCCACATAGGATGGTGATATGCACACAGGAAAATAAAGTCCACACAGGATGGTAAAATCCACACAAAAAGATCCACAAAGGATAGTGATGTCCACACAGGATGATAATCTGGTATCCACACAAGAAAAAAAGTCCTCCCCTACAAGTAGAGAGTCTGCATCTTCAAAATGGGTCTTCATAAAAGACAACGCTGCTATCGTCTTCGTCCTTTTTGTCTTCTACTATGTGAGCTGATCCTCTGTCAGGTCTCTTGCCTTTGTTGCTTCTGCTGTTGCTTTCAACTGCTTCATGGTCTGACTTTGTATCCTCCCCTCGAACGAGTACTTCTGTCCCCCTTTTGTGGTACAATCAGGCTTTATTCCATGCGTCATAATGACATGCAACAATATGCTAAAATATCCTATGAAAAGGTTTATGCAAAATTAATGCTCTCTTCCATCTTGGTTATACACTGAGAGCCCAAGCATGCGGTGTTTCTCATACAATTTGTCACAAAGTTTTCACACATGGAGGATTTTAGCAATTTGGAGACTCTCCAATGCCAATGTCTATCCCATTACAAAAGCACATAATGTCATCCATGTAGACAAATACAATTACATACATTGCAAGAAGTTGTGCTTGGCTGCAAGATTTCAATTTTAATATCGTTTTAATAAAATGTGAAGTACCTCTTCACTCGAGGTGAAGTCACCCTTCACAGCCTTGAGTTCTTCTTTGATGATTGGAATCTACCCTTGGACTGGAGATCCCGTATTGCTTCAGGTTTTGAGATAGCCAAATAAAAGCTTTTTGAAGTTCTTCGGACAAGAATTGTTGAGATCAAAGCCTTTGGTTGCTTTTGGAAGATGGTCTTGAGTGGTTGCTTGGTGATCTCTTGAGGCCGTGGGAATGGTTGCTTTTGTGGGGCACCAATTAATTCGAGGCTTGGGAGACCTGGCCACACAGTGGGAACAATGCCTTATAACAAGCTTGGGGCTTTGAGCCTCTGGGAATTGCTGCTCCGTGGGAGCAGGGGCTTAAAAGGCCTTGAAAATTTACTTGCCTTGGAGCTTTGAGGCTGGGAGCAGCGCGGGAAGCCGGGCTAGTGCCAATGGGCAAGGGGGCACGTCGGGCAGGCCGGGCACCTACCGGGCAAGCACGGGCAGGCGCCTTTTGGGCAGGCGCATAAGCCAGCGCGTCAAGCGTGGGACTCTCCCCCAGCGGACCCGCGGTCTTCACAAAAAGTTGATTTGAATGCCGTTTTCGGGTCCACCCGTCTTGCCCAACTTGGGTATGGCAATTTGAACCCCGGACCCCACAAGCCAAGAATGGCTTTACTAATTTGAGCTAGCCACCAAGCCCACAAGCTTGGTCGTGGAAAGGCTCCGGAAAATAAACTCTTAAGCTCAATTCGACAGGCACAAACTCACACACACACACCTATTTTTAGGAAATTTTGAGGATAGCTTTAATGGAGTTCTCGGGCTCGGTTTCCAGAGCTTGAAGGCTCCACTAAGAGCTTGCGTCGAGCACTTCGAGATGAGGTTAATGTTGTTAGGCAATTGCGAAAATGGAGAGATTAATTGGAGGTGCAAATCACTAGAAAATTGACACAAAAGTGACTTAAAAATGCAAAAAATTGGATGCTAATCTTCTCCCTAATCAAACCTATCTAGCCATGGAGGGTAGTGGCCTCTTGGGTGTGCCAAGGACATGCCCACACACAACTAGATTAAGGCCTAATTAGTGAGATGCAACTAGTCATGAAGAATGTTAATGGGCCGTGATAATGAAATGCTAATCCATCTAATGGAGATGCTAATGAGTGAGAGAGAGAGAGAGAGAGAGAGAGAGAGAGAGAGAGAGAGAGAGAGAGAGAGAGAGAGAGAGAGAGAGAGAGAGAGAGAGAAATGAAATGTTATATTAACGTCTTCAAAAGGCCATAGTGACCTATGAGACCAGAAATACAAGGTGGTGGATCTGATACAAAGTCATAGTAACAAAATAACAACAGTACAAAACAAAGATATATACTATGGGATCCTAGACTGGTGGATGTGAACTAAGCAAAAACTAAGCAAAAATGGGCTGAGTCACAAGAGATCTAGCATCGGTCGTTGGCGAATCTCATCAATTTCCTCCATGGTTAGTAGTCTGACCGGGCGTCATGCATGCTTGGCCAGCGTGCTCCGAATCTTCTGACGTAGCCTCCGTTGATGCTGTGTAGTCCTCCGCAGTCGTGGGCGCCTGGATTTCCCCAGTTCAATCGCTCGGTCGATTAGTGTGCCTCTGGTGTGAGACGAGGGGGAGCTCTGCTGTGGGAGTGGCTCTTGCGGCTGTCCCGTGTCTGCTTTGAAGAAGTCTGTGATCCGTCTTTGAGACTGGCTAGCCTCGCCATTCATTAGGCTATCTCTGTGTATGCGCAGCTCGAGCAAG